>NW_028080496.1:0-730270 GCF_014824575.4 Sturnira hondurensis | reverse complement strand
TGCATTTTATGGCCTCTTCCAAAAAGAAAGGAGACTTAAACACATTTTGGCCAACATTAGAGATTCTTTGGCCTTTTAGATGAGCAGCAGGATGAAATATAGTAATATTAATGCATGGGAGGCTTGCAGTAATTAGAGAATATAGGTAGGTTAATCTACTCCTGAAAAAGACAGTCGTTATTTGCTGTGATAAATTCCACTTAACTCCTAACTTGGCATTTGTCGTGTGTGTGTGTGTGTGTGTTTTAGCTGGAACAGTTTCTGTTGAAGGTTGAGCCTCTAGTCTTTGGAGGAAGGATGGGTGGGAGAGAGTTTGCCATTTAGCACAGCTGTCGTCCTGGCTGGGATAGAGACAGGGCATTGTTTTGGAGAGCATGCTGTTGGATCTCTGAACTTGAGTTAGAACTATGTGTGTGATGTCTTTTTAAATTACCTTCAAAGAAATGTACTTTCCATATTTCTTCCCCAGCTTTGTCTAGAAAGGGCACTTCTTGGTAGAAAAGAAATTATAAACCTGATTTTTAAAGAGATGAAGCAATATTGGCTTGACTTTTCTCCTCTGAAAGCTCCAGATTTATCCATTCCACTCAATTTCATGTTTCACATAAACAAAANGCGTGCTGTTGGATCTCTGAACTTGAGTTAGAACTATGTGTGTGATGTCTTTTTAAATTACCTTCAAAGAAATGTACTTTCCATATTTCTTCCCCAGCTCTGTCTAGAAAGGGCACTTCTTGGTAGAAAAGAAATTATAAACCTGATTTTTAAAGAGATGAAGCAATATTGGCTTGACTTTTCTCCTCTGAAAGCTCCAGATTTATCCATTCCACTCAATTTCATGTTTCACATAAACAAAAAACTAAATGTTTAAATCTTTCTACTTTGTTTAAAGTAAAGCAGATCTGAAGTTTCTGCAGGCAGAATACTGTTCCAATTCCAGAAAAAAGTCAGCATGTGAGTTTATATCATGAACTTAAGTAATTTAAACCTCTTATATATTTTTGTATGCCCAATTTGATAGGTCTTGATACCTGTATCTGAGATATGTGTCCCTGTACGAAGATTTTGTTAGAATTTTGTAAAGAAATTCACCCCAGTCCTGACTGATGTGGCTCAGTAGGGTGGGCATTGTCCTGCAAAGGAGAAGGTCACTGGTTCAGTTCCCAGTCAGGGAACGTGCCTGGTGTGGGGGTTCAGTCCCTGGTCGGGGTGCGCTCGAGAGGCAACCAGTCTGTTTCTCACATGGATGTTTCTCTCCCTCTCCTCCTTCCTCCCTTCCCTTCTCTCTAAAAGTAAATAAAAATTTAAAAAATTCACCCCAAATTCAGCCAATCTAGGAAGTTGGGCAGAAATTCTGACTATAGCTCAGCAAATGCGATCAAGGAACTAACAGCTGTCAACAAAGTTTTTCCAATACATTGTCCAGGAGAACTGTGTCAGGTTAGTAACAACTTTCTTTGTGGTAGTAATAGTGTAGGAACCTACTTCAGACTCTCAGTTCCACTTCAAGCTACTGGAATTCGTATGATGGCTGTCTTATTGTACCTTTTAGTTTAAAGAGTTAGTGATCATGAACTAATAGCAATAACATTAATAGCCCATATTTTGAGCTCTTCACATGCGTGGTGTTATTTAATAATCACAGCATCCTGTTAGCTGCTGCAGTGCACCTCCACTTTACACGTGACTTGCATCCTTGCGAGGTTGAGTGACTCTCCCACGAACACAGATGCTGAGTGTGAGAGTCAGGGCCTGAAGCCGCCTCTCTCAGATCTTACTGGTTTAGTTACTGGTTTAGTTATAGCAGTGCTCGAATCCATGGTTTCTTACGCTTGCCCATTTTCAACTTTCTTTTTTTTTTTAAGATTTTATTTCTTTATCTTTAGAGGGGGAGGGAAGGCGAGAAGGAGTGAAACATCAATGTATGGTTGTCTCTCTTGAGTCCCCTGCTGGGAACTGGCCTGCAACCCAGGCATGTGCCCTGACTGGGAATCGAACTGCGATCCTGTGGTTCACAGGCCCGAGCTCAATCCACTGAGCTACACCAGCCAGGGCCCATTTTCAACTTTCTTAAGTTGAGGTCTTAGCTCATTAATTTTCTAACATATTTTTCTAAGTGTCACTTCAGCTGTGTCCCACATTTTCGGTTATACAGTAGCCCTCCTCTCTCTGCAGGGGTCATGTTCCAAGATCCCCAGTGGATGCCTGAAGCCATGGATATTACCAAACTATATGCAGGGTGGAGCAAAAAGTAGGCTTACACTTATTTGTATAGAAAATAATACAATAATAAATAATAATAGAGGAATAAACTGTTTTGTGTACTCACAACTGTAAACCTGCTTTTGCCCCACCCTGAATACTCTTTTTCCCCTGCACATCCGAATGGTAAAGTTTACAAATTAGGCACAGTAAGAGATTAATGAATGAATCACTTTATTCACTTGGACTATAGGTATTAGGAATTAAGTTAGCTTGTAAAGGTAACTCTACCAGGGGAAGTTATTACTACTGAGTAAATGCGACTCAGAGACTTAAATAGTCCAGCCTATAATGGCCTTGTGCTTCCCAGTGGCAGGGGCTGTGTAAGAGACCACACCCTGTCACACTCGGTTGTTTCCTGTATTGTTTAACGGGTTTTTATAATCTTACGTTAACTTGTGTGGTTAGACTGTGAGCATGAGCAGTTGTTCTCGTAATGCCTGTGAGACACAGTGATGTCATCACCACCCCTCCTCAGCTCCTTCCTGTTACAGGACCGTCACAGTACTCGTGCACCTCAGGGGACTCTGACCGCCCTGCACTCCAGCTAGTCCTGTGCAGCGCTTTGAGTGAATTAGGAAAAAATATCCCCTTCTCAAGTTACTTTACTGCCATCTGTTGAAAAATCATTGTAATAAAAATGCAGCTCTACAGTGACTGGTGACAAAGGAGGCTGCCCTCCAGAGTTCGGTGTGCACCCTGCTCAGCTCCGCAGGGCAGCTCCGGACCACCCAGTGGCCTGAGAGCGTCGGTATTGGAGCAGACTTCAACTTGAGTGGCACAACGGTGTCTTGGGAAACTAGATTCTAAGCTAAGGATGGAAGCTTCGCAGCAACCTATGAAGTGGGGATTCTTACAGCCCCAGTTTTTCAGATGCACAAGTGGAATCACGGAGGTTAAAGAACTGACCCACAGTTGCTTGTCTGTAGGGTAGCCGAGCTGGGATTTAAACCCAGGCAGAGAGATTCCAGAGCCTGGGTTCTTAACCTCAGTCACAAGTCCCTCTGTGAAGCCCCCCTGAACGTGGCAGCCCCGTCCCTCCGCACTGTGGCCGGGGAGTGAGTCTAGCTGCGGCTTTTTCAAGTTTTGACAAAGGAAGGGGATATGAGCCTTTTTCTGCTGGTCCTTATTTGTAAGGAAGCGCTGTCTCTCTTTATTTCAGAATAACCTTGGTTCCTCTTGCTGCCCTGGGGCTTTCCTTCTTCCCACCAGCCCCCATTTTGAATTGCAGAATGACCAGCCCACACTTCGCTAAGGCTCCTGGGGTTCTGTCTCACCAGGACGGCCCCTCCTTCTCTTTGTGCCTGTTCTTCTTTAACCCCACCACTTTTCGAACCCTAATTGTTGTTCTCCCCTCCGACAACACGCCTCTCACACTCTTTCTAAATCATCTTACACACTATCTGACTTGGAAGGAAAGTGCCTCGGGGCAGGGAGTGCCATGCTGTATTGTTTATCAGTGTTAGGGTGCTCCATAAATTAGCATCTGGAAGGTTTTGCACATACTAATTATTATTGAGATACCAAAACGCTCCCTGAGCCAGCCTGAGGAAGCCTCCTCCGATACTAATCTAATGGCCTGTACTTGTTCTTTAAAAACGAAGACAGCCGACTACTCCCTTCCTGGCTGAGAGCGCTCAGGCCTCAGAAAGCAGCCACAGTCCAGGACTCGTGCTTGGTTACTGTTTTAATGCTTTTCTGTTAATTCAGAAACTCGTGTTTGCGAGGCGTGAGTAAGGTCCTGTTGGTCACATGGACCTGTGTGCACTGTTGGTGCTGGTGGTCAGGAAGCAGAAAGGCGGGGCTGGCCCTGGCCTTGGCTTGTTTGGGCCCAGAATCTGTTCTTCCCTCAGTGACATTTATGGTTTAAAGTCAGTGAACAGTATTCATTTCTCAGGGGGTTTAAAGTGAATTTCATTTATATTATATTTATATAGACGTTTACTGCCAGAATGAGTCAACAATTTTATTAGCATTTTATGATGCAGATGGAAAGGCTTTTAAGATTTGTTGAATTTTAATGTGGACGAGTGTGTCATAGGGATTCGTTACCGAACGGTGATCTCTCCAATGCTGGCTTTGAGAGTACACTCAGAACAGTGGTTAGTGAGACAGTTTCTGGTGTTAAAAATCTTTACATAAAAACTTGTTGGCCTGTTATCCTGAATATGAGATTTTGTAAGTATATTTTGATTAATGGTTTAATGAATGTCCTTTCATGAAAGAAATGATACTCAGAACAAACTGAAATGGCATTAAACTGATCCGTTGAAGTTACCGGCAAGTCTTCAATAGAAAATAGTGGTACTTTTTCAAAGAAAATAAGCCCTTTTGTCACGCACTTGAATGTGCCTGTCTGGTGAGGCCGTGTGATGGCAGGGCCTGGTTGCATCGCTCAGCCATGGGTCTGAGACGGCCTCGGGGTGGGAACTGCCCTCCCGACCTCACCGCACTGCAGGCGCCTCCCAGGCCTAGGGCCAGGCGGCTCTTGCTTTCCTTCAGGCTTTTGATGGTCCCCATGGAGCAAGTCGAAGGGGCAAACAAGCGCAGCTCGTTTCTAGATGACAAACACACTGCGGTGACTAGGTTGTTCCTTTTCCAGGGCACGCAGTGGTACCCTGCTGCCCTGGAAGCCGTTGGGCCTCCGTGCGTTTTGAGGTGAGGCCCAGGGATAGCCCCTCAAAGTGCTGGGTGGAGTCACAGCTCTGAGGCTCGGGTGCCTGTTCTCGTGGTTCCCAGCCCTGGCTGCACTTCAGAGTGTCCCGGGAGCCTTTGGACAAAGCTCTGGTGCCGGGGCTGTGCCCCAGCTTACAGCTGGGGAAACCGAGAGGGAAAGGACTCTCACACAGCCTCACGCACTGTGTGTTATGAACATCATAGCATTAGGTGGCAGTGACTGATCTCGGTGGAAATGCTCTTTGATTCTGGACGGAGCGGTGGTTAGATTATGAGCAGTGCGGGGTGGGGCACTTGGCACTGTCACTGACTTTGAGGATCTGCCGAGAAGTAAGACTGAGCGTGACAGAGCCACCTTCGGTGCCTTCCACGCTCTGCGTGTTGAAGAGAAACTTCACTGTTGTTGTGACACTTTGGTTACGTGGCAGGTGCACCCCTGCCCAAGCCAGGGTGTGCTAGGTTGTTTATGCGTCTAATAGACAGAATGGAACAGCTAAGCGCTTATTTTTTTGATATTAGATCTTTAATTACCCTTTTGATATCTTTTATAACTTAAATTTTATTTTTCAGTTACAATTTACATTCAGTATTATTTTGTATTAGTTTCAGGTGTACAGTGTAGTGGTTAGATAGTCATAGTACTATCAGCATTTACTAAGTTGGTTTTCCATGATAGTTTTTTTAAAATTGTTTTCAATTGCAGTTTATATGCAGTATTAGTCTGTGTTATTTTCAGGCGTACAGCATAATGGTTAGACAGTTACATAGTTTGCAAAGTGTTCTCCCTTATATTTCCAGTACCCAGTGATGATAATGAATTTTAATTTTCAAACGTGTGTACTGTAAAATTTTTAGATAAGTGTGTCCTGCCTGGTGTGGCCCAGTGGACTGAGCACCAGCCTGTGAACCGAAATGTCTCCAGTTCAGTTCCCTATTAAGGCCCACGCCTGGGTCGTGGGCCAGGTCCCCGTTTAGAGGTGAATGAGAAGCAGCCAATCAGTGTTCCTCTCACACATTGATGTCTCTCTTCCTCTCTTCTTCCCTCCCTTCTACCTTCTCTGAGAAGAAATAAAATCTTTTAAAAAGTTTAGATAAGCAGACAGAGAACAGCATTCAGTTGTCATTTCCTTTGTAATAATTGGCAGGGGACTAGAAGGGGTGCGTCAGCATTTACTTAGAAACTAGTGTGGGGGCCCTTTTATTGGGTGTTGGAAATGCAGGGGTTAAACCTATGCCTTCAAGAAGTTTGTTCTTTCCTAGGGAGACTTTGTGTACATGTGCATGCAAATATGAGAAGGCAAACAAGTCAAAATAATTTTAATATGTGTGCATCTGTGTGTTTGAATGTTACTCCACAGTGTGTGTATACTGTGAATAAATAGGTACAGAATGACAAGTAGCACAGACAAAGTGCTCCCTGAGAGGAAATCGTGAGATTAAGTGAAACAGCGGGTTCGAAATGCTTGGCACGGGGGTTGACGCGTGCTTAAGGCTCAGAGGCTCTTGTGGTCCACACTCACTATTCCACCTGCTGTAGGAATTCCGAGGGGAAAGATGGCTTGGCTTAGGGAGGTCAGGGAAAGAGAGCATGATTTAAATAATACTTATTGCATCTATCTTGTTTTTATGTCTTTTGCTGGAGACTTGAATTGCTAATAGCAAATACTTTGGAAGGAATTATATAACAAATACGTATTAATGATATGGTCTCTTATTTCAGGAACTTTACATTGCTGTAGGAATATCTGGAGCCATCCAACATTTAGCTGGGATGAAAGACAGCAAGGTAACTATACCACGGTTAGTGATGCTAAGAGGAGAAACTCTTGTGTACAATTTTGGGTTTCACTGCATGTTTCCCAGTGTGTGAAGTTGACCCATTCACTGAGCTCTAGGGACTGAAATGAAAGCACGTGTCCTGTTCATTGTCTGCAGCTGTACCCCTGCTAGGAGAGGCTTGCCCCTGGTTCCCAGCTCCAGTGCTGACCCTGCAGGGCGCGTTCTGTTTGCACGGCCCTTCTTTGTCTGCCCGGGGCAAGTACCGAGGTCTCTCTTCGTTCCGACCGTCTGTGGATGGAAAGAAAACATGGGATGAAATCTTGTCTGACTGACGAGTGTGTGATGGTCTCATCCCTCATTCTGTGTCTGCTTCACCCTGGTCCCCTAAGAGTCTCCTCGCTCATCTGTCACAAAGGCCCCTCTTTTGGGTTTTGCTAAAATAGGATTGACACATTTTGGGTTGGAGTGTTGTAGTACCTCAGTAATTTTAAAACATGCAATGCACAGAGGAAACAAGTTGACTTTAACTTGCTACTTGAACTGTATCTGGAAGTCCTATGTAATGACTCTGTGAACATAAATTTCAGGATATGACAGATTAATTCATGCATAATAATGAACAGTTTGAATTATGAACTTAGTCTTTCATGAAATCAGAGATGGCTTTGACATTCCTGCATTTATCCGATGAGATGGATATAGAAGGTAGTAAAACTTTTAACAGGTTTAACGTCTACCTTGAAGAAAGTGCCTGCTGTGCCTCCTGGTAACCTCTGAGTGAGTCGCCTCGAAACCAGTCAGACCGACAGCTGGGAGGCAGTTTCTTCACTGAGTTCGGAAACAGCGGTGCCAGTGAGGCAAATGTTATTGCTCCATTAAGGGGAACCCCCCCCCAGCACCAGCAACCTCAAAAAATATTTCTGGCTGGGCCAGTTGAGACATATCCAGAATTCTGCTTCTCAAAGATGAAATACTCTGCCCACCGAGATGATCCTGGTGAAAATTCTCATTCCATGCCAACAGCGCTGGACTGGGCGGGGGAGGTGGACTAGACAGACAGGACACCTCAGAGCAAAAAGGGAGGAACTGAGCGAGGAGATGGTGTCGGGGAACGATCCCTAAGAATAGCCTTAGGCCAAGAGTGTAGCCGTCTACACAGCCGACAAGTGTGTAGTCAGCACGCGCTTGCGCCACACGTTGGGATGCTTGAAAAGATGGGCGATCATCGCTGTCTGCAGCGGGAGAGACGGCCGTCTCGGGTTGGCTCTAGTACAGCACTTTGGAGTGATTGGTTTAAATCAGATAGTTGCATCGTAAATCTGATGGCTCCCACTTTCATTAGCATTGTAGTGTAGTTGAAAGAATATAAGATGTGATTATCAATGAGCCAGTGTGATATTGACGTGTGGACTATGTGCACATTGATATGGTCGAATACAATCCGTGCTTTGAAAGCTCTGGAAGGAAGAAGAGTGAATTTGCAAGGACAGATGAGAGCTCTGGGGGGGGAAGCAAGATTTCATCGCAGTTATTTACCATTGGTAATTTGGGGATATTCTTTGAGTTATCTGGAAAACTGTGACCAAATCTTTGTTTCTTGCATACTTCAGTGGTTCCTTGCCCACAGTTATGTGCTGTTTCTTTAAAAGTAACTTTCATATGGTAGGCTGACAAAGCTTTCAGGTGATTAAACTGTCATATTTTAGTAGGTAGAGTCCCGGAAAATCACTACCCATCATTAATTAGAGAAACACCTCCATGCAAATGCCCATGACTCAACGTGTTTGTCCTTGTGACAGGGATTGGAGGCCCAGTTGGAAACCGCTGTTTATCATCTCTGACCACACGTCTCTGTGTGTGTGGCGTCTTCCCCTGGAGGGGGGGCTTCCCTGGCCTATGCTCTCGTCTCGGGTGTCCTGGAAGTTTATGCCCATCCCTGTGAGGGGCTTCTTGGGGGCCCCTGCAGTGGAATTACATAATGCTGCGTGACCTATATTTTAAGTCAGGCTATGTCAGAATACTTTTAAAATGTGTTCTAGCCATTCTCATGAGACAGAATAATGGGCAGGTTGAAACTTATTTTTGGTTCTCAAGATTTGGATTACTATAATCTATCTGTAAAATATAAACTTTAATTTTACTTTAATTGTGACGATGTCAGAAGCCATCTGTGAGGAACACATCTGTGTGGTTATTTTGTAATTTCCTCACATCTGCACGTGTTTTCGAACTTCTGAGTCTGGTGGGGAAAGAAAGGGGGAGACAACTGAAAATGAAGGGGCCAGGAAAAGCGCAATATCCCTTTAACCGTCTGCAGACAGCTTTAGCCAGAGGGTGAGGGGCCTGCAACAGTGGGGGAGGTGCAACAGCACTGGCCATCCTCCTCCTCGTGCTTCTGTGATCTGAGCACAGGTCCCCAGTATCTGGAGGACAGGGCTGTCTTGCCAGCTCTGGCGCCTGCACACTCTGTGCACAGTGGTCTGCTACGAGGCCAGGGCTGCAGAGAGGGGATGGGTTGCTGCCCCGCCGCGAGCTGCAGGCCTCCCCCTGCAAGGTGCAAGCCTTCAGCGGGCTCCGGGGTTCCCAGGCGGGCACCTGAGACGACGGTGCCGGCCGCTGCTGTGCAGGTGGAGCCAGGTTCCCGACGGCTCCCACAGTCCCTCTTCTGAGCTGCTTCTTAATCCAAAATGAAATACCCGTTTGTCAGTCAAAAACAGCTTTATAGAAATAATGATTTAAAACCTTTTTAGGGCTGTGACGGGCCCATGGTGAGAGTGGGAGATTATTTATGTTCCAACACAGAAAGTTCTGAATTTACAGTATTAGCACAATGAATCAAGTGAATCTAGTTTGGTGGACGTTTTTGGACACATTTGTTACCAGGACAGTTAAAGTAGAACTGTCAGTTTATGTGGTGTGTTTTCCTGGGCAAACTCTGTTTTTATTTCACAGACAATTGTGGCAATTAACAAAGATCCAGAAGCTCCAATTTTCCAAGTGGCAGATTACGGAATAGTTGCAGATTTATTCAAGGTAAGCTGTTACCTGGATTGTCCTCTGAGAACCTCTGAGTTGGTCGGGGAAGAAGCTGTTTCAGGGAGGCACTGTCTGTCTTTCTGTGTGTGTATGTAATAATATATGTACACAGTTTTGAACTGCTTGAAGGGAAGTTGTCCTAATAAATACGTGATGTCTATATAGAGCATTATAACTTTCCATTTAAGGAGTCTGTGTCATATTTAAAATATCCATATGGCTCTTGGCCCATGGTGTACTGAGTTAGTAGACAGTGTGAAGTGAGTCAGCTAACCCTGACCTAGAGTCGTACTTGGCAGGTACCGTAAAGGAATTTACATCAAATCCCCTCTTTTGGAGACTGGCCAGTGGTGCTCTAGCTTCCCAGGGGAAGAATGGGCACTCAGGTCCAGCCTGTCTGACCCAGCAAATAAGCTGTGCTGGTCATGCTGGCGAATTAAAGCCTTCTGACGTGGCAGGTGTAGGGGAGAACACTTACTTCCCCCTCCTCACATATTCCACTTTTTGTAATGTTTTTCCTTCTCTGCTGCTATCTGTGTTTGTCCTGCCCTGTGAAAGGAATTACTTCATTGGTATTGATGAGCACCCAATACTCATTTGGCCACATTGAAAGGTCACAGTTGACATGTCTGAGACTTTAGGTGACCTTCCCCAGGACACAGTCCTGGTAAAAGCTGGCCTCGGTGCTTGGCCTGGTGCTTTCTGCAGGCACCCAGGCCCAGCAGACAGAGCCACAAGCTCTAGGTTGCTGATAGCTCCAAACAGGTTTCCCAGGGCCCATCACAGGCAGCGTCTGACTTAGGGCCGCACCAGATCTTGGCAGATCTACCTAATGTACAAAAAACAAGCGCCAAGAAGCAGCCCCCAAGTGAAAGAACAAATGAATTTTTCAGAAGAAGAACTAAATGAAATGGAGGCAAACAATTTATCAGATACAGAATTTAGACACAGAAAATGCTGGACAAGATGGAGGTGTAGGTAGACACACTTCGGCGCAACCCAGCACAACCATAANGATCTTGGCAGATCTACCTAATGTACAAAAAACAAGCGCCAAGAAGCAGCCAAAATGGAAGACAAAGAAGCAGCCCCCAAGTGAAAGAACAAATGAATTTTTCAGAAGAAGAACTAAATGAAATGGAGGCAAACAATTTATCAGATACAGAATTTAGACACAGAAAATGCTGGACAAGATGGAGGTGTAGGTAGACACACTTCGGCGCAACCCAGCACAACCATAAGAAGGACCACAACTAACTTAAAAACGGAAAGCAACCAGAAATGCCCAGAACTGTATAGAAGTCTGACAACCAATGATTTGAAGAAGCTATATTCATCCCCCCAGGTAAGAGGGGCGGAGACGGGGATTCCAGGTGGAGAGGATGCAGTGTGGCAACAGCAGCTGGTGGAAGGGACGGCCATGTTCATGTGTGGTATATAGAAATCAGGGGGACGCCTGTGAGCAAGTGATCCCAGCCCCAGGCCAGACTGCACAGCCCAGGGTTCCAGCACCAGGAGGATAAAGCCTCATAACTTCTGGCTGTAAACCCAGTGGGGGTTGGAATGATGGAAGGAGCTGCTGGTTTCTCACGAGAGCTCAGAAAGCATGCAGACCCTCCCACTATGGGAACCACAACCAGGACAGCAGCTGGAGGAGTGCCAGTCGCATACAGGAAGTGGATGAAGTGACTGGAAAAGGGGTGAGTGCCAGCCCATCCCCCAGAAGTCAGCCAGCAGTGGTGCTGACACCTCTTTGACCCCTACCCCACACATGGAGCTACAAAGCAACGAAGCAGGTTTCCCCTCTCTGGTGAATACCCAAGGCTCCCTCCCATAGAACTTTTTTTTTTAATAGGAAACTTTTTTTAAAAATTTATTTATTTATCTTTAGAGGGGAAGGAGAGAGGAAGAGAAACATCAATGTATGGTTGCCTTTAGTGCGTCCCCTGCTGGGAGTTGGCCTGCAAGGAACCGGCCCGCAACCCAGGCATGTGCCCTGACTGGGAATCGAACCGCGATCCTCTGGTTCACAGGCCTGCGCTCAATCCATTGATTTTTTTTTTAAATACCATAGAACTTAACAGGTGTGCTAAGATAGGAAATCAAAGAAGCTCTACCTAGTACACAGGCACAGGAAGGCTGCCAAATGAGGAGACAAAGAAATGTGTCCCCAGGAAAAGAATTAAGCAATAAAGAGATAGCCAACTTATTAGATGCAGAGTTCAAAACACTGGTGGTAAGCATCCCCACAGAAATGGTTGTGTCTGATCACAAAATACAGGGAAAAGTGAAATAAAGAAAAATATACAGGGAAGCAACAGTGAAGTGAAAGAAACCAGGACACAAATCAATGATTTGGAGCAGAATGAAGAAATAAGAATTCAAAAAAATGAGGAGAGGCTTAGGAACCTCTGGGATAACTTCTAACATCTGAACCATAAGGTGCCAGAAGGAGAAGAGGAAGAGCAAGAGATTGAAAACTTACTTCCCCTGTCTAGCAAAGGAAATAGACTTCTAGGAAGTCCAGGAAGCTCAGAGAGTCCCAGAGAAGTTGGACCCAATGAAGCACACACCAAGGCACATCATTACCCAAGGTTAAAAATAAGAGAATCTTAAAAGCATCAAGAGAAAAGGAGACAGTTACCTACAAAAAAGTTCCCATAAGACTATCAGCTGATTTGTCAAAAGAAATCTTATGGGCAAGAAGGGGCTGTAAAAAAGTATTCAAAGTCATGAAAGGCAAGGACTTGCATCCAAGATGACTCTATCCAGCAAAGCTGTCGTTCAGAATGAAAGGGCAGATAAAGTGCTTCCCAGGTAAGGTCAAGTTTAAAGGAGTTCATCATTACCAAGTCCTTATTACATGAAATGTTAAAGGGACTTGTTAGGAAAAAGAAGATGATCAAAACTATGCACAGTAAAATGACCACAAACTGACAACTATCAACAACTGAACCTAAAAGAAAAAGAAAACCGAAAACAAACTGAACAAACAACAAAAACAGGAACAGAATCACAGAAATGGAGATCACATGGAGGGTTATCAGTGAGACGGTGGGGAGAATGAGGGAAAAGATACAGGGAATAAAAAACATAAATGATAGGTAGAAAATAGACGGGGGGGGGGGGTAAGAATAGTATAGGAAATGGAGAAGCCAAAGAACTTACATGTATGACCCATGAACATGAACTGGTGTGGGTAGGGAAGTGCTGATGGGTGGGGGGCAGGTACAGGGAGGGTGGAGGGGAATAAAGGGGAGGAAAAAATGGGACAACTATAATAACATAATCAATAAAATATAATTTTCTAAAAGACCATAAAAAGATCAATCAGAAATAAAGAATGCAATATCTGAAATAAATAACACAATGGAAGGAATAAACAGTAGGTAAGATGAAGCAGAGGTACAAATCAGTGATGTGAAAGAAATGGTAGGAAAAAGAGACCCAAGCAGAGCAGCAAAAAGAAAAAGAATTTAGAAAACATGAGGGGAGCTTGAGAAACCTTTGGAACAGCATGAAGTGTAACAACATCTTGACTGTAGGAGTGCCAGAAGAAGAAAGTGAGCAGGGGATCAAGAACATACTTGAAGAAATAATGACTGAAAACTTGCCAAACCTGATGAAGGAAAAAGACACAGAAGTCCAGGAAGTGCAGAGTCCCAAACAAGACAGACCCAAACAGGCCCCCCCACCAAGACACATTGTAATTCGAATGTCAGATTGTAAAGAGAAGGTGAGAATCTCAAATGCTGCAAGAGAAAAGCAGTTAGTTACCTACAAGGAAGGTCCCATTAGACTGTCATCTGATTTCTCAACAGAAACATTTATGAAATATACAGTGTTTTTTTATTCACGGAGTTGTGAAACCATTACCACTGCCTAATTCCAGCACATTTTCACCACACAGAGAAGACACCCCCTGTGTTTACCAGTCACTCCCTATTCCATACTCTGCCCAGCCCCTGGCACCAACTAATCTACTTTGTATCTCTATAGATTTGCCCATCTTGGGCATTTCACATAAATAGACTCGTGATATATGGGGATTTTTTTGTCTGGCTTCTTAGCACAGTGTCTTAGCACTGTGTGGTCGAGGTTCCTCCATGTTTGTAGCATGTATCAGCTCTCCGTGCTTTTTGATTACCGAATAATATCCAGTTTCTGGGTATGCCACATTTTGTTTACCCATTCTGGGTGTTTCCACTTCTTGGCTATTATGAATAATGCTAGTATGCATATTTGTCTGTAAGTTTTTGTGAAGACGTGTTTTCATCTTGTTTGTGTGTATATCTAGGTGTGGAATTGCTAGGTCACTCGATAACTCTGTGTTTAATCTTTTGAAAAACTGCCAGACTGTTTTCCAAAGTGGCTGCCCTACTTTACATTCCCATCAGAAATGTATGGGGACCCTAATTTTCCATACACGTGCTGACACTTGTTATTGTCCTTCTCTTTTTATTATAGCCATTCCGGTGGGTGTGAAGTGGTATTTCAGTGTGGCTGTGATTTGCATTTTCCTGATGGCCAGTTGTGTTGAGCATCTTTTCATGTACTTATTCTTGTTGCTTTTTTTGAGAGAGAGAGAGAGAGAGAGAGAGATCAGCTTTATTGTTCTGCTTATTGATACATTCATTGGTTAATTTTTTTTAAGATTTTATTTATTTATTTATCTTTAGAGGGGAAGGAGAGAGGGAGAGAAACATCAGTGTATGGTTGCCTTTCATGCGTCCCCTGCTGGGAGTTGGCCTGCAGGGAACTGGCCTGCAACCCAGGTGTAGCCTGCAACCCAGGCATGTGCCCTGACTGCAACCGAAGCATTGAACCGCGGTCCTCTGGTTCACAGGCCTGTGCTCAATCCACTGAGCTACACCAGCCAGGGCTTCATTGGTTGATTCTTATACGTGCCTTATCTAGGGTTCGAACCCTCAACCTTGACATATCCGAATGATGCTCTAACCAGCTGAGCTACCTGGCACAGCTATGCACTTATTGGCCATTAGCGTATCTTCTTTGAAGAAATGTTTATTTGGTTCTTTGCCCATTTACATTTTTGCCCATTTTTAAGGTGAATTGTCTTGTTCTTGTTAAATTGTAGGAGTTCATATATTCTGGATATTAAACCCTTATCACATACAATAATACCACAGTACTCGGTTTCAGGACTTGTCAAACCCTGTACTCATTGCACTTTGACAAGAAAAAAATGTTTCAGCACTCAGTGCTTGCTTGCCACTCAGTGCCCCTGTCTTGGAATAAAACAGAGATTGGCACGTCAGTCTCACGGTAGCTCATGGACAGGTACTCGTTGGTTTAGGCGCTTGTCACAAGTTCCAGAACGAATTAACGATGAGTACCAAGGTACCACTATATATGATTTTCAAATATTTTCTCCCATTTTGTAGGTTATCTTGTTTTCTTGATCATGTCCTTTGGTGCACAACATTTTAAAATTTTGATGAAGTTCAGTTTATGTTTTTTCTCGTTTGTTTTTGGTGTCATATTTAAGAATCCATTGCCAAATTCCAAGGACCTAGAGATTTACCCCTATGGTTTCTTCTAAGAATTTGAGGGTTTTCACTCTTATGGTTAGGTCATTTTGAATTAATTTTTGTATATGGCGTGAGGTGAGGATCCAGCGTTATTCTTTGGCACACGGATATGTGGGTGTCCCAGCCCCATCTCTGTTGAAGACACTGTTCTGTTCCCACTGATGGGGCATGGTGTACCGCCCGCCTCAGCTGTCATCCTGCCCAGCACGGCCTCCCACTGAGCCACTCTGATCCCCTCACTGTGAACGGAGCCTGCAGTGTTTATCTGTCTGCCCCCTCCCTCCCTCCCTCCCTCCCTCCCTCCCTCCCTCCCTCCCTCTCTCCCTCTCTCCCTCTCTCCCTCTCTCTCTCTCTCTCTCTCCCTCCCTCTCTCCCTCCCTCTCCCTCTCTCCTTCTTTCTCTCTCCTTCTTTCTATCTCTCTCTCTCTCTTTCTCTCTTTCCATATATTTATGTATTTATATTCTCCCTGCCAGGATCCCTGTTAATGTTCTGATTTTTCCTAGTCCACACTAATCTCTCCTCCCACAAAACTCCTGAATTTGGAGTATTTAGTGTCTTTCTTCTCATCCTCTTACATAAAGTGTAGGATGAGCACATTTCTGACTGGGTGGCTCAGTTTCCCCAGCGAGAGGTCACTCCTTGTGGGCAGGAATCATTCCTGGACCTCTCTTATTTTAAATGTAAATTCATTCTCATTTGGTCTTACCGGGTGGGGGTCTGCTCTACAGCATCTAAAATAGAATAAAACAAGATTCCAGATCGTTCAGTGTGCTCAGGCCGCCGGCCACCCCGTGAACCCGAGGCGGCATTTTCCTTTCCCCAACCGAGACATCACATGCCGTACCTGGGGTTGATCTCATAAAAAGGCTACGGATGGTGAAGAGCGAGAAAGACCCTCATCCTTTTGGGGGAATGTGGCAGGGGGACATTTGGTAAGGTTTTCAGAAACTGGACTAAACCAAATTCACATTTCCCTTAAAAGGAGTTGGGCTCTAGTCTGTTTTTCATGGGACATGTAGGTCCCACCTCAGCCTCGCTGAGCACGTCACGTGTGACCCTCGCTGAGCACGTCGCGTGTGACCAGCAGGAGCTCACGGCCTGCGCGCCGAGGAGAGTGGGAGGCGGTGCCAGCACCGGGCGCTGCCCCAAGCTAATGCCTGCTGGCTCCGGGGTGAAGGCGGGCCTTTCAGGAGGCTGCAGACAGAGTGACGTTAGGGAGAAACAGCATGTCAACAATCACCTTAATACATTTTGTACGAGCACATCACTTCCATCTAATGGAAATGTAGCTCTCTTAAATAATTGAGAGGCCGTCCTCGTCAGGGGGGTTCAGCTGGGATCTCTGTGCGCTAGGACGGCCTCCAGCGTCTTAGAAGCCTGTGTAACTGATATGCTGTGTGAGTGGCTCAGCTAGTGCTCCCGTGGGCTGTGTGTCATGTCCCCCTCCAGTTCCCACATGCAACTCCCCTCTGCTGCCCCGGCTGTTACAAGGCAGCTCCACAGTCAAAGCTCCAGTTGCAGCCACTGAACTGCCGAGACTCAGGGTTAGCAAATTATCCTTTTTAAGATGGGCACCACCACGGTCCGTTTCCCCTCATGGTGCTTCCTCACTGTGTCTGCTGGCCAGCCACTGGGTTAGCAGAAGGCCTTGATTTTAACGGGGTGATGATCTTGAACATTCAGCGCACAGCTCATTTTTATGTGCCAGAAGGTAGTAACATATGCTGTGGAAGCAACAACGTTTGTGAGATGAATGGTGAGTGAGTGAACCAGGAGAAAAGGCCAAAGAGGCTGACAGGAGTTGTGACTGAGCAAGAGACTTGGTGTGGTCTCTGAAGGCAAGACAGGAGTGCAGGAGGGAAAGGGGAAGGCCAGGGAGCTCAGAGGGCCTCTCGCCCCGACAAGAACAGTGTGCTCCTGCTTTGTACAGAGCTTTCTGGGGTTTGCGGTTGGGTCAGAAAGAATCCTAGGCCCTGCCGGCCATGTGGCTTGGTGGTCCGTCTTGCAGAGGTGTGTCTCCCCCACCACAGGAGGACCAGCGGAGTTCCTGGGTGGGGAGAGGAGGCACAGGGTGGGGAATGCGCCCCTCAGGAGGGACTCGTGTTTTTTCCTCTGGCCTCTGCAGGTGACTGTGTCACAGTAAAGGCTCATGTGGCTTAATTACTTCTTTTTAAATTTACAGGTAGTTCCTGAAATGACTGAGCTATTGAAGAAAAAATGATTGATGATCATGTCTTAAGGAGAAAAATTATGAGAGTATTCAGCTGCAATTATAGAAAATTTGTGGCTGTTAGAACAGTCAATGGAAAGCTGCATTTCAGAACTTGAGAAAAAAATGCTAACAAATGACACAATGCTTTTTTATGGGCTGTTATGTTTCTTTTAAGTTGTGGTTCCAAAAAAGAATTTTTGAAATTTTCTAATTCTGTAATAAAATATATAATAAAGTCTTTCCACAGTTTAAAAACTACCACTAGAAATATGCCTAGCTTGGTAAAGAGAGAGAAAATGGAAGAAAGGTAGTAAAAATCCATTTATCTTTTTTTTTTTTTGCCTGCCTGGTTCATGGAGGGCTCTGTGTTTGAGGCAAGAGTGTAAATAAATATCAGCGTTGCCACCATCTTAACCCCGCTCACCTAGTTGTCAGAGGAACAGGGTTGCCAGATTTAGAATTAAAAAGCATAGCCAGGGCACATGAACGTGATCTCAAGTATACCTCCATCTTCAGAAAGTCATAGCCCAGGTGACAGGAGCTCACCTGACTTCAACCTGACTGTGCTGACTGTGCTCGCTGGACGTGTCCGCTGACAGGGCTTTGTGTCTGTAAAGGAGAAGGGATAAGAAGGGGTGTGTTTTCAGAGGGTATGGCCTCTTCTGCTGACAGTTTGATAATTATTATAAATGTCTAACATCCTGCTCAGAGGATGCTCTGGCTGTTGTTCAGCCCTCCCGACGGCTTCCCCTGGGCTCTCTCGGAAAGCATCCAGGCGTGCAGGCCGCCGCACGGGTGGTTCGCTCTGGCACTCACAGTGCTGCCCGGGGGCACAGCTGAGGTCAGGAGTGTCCCTTGGAACCCGCAGCTGTGTGTGCAGGCCCAGAGCAGGTTGGAGGGCTCTGGCCGGGCCTGCAGGAGGGCGTGGGCTGGTGTCTGAGCTGCAGGAAAGGTGTAGCGAGGCTGCCACCCCAAAGCAGGTGTGCAGCAGTTGCAGGAGTTAACAGGACGAGGGCAGCAGCAGGGAGGGAGGGGAAGTGCCAGTGATATGTGGGGGAGGGTCAGAGAGGCCCCGTCGTACAGGCTGGTTGAACCTTTTTGATTTGTGTTGTAATCATTTGCCGTGAAACTCAGAAGTTGAGTGTTTCTGGCCTTTCCACCTGTGTTTTGAGGCAAGAGAAGAGTGAAGCTCTGTGTCAGAGCCATAGGTCCCTGCACGTCTGAGCTGCGCAGTCGTCTGGTCAGGCCCCTGTATGGACAGGGATCCTGAGGAAGAAGTGGAGAAGGTAAAGTGACTTGTCCAAGGCCACGTGGTTTTCAGGCTCTTCCCAAAGGAACTGACCTTGCTCGGGGCCATTTCATTTACCCCTCATCTCTGTTGGGCACGGTAATTGGAGACAGGAGAAGGAGCAAAGGGAGGACCGTCCCAGGTGGTGCCCTGGCGTGGTTCCTAGTGTCAGCCGTGAACTGCTGGGTCTTCTCCTTTGGCTCCCTCCTGTCACGACTGCTCCAGCCACACGCAGCTGTTCACTTAACGTTAACTGGGTACGATTCATCGCCATCATAATAGCGTAAGTATGGTGCTTACTGTGTGCCAGGCCCTGTTCCTACAGTTCGTACGTGTTCATCATCCTCAGACACACTGTAAGATAGATTCTATTAATATCCCTGTTTTACAGAGAAGGAGGCTGAGGCACAAGGAGGTAATGTAACTTGCCCAGTGCACCTTATAACCAGAGCCGGGATTTGAAACCAGGAAGTCTGTGCTTCTGTCTCCCTTTGGCTGCAGGAGCAGCGAGACTCGCTGCACAGCACCCTCAGGTAACGGGCACGGAGTGCTGGGTGCTGGGGGCTCACACGCAGGGTCCTCGCTGAGGTGGGGAGAGGGTTTTCTGGGGCTGTCTCTCCAACAGCATTTTATTCACCTGGAAAGCCCCTCTGTGTGCCACTTAGACTTGACCTTTTTTCCTTTTATTAAAAAGATTTTATTTATTATTTTTTAGAGAGCGGGGAAGGGAAGGAAAGGAGACGGAGAGAAACATCGATGTGCCTTGGACACCCCCAACTGGGGACCTGGCCCCCCACCCAGGCTCGCGCCCTGACAGGGAAGTGAGCTGGTGACCTTTTGGTTTGCAGGCCAGCGCCAGTCCATTGAGCCACACCAGCTAGGGCTGCACTTTACCTTTAAAAGGCAGCTGTGTGGGGTGGGGGCAGGTGGTTAAAGACACTGCATATGCCAGAAGGTGTGACTTGGTGTGCCCTTCTGTCCGTGTGTTTCATTGGAAACAGGCGCTCAGTCCCTGATGACTCTGCCCTGCACCTGGCTTGAGGGTCCAGCGCTGTGGCTCTGGGGGCGGGTGGGCAAAAGGGGTCGGCCCAGCTCTCTGTGGTGTGTGTGCTTTTCCTGTGTGTTTTGAGGTCTTTAATCAGCCTCATACAGCCCCTGGGAATTTGGTGGCCTGGTTACGTGGACAGAAACCTACAAGGGCATCTGGATCAGGAGGGTGACCCCTCACTCAGCTTTTCAGTGGTTGAGAAAACATAGGGCCAGCCTCTCCCTCGGCCCACGGGCCCAGCAGCTGTGCTTTGTGGGCTCTGGAGCAAACGTCCGAGAGATTCTGGCCCAGACTCTGCCCTGAAGGGAGAGCGTGTGGCCCTGAAGGAGAACAGCACCCCAACTGGCTCCGAGAATGTAGGCTTCTGGGGCCACACCCTCAAGATTTCGCAGCTATGAGGAAAGACAGAATGAAATCGGGATTAGAAAAGCAGATCAGCCCTGGCTGGTGTGGTGAACCCAAAGGTTGCCAGTTGGATTCCCAGTCAGGGCGCATGCCCGGGTTGGGGGCCAGTTCCCCAGTAGGGGGGGCATGTGAGAGGCAACCACACATTGATGTTTCTCTCTCTCTCTTCCTCCCTTCCCCTCTCTCTAAAAATAAGTAAAATCTTTAAAGAAAAGGAAATCAGAAGGGCTCCCTCTGTGAGCCTTCTCTCATCCGTGGGGTGGAGTCTCCAATATCAGCATGTTGGGGCAGAAGTAGCAACAGATCAGAGGGGCAGGAGAGGGGTTATGCCAACTGAGTGATGGGCTGAGGAGTTTGGCTGTTTTTCCTCGTAGGTCAGTGGTTCCCAAACTTGCCCTCACGTAATACTGCCATTTTAGGAGCTGCACCAGGGGTGGTACTGTGAAAGGTGTGTATCTTTTCCTGTTTTGTAGGAAAAATTAATAGAATTTCTCCCAATTGTAGGTCCTTCTAACAAACTTTCCCCCTAAGACTTCGGTTGCTGCTATACCTTCTTAGGATTGTAAGCAGATCGGAAAGCAAATGGACAAGCCCCAAAGGGGCATTATTACCTGAGGCAGTCAGCAGCCATGGACCCTCCACAGCTTAGTTAGTGAACATGCATCCAATACTTAAAAATACTGTGAGTTGTAAGTCTTCCTTGTTTATATGTTAAAATGAAATGCGACGTATGCAGTATGCCGAGAATGTTCCGCGAAGAGCTGTGTGACTTTCTGAGGCCTTGCCACAATCCTGGCAACAGGGGTCTTGGACATGTTATGAGGAAGGCCTGTGACCTGACCTCAAGAGTGACCTAACCCGGCAGCGTGTTCAGGATGGAGGGAGGGAGGAGATGGAAGTGACTGGCAGGCTTTTGCGAGAACCCTGTGGCCTTGTGCCCTGGATGGGTTTGGCTGAAAGCTCTTTGGTTACAGAACAGGCCCCAGGAGAGTGGAAATGGGCCCAGAGCTGTGGGCGAGGCTGGCAGAGGGTGGAGCTCTTCCGGGCCAGTGGGAGCTGAGCTGCCAGCGGAACCCGGGCGTGTCTGTGCTGGGCTGGGGGTCTGAAACCCTAAGTGCTCTCTGTCTCCTGAAAAGGGTGGTTGGCTAGGTTGCATTTCACACTGTCTCTGAAAGGCAGTGGTTTTCGTCTGCATAAAAATGGGCCTGAGAGTCTAGGAAACCCAGAGGATGGACGAGCTTGATGATAAATGCAGTTGGTCAGCCAGAGGTGACTTGACCGATAAAGCTCGTCAGGGTGATAAACTGCCACAATTTAGTATACTGCTGGATTTTTTAAAAATACCTGTGGGAAACCCAAGTTGCTGATAATCCTAGGTTTATAAAGTAATTTCATGTAAGGTCCTGCTTCAGAGGTGGAAAGAGTAGGAAACTGAAGAAATCGGGCTCTTGGGAAAGTGGTTTGCCCGAGTCACAAAGGCAGTGGTGGGACTGGAAGGCAAGCCAGAACTTCTGGCCCACGTCACTTATTGGGAACCAGATGTAGCTTCTCTAACACGGGGATCTACAAAGCAGGTGGCATTTCCCCTACTTTCTGGATGAACAAACTGGCTGAGAGGGGACCAACCAGAGAGGCAGTGAGATGTGGGGCCTGAGCTAGACTCCAGCTCCACTTCGGGAGAACAGGGGCAGTGCCTCTTTAGCTTGGCTGGGGCGGGTGCAGCAGAGGGAGTGAGATGAGACCTTTGAGCTGAGTTGAGAAGGGGCAGCTCAGCCAGCCAGCGGGGAAGTGTGTCCCACACAGAAGGCCAGTGTGGACGAGCTCCAGAAGCACCAGAACATGGTGGGAACACAGCCCCTGATCCCCGCGTCTGTTCTAGCCTGGCACCCCTCCGCTCTGGGCCACTCTGCTCGGGAAAGCAGGGCTGTGGTTTGCACACTGGCAGTCTCTGGGGGCATTTAGCAAACTCCAGCCCCACAACCCAGCCCCTTCGTTATGGGGGTGGGTAGGGGAGTCTACCTAGTTACGAGGCCTAATTGATGTGGGGGAGTCGACAAGAGCACTTGGTGAAAGGTGCCCCGTAAATCTTAGCTACTGAAGAGATTTGCCACATTCATCACAGTGTTTAATGTCCTGATTGATCTCCAGGCAAATTTAATTCATTTGCTTGTTTCAGGCTGAGTAGGCAGCCAGCCCCCCTCTGCTGCAGCCTAGGGCTTTACATGACACAATGCCCGCACATCTCTTTGGTAGCTTGCAATAAATTCAGCAGCAAGTGTCCTATCATTTTCTTTGGATAATTAAGTTATTTGCCAGGAGATAGTACCAAACTTCTCAGCACTGGAGAAAAAAAAATGTGGAGTGGTTACGAATGCCTTGCTCAGTTGATGTCAGGGAAATAAATGTAGGTTTTGGCTTATGCTGGAAAGGGCACAGGAATACAGCCTGTCTGGGGGAAGGCTGTCCCTTATCTAACTTGAGGACTCTGGGACAATGTCTATAGGGGAACCATCAGGGATGTGTGAACAGAGAGGGATGAGCTTGGAGGAGCAGGCAGGGCCTGGGCTAGGGGCAGCACACATCCTCTCAGCCCCCGTATACCCCACCAGCACCTTCCCCCCTCCCAAAACAGCAGCAGTAGCTGGTGAATAACTGAGCATCTCCTGGGCAGCTTTCTGCAGAAGTGCTGAGCATGGGCAGTGCAGCATCCCGGTGTCTATTATTGACGAGGGTGGTTTCTGCTGGGTCTCCCTTGAAACATTCTCCAAGGGCTTTGCTTCCATTATGTCAGTCACCCCCCTAGCAGCCCTCACAAGGGTGCGGGGCCAGGAGTGGTTATTGTGTTGGTGTGGGGAGTGGGGCTGCATAGCAGGCCAGAAACAGGGTTGGGCTGAGAGCGCAAGTGCCTGGGCATCGACACGCCCTGGATGCCCAGCAGCACCCGAGGTGCAGGTGGAGAGGTGCAGGCGCCTCTCCAGCCCTGCGGTGTCCTTCGTACCTGGGCTTGCCTGTGTCACCCCCCCGAGCTGCCCTCGGGTGTGCTTGTTAAGCACAAGTGTTTTATTGACTTACTGGTGAGTTACTTTCCTTTTTGACCTTATCTCAGGTGAACTTCCATAGCCCTGTTTGCTAGTCCTCTTTAGGGACGAGGAGAGTGCCCCTTGGAGGAGTGTGAGAGCAGCACCAGGACCCAGAGCCTCAGGAGAGCTGTCTTGGAGCGAGAACAGGGGGGCAGGGAGGAGTAAACACGGCAGGGCCTCTGATGTGCAGGGTCTGTGGAAGCACCCTCTGTGTGGCTCCATCCAACAAGCCAGAGTTTGGGGTAGAGGCCTTGCCCAGGGCTACCTGGGGAGGGGCCGCTGCCTCATTCAGGGAAGGCAGGCTGTGGGCCTGTCCAGCTCTGGCCCAGCTCTCTTGGGGGCTGGCCGCCAGCACGGTTGGCTCTGAGCCGTGTCCTTGCTGTCAGGGTTGGCATATCCAGGTGGCACTCTAGCCATGATATTGGCTCTTCTCCAGCTCCAGTGGGGAGGCTGTGCTGGGAGGCTGTCTGAGGGACAGCAACTGCTGGGAGGTTGGAAGCCTGACTTCTGTCCCTAGCTGTATTGATGTCACACCGGTTTCATTCCAGGGGGCTCGTTTCTCCATGTCCATTATGGCACCTGCCCCAGACAGACCTGGATGTGAATCTTCCTAGGAGTGTATGTGTTAGCTCTGTGCTCTTGGGCAAGTCATTTAGTGATTCATCCTGAGCCTGTTTTCCTCTGAAGCAGGGAAGGCAGCACCCACTCTGCAGGACTGGTAATGAGGGAAGGCAGCACAGAGCCCATCCAAGCAGGGAGGGAATGAATGGAGCCATTCGCACCATCACCCTCTTGCTGGCTTCCAGGAGAAGCTGCTGTTACCCAGATTCCCCTCCTTGTAGGAGGGCACCAGGGGGGCTCTCGAGAAGGGTAGATGGGCAGGGGGAGCCACTTCCCAGAGCTGCAGGCCTCCCAGGGACTCTGCTGCCTCCCTGGGGGCTGGTGCTTGGGCCCCATCTCCACCAGCTCCCATGGAAGCCATGAAAACCAGAGCTTACTCTCTCACCTGCCGTACTCCACACCTGCAGGCTCCCCCCCCACACCTGTGCCCTGGCATGTTAAGTGTCACCCGCCACAGCTTTGACAGCAGACTGTCTTTGCAGAGGCAGCAGATACCTCCCGGGGTTTTTCTCCTCAGTCTGCATCTGGTCATGTGGCAGTTCTAACATGGGTACTCCCTGTTCAGGCAAGAAGATGGCAGCGGGTGCTCAGGCAGAATTCCGGCTCACAGCAATTTGTAAGTACCCTAAGAAACAAACTTTTAAAAGTGAAGCTGTTCTGCAGATCCCATTTCTAGGTGGGAAAGTGGCAGCAGAGAGCAGGAGATACTTGCCTAGCCTCATTCCCGCTTTGGTCCTTTGGTGTCTCTAGAGCAGGAGCCGCAGCAGAGGTGTGTGTTGACTGACAGCTAGGCCTCACCTCTGGCCCAGGACAGGCCCCACTACCTGGTCAGGGCAGCCAGCACGTGCCCTGATGGGGCACTGAGGATGGTGGCTATCTCTAGTTGAGCCTACAGACCACTGATCCAGGACCCTGCTGGTCTTGCCCTAGAGACTATAAATCATGAAATGCTTTCCAGCCCGTCATGTGAAAAAGCTGAGAGAGACTATTTTGCTTCCAAAAGCTCTAAAGCCTGGGAGCACAGCACGTAGCACACTGTCGGGCGAGTCAGGGCTCCAGTTTCGGGGTGTCTCATTAGTGTTTGACCTTAGGAGAGTCTGAAGTGTCTCTGAGCCTCGGGTTCTTCGTCGGTGAAGTGCAAATACTGACAGCACCCCCCAGGGTCATCAGGAATTAAAGAAGCCCGTCGGTAGAGGTGTTAGTTGAATGCTCAGTCCTGGAAGTTTTAATTCTGCTGTTGGGGACACAGGATGTCTCAAGTGACATTCCCGAAATGGCCCAGTTGGGCAGCGATTCCTTTAATGTTTGGAACAGCTGCTCACCTCCCCGTGAGCCAAGACTCTCCCTCCCTTCCAGTCCAGTCCCCTGTCTCTGACTCTGCCCACGCTGTGGCTTTGGGGGCTCTCAGGGCCGGAGGGAAGCGGGTGCTGTCAGCCCTGGTGGGGTCACTGTGCTGCCAGGTGATTCCATGCGGCCACAGGAGCTTCTAGGGAGGGTTGAGTGAGACAGCTGCACACCAGGAACAACCTGGACAGCAACAGAGGGGAGAAAGGGCGGCCAGAGGGGCAGGTAAGCCCCTACGACCGGGTGGAGGGAACTATGACCGGGTGGAGGAGTGCCGCTGGGACAGTAGGAGTCCAGCTCCCTCCCTCATGACTTTTTAGGGTGTGTAAAACAAAACACAGGGGTTACCAACATGAAACCCCTTGGAAGCTTTTCAGCAAGGGAGACAGGGAGGTTGGCCTCAGCCGGGCCAGGCCGTGTTGGAGTGTGGGCAGGTGATTGGGAAGGCAGAAGTGACAGCTTATGGGGAATGAGCAGAGCCTCGGATGCTCTGTGTGTACGTAAGCAGCCTTCAGGCTGGTGCTCGGTCTTGCACCTGCTGAGTTTGAGGTCCCAGGGATGGAGACCCAGGTGGGAGAGCTGGGTCACAGTTGTCAGCGAGGAACATGGAATTCTGAGCTCTGTTTTGGTGGGGAGATGAGGGAAGGGACAGGACTAGTCTGCAGCCACACACCCAGGCCGTGTGAGGGAAGCTTCCCGCCTGGGCCCAGAGTGCCCTCCACTCTGAAAAGGCCTCAGGGCTGGCAGACAGGGGTTGGGCCCCTGGATGGGTGGCTTTTCACCAGGCCAGCCCCAGCGAGCAGACCCTGCATCTAGGCCAGCAACCAAAGGAAGACCTCTGCCAACCAAATCTCAGTGCAGCTGGTTTTTATTATTAAAGCTGAGTTTGCAAAATGGCTGTCCCCTGCCCCCAGGACACTCCCGTCCACCTGCAAATTCATCCCTTTATGTCCTGTGAAGGTGAAAACTAGGTTTGTCTTGAAAGACCCAGAAAGGCTCATGCGGAAATGAGAAGGAACAAAACAGGCTCAGATGGTGGTCTTCGTGAGATTGTGTGGGCTCCACCCAGGATCCCTGGACGGGAGGGGGTGGGGCTTGGCAGCCCCTGCTCACAGTGCTATTCCCGAGGGTCCAAGGTGGGCGCCAGGAATGAAGGCAACGGCAGAGGCTGAGCTGGGCCTGGACTCCACCCTGCTGAAGCTGGGCCTCGGGCTGGTTTTGTAAAAATGGTTTAAAAACCCAGCCGTGAGCACCGCCTTTCCCTGGTCAGGGCCAGAGGAGGCACCAGCTCTGGGCTTTGAGGTCTGAGGCATGTGTCCTCCTTTCCTGGTATCACCTCCCTGGAGGCAGGCAGCACCCTGAGAGGCCAGGTGGGCTCCTGGGTCCTACATGTGGCCCCAACTGTGTACGCTCCTCCCACCCAGCCCACCACCTGGAGGCCCTAGGCTTCGGGGACCCTGTGCAGTGTCTGCTCTTTGGATTCCAAAGATGTGAATTTATGCAGCGTGGGCGCAGCTGGCTGGAAGTGGATGACGGGCTGGATCTGAAAGACGGGAAAGCCCTCCTGGTTCTTCTGGTTGAACAGACTCACCCTATGCTCCAGCTCCGGGCTGGTTTGGGCAGAGCCTACTGGGCTGGGCTGGGCTGAAGGGGCTGGGTCCAAGGCCCTTTGGGATGGGCAGGGGTCCTCTGACAGGGAGGACAGCAGATCCTGGACTGTGGTCTCCGTCATTTGCTGCTGGGGCGGTGGTGGCAGTGGCAGGGGAAAGGGGCTGGGTTCGGAAGACAAGTCACGGGCGGTGCTGCCATCCCTAGAGGAGCACAGGGTGCTGCTGTCGCTCTGGGCCTCAGGGACTGAGCTGCCAGTGGAGCAGGACGTGCTCTCGGAGGTGCAGCTCACGCAGGTGCCCTTACCACTGAGCTTCAGGGGCACGTCCACCGAGAAGAGTTCAGAGGAGACATTGGGCTGGTGGATGTCTACGGCAGCCGTGGTGACCAGACACATGGCTGGCTCTGGGACTCCGCTGTCTGCAAGAAAGGAGGGGAGCTGGTAAGGTGTCACCCTCAACCCCACCTCTGGGTCCTGGTGAAGGCAGGTCTGAGCAGAACCAGTTCTTGGACTGGACGGTGAGACCACTGTCGACGAGTTCAGAAAAACGTGCATACAGGTATGTAGATGCCCACGCACAGGCTCTTCAGACACTTCATTGTGAGTGGAAGTGGGACCAGAGAAGACGACAGTTTGCACACAACCCCTCTAGCCGCCCTGTTTTGCCCCCAGCTCCCCACTTTAGTTCTCATCAGCTCACCTCCATAGCTCAACCCCCTAGCACCCCATTGTAGCTCACGCCAGTAGCTGGTCACCATAAGTCCCCTCTCTGGCTTCTCACTCTAGCTTGCTCCAGAGGTACCTGCTGTAGCTCCCCATTCCAGCTTGTCCTCTCCCGTGTTTCTTAGCGGCCCCCCCCCCCCCGCCCCAGCTCGCGGTGCTAGATTCCCACTCTAACTCCCGTTCTTTGCTTACCCCAGTGTGCCTGCTAAACTCCCCCCACTCGGCCTGGCCCCTTAGCTCTTCAGTCTAGTTGCCTATTCTAGCTTGCCCCCCCAGATCAACCCCTGCAGCTAGTCTCCCAAGCCCACGCCTTAGGTTCCCAAGTCTAGCTTGCCCCTCTAGCTCACTTTAGCTCCCCACTCCAGTTTGCCCCCATTTGAACTTGACCCTCCAGCTCACTACCCTAGTTCACCTCCTAGCTCCCCACTGTGATTTACTACACTATTTCATCACCCTTTCTCCGAGTCATAAAACTCTTGCTCACTAGCACCCCACCCTCCTTCATACCCCCTAGCCTCTGTCTCTAGTTGACCTCTGCATCCCAGCTGCCCAATCTAGCTCGCCCTTCCAGCTTCCCACACTAGGACCCTACTCTGGCTTGAGCCATAGCTCAACCCTCTAGCCCCCACAGTTCACACCCTAGCTCCTTTAGCTCACCCCCTAAATCCCAACTTGAGCTCTTCATGGTAACAAATCCCTATCTACCCCGCCCCAGCTGCACCTGTGAGTCACCCCATAGCTCCCACCTTTAGTGCACCCTCCCTCCAGCTCCTACTCTGCCTCACCACCCTAGTTAGCACATCCCTGTCTCCCTCTTGAGCTCTGATCTCTGGGCTGCGCCTCCCCCCCAGGTCCCCACTATAATTCATACTCTAGCTTTCTCTGTAGTGCCCTGGTCTAGCTCCCGAGTGTAGCTCTCCACTCTTGCTCACCCCGTGGCATGCTTCCCTAGCACTCCATTCTACCTAGTCCCCTACCTGCCCAGTAAAGGTGTTCATTCTAGGTGCCCAATCTAGTTTCTAGATCACCCCTCTATTTTGCTCCTTTAACTTCCCAATCAAGCTTGAACCCCTATGTTGCCCATAGCTTGACCTGTAACTTCCCACCTTAGATCCCTATTCTAGCTCACCTTGTAGAACCCTAGTCTAGTCTAGACCACCTTACTTTTTAAGTCCCACAGACATGTCATTTCTGACATGTAACTTACTTTTTCAGTGCCAGGGGATGACTTGTATTTCAGTGGGCCTTAGTCTCCAGTGGGTCTGAGTTAGTCTTTAGTGGGACTTACTTTACAGGGCACCTTCTAGCCCAACCACCTAGCTCCCCACTCTAGCTTGCTCCTGTCTCACTTCTTGCCTCCATGGCTTCCCTATGTGAGCTAAACCCATAGTTCCCAATTCTAACCCCCATTGTACCTCCCCCTTCCTCCACACCCTGCCACCCTGGTCCCCCTAGTTACATGCCCAGCTCTCCACACTTGCACTTTGCTCATGGATCTGCCACCCCCAGATCTCCACTGCAGCTTTCCCCGCTTCATCCCTAGCCAGCGTCCCACGTTAGCTGGCCCCCGAACTCCTTTTTCTTCCATTCCACTCAGATAATCCCCACGCCTCCCTCCATTTACACACACTGCTTCCCTACGCTAGACCACCACCGCTCTCCGCCGTCTTGCCACCTAACTCGCCCTACTACGTGACTCAGCCCCCCACTCTGGTTTCCCACTCTACCTCACCTAGCTCCCCACTATGGCTCACCCCTCTAGTGTGCACCCCCTGTTCGCCACCTAGTCATACTAGCTCACCCTTTAACTTCCCAATCTAGCTCCATCCCACACTGGCTTGACCCGTAGGCGGCCATCCTAGCTCCTTACTCTTTGCTCTCCAGCTTCCCCCTTTCAGTTGTCTGTAGTTCCCCAAAATATTTCCCCAGCTTTCCTTTTTACCTCCCCAATGTACCCATTCAAACTGCTGCCCATATCTTGCTCCTCTATATCACTCTAGCTCTCCCCTGCCTTTGAGTCCCAGTTAGAGCACCTACTTCTGAACCCTGATCCCACTCCAGCCTGCCCACTAGCCACCCCCTCTCCCACGCCCTTGCCACAGTAGCTTTCTGCTGTATGTCGCCCCTCCCGTGAGTTCCCTTTCCAGCTCCCTCTCACATAGCCCTTCCTAATCCCAAATCTAGTGCACCCTCCTAGGTCCCCAATATAGTTCCCAACTCTAGCTCACCCCTCTTTCCCCTCTTCGCATCCTACTTCAGCTCACCCCCATGGTCACTTCTTTAGCTCAGTCACTAAATCTCAACACTGACTCCACCAACTCACCTAGTTCCCCCTTCTCCCTCACCCTTCCAGCTCACCCCTCATTGCTCCCCCTTCCAGCTCATGCACTAGCTCTCCAGTTTCGTCTGCCACCTCCCCCGGCCAGCTCGATCCTGGTCATTCCCAGCTCCCCACTCTAGCTCAACCTTGCACATCTCCCCTCTGTTGCCCTGCTAACTCCCCGCTCCAACTTGGCTCCTTACCTTGCCCCCTCGCTCCCTACTCTCCACACTCAAGCTCCACTGTCCAGCCTCCCCACTTTACATCCCCACCCTAACTTAGCTCACTAACTGGATCTCCAGCTTCCCACTCAAGCTTACTCCTCTAGCTAGCCCGCTGTTCCCCACTGTAGCTCGTTCCTCTAGCCTCTCACCCTGTCCTTTCATTTAGCTCACCTCTCGAGAGTTCATCTCCTCAGCTCCCACCCAAGGTCAGCCCCTCTACCATTCCAGTGCCCCTAACGCCCCACCTGCCCTCCCCACTCCGTATCAGTCTTCTATCTTCCCCTCTAGCCTACACCAGTTCACCCTGCTAGTTGCCCATTATTTCTTGCCCCTCTAGGCAGCTACCTAGCTGCTACCCCTTCTAGCTCACCAGCCTAGCTCCCCATTCTCTCTGGCCCCTTTAGCTTGCCCTCATTAGGTCTCCACTCTTGCTCCGCACTGTAGCTTGCCCCCATCTCCTTCCTTAGGTCCCCACTCTTGCTGACCAGTCTCAAACCTCTCAAGGTCCCCAACCTAAGTTCCCCTAGAGCTCACCGCTGTAATTCACCTAGCTACTCAGCTCCCTAAACTGGGTCACCCCTAGTTCCCCTCTCAAGCTCACCACTCTAGTGTAACTTAGCCCCTAGCTCCACAGTCTAGCTCACACCCCTAGTTCTCTTTCTTGTCTCCCCATTCTCGCTCCCCACTGTAGTCCCACACTCTAGAGCATTGGCTACAACCCAAGTTTAGCCCCCCTGCCCCTGGAGCTCCAAACTGTAGCTATCCACTGGACCTCCCCACCTAGCTCCCCCACTGGGCTTGCTCCTCTGCCTCTGCACCTTATCTCCCAACTCTTGTTCTCCCATAGCTCCTTACGCTACCACCCAAAACCCAGCTCAGCCTTCTAATCCCCAGTCTTGTGCACCATGCTAGCTCCCCATTCTACTCTGACTCCAGTTTGACCTCCACCTTGCGCTTCTAGCTCATCCCTTAGCTCTCCATTTTAATCCCCAACCGCCCACTCTAGCGCACCCTGGAGCTTCCCCCTTAGGTTCCCCTCGCTAACTCCCCGCTCTAACTGCAATGCAACTCCCATTCTAACTTGACTCTGTAGTTCACCCATCTAGCAGACCCCTCTAACTTCCCCCCCATCCCAGCTCAACAGTCTAGCGAGCCCCCCTAAGTCACCACTCTTAACTCCTAGCTTACATCCCCCTCAAGCTCAGCCCCAAGCTCTCCCTACTCTACCTTGCCCACCTGTAGTATGCCCCCTCATTCCCTCTCAGGCTCACCCCACCAGCTCGCCTGCTAGGTCCCCCTCTAGCCGGACTTGCCTTCACTGCCACACAGTCTTCTCTTCCAAGTGGCGCTCTGCTGGGCACAGGGAAGGCCCAGGCCTGCTGGCCTGGTGTGGCTCTGGGGTGGGAAGCTGAGGCTCGCTGTGATGGATGGGTAAGACCACGGCAGTCCCAGCAGGGGTTGTAACTCATGAGTTATGGGGAAGCTTAAAGACCAATAAATTTGGGAGGAAAGTTTTATTGACTACACCATGAACTTGGCAGGCTCCCATGCCTGTAGCTTTGTGGCCTAGGTTATAAAAGTGATTTGTGCCAGTCTAAACACAAGCTGACTGGTATGAGTGTGAGTGTGACCCACGGGCCACAGTGTGACTGCAGGCCTTGCGTCCTGCCTGGGCTGGTGCTCCTGGGACTGACCGCTCACATCTGCAGGATCATTCCTGGACTGTGTGTGGACAGCTGTGACAAGTTGGGTCTCAGGGCCCTCACTGGCCTGAAGGTCACTGTTAGCAACATGCACTGCCCTTACTCCGTCTCCAGAGTGGCCCAGAATGCCCCCAGCTTGGCTGGCCATAATTTCTCATGTCATGTAAATTTCTCCCTTGATACATACAGCTCCTGGTCAGGATGAGGTTGGCAGAGGCGCCCTGTCACTCTGGCCCATTTAAGGATGTGAGTGAGTCACATGGGCCGTGTACTAGCACTCAGAGGCATTGACCTTGCCACTGGGGCTTGTGTGCCTCTAGGGAACTCGGAGGCTGTGGGTGTCAGAGATGAGGAAGCAGAGGGATGGGGATCCCGGGGTGGCTGGGAGGGGCAGCTGCTTCCATGGTGCACGTTTGAGCTGGGTGCCTGTTCAGAGGCCCCCTAGGCTCAAGGAGGGCTGGCGATACACAGCTGACCACATCTAGATGGAGTAAGCTTCCAGTCTGACCCAGCTTTGTCCCTCCTGATTCTGCCTCCTTCCTTGTCCTGAAAGTCCCCACTAAAAGGAATGCAGAGAACCTGGCTGGTGTAGCTCAGTGGATTAAGCGCGGGCCTGCGAACCAGAGGATCGTGGTTCAATTCTCAGTCAGGGCACATGCCTGGGTTGCATGAGGGTTCCCTGCAGGCCAACTCCCAGCAGGGGACACATGAAAGGCAACCATACATTGATGTTTCTCTCCCTCTCTCCTTCACCTCTAAAGATAAATAAATAAATATCTTTTAAAAAAAAGAAAAGGAATGCAGAGAGAGGAGGACCAAGAGAAGCCAGAATGCAAAGCTTCACAGTGCTCCTCGAATGTGTACAGTTATTTTAAAGTCTTGCTTACTTTGCAGACTCTCCAAGCTCAGATCTTGACTTCCTGGGCCCAAATGTGGCATCAGACGTCCAGGGTCTAGAGATCATTGGCTGAGGGACAGTATTAGTTACGCTGTTATCTCAAGAGCTAAGGATTGGGAGACAGACAGGCACTACGGAACGTGCGCTGTGCCAGAAATCCTGAGTTCAGGGGCTTAAAAGTGGGCACACAGAGGCTTCCGGTCATGAGAGTCGAGTAGGTAAACACTGTACATGTCACATAAAGATTACAGCCGAACTGCAAACCCACCGTGGCTGGACACCACCTGAAGACTACTTCAACGGAACGCCTGTAACTAAGGGTGCACAGAAGAAGCTGTGTAGGCCACTAGGAGGGGCAGATACATGGACCGGGCTGGTCCCACACCCAAGTGTGACAGCTCAAAGCCCATCAATAAAGATATCTCAGCTGCAGAGGATCCCAGCTCCCCAGCCCTGGGTTCCAGTGCTGGAAGCGGAAGTCCCCAAACTTCTGACTGAAAACCAGCCGAGGTTGTAGCTGAGTGGGACAAAGGGCTTCTGGAGTCCCAGGTGTGTCTCATAAAGAAACTGCACATGGGCTTAGTCACTGGTGGGCTCACTTGCTCTGAGCTCCAGCACTGGGGTGGCAGCTCAAAAGGCATCAAGGGCATGTGGGGAAGAACTGAATTGTCTACCTTCAGAATGAGGCTTCAGGGGGCTGCCTTCTCCCAAAAGTACTGGCAGAGGCCACTACTCCTTTGCTGAGCCCTCCCCCTGCAGGTGGATAGCATTTCTGAGTATCCAGCAACCTGGTTAACTGTTCACCCCACCTTGGCAATCCCCTGAGACACTGTCCCACCAAACTCAAGCTACTTCATGGCTTTTCCACACAAACGGCCTTTCTTGTCTTATGCTGCAGACTTTCCTAAAATCTCTCAAAGGTCCACAAACCCCAGATAAGCTGCCTCTGGCCTCAGCATGCCCTGTACCTCTCACTAAACAGCCCCAAGCTCAACACTAGTGGCAGGCAGCTGTGGTTTGCAGCTTAGCCTGCCCCAGGCCTCTGCAAGCCCAGCACCAGTAGCAGCCGTCTGCAGATCCCTTTGTAGCTCATACCGGTGGCCCTTGGCAGGACGCAGACAGCAGCTGATCTTGGCCTCCACCTCGCAAGAGACCTCAGAACCAACCCACCTGGTGGGCGGCTTCAGACCACACTGGAGCACATCAAACCACCTCCACAAAAAACACTCGACACTCCTCTGGCACCAGAGCCCTGCCAAAGCCACTCCTGCTGTGGAGAGTCAGCCCCTGTACAACAGCTCTTGCACTGCTGTCCTGGCCAGTCCTCACAACCAATCAGCCTGAGGGTCCGTCCCTCCCACTCACGTGCCAAAAGCAATCAAGACTCAAATGCAGCCCTGGCCCTCAGTGGCCTGTGAACCAAAGGGTCCCAAACTTGATTCCCAGTCAGGGCACATGCCTGGGTTGTGGGCCAGGTCCCCAGTAAGGGGTGTGAGAGGCACCCACACATTGACGTCTCTCTTCCTCTCCCTCTGTAAAAATAAATTTTAAAAATCTTTAAAAAAAAAAAAAGACTTCCGGCCAAGATGGAGGCATACATGGAAACACTGTGCCTCTTTACACGACCAAGTTTAAGGACAGTTTTAGTAACAAAAACGCAGCCAAATACAGAAAATTGAGTTGTACAGAATTCCAACAACACTGAACCATTAATCCAGACCGGTAAGAGGGGCGGAGTCAGCGGCCCCTGGAACAGGGTTGGGCCGGAAAGATTGGCCAGACTGGCCTAGGCACACAAGTAGCGGTTGGCAGATCCCAGGTGTGGGGTGGCAACGGATGGACCCTGTGAAGGCGCAGGGCGGCTGGCTGACCATGGTCACACATTCGAGCGCAGATAAACCATGCAAAGGAGTGAATAGTGAGACCGCTCAGGCTAGGGCCCCAGTGACAGAAATTAGAGCCTGAAAGTACCAATTGGAAAGACTTTCAGGGTTGAGGTGCCAGGAGAGTTGGTTGGAGAGACCCACAGGGTCCTGGAGGGTACACAAGCCCACACACCCAGGAACCAGCACCAGAAGGGCCCAATTTGCTTATGGGAAGTGGCAGAGGGGACAGAAATTTGAGAGAACAAACGCCATTGCCCCTCTCTGACCCCACCCCCATATACGGGTCGCCCGGCCCTGGTGAACACCTAGGGCTCTGCCCCTCATACATGACAGGTGCAAACAGAACAAAATATTATGGCTCAAGAACAGCTCAAAGCTCCAGAGCAAATAATTCTAAGCAACCAAGAGATAGATAGCCAAACTTTCAGATGCACAGTTCAAAACACTGGTGATCAGGATGCTCACAGAACTGGTTGATTTTAGTCACAAATTAGGGGACCAAATGAAGGCTAAACTAATTGAAATGAAGGGAAATGCACAGGAAACCAATAGTGATGGAAAGGAAACTGGGACTCAAATCAAGGGAGTGGACCAGAAGGAAGGGAAAAATGACCAAACAGAAAAGAATGAAGAAACAAGAGTTCAAAAGAAGTGAGGAGAAGCTTAGGAACCTCCAGGACATCTTTAAATTTTCCAACATCCAAATTATAGGGGTACCAGAAAGGGAGGAGGAACAGCCACAAGTGGAAAACTTACTCGAACAAATGATAAAGGAGAACTTCCCCAGTCTCTCAAAGGAAATAGACTTCCAGGGAATTCAGGAAGCTCAGAGTCCCAAAGAAGTTGGACCCAAGAAGGAACACACCAAGGCACGTCATCATTACGTTAGCCAAGATTAAAATGAAGGAGAGAATTCTAGAAGCAGCAAGAGATAAGGGGACAGTTACCTACAAAGGAGTGCCCATCAGACTGTCAGCTGATTTCTCCAAAGAGACCTTATAGGCAAGAAGGGGCTGGAAGGAAGTATTCCAAGTCATGAAATCCAAAGACCTACATCCAAGATTGCTCTATCCAGCAAAGCTTTCATTTAGAATGGAAGGGCAGATAAAGTGCTTCTCAGATAAGGTCAAGTTCAAGGAGTTCATCATCACCCAACTCTTAATATATGAAATGTTAAAGGGACTTACCTAAGAAAAAAAAGATAAAAAATATGAACAGTGAAAGGACAGCAATAACTAACTGTCTCACAGTTATTAACAACCACACCTAAAACAAAAGCAAACTAAGCAGATCAGGAGCAGAAACCATAGAAATGGAGATCACATGGAGGGTTAGCAACAGGGGAGTGGGAGGAGGAGAAGGGGGGAGAAGGCACAGAGAATAAGTAGCATAGATGATAGGTTGAAAATAGATGGGGGAGGGCAAGAATAGTATGGGAAATATAGAATCTAAAGAACTTGTGACACATGGACATGAACTGAAGGGGGGGAATGGTGGGGGAGGGGGTGTGCAGGGTGGAGGGGAATGAAGGGGAGAATAGAACAACTGTAATGGCATAATCAATAAAATACATATTTTAAAAACCTTTTAAAGAAGACAGCTTCGGAACACACAACCCCCACAAGGGACATACCTGGAATGCCCAGCTCACGTGACCAGGGAGATGGCACCACTGGGCCCTACAGGACACCTACTGCATAAGGCCACTACCAAGCCCAGGAGACACAGCAGCTATGCCTAAGACATAGAGACAAGCAGAAAAGCAGCCAACGCGAAGAGAAAAATATGTCCCAAATGAAAGAATGGAACAAATCTCCAGAATACTTGAAATATCAGGGAACACTTTGTAAAGTATATGATTGTCTAACCTCAATGGCTGTACACCTGCAACTAATACAGAATAATGTTCACTGAAAAGTGTTCACTGAATAATGTTCACTGAAACAGGTTTAACAGAAGGCCAGACACGTAACTAGTCCATTGGAAGGCCTAGGACAGTCTCAGTATGCAGCACAGAGATTGAAAATGGAAAACACGAGCAGAGGTAAAATACGGAGGGTAGAATGACATGCTTCAAAAATGTGTCTAAACCAGGAGATGCAGAAGGGAGGACGGGAGGGTGAAGAGGCACCGGGACACCACAGGAAATAGAGCCCACGTACACGAGTATGTTCGGTGACAGGCAGGTACTAGGCATGCCGTGGTGGTCACTTTGCAAGGTATGTAAACATGGAATCATTACACTGTAACCTGAAACTGTAATAATGTAAGCCAACTGTAATGAAAAATAAGTTTAAAAATAACCCCCAAGGTACAGCCAAACACAGAAGAATGTAAAGTTCTGCACAGGGGTACAAAATGGCACCTGATACAGGGTTGGCCAGAAGTCCGTTACATTTTTTCCATATGATGGCTCTAGTAGTGCCTCGTTGTCTTTAATGGCACTCAAAACAATTTTATTAGATTGTACTGTGACAGCTGTCAATATCACCATGCATTTTGGTGAATTTTTGTGCAGCCATTTTAACATTGAAGATAGAAGATACCCAACATCTTCAGCATATTATGCTTTATTATTTGAGGAAAGGTAAAAATGCAACTGAAACACAAAAAAAGATTTGTGCAGAGAATGGAGAAGGTACGGTGACTGATGGAACATGTCAAAAGAGGTTTGTGAAGTTTCTTGGCACCGTTGACATTTTGGCCAAATAATTGCTGTGGGGCTGTCATGCACTGGAAGATGTTTAGCAGCGCCCCTGGCCTGCTACTGGTAGAAACCAATACCAAGAGATCGCCGACATAATCAAAATATCCAAATCAGTGAACGGACTAGTGAAAGTAGGAATGTGTCTTTCATTTCATGGAAAAAACCATATGGACTTTTGGGCCACCCAATAACATTTTCCAGTGTGAGGCAGGGCAGGAAGGAGGACTCAGACCTGAGCGGGAAAGGGACTGGGAGAGGGGCCTGTGTCAAGGTGCCCAGGATGCTGCCTGGACTCTAACTCAGGTGCACATCTGCCTGCCTGGCCACCGAGGCCCCTGAGCTGAGGCTGGTGCTGGGCCTGCGCCCATCAGAACACCCCAAGCCCTGCCAAGGCCCAAACCCGCCATGGCAATGTCGCTGATGAGGGTGCACCCACCCCGAAGATGACACGACAGCACCCGCCGCCTGCAGGACTTGCCCCTCTGCCCTGGGCGCTCCCCTGGAGGCTCCGCACATGCCCATTTCACAGCAAGACCAAGGCCCAGACAGGTTATGCCCACTGAACAAGGTGACAGAGCTGGCCGTCCGTGCTCTGGGCTGAAGGTCCCGCTGCTCTGGCCCCGGGCCTGGGCTTATCATCTGGGCCCCGGTAGCCCAATAGAAAAGTAGCCTTTGAGTGACTTTCCTGGGAGAGGGGTCCTTGCCCGTAAGGCAGGAAGTCACATCTCCTTTGGGGGTCCTGTGAGGACTGGGGGGCCTTGGACACAAAGCTCAGAGCCCACAGGCATGAGAAGGTACAAGCCACTGAGATCACTGGAAGATCAGTTAAGTTAGCTTGGCTGAACGGGTTTCTCCTGGGCTCAGGTAATAGTCCTGATCTGAACTGACCGGTGAAATCAGGGGCCAAGGAGGGCACAAAGCCCTGCAAGGTCAAGGTGAGAGGCTCAGGCCCCAGGAAGCTGGGTGCAGACCCTGGGGTCATGGAGGCGAGGTGCTCTCCACGACCGAACTAGAGGAGGCTGTAGACGCTTACCTGGGGAAGGCTGCAGCTCCTCCATGAAGCCCTCATTTGCCCCCTCCTCCATTACATGGTAGCGGCTGCGTGGCCGGCGGAGCACCTGCGGGGCCCTCAGCGCCTCCTCCCGCTCCGCTGCCAGGTCCAGGTCCTGCTGCGCCAGGTGCGCCCGCAGCTGCCGGATCTCAAACTGCAAGAGGGACGAGTTGTGAGCTGGAGAACCACAGTGAGCAGGCCTGGGTGGGGGCACCAGGTACTTCGAGCAGCAGCAGCTGTCTGGGGCGCTGAGCACCCAAAGGCTAGACTGGCGCTCCCTATAACCTTCCCCCAACAATACTAACCACTACCATCTCATTTTCGCTGGAGCCACTCACAAGGGCACCTCCCTTGCTTTGGGCTCCCTCTCCCAGAGCCACCCATGTGCCCTGTGCGGCCCCATTGCCTGCTTTTACCTGCCCCCCTGTGGCTTCTTCAACAGGAGTGGGGGGGGTTCTCATGTCACCCCCCTGTCCACTCATCTCTGGCCGGGAGAAAACCCAAGCTCCCTACTCACGGCTTACGCGGCTTACGCAGCTTACGCAGCTTACGCAGCCCACGCAGCCCAAGCCTTCCCTGCTTCCTGCTCTACACCAAGCTTGTATTGGGCTCACCTGCTCCCAGATCAGCTGGCCGGCTCCCCACCTGGCAGCCCCCCTCCCACCCCCCGCACTCAGTGACGTCAGCCTCTTAGAATTCTCTGCGTTGCACTTGGTACCCTCTGATGGTTTTGTTTATTTACTCTAATGTTTTATTTTTCTTCTGCAAGTGAAATGCTCCACTAAAGCCTTCTCTAACACTAGGGTGGTCGTGCAGAGCACTGGCATGGGGCAACCTCCCTGGGTCAGCGTGCACAGCCGCTGTGTCCCGGACCACGGCGTTGCCCCGCGGGTCTGTCTGGCTGCTTCGCAGGGACACCCTTGGCGTCCTTGGTGCTGAGAGCGGGACAGAAGGAGGGGCAGAGGGTCCCACCTGAAAGGGTCAGGCCAGTTTCCCAACCTGCTGCACCGCCCATGACTCAGTGACCCCAACTTGCTTAATAGTCCGCAGCTTCATGGAAACTCTGCCGCCCACGACAGACACCTGGCGCCGGCCACAGTCAGACTGACCCTCCACACCTGGGAACAGCTGGGCCCTTTACCTTACCCATTGTCTCAGCTCACATCCTGGAACCCTGAGGCTCCTGCCCATAAGAGCAACAGCCTAACGCACAGGTGGCAAACACAAGGCCCTACGAGGGCCGAATCCAGCCTCCACCCTGTTTTATCCAGCCCAGCACCGGGTTTCTACCCGGCAGCAGCATTGAGCTCTCGCTTAACTGTTACGGAGTAAGTTACATTTATACAGCCCTAAAATTACATTTAGCCCTTTGAAGGCAACCACCAGGCTGATGTGGCCCCCAGTGAAACTGAGTTTGACACCATTGGCCTAACCCCCTCACAAACCCCACGCTTTCAAAAAACCCCATTCCTGCCCTGGCTGGTGTGGCTCAGTGGATTGAGTGCAGGCCTGTGAACCAAAGGGTCACCGGATCAATTTCCAGTCGGGGCACATGCCTGCATTTAGGACCAGGTCCCCAGTTGGGGGCGCTCAAGAGGCAACCACATATTGATGTTTCTCTCCCTTTCTCCCTCCCTTCCCTTCTCTAAAAATAAAGTCTTAAAACAAACAAACCACTCCTGCCTCCCCCAGTGGCTACAGTTGTCCTGACTCGGCCCACCTGTCAGCCAGCACCAAATACAGGCACTTGGATCAGACCATCCGGTTCCTCCCGCCTCTATTTCTCGTGCATTTCTAACACCAACCAAACGGAAGGGCTTTCCCTTTCTCATTTTCAGGCCCTTTCCCGGGCCCCTGCCTAACCCCATGCCCACCTACAGAGCACTCCTCCCAGGACACGCACCAGGCTCTGGGGCAGGGGGAGTGTGTCCCTGGCTGTGCAGGACTTGGGAGGGGCCAAGAGGGGTCCGGTATTATGTGTGCAGACCTTTAGCCAACCCTTCCCCTGTGGTCAGCCTCACTCTCACCCACTTCCCCCTACAGTCTCAGGGGCTGTGAGGCGAGCTGGGCCCCTTCCCCACTGTCTTCCTCCACAGGCGCTTCCTCCGCCCCACAGCCCCGCCTGCATTTGTGCATCCGCTCTCCATTCCTCCCAGTGCACAGCCATCTCTATCATCTTGGACGATGTTTACCGACAGTTTCTTTTTTAAATATATTTTATTGATTATGCTATTACAGTTATCCTATTTCCCCCTTCATTCCCCTCCACCCTCCACACCCCCTCCCCCACCATTCCCCCCCTTTAGTTCATGTTCATGTGTCATAAGTTCTTTAGCTTCTACATTTCCCATACTATTCCTGCCCTCCCCCATCTATTTTCTCCCCACTGTCTATGCTACTTATTCTCTCTACCTTCTCCCCCCTTCTCCTCCTCCCACTCCCCTGTTGCTAACCCTCCATGTGATCTCCATTTCTGTGGTTCTGTTCCTGTTCTAGCTGCTTTGTTTGCTTGTTTTAGGTGTGGTTGTTAATTACTGTGAGTTTGCTGCCCTTTCACTGTTCATATTTTTTATCTTCTTTTTCTTAGATAAGTCCCTTTAACATTTCATATAATAAGGGCTTGGTGATGATGAACTCCTTGAACTTGACCTTATCTGAGAAGCACTTTATCTGTCCTTCCATGCTAAATGAAAGTTTTGCTGGATAGAGCAATCTTGGATGTAGGTCTTTGGATTTCATGACTTGGAATACTTCCTTCCAGCCCCTTCTTGCCTGCAAGGTCTCTTTGGAGAAATCAGCTGACAGTCTGATGGGAACTCCTTTGTAGGTAACTGTCTCCTTATCTCTTGCTGCTTCTAGGATTCTCTCCTTCATTTTAATCTTGGCTAATGTAATTATGATGTGCCTTGGTGTGTTCCTCCTTGGGTCCAACTTCTTTGGGACTCTCTGAGCTTCCTGGATTTCCTGGAAGTCTATTTCCTTTGAGAGATTGGGGAAGTTCTCCTTTATCATTTGTTCGAGTAAGTTTTCCACTTGTGGCTATTCCTCTTCCCCTTCTGGTACCCCTATAATTCGGATGTTGGAACATTTAGAGATGTCCTGGAGGTTCCTAAGCCTCTCCTCATTTTTTTGAATTCTTGTTTCTTCATTCTTTTCTGATTGAATGTTTCTTCCTTCTGGTCCACTCCATTGATTTGAGTCCATTTTCTTCCCATCACTATTGGTTCCCTGTACATTTTCCTTTATTCTACTTAGAGTAGCCTTCATTTTTTTCATCTAACTTGTGACCAAATTCAACCAATACTGTGAGCATCCTGATCACCAGTTTGAACTGTGCATCTGATAGGTTGGCTATCTCTTCGTGGCTTAGTTGTGTTTTTTTCTGGAGCTTTGATCTGTTCTTCTGTTTCGGCCTTTTTTTTTTTTTGTCTTGGCACACCTGTTACATATGAGGGGCAGAGCCTTAGGTGTTCACCAGAGTGGGGTAACCCCTGTCACTGGGTTTCCACGCTGTAAGTGGGGGCGGGGTCAGAGAGGGAACAATGACACTCTTCTGCTCTCTGCTGGATTTCAGTCCCTTCCGTTGCTTCCCCAAGCAAACTGGGCCCTTCTGGTGCTGATTCCTGGGTGGGTGGGCTTGTGTAGGTTATGGGACCCTGTGAGTCTCTCCAAGGAACTCTCCTGTGAGGCTGGGAGTGTCTCTCGGCACCTCGACCCCCAAAGGTGTTCTCAATCAGTGTTTTGAGGCTTTATTTCCTGGCACTGGGACGCTGGGTTGGTCGGTCTGTCTCGCTCCCCAGTTTTCTCCTGGTTTATCTGCATGCAAATGTGTGACTGCCGGGTCAGCCAGCCACCTTGCCTGCCCCGCTGGGTCAGCCTGCTGCCACCCTGCGCCTGGGGTCCGCAAGTCACCACTTTTTTTTGCCCCAACCCCTCTCCACCTGGCCACCCAACTCCGCCCCTCCTACCAGTCTGGATGAATGTGTCTATTTTAACTCCTTGGTTGTTGGACTTCCGTATAGTTCAATTTTCTGTCAGTTCCAGTTGTTTTTTTGTTTCTAAATTTTTTTTGTCCTTATTTTGGTTGTGCAAGGAGGCACAGTGGGTCTACCCACGTCTCCATCTTGGCCAGAAGTCTACCGACAGTTTCTTAATTCTTATGTGTTTGATCTTTTTCTGCACTGCTGTTTCAGTGGAATTTGGGGAAGGAGCTCAGGGTTTTTGGTGTTTTTTTTTTCTTTAGAGAAAGGCACATCTCTGTGGTGTGAACACCCCACTACCCACAGGCTGTTGTGCAGAACTGGGAAGGATAAGCACTGCCACCTCTGCGCAGCCAGCGAGGAGCCCAGCATACCCTGCCCCTCTCACCGCCCCAGGACGGACTCTGCTCAGCCACACACCACACCCCAGCCGGACCTCAGAGCTGAGACAAAACCTGAGCCCCGACCCTGGCCATAGACTGAGTTCCAAATCTGGTCTCAGATGAGGCTTAGACTCTGGACCTCAACAACCCAGTCCTCAAATGGGGCTGTTGGCCTCAAAGAGTAAGAAACTGGGGCTGGCTCACTGCAGAGTGGCAGAGGGGAAGGGCTCAGATCCACAGGGGCCCAGAGGCACCCCCGGGGCTCCCCCAGGGTGGCAGCCCCTCCCGCCCCTGCGGGTCTGAGCTTCCCATGGGCGTGCCCAGCCAGCCTTCTCCAAGGTCGCTCATCGGGGGCGGCAGGCCCAGTTAATGGCCTCCCAGGCCACTCTGAACAGACGCATTATTGATAACTGGCCATCGATCCTGAGCTGCCCATGAGTGTCCCACTGGAATTCAGGCGAGACAGCCAGAGGCCAGTGCCTGCCCAGCCCCAAGCGCACAGGTGTACACGCACAGGCAATGCAGCAGAGCCCCGGGGGTGGTCTCCCTCCCTCTCCTTCCCCTACCCCACCCCGAGGACTCCGGTAAAGCACGGTGAGAGCTCTGTTAAAATTCTGTTACATGTTTTGGAAGGAAAACACCTCTCCTGGTTTTGGAAGTGGCCCTGGGGAGCCCCGGAGAGGCTGTCTGGGGTACTTCAGGGAACACCCCTCCTGTGAGAACCCTCATGGATGGCTCTGGTGGCATCGGTGGCCTGGCATGTCCGAGAGACAGAGGCCTGGCCAGTACAAGGGCTGGGCAGGTTGCCATGGGAGGGTGCTTTGAGGACTCGAGCCTTCAGTGAAAGAGCAACAAAGCGGCCAGCGGCACGGGCAGCACAGTGGTGTTTGATGGTGGCAGCCCCCGAAAGAGCAGGAGCCCCTCCCCGTGGGGAAGAGCGAGGGCTGGAGGCAGGAGCCTGAGGTCTTGGCTCGTCACCCCTCCCTCGCTCTGACTTGGGGCTGGGCGCCTCCTCTTTGGGCCTCAGTTTCACTGTGTTCATCCACCCCACGGACCATCCGAGTCTGAGTCTGGGACCCTGGCTGGGAGAGGACAAAGCCGGGGCCACCCCTGCCCCTGCTGGCACGCCCACTCTGTGGGGAAGGACTGCAAAATCCAAAACCTCTAACACGCATCTTCCACAAGGTGTTGCCACAAGGAGACTGATGTTTACGGACCTAAGCGGGGAAAAGTAATCTGTTTACAAGACGTAAGCAGTTAGCAGAAGCTGCCCAAATGCAAATATATGAGTTAACAGACAACAACTTCGAAGTAACTAATTAGTGTGTTCACGAAATAGGGGGAAAGATGGATAAAATGGATGTAGCATTTCAGCAGAAAATAGAACCTGTAAGAGGAACCAAATGGAACGTTCAGAGGCTCCGTCGATGGTGCCTGAAACGGAGGGCTCAGCTGCATGGGTGTAACAGCACCCTGGTAGCAGACGCCAGGAGCGCTGAACCAAAGGGCAGCGCCGTGGAAAGATATGAAAACTTACATCCAGAACAAGACCCGGGGGGAGGGTGGGGGACAGAATTGGGTGAGAGACATGAGACGCCACCCCAGGCCCACTGCCTGCAGTGCGAGGTCTAAGAGAAAGAAGAGGGGGGAGAGGCAGTGAGTGAAGAAATTGTGGCCAAGAACTTTCCAAATCTAATAGAAAACATTCGCCCAGAAATTCCAGAAACTCAGAGAATCCTAAACAGGATAAACACAAAGGCCCTGCGCCTAGACATCTGTCCTGAGACTCCTAAGAAACATGCAAGAAGCACCCGCCACAGGGGAACTCTGCAGGGCCTGAGCCTGGGGCAGGGGTGGGGGTGGGGAGGTTAAGACAGGGGCGGGGGTGCTTTGAAGAAAAAATGGAAAGAATTTCCCCCTCACCCCCCTACTTAATGCACTTCATTAGCTGAGCATCCCTAATCAGATCATCTGAAGAGGCCGGCCAGCCCCACAGGGAAGCCCAGCGTGCATTACTGGAGGGAGCCAGCCCTTCCCCTGGGTGGGGCTATATGGGGGGGGGCGGGGGGGGCGGCACCCTGAGGGGCTCGGCCGGGAAGGCTCTGGTGTGTGGAGTGCCATGGGCGCGGCCTCGGCCGATCGATGTGCACTCTAGCCAGAAGCTCCATGGTCTCTGATGCAACAGCAACCGCTTCTTTCCGTCCTGCCGCACAGACGGCCCTGCCTCCAAACCCATCTGCTGCTCGGATGGCGTCCAGTGTTTATTTCCATTAGTTTGGCCATTGCTGGCAACAACAGAGACCAGCAGGCAGTGGCACAGGGACGGTGCCGGCGCAGGGTGCAGCCGAACTCAACCTTGGCTCCTCTCCACCCTCTGTGAAGAGGACCGGTAGCTGCCACATTTAGATTATGCCCAAAGGGTAACAAGTCGGTCCTGTGGTGGCTGATTTCATCAGCCAAGCAGGTTTTTCACTAGAGCTATCGGCTGTTGTACGAATCAGTTCCCCATTTAAAAAACAAAGACTCGTGACACCCCACAGGGAAGACCTTGATCAATCAAGGTGATGGAGGGCGCTGAGCCGGCCCCCTGGCCTCTGCAGGAAAAGGGGGCGCTCTCTGGAATGAGCCAGCATCCAGCAAGCGTCACCCCAGAGCCCAGACAGAACCCCTGACCCCGCTCCTCCTGACCCGCAGAGGCCCAGCCCCAGAGGCCATTTCACAGCGACCTTTTCTCGGGGTGTCGGGGGTCAACAGTGAGGACCCCACGTGGCGCAGACGGGCTGGGTCCCCGACCAGGACAGCAGAACCCGCCGCCTCCTGCCTCCACCAGGGATGCCTACAGCTTGGGGTCCGGACGACCCCCTTGTTTCCTAAGGAAACGGCCGGGAGAAGAGCGCTCACGCAGGGAGGATGGACGCTGTGACTGTGCCGCTTGCTGCTGCGTGGGGAGCGGGAAGGCAGGGCCTGTGGGGAGCCCACTGGCCGAGTTTTAGGGATCGGGTGACTGGGCAGGTGCCTGTCCTCCTGGGGCACACAGCCCACTGCTGTCAGCATCTGGTGCCTCAGGTGTGACCGTTCAACTGAGTCCGCCAACATAATGGAGGCCAAAGTGCCCTCGTCCCTTTCTGCACGCCCTTCCGGCCCCTGGGTTCAAGGAGAAAACACGGAGGACCTGGCTTTAGGAGAAGCCGCCAAACGGGAAGAGGCTGGAGGCCAGTCACTGAGGGGGGGTCCCCACCCTACCCTTCCCTCCCCCTGCACTCGGTGGTGACATGCATGTCAGGATTTCTGGGTCTGCCTGGCTGACCTGCCCACGCCGATCCTCCGACAGCGACTCACACCTGTGGCCGGCTTCTGCAGGCGGAGGGCCGAGGCTGCCCGCCCAGCTGCCCGCCCAGCCTTCCGAGACAAACCAAGAGACTCAGGGCAGCCGGAGGCCTCCTGCAGCCTCTGTTCTTCCTTCCACAGAGGGATTCGTGAGTGGCACAGAGCCTGCCCACGGCCGCCGTCCGGGTTGCCATGAACACAAGCATGGGACGGGGCACCTGTGCACGGTGGGCACCACCGGACACGTGACTGAGTGCTCCCCTCCCCGGCTCCCACTTGTTGGGGGACGGCAGCGAGCCAGACTGCACTGCTGAGCTTGGTCCTTGTGGCGTCTCCATCAGGAACGCCTCGTCCCGCCATGTTCCCAGTTCGGGACCTGAGCCCCGAAGGTAAGGGGAGACAGCTCCTGGCTGGTGGAGCTGAAGTCAGAACCCTGCTGCCCACCCAGGACTCCCTTGCAGGGACTGACACCTGCCTGTGGACCATGGCCACCCCTGTGCGGACTGGGCCCCACAGCCAAATAGTCTCAGGGTGGATGGAGCTGAGGACGGAAAACGTCCCTTCCTCCTGCCCTTCCCGCAGGACCAAGCAGGGAAGAGAAATGAGCTTCAGCCGAGGGCTGGGCCGCACTGCTTTGGGCTTCGGGTTGTTGCGAGGCTCCCGGGGCAAAGGAACAGAGGGGACTTTAGAACATGTTGGAAAAGCAGAGCAAGAAGTGAGGCCCAACCTGCACAAAGCCTCAGACGTGGTCCGCAACACGCGTGGGCAGAACCTGTCGTCCCACTGACGTAACCGCTGCCCCTGAAGTGGCTCCGGTTTCTGCAGCCGCCAGCGCCCAGACACGGGAGGTTCCCCACGTCTCTCTGAAGGGCAGTGACTGGCCTCCTGCGCCCCAGCGAGAGGAAGAGCAGCGAACGGGAAGGCACTTTCCCGCGGAAGGACTGTGGGGTTTGGGGGCCAGGGGCCATCACAGCGGGGAGCAGCCTGCCAGCTGCCCGCAGGCCAGCCCAGGCCTCCCACCTGGCCGGAAGCTCCCCTTGGCAGAAGGAAGCTGTTAAGGACCAAGTGGCAGGTGAGGGAGGCCCTGGTCCACCTCCCTGTGCAGACCAGGGGGGTGCTGTCCGGGGAGCCCCTCTTTCATCCTCCGCTGGGCCTTGGGTTCCCCTACCTGCAAGTCCTGAGATGCCCTGGGAGGGCCTTTCCCAGGACGTGAGGTGGTGCACGGGCATTGAGGACATGGCATATGGCAGGAAAGGAGCGCCCACGTGGCACAGAAGTGGCACAGAAGACAAACGAGGCGTTTATGCAAGACTCCCTGTGACCCGAGTCTCCAGGGCCACTAGAAGCAGCAATTTCGGCTTTCTGGAAACACTAAGGTGACAACAACAGTGACTTCACAGTGGCGAGATCCGACAAACACGCCCCAGCCAGTGAGCAAAGTCGAGAGCCACACGCGTGGTGTCCTGTCCAAGGGTGTGAGGTAACACGAAAGGCACTTTACCACTGGTCTTCCCCCCAAACCCGTGACCACAATCGAACCACGAGAAACCTCAGACACACCCAACAGAGCGGCGGCTCGCTCCGTGCCGGCCCGGCCCTGCGAACCGCCAAGGTCAGTGAAAACAAGGACCGTGTGAGCACCTTCACAGACAGGAGGAGCCTGGCAACGCCAGGGGGTTGCAGCTCACAGAGGAGGCTGGGTGCGCACGAAGTGACCCTGCACGGTGCACGACTGGAGGAGGAAGGTGCCAACACGGGTTCCCTGGTCGTAACCAATGTGTGAACGTAACATAAGCTGTTCTCGTGGGGAAAGTAGGTGGGGGGTGGACATGGGAACTATCTCCACGATTTTTCTATAAATCTAACACTTCTAAAAAACAAATTCATTTTATATTTTTTTAAGATTTTACTTATTTATTTTAGAGAGGTGGGGAGGGGAGTAGAGGGAGAAAGAGAAGGAGTGAAACATCAGTGTGTGGTTGCCTCTAGCACACCCCATACTGTGGGGATACGGCCCACAACCCAGGCATGGGCCCTGACTGGGAATCGAACCGGTGGAGCTTTGGTTCACTCAATCCACTGAGCTACGATCCACTAAGCTACACCAGCCAGGCAAAGTTCATTTTAAAAAGACCTCAGAGGAGCGACATTTGGGACAACATTTATGGAAACATGTCCCAGGAGAGGGAGAGTCAAGTGCAAAGTGGGGGCTTTGTTTACTTTGAGCTGCTGTGCCTTCCCCCGACCTCTGACCTCTGGGGAGTTTCCGTTTCTCAGGCAGTGCACGTGGGTCCGGTTTGGAAACCGCCTCCCTGCACCCTGAGACCTCCAGAAGGGGGACAGACAAGTGTGCGTGACAGAGGGGACCTGGAGGGGCCTGGAAGGGGCTGCAGGGAGAACTCGGAGCCTCTAAGGCCAGTTCTTCGCTATCCCAGCGCCATCCTCTCCAAGCGTCCGGCCGCCCCTGACACTCCCTGAGCTCCACTCCCGCTCACTCAGTGGTGTCTGCTGCCCCGTCCGGCCTCAGATCTGATCCTAAAACACAGCTGAAAAGGAGGCATGTGTCGGCCGGGCCGGTGGCGTAGGGAGATCAGGCTTTGGGAGATCAGCAGCCTGGCAGCTCTGACCCATCCCTCCCGGCTTCCCAGGACCACCCCACCGCCCCCACCCCCGGGACCCTGCCATCTGACAGGCTTCAGAGGCTTTTTAAATTAAAGTGGTTTGTTTCTGTTCATCTCTTTTCCAGATGTCCCTACCTGGAGGGAACACATCTTTATTTATTGGCTCTTTCCCGTGCAGAATCTCTGTAGCCGAGACCCCGGGGAAGGAGGCCCCTTGTGGGGGGGGTCTTAAACCAGGAATGTGGCGTCCCCAAGAATTCAGGATAGGGACACAGTGGACACATTGGGGGTGGGATGCCCAGCAGCCTCGCAGACAGAATTCAGCCCCCGCCTCAGGGATGGCTATACCAAAGAAACTCATGAACCGAGCTGGTGACAGAGCTGGGTGAGGCTGCAGCTGACTGGTCCCCGTGGGCAAAGAGAGACAGCTCGGCCTGCGAGTCTGGGCCGAGTTGGCCTGGCTGGGCACAAGCAACCTTGGAGACGCACTTCCCCTGCTCTGTGCCTCGAGGGGCTGCAGGAGGTCTCCGGCCCCAGGGCCCCTGTGGGTTTAGGCACCACCATCAGTCTGAGCCGTGGACAGAAGCGGACGGAAACAGACACGGCCACAGTGGCTTACCCCTTGTTCCTGACAGATCTGCGTCAGCCTCTCCAGCTGCTCATCCTGGATGACCTTGGCCTTCTCGTACTGCTGGATGACCATCTCCATCTCCACCTTCACGGGCAGGACGTACGCTGTGAGAGGAAGACGGCCTGTGAGGAGTCGGCAGTGCTGGGGGCGAGGCTGGGCTCGGGTCAGGGGAGGGTGGTGCCGGCGTTCAGCCCCCCAAGGGTTCTGACCCAGCTGAAGTTCCTGAGGGATCTTGGGGCGGAGGTGGCTAGACCCCGACCCGTGGTGACCAAGCTGCCTCCCTCCTTTTCCACAGTGACAAACCCCTCAAGCTGGGACTAGGGACTCCAGTTTGCAGCCTCTGCTGCCGCCACAGAAGCACCGGCGGCGTGATGGGGGCACATGCAGGTGCAGTGGAAGGCCACTGGAGGGCGCTGGTGAGGAACTGCCAGTGGGAACGACAAAGGCGGCACCACCACCTTGCAAAACGCTCTGGCAGTTCTTCAAAATGCTAAACAGTGACCCCGCTGCCCAGCAATCCCACCCCCCCGGCACCTAAGAGAAATGGAGACACACGTGCACACAAAATTGCGCATGTGAGCGTTAGCAGCAGCCAGAGTGTAAACAACCTACATGTGTGTCACCAGATGGTAAATAAAATGGGGCCTGTCCACCTAGTGCAGGACGCTCAACAAAGAGAAGCAAGCACTCACACCGCTGCCACACGGCCACCCTTGAAACCACCACACGAGTGGGGAAAGGCGGGCACAGCGGGCCGCGCATCCCGAGTCCACTTCTGGGAAATGTCCACGAGGCAAACGTAGGAGCCGGAAGCAGATTGGTGGTTGCCCAGGCCTGAGGAGGGGTGTGTGTGTAGGAATGGATGGGGACTGCGAATGGGTGTGGGGCTGGTTTTTTTCTGAGTGATAAAAATGCTCTAAATGTAGATTTTGGTGATGTTTCCACAACTCTACAAATATACTAAGAACTACTGAACTGTGCACTCCAAACAGGTAAGTTTTATGGTGTGTGGACTATATATTAACAAAGACTTTTTTTAAAAAGGTCACTGGGGCTTTCCTGCTCCTCCCTTCCTGCTTCCTATGGCTGAGACGCAGCTGTGATGGCTGGCACTGCAGCAGCCCTTCTGGGTCACAGCGTGACTCCAGGGAGCAGGTCTCTCTCCTCTCACCTGAGCACTCTGGTTTTGGGGCAGCCACCTGTCACCCCACCAGCCGCACCGAGTCCTTCCAGCCACTCACCATCAATGACCCTCTTCACCCGCCAGATGCGGAGCAGAATGATGAGGCTGATGGCGTCCCAGGGGCTCCGGGGCCCATTGGCCACAGTGGAGGCCACCATCGGGGCCAAGGACAGGATGATCACGGCCCCGTCAAACACCTGGCAGTGAGCAGATTTCAGGGCCCTGGGCCGTCCTCAGTTCCCCAGCCAGAGGGAGCCCAGCCCAGCCCAGCCTAGCTCTTGCATCTGGCCAATGCCTCCTCCTCTCCATCCACTAAGGGCCCCTTGCCCTTGGCTGTCCCCCCAGGCCCTGCTCAGTGTTTGGGCAATCCCCACCAGAAATGCTCCCGAGCAGGCCTCACCCTCTGGCCCCCTATCATCTCCATCCATTGTTCCCACAGCCTCCGGCCGTTTCAAGCCTTTTTTCTAAGAGTCTGTTTCCAGAACCTTATCCCTTCTCAGGGTGGGGACAAGCCTCACTGAGCCCCGCAGGGCCCCCTGGGTAGCAGGGCCTACAGCCTGCCTCTCGTCTGTCTGCCACCCGCTGCCCCAGCCTGGCCTTCCCAAGACCTCCATGGCCAGGCCCTCAGTCTGCTCAGCTAGAGAGGCTGTGAGTGGGTGGAGGCGAGGCAGGGGACCTCGGCAGACGCTGCCCGCCTTGGCCACTGCTGTGTGACAGCCAGGCCTCCCCACCTCCCTGACCCTGTGCCCCATTCACCCCACTCACAAGGCAGAGCAGGGGTTTTGCTCTGAGAAACCAGCTCAGAAGCCCCGGGCAGCTCAGCTCCCACCCCACCCCCTCCCCACAGGGCCGTTTCAGAGCACATGCATTTGTCTGTAACACATTCCGAAAGCTTTCCAAAACGATTCAAGAATAAATTGGATTCTGCAGCACTTCACTGGACTGTTTAGACGTCCCTTTACTGGGAATGTCCTCAGTCCTCCCTCCCCCTGCGCCCCACCCTGGGGACCCCTGCCTGCAGGTGGGAAGGGGCAGCCTTTTCCCCTGGGCCCAGGGCTCGGGACAGCGACATCCCAGCACCCAGCCTGGGTGGCGTGGGGAGGTGGGCTTTGGTCTTTACCTCTATTTTGTTCTCGATGTAATCCCAGATCCCAAGCACCACAATCCGGAGAACAGTCTGAGGAGAGCAAGTGACATGGAGTTAGGGTTACTGCCCTGCCCCGCATGGAGGCGGCTCTGGGTCGAGTCCTTCCCCAACAGGGGAGACCGTCTCCGCTGCAATCGAGCACCCGTGGGTGCAGCCGCTCCCGGCTCCCACCAGATCCCAGGTCCGGGCGCCGTCCTTCTCCCAGCCCCCTGCCCCCACCCAGCCGTGGGAGCCCTGGCCCTGACTGGGGGGTGTGTGTGGGAGCAGGCTGAGGTCTGAGGCTGAGCCACCTCTGCACAGGGTGCGTTGGTGTTGGGGGCTCATCTTCACCATGACAGGTGGGGATGGCAAATCAGTGCCAGGCAGTGAACCCTGCAAGGCCAATGCAAGCCGAGCAGAAGAACCTCGGCAACCGATCATGTTGCTGGCAGCCCCAGACGCGCGTGGCATGGCTTCCAAGGTTTGCACCAATGGGACACTGAGCCACGGCCCAGGTGTTGCTGGGGAGACGGCGGTGAGGGAGGCGAGGGGCCAGAGGGCCACACCCTCACAGGGCAGGCACTGTCCTGGAGGCCGAGGCCCCTCCCGGACAACGATCTCAGCGAGCGGGCTGGCACAGTCGTGGGATCTGCCCCTAGTCTGACCCTCAGGCCCAGGCTGCAGGGGCCGTGGCCGGAAGAAAACACGCTATCCTCCCCTCCCCCCACCAGCCCAGCGATAGAGAGAGAGAAAGAGAAAGAAGGAGAGGGAGGAAGGGAAAGAGCCATTAGATGGGGCCAGAACCCCACTGGGGCCTAGGATTTGACTCCTGGGGACCCTCCATGCCCCCATTTCAGCCCCCGGCCCTGCTGGGCGGGGGTCCTGGCTCCCCCACATCGGTCCCACTGGACTCCTGGCTCCCACCAAACCCAGTACTCCCCAGTACCTGGAGTTTTCCCTCTTACCTCACACATCAGGCACAGACATGGGCTTTACCTGCCAACTAGAAAGCGCGGGGGTGCCCATCCCACTGATCCCTGACCCCGTGAGCCCTACAGCACCCGGTCAAGTCCACTGCCTTTCAGCCCCGAGGGACAGGCCGGCAGCAAGCCGCGCCCAGCACTGCGGCCACAGCGGCCATAGCGTCCTCACCGCTCTCCTCACCTCCAGGTCCCTGGCTCCAGCCTCCAACCCCACATGCTCCTCACTGGCCACACGAACCACCCGCTCTCCCTCAGTGACGTCCTGCCAGCCCCACGTGCCCCATGCCACGGCCCGCCCACACCTGGACCACAGCTGCTCATCCGCCGGGACTCAGCTCAGGGGCCACGGCAGGGCCCAGGCCGCACCCTGGCAATGTCCACGCACAGGACCCTCTCCCTGTTTTGTGTCTCCCTCCCCGCAGCCTCAAGGGCACACCAGAGGAGGTCACAGGGCCCGGTGTGCACCCACCTCTGAGAAGAACACGGAGAGGATGACCAGACTGATCCAGTGAATCACACCAGCAAACTGGAAAGCAGTGGAAACTGCAACACACACAACGACAGAGTCTGTTTCAGCAGCAAGGACTGGGAGGCGTGAGGAGAGGGGTTTCCGGGCCTGGGCCCGCCTCTGGGACCAGCCAATGCATGAATGGTGGATCTGGGTGAAACCAGGCCAGAGGCGGCCACAGGCTGTCTACTACAAAGGAGGTGGTGGGAGATGGGTGGGTGTGGCGCCATCCTTTCTTCCATCCCCCTCCACCCCTGGCCACCCCAGGACAGGCCCACAGGCTGCATCTCAGAGCTCTGGCTCAGCCCTTCAGCCTGGACGGGCTGAGTCCCATTGGAAACCCCCACCATGGTCCTGCCCGGGGCGCCGTGCACAGGCGTCAGGGACAGAGGCGAGTTCATTCTGACTTTTCATTCTGAAAATGGAGTGGCAGAGATGTGGGCCAGGGTGTCCCAGAAAGCAGGCTAGGACGAAGACAGGCAGAGGGCGCGGGGGCCAAGGGATGCCAGCCTCCCAGGTGGCAGAGCAGTGGCTGGGTCTGCTACTCGTCCCAGCAGCCCCACTGGCCCCCTAGAGGCCGGCGCATCGGCACTGACCACTCCCACCCACCTTCCCCGGGGCAACCCTGCAGCACAGGCTCCAGCTCGGGAGGCCTGTTCACTGCAGGAGCCAGGTCAGCCTCCCACCCGAGCAGGAAGCAATTCGTCAGGGGGCGGGGCCCACAGCAGGGTGCCAGGGCCCAGGACTGGGCCACGTGGGCTCGGGTGCAGAGCGGGAAGGGCTGGCAGGACACGCTGGGGCAGGGGGGCCACACCGGGTGCAGGGACACTGCTGAGCGCTCATGCTGCTTCCCTGTGGGCTCCAGCGTGGCCTGGTCGGCACACAGCTCAGGGTCCCCTGGGGACCAAATTGGGAACAACACCCAGACCCCACAGCCTCCCCAAAGCTCTGAGATTGGGGAACTAGGCATGGGGGGTAGAAACCAGGTCTGCAGTGGAGGAGGCGCGGGAGGGAAGGCTGCAATACCAGGCTCCCCTCAGGGGACTCCAGGTCCCCTGGCATCAAGCCAATATGGATGGAGCCAGGAGATGCCAGGATTCCTTCTGTCTCAGCCACGTTAGCGCCGGTGGGACCGAGAGGCCGAGGCTTGTGTGGCTCTGAACGGACCTCCAGGTGAGTCTGAAAACATGAACTCTCTCCCCGCTATTTCTCAAATAAATTCCTGTGCTTTTTTTTTTTCACAGTTGCTTCAGAGGAGCCATAAATCTCTGTGCGTTCTGTGGAATTTAAGATGCCCTTTTACGAGCTGCTATTGGATGTCCCACCAAAGTCAATCTCCTGGATATTTAATTTTCAGGAAAATTCCAAGGTCGGCCGGGCTCTCAGTCCAACTCGATACCTGTCACACCCAGACCCACGCGCGCCTGGCTGCGTCCCCCCACAGGGAGAGAAAGACGCCGTCATGGGCAGACCTTGTAGACAGTGGACGTGTGGGTGAGTGGGGCGGGAAGTACACAACGTGGTTCACTGAAGCCAGGCTGAGTGTAACACCCGTGCTGGTCACCTTGCTCCTGAAGCCTCTGTGAGTGGAACCCAGCGAGGCTGGTCAAGCCACCCTGGGACGCTGTCGTTCTCAGTGTCAGAACAGCCAGGTGACTCATGACTCAGAAGGAGCCCTGAATGGAGGCTCTAATCAAGGGCCTGGGGGCATTTGAGAAAACAAGTCCCAGACCCCTGATGGCGTTGGGGTGGCTGGATCTGTGGTCCTGAGTGAGGCCAATGGCAGAAAAGGAAACATCGGGAGGGGGTCCAAGACTCTCATCTCTTCTTTATTTGCACTTGAACGACCCACCTTCTGAACCGGGAAATACGGGAACCCAGGGCTCTACAGAACCACTCACTCATACAAAGCAGGAGTCTCAGCTGCCCTCCCCCAGGGCACCAAGCAGGGGGCTGTCCGCTGGGGCTGTCCGTTGGCCCTGGTGCCCACCAGGACAGAAAAGGCCACAGACACGGCCACAGACACGCGAGCATCGGCCTCCATAAATGCAGAGCCAGCTCAGGGCCAGCTCAGACCCAGCAAGGCCCTGTACTGTGGGGGGGACTGGCCATGCCAATACCTGGCCTGGTGGCTCCCGGTCCCAGCCCCAGGGCTCCTGGCCTGGGGAAGCCTCCAGCTCCTCCAGGCCTCACACCCCTGCCTGCAGCAGACAGCCAGCCGCAGCCCCACCGTCTCACAGGGCTGACACTGGGGTCCGGTTACAGGGAAGTGCTTTTCGCACCATCCCACTCACACCAGATAAAAACACAAGGGGCCACAATGTCACTGCTGCTGCTGTCACAAGTTACAACCAGGTGATACACCTCCACAATGGGAACTCTCTTTAAGCTCCAGAAAATACGACCCCCCCCCAAGAAAATTCCAAATGGGAACAATACAAAGAAGTGCATACAGGGGCCCCAACACTTCTGACCTCAGCAGTTTCAGATGACGAAATGCCTGGGAGGACCCAGAAGTGGCCACGCAGGGTGAAGAGGGGGCGGGCTGATACGGGGCGGTGGGGGCAGCTGCCCGGTGTCCTCCCTGGTGGTGATCCCGAGGGCCAGGGGCCGGGGTGTCGGGCCAGGGTGTCAGGTGGGGAGCCCGGACGGATGCACACGGAATATCGACATCGCACGTATTTGCGTAGGTATCCCTCTTGCTACTCACACTGGAGAAGCTTTATATCTATTAGAAGTTCCAGAGTCAGGAGGATCACCACCAATATTACACAGGCTACCAGGAAACTGTTGAGACTGGCACTGAGCAAAAATACCTGCCACACGGCTGCTCTCTTCCCACAGCACGGCTTCAGCCAGGTGGACCTGCGGGGACAAGAGTGGGGAGCAGGCACTGAGAGGGGGAGACCCCGAGGCCCTGCTCTCGAACCCCCGCCCGGTGTCACTCCTCCTGCCCTACGCTTCCCGGTGAAACACAACCTACCCAAGAGGCCCCAGAGTAGAATTTCAAAGAGGGGTCTCTCTGGGCATTTGATCCACTCCCGTTAGAGAAGCAGGATCTGGGGGAAGGGGTGCCCATGAGGGGGCCTGGGAATGGACGGCGCCGTCCTCAGCTCTGGGGAAGCACAAAGGCTGGGGTTCGATCCCCAGCCCCAGGAAGGGTTTCACTAAGCTGGGGACACAGGGTGAGAGACCGTGTCAGGGAAGGAAAGGCCACAAAAGCCACCAGGGGACGGCGCCAGGTGTGTCTGTGCAGGAGTGGCCACAAGGACTGGGCGTGTAGCCTGCATCTACAACTCTGAGGGACAGTGTGCCCCACCTGGACAGAGGCCCAGAGACGCCAAGGTGCCCACAGGTGCATGAAAGATGCTTTGAAGTTTAAGATTTCCTTGTCACTACTCAGCTGACCTGCTCTCCTGATCCACCATGTGTCTCACCTACGCCCCACACCTTCTCTCCCCACAAGTGACACTCCTGCCCCACTTCCCGGGCCCTATTTTAATCTTTGACACCTTTCTCAGCTCTCACTTCCCTCCAGCTTCCTGTCAACTCCTCCCGACGTGGGTGTCGCTGCGGGTCTCAAAGGGGGCCCAGCTCCCACCCCCTGCCCTCCAGAACCCAGTGCATTCTCTTAAAACTGATGCCATTTTAGTGCCAAGTGGCACTTCAGCCAAGCATCTTTGCAGTTAAAAATAAAAAGGGCCACGGTGAGGGTCATTTTCCGGGATGGTATCACGCTGAGCATCCGGTGTGTGTGTGTCTGGGGGTGCTAAGGGCTCCCTGAGCCTCAATTACACTGCAGCACCTTGGAGCACAGGACATGGGCCCCAAAGCTCCAGGACAGAGTGGGCAAAGCGGCAGACTTTCTGGCTGACCCGACGTTTAGAAATCCCAAGAAGCTAATAAAATGTCTTCTGAGCTTCAGAAGGCTCACACATTCCTAGGAGACTGTGTTATAGCAGAAAGACAGACGTGTCCAGTGTTTAAATATCTCTGAGCGGCTAAATAACGACTCAAGGAGCTCAGTGGGCCAAAAGGGAAATCAGCAGTGAGTCTTCAGCTGTGGGAGGTGCTTTCCTTCCAAGGCTCAGCATCCAGCCCATCGGAGCCCTGGAGCCTGGTTCCCACTGGCACTCTCCCAGAATGGCCACTAGAGGGCAGGCGTGTCCCGATTTCCCGTCCCACTGCAGCAGGAGGAGCAGCTCCAGGAGGCCTTGGGCTGCCAGAGGCCCAAATGCCAAGGAGCAGATGGCCCTCCTGGCAGGCGGCAGTGTTCCAGTGTGAGGTCCCACCAATCCCTGCTGAGGCCCCAGAGGAACCCTGGCTGGGGCAGGAAAAGGCTGGGAGCCTCGTCTGTTTCTGCTTTATATTCTCTCGGGCAGTGGTCCCAAGCCTGGGGCTGAGCCACCCTTTCTGAGGTGGAGCCAGAGGTGCCTGTGAGGTGGGGGCTGCGCTTGCTCCTCTGGGGTCTGACGTTGCAGCAGGGGACTGCAGCATCTGGCTGCTGTGGCTGCGGGGAGCGAGCACTGGCTGGGTGGGGACGACCCTCAAGTCGTCCCCAAAATTGCAGTCACACGTGCCCGGAGGAGGGAGCAGGCCGCAGCCGAGCCGATGACTGCCCTGTAGGCAGCCAGGTCAGGTGGTCCTGTCAGCCCTGCACTGAGATTTTCAACTGCTGAGTCCCCGAAGAAAGGAATGGAGTGAGGGGTCACAGTGAGTCGGCGGTCTGTCCACAGTGAGGTCCAGAGCCCAGGCTCGCCCATCTGCCCGGACCGACCGTGGCGGCACTGCTGGACCAGAGGATCGGAACCGCTCTGGACTGCAGAGGGATGAAAATGACAACCCCGAACCCCCCAAAATGCACAAAAACCACAACACTGAGGACACGTTCCAAGGAGTGCCCAGACCCCTGAGCCTCCTCACTGGTGGGTCGTCTGAGGACACCTGGACTCCAGGTTCAAGCCCCGCATCTCGAGATCCTCCCGTGCCCAAGACACTGCACATCTGTGAGGCCGACGTGGCCTGGACATCCCAGACCTGGCGGTGGTTTCAACTCTCAGCAGAATGTCCCGTGCCCCGCTTCACGTTTCTCTCTCGTGTCTGTCCCAGAGGGTGACAATAGAGTCAGAGAAAGCCCTCTGGCACTGCCCTGGGCTCCACTGTCCCTGATTTAACCACCCTCACAAGGCACTGATGCTGAACCAGGAGCTGTTGCAACTGCTTTGCAAATGGTAACACACCGTTGTTTGAAAAGACAGCTCCTTCCACTGTTTTCTCTAGTGACACAGGCCTGGGGGAAGAGCCAGACTTTTCCGTCTGTTGGGGTTTTGGTGGCAACTGGTGTCTCCGAACTGTAGCCCCAGCAACCGAACTCTGAGCACAATCTCTGGGCCTGTTTCCCAATCGGCCAATGGGAGCATCGGCAACCTTCACAGGGTCGTTGTCCTAAAATACTAAAGATAACGTATGTGAACCCGATGACACAATGCTTAGTGCTCAGCTGCCCTCTGTCTGTACTGTGAGGATGGAAGTACATGGGCCTCAGAAAAGGCATTAATAATCTACATACGAGAAGTGTCAATGTTCACTCCAGGCTGGTATTACTCGCCCACTCAGTGCCAGCCGCCTTGCCGGGTGCTGAGCGCCTGAGCGTGGCAGGGCCCTTGCCTCATCCAGCCTGAGGCCCCACAGGTGGGTTCTGACTGTGGGATGGGCTCCTGGTCTCAGCCCATCGTGAAAAACTAAGCAAATAAAGGGAGAAACAAAGCAGGAGAAGGAAGTGACTTCTACAAACAGACAGATTTCCCCCTGTAGGACCCAGCAACCCAGCAACCCAGCACCCATAAGGACACCCCACACTGCGTGCCTGCAATGAGTGGGTGGTGGGGCTTCTTTCTCACGCCCCTGGGGAGGGCAGCAGCCACAGGAAAAGTCCTGTCCGGCATCCTCCTCGCCCCGTACCAATTCCGAGAGGCAAGCCACAGCAGCACACAGACCCAGCAAGTCAGCAAGCACACTGGCACGCTTGGCCCAGCAGGAAATCTCAGGTTGGAGCTGAGTGGAGACTTCCCCAGCCCTTTGCGGGAACTGAAGAAAGTGAAGTCTCCAAACGAGCAGCTTCAGTTCTGCAATCAGAGCTGAAGGTCAGCCCCACGCCAGGGATGGGGCCGGGGCCAGAGAGGGGGCTGGGGGTGAGGAGGAGAAGGAAGCAAGGCCCTGTGCAGCTGGGGTCACAAGGGTCTGACATTCACTTGTCCCAGAATCTCAGGTTTCCTGCACCCTCAGAAATGTCAACTGGCGACGAGCTCAGGCCAGGAGGTAGGAGCTGTCACCCTGCTTGGCAAAGTCCCAATCCCCTTCTGGGGGGCACAACAGCCGACACACTGGGGACCGGCTGCCCAAGCTGAGGGGTGCGAGGCGTTGCTGACACGTCTCTGAAGGGCTGCCGTGGGTCGGAGCCTTACTCAGGGGAGGAGATGGGTGCTGCTGGGTCCAGTGAGATGCCCTCCCGCCTCCAGAGTCCTCCATGTGGGGAGCTGGCCCCCAGTCTGAGTCTCCTTTGTGTCACCCATGCGTGGGCAGGGCTGCCCGGATGAGGCCGGCTGCCCAACGGGCTGTGAGCCAGCCAGTGGGCGAGTTCTCAGGCACAGCCCATGTCTGTCCTGCTCGCTCTGTTCTGAGCTGCAGTCTGGCAAATACTGAGTCAGCAATACACCCCCTTCTTCTATTTGGCCAAAGTCCAGATCCAAGATGCCCCCACAGTTGGCTGGGGGCCCCAGAGCCCCATAAATTCAGCTCACTTTCCTTGGGTGACCTGAGCTTGGGTTTAAATTGCTCTTCCTTCTCCAGGCAGCGCTCAGCACCCTGCAGAGCAGTAGGAGGTGCTCTGCTGCCCCCTAGTGGTGCCCTGGGGCTGTGCACCCCATACCGGCGAGGAGGTGGGGACCCAAGGGTTTATTTTGCTGAGAATAATGAACACAAAGATTTCAAGAGCCATGAACTTCCAGACTTTGCACTTGCAAGGTCACGGCCGGGATGAACCTGACTTTCAACCCTGAACCCCAGAAGGCTTTCCATTCTTCTAAAAGGGTGCTGAAAAAGTACTAAGTGAGGTTGGCATGTTCTGAGGCCAAATTTATTGTAGGGTGACTTTGCAGAAGGGTAAAAGCAGCTCAGAGGGCATGACCACAGCCCGAGTTCTGGTCCAGAGCCTGGTCCCTCCCTGTGGTGCTTCTCCACCTGACATACACCTGGGGCCAGTCCCCAACTGTCCCCAACGGCACTGGCTCCCTTCTCTCCCGGTCCTTATCTTAGACGGCCTCACCCGCCCAGTCACGCACTTGAGTTGCTCCTTCCTTCCTCAACACCCACTCCGCTCCAGGCTCTCAAAGAGCTGATGTCTGCCCTAAGGGACCCCGGGGTAGGGGGACAGACTCAAGAGCAGACCAGACAGCCCAGCATCACAACTGCCACGGAAGAGACAGGCCCCAGCCTGGGTGGCGTGGGGGGACAGAGGACTTTCCGCAGGAGTGGGTCCTTGAGCAAGTATATAGGGAGCTCGGAGTGTGATTTGGACTCCAGCTTAGCAGGCTCCTCCACTTCCCGCCTCTGCCTCCAGGTTTTGTCTGCCGGCACCACTGAAATCTCCCAGTCTTCAGATGCTGCTACACTGGACCGGTTTTCCAGGTGACAACTCATAACCATCCCCACGCCCCAGCAGGTCTTCTTCCTCTAACTGTGAAGCCCTGGCCGAAATGTCCGTTGGCATCATCCCAAATGACAACACCCCTTTCTGTCTCCACAGCCTCCTTCCAGGGACCTCCCCTCTGGGGGTCTGGCCTCTGACCTCTTAGGTTAGACCTTTTAGGACCCTAAAGTATAAACAAGTACAAGAGGCTGAACGTCTTTCATTCCTTCCTTTACTTTCCCACGTGTGACAAAGTCTCCTGCCTGCTTTCCACGACCCTCTGGAGGACCCTCTCTACACGGCCACAGGGCTGCCACCTACCCTTGTCCTGCCCTGCCTCCCTCAGCAGAATGGGGACAGGCATGTGACAGGGCAGCCATGCGGTGGCATCACATGGGCAATGATGACAACCAGAGTCACAACGTGTGATGCTGGAAAGGGACAGACGACACACGGAAGCCCGCAGTGCTGGCCTGGACCACGAGCCAGAGATGGTGCCGTGCCTGTCGCTGTGTGGCCTTGCACACGTGCTTCCACACTCTGGACTCCGCTGTCCTCTTAGACTATGGAGAATAGGCCCTGGCTGGTGTGGCTCCGTGGATTGAGCACGGGCCTGCAAACCAAAGGCTCGCCAGTTCAATTCCCAGTCAGGGAACATGTTCGGGTTGTGGGCCACGTCCCCAGTAGGGGGCGTAGGAGAGGCAACCACACACTGATGTTTCACCCTCTCTATCTTTCTCCGTTCCCCTCTCTCTAAAACCAAATAAATAAAATCTTATATGGAGAATACATACTGTCTGGGGTGTTTTCTAGCTCTAACGTTCTCAGATTCTGGGAAACTTACAAACACAGAAGTATATCACTGAGCTCAAGGGGAGTGAATGGCGGGGTGCTGGGCCCCCGAGGTCCCTTCGTTTCCCCGCAGAGAAGATTTGAGCCCGCACATAACACTTCCCTGCGTAGGAACAGATTGTCTGACAAGACTTCCACCAGAACTGTAAACACTGTTGCTGTGCATTGCTTCAGAAAGAGCCAGGTGGGAAATTTTGGGAGAACCCCAGGAAATGCAGCAAGAGCCAAAAAGCCTTGAGGGGGGCCTCCCCGCGCCCCCACAATGTGCTTTTGTTTTGCTTCCTTTTCCCCTGGCATCTGTCCTGGGCCTGCTCCTGCTTCCTTCTTCAGGAAGCCCCTGGCTGCCAAGAGCCCCACAGAGAGCACAGGCAGCAGTGACAAATCCCTTCACCTGCTGCTTCCTGTCGCCCCACAGGAGCAGCTTCCAGGGCACACCTGGGCACTCAAATCACATCAAGGGCCTCTCTGCCCCGTGGGTGCCTCATCTGCAATTTCCCTGATGGGGGAGACTCTGCAGAGACCCAGTTCAGAAGGAAACACAGCCGTAAGGCTGGGCTTCCGTGTGCTTTGTTCCTTCTTCTGTTCCCACTAGGAGGGGGCTCCAGGCTTCTGGCCCTGAGAAACTCGGACCACCAGGGGCATTATGAAGCTGCACTGCCACTTTAGGCCACTAGAGGGCAGCAACGTGGCACCTGGTGCTCGGGAGGGACACACCTGCCACATAATTTGTGGAGCTCAGTGCAAACGCATGACTCCTTGTTCAGTTTCCAGGCGGTGGCAACGCGGCATCAAACCAAGCAACTGCACAGACGCATGACTCCTTGTTCAGTTTCCAGGCGGTGGCAACGCGGCATCAAACCAAGCAACTGCACAGGTAACACGTGCATGAAGCCGGCCCTGGCTCAGGGGCCTCGAGGGCCTCAGCCCAGCCTTAGAGCCAGCAGAGACCTGGGTACTGAGAGTACCTGCTCAGGGTGGCCACCACCACCCGGCGTCTGTCCCTTAGCTGTCTCACCTCAGCTTGCCTGTCCTTCCCCCCCCCCCCCCATNGGGCACTCAAATCACATCAAGGGCCTCTCTGCCCCGTGGGTGCCTCATCTGCAATTTCCCTGATGGGGGAGACTCTGCAGAGACCCAGTTCAGAAGGAAACACAGCCGTAAGGCTGGGCTTCCGTGTGCTTTGTTCCTTCTTCTGTTCCCACTAGGAGGGGGCTCCAGGCTTCTGGCCCTGAGAAACTCGGACCACCAGGGGCATTATGAAGCTGCACTGCCACTTTAGGCCACTAGAGGGCAGCAACGTGGCACCTGGTGCTCGGGAGGGACACACCTGCCACATAATTTGTGGAGCTCAGTGCAAACGCATGACTCCTTGTTCAGTTTCCAGGCGGTGGCAACGCGGCATCAAACCAAGCAACTGCACAGGCAACACGTGCATGAAGCCAGCCCTGGCTCAGGGGCCTCGAGGGCCTCAGCCCAGCCTTAGAGCCAGCAGAGACCTGGGCGCTGAGAGTACCTGCTCAGGGTGGCCACCACCACCCGGCCTCTGTCCCTTAGCTGTCTCACCCCAGCTTGCCTGTCCTTCCCCCGCCCCCGCCAGTGTCCTGCCGAATCTATGCACAACACTCGGACAAAGTTATATTTTCAGAAAGAGCCACTGGGTGAAGTTTCCACAAAAGGTTTATGGTTTCACAACGGTTAGGCAGCTTCTCTCAGGAAAGCGGCAGGCCTTTTGGAAAACAAGCACAGGGGATCCAAGCTCTGAAAATTTATCTCGAGCCAATTCTTCTCATCAGCTTCTGAAATAACCCAGCAACCCTTCATTTCCATAGTCAAAGCAGCCAGCATGTTCTGAAATATTTACAGGTACCCGAGGAAGAGAATGGCCCAGAAGGGGCTCAAAGCTCCTGGCCAGTGTTTCCAATGTCTGTGCCGTGGGGCAGTGGGGGGTGGGGACGTCTGACCCACTGGGTGACCCCGGGACTCTGCTCCGGTCTTCAAACCAGCTCTAACTCAACTGTTCATCTTTAGAAAGTATGTCTGTAAGACAGACCAGGCTAACGAGATGTTAACCGGGGAACAAAGGCACCCAGGCTGACAGGCAAACTGAGGAGGAGGAGGAGGTAGGGGCCCCATCTTTGAATCGTCCTATGCAAAGGGGGCAGCAAAGCTCCCGGATCTGTGTTGCTACACCCCAACAGGCTCAGCACCCCAGCTTGCGCAGGGCGCTCTCTGCTGGCCTCTCCCCTGGTAAGCGTTGGCTGACAGAGGGTACCAAGGCCAGTGCAGGCCAACCCCACCCCTTCTGGCCTCTGTGACCTTGGGCAGGTCCCCGATTCCCAGTGTGCAGAGAGGGGTCAGATGGGCTACCATGGAGTACATCAGTCCTGAAATGTCATGATCCTCTGACGCCCAAGCCAATGCTACAAAACTGTTTGAGCCCCACAATGACAGGTAAGGCCCGAGCCCACAGCCTTCACTGAGGTAACAGCATCTGAGGAAAAAGGGGCCTTAGTGGCCTGATGGGAACATGGGGCCTCTTCCTACTCAGCATCTCTGACCTCTGTCTGCCGTGACCCCCACAGTCGCGCAGGAGACAGTCAGGCACCTACCCTTCTCTCTGGTAGTCTTCGTCCAGATTTGACAGCAGCTGCGAGCCCGCGGAGGAGAGGTCGACTGCAGCCAGCGGCAAGTCCCGATAGGCAAAGTTCACCAGCTGCCCGGGAGCAACGCTCTTGGTTTCCTCGTCCACTTGCTGGGAGATGACCTCCACCTCGGAAAGTCCTCCTCCTGGGGCAGGCCTGGAGGTGGAGGGGGAACGGGCAGTCAGCCCCCACGGCAACCACATCTTATTCCCCAAGGAAAGCAGGGAGGGCGCATCAGAATAACAAGTTCCCCACTTGGGTGGGGAGCTCTGAACTCTAACCTTTTTTTTCCCTAACCACTGTTGAAACCTAACCAATACTACTCTGTGGCAGGTACCCAGGAAGTTCAGAGCTAAATCTGCCTCCTTCTCTTCTGCTTGAATCTCCAGGTAATTGAGGGGAAAGTGGATTTTTTATTTGAACACCACAGGTGAGCTGCCTCAACTACCCAGATTCAGCAAGTGATTTCCGATGCCCAGTGTCCTTCTGCAGGCCTGTCTGCCCCTCTGCTTTCCGCGGCCCGTGAAGTACAGGACGCACACTCTCGGCACGACACTCACGAAATGGTTTCAGACAGAACAGGCACAGGGTGTGAGGCTCAGGTGCTTCTCAACGACTGAAATAAAGGTGTGGATGTTTATGTGGGGGACGCTGGGTTGAATCTCTTCTTTCCTTCTGGACTGCTCATGGAAACTAGGCACCATGGACTGAACGGAGTTTTCTGATCCACGGGGACTAACAGCACTTGGCTCTGAGAAGCTTGGGACAGGCCCCGTCTGCCCTCCTGCCAGGGCTCACAGTGGCCCAGCACTACGTCAGGTCGGTAGGTAGCTCAGCAGGAGATGAAGCCTCCTTAGGGGGAGGTAAGGCCCCACAGTTCACGGCCTGACTCTTGAGAGAACACCCCGATGCTGGGCAGGAACAGGAGGGTGGACAAGGTTTACGAACGGCTCAGTTGTTCCCCCGCACTTTCCTGCAGCTCCTCCCATCAAAAGGAAGGGCACACTTCCCGATCCATGATGCGCTGGTCGGTCACGTGACTTGTGTTGGTCCACGGGATGTTAGCAAATGTGACCTAAGCAGAGGCCTGAAGAGGCACCTGTGGGTTTCTGTGACGATGCTGTTGCCCCTGCGATAGAGCCATCAGAAGGTGACCGGCCTGCCCAGGGGAGGGTGAGGGCCACAAGGAGTGGACTCCAGTGTCACCTAGACACGCCGACCGCCGGCAGAGCCCACACCCAGGGGTGATCAGCCAGGACGGGCAGAGCTGCCTCGCTGGCCACCCCAGACGTGAAGGCACAAGCACTTCCTGCCGCCTTCTACTGGGGTTCTGCAGCTGGTTGCCCCACTGAACTGCTGTGGCAATAGTGGACACCTGCTCCAGGTGACAGCAGCCGGCTCCCAGCTAGGCAGGCCAGGCGTGGGTCTGCAGTGTGGGACAGGAGTGCTATTCTCACCTTGGCATTTTTTATTTTATGTATTTGGTTTTAGGAAGAGGGGAAGGGAAGAAGAAAGAGAGGGAGAGCAACACTGATGTGAGAAACTTCGATTGCTTGCCTCTCCTGGCGCCCGACCAGGGACCGAACCGGCAACCTAGGCACGTGTCCTAACCGGGTATCACACCTTGGCCTTTTACTTTGTGGGGTGACGCCGAACCTCCTGAGCCACACCGGCCAGGGCTCACCTTGGCATTTTTGCCATTAAGTCACAACCACAAAACAACTGACCAGTGTGCTGGCGCTGTGTAAGATTAAGTGGTTGGTACACACAGCCTCTCAGGTTTGAGAACAGAAAGCAATTCTCCCTGAAGAGTTCTTCTCCTGGCTCCCTAAAGCCTGCTTTCAGAAACCCAGTCACGACTTCTAACTTTCCTCGCAACATCTGTTTTATTCATTCACCTTAAGCACTTCCTAATCTTGTCTTGAGGTTTGCTCCTGAAAGGCTGCCCTGTGGCTTTCCCTGTTTTCTGTGGCCTCCCGCTACAGAAAATATGTATAGTGGTTACCTGAATCAGAAGATCCTTGTCTTCTGGGAGGATCTGAAAATAGGTGTTTGTTTGTTTAAGAGAAAATAACCAAATTTAGTAATGCACCTGTTTGTGAAGCCCACATACACAAGAGAGTCTGAGACCTCACATGCATGAGAGGGTCAAGCAACAGTTTTGGACTGCAGAATTCCTCCGCTTTTCTGAACTAAACTACGAGATGATATTAGTGAGGCAACTCAGAGAAAAAGCAGATCCTAACAAGTCATTCTGACGTTGGGCTCAAGGACAAAAGCACCTGGAGAGGGAGCCACTGCTAACCCACAGTTCCCCCCAAGTTCCCGCTCGGCGCCTACAGGGAGCAGCCCCCGATGCACTTACTGTGGGCTGCTCATGCTGAGAGACGCAGCCAGAGCCATGGGCTTTCCTGGTGTCTCGTGGGGCTCAGCTGTCTTTGAAGCCTGTTGTCAGCATTTCCAAGTGTGAGTCCCACCACGCATACAAATATGGTACCCTAGAAACAAATGAATGAAAAGAATTTATTCCACTCAGATGCCAGACCAAAGGCCCCCCGAGATCATCGAAAAATGGCAGTCTTTGCTACTGTCTTCCACGAAGACACTTTCTTCTTCTTTTGGTAAAGTGCTTCCACGAAGCACTTTCCACGGTGATGCTAAACAGATTCCTGTGATCACTTCCCTTGGTTAACGACAGGCAGAACTTCTCTGTCAGAGAGCTGAAGGAACAGGCTCAGTGTGACAAAGTGGCCCTTCTGTGTCACACGCAGATGGCAGCCAAGAGCCAGGTTGCATGGATCCTAGGCCATCTGACTTCTAACCCACAGCTCTTTGCACCACACCTGCCTAGGAAAACCAGGGTAATTCTGTATTTCAGCGTTAGGGACCTCACCTATAAGGTTTGCCTCAGAAATCTCATGTTTTCCCACCAGTTTCCTTCTCCTGTTTCCATGTCCACCTGGTAATTCGGCCTCTCCGCTCTCCCTCTGCTCCTCTCCGGGATGGGTCTCCCGGTGAGGGAAGGCTCGGGGCCGGGCTCCCCCTCACTGGCCTCCTCACCGTGATACACTAGGTAACCCCTCTGTCCTCAGTTTCAACACTTATAAAATGGGAATAAAAGTAAAAGTAACTAAACGAGTTAACGCTTGTAAAGCACTTAGAACAGTGCCTGGCATGTAGTGTTGGCTTTTATTGCAATTATGTTGTAAATTTACATTGCACAGTTTGTTGAATCTGAGGCCATTCCCAAGCATTCTGATCTCTGAGTACAAGATTTCCTCTTAAACTCTGGTCAACAGAAGATGCCTTTTACAAAGCAGTGCTTCGGTACCATCCGGAAGGCTCCTGGGAGACTAACGATGTGGCAGAAGAGCCAGGCCCAGGTTCTGGGTGGTCTTGTACAAAGTGTCAGGGAGATCATTCCAAGGGCCATCCATCCGTCTGTAAGTTGCTTCTGCTGCAAACTGCTTTCCCTACACCATCCTCGGGATAGAACCTGCCTCCCTTCCCGAAGATCTGCTCTCAGAGGCAGCTGAACTTGAGAGACAAAAGGTAGACTGGCTCCTCCTGAAGAAGGAACATGTGCTCCAAGGGTGAAAATATCAGGGGACAGGGACAAACCTGCCCATGGGGACGCTCCTTGAAGCCCTGTGAGAAAACTGTGAGCTCAGGTTAAAGGCGACTCGAGGGAATCTTGGGGAAGCCTGAATCTAGAGCTGGTGGAATTACAGGAGATGGAGAGCTTTCTAAAATCATAAGGGCTATACACAGGAGACCCCGTTTCCACCGCAGTTTGTGGGAAACAGGAGCATGGGACAAAGTGTGGGGAATGTGGCAGGGAGACTCTGGGCAGACGGTTTATCCCCACACCTAGACAGATAAGGAGCACCTTAACCATGGTAGTATTAGGGGGTGTGTGTTAATGATAAAGTGAGCTCTATAACGTTCCCCCTTCCGTAACACAGAGTTAGTCAGTCTCGATCGTCCTTGTTCTTTTCACAAAGCCCCGTGGGAAGACAGATCTGGTGGTGGCCTAACGTCAACAGGCAATGAAGCCAGGATCACGGTCCCAACAAACAGGGAACTAGGTGAGCGACACCAGCCCTGGAACCGTGTGTGAATACGTTATATTCCCCTGTGAGCCCTATGTACACGCTGTATAAGGAGTGAGCTCTGCGTAGGCTACAACTGAAAGGGGCCTGCTCTCCTGGACCTTCTAGGCGGGCTGGACACTGGTCTTATCTCCACACTCGAATCGATGCCATTGGCCCTCCTGGGTCTGCACTTGCCAGCTTCCACTCTGGCACAAGCCCACTCCCTCACATAAACCTCTCTACGGAATGCACACATGTACCCCATTGCTTCCGTTTTTCTGTAGAAAAATCGAACACAACAGCAAACGTGAAAAGCACTCCTAGGACTGGGCCGGCTTGTACATCACCATGGCAACATGCAGGCCCACCACCTCGGCCAGCCGCCCACCCCCACCNGGACCTTCTAGGCGGGCTGGACACTGGTCTTATCTCCACACTCGAATCGATGCCATTGGCCCTCCTGGGTCTGCACTTGCCAGCTTCCACTCTGGCACAAGCCCACTCCCTCACATAAACCTCTCTACGGAATGCACACATGTACCCCATTGCTTCCGTTTTTCTGTAGAAAACTCGAACACAACAGCAAACGTGAAAAGCACTCCTAGGGCTGGGCCGGCTTGTACATCACCATGGCAACATGCAGGCCCACCACCTCGGCCAGCCGCCCACCCCCACCACCCCCAGGTGTGTTTGCGAGGTCTGTCAAGGCAAGAAGCGCCACCCAGCTGTGCCCAGACTAACTCACAGACTCATGAGCTAAATAAAGTTGTTGTTTTGTAAAAATGTATTCTTCCAGAATTTATTAGCACCTTCTATGTTCTAGGAACCAGTATTAAATATTGAGATTATCAAGATAAAGGAGACATGGTCACAGCACTCAAACTCGTGGGCTAGTGAGAGAGACAGATGCAGGGAAAGAAATTAAAATTCAGAGAGGTGAGGATAATGAAGAATTACAGAGGAGTGTTTTGAAAGCTGTAAACTTCCTCATGAATATTAAGCAACCAATGCCTCCTCACTGGCAGACACAATCCCCCCCCATTCATTCAGCCATCTGTTAAACAAAAAGATCGGTGTTTATTTTGTTGTTTGTTTTCAGCCCACCAAGGTTTTGGGGTAGTTTATTATACGGTACTATTGTGGCAATAGATAACAGATATATTATAGACAAATGGCCACCACAACACATAAAATAATTCAAAGGTCTATTTGTAAAAAGCTACACTTCTCTCCATCCTCCGTTTTATCTCTCCACCTTTTGCCTGAGGTCCCTACATTAACAGCCAGGTGCGGTGATCCATGCTCGGAGCTATGCGAACACTGCCCACATTCCTCGGGTAGCTTCTGTAGGTCTGTGTTTAACAAAACAGAACCAACTCTGCAATTTTATCACTTGGCAATGTATAGCAGACATCGTTCCTGGTCAATAAACACTTACATGTTTTCTAATTTCTAAACACACAGATACAGCACATATCGTGCACATATATAGCTTTTTTAAAAAAGATTTTATTTATTTATTTATCTTTAGAGGGGAAGGAGAGAGGGAGAGAAACATCAACGCATGGTTGCCTTTTTGTGTGTCCCTGCTGGGAGTTGGCCTGCAGTGAACCCGCCTGCAACCCAGGCATGTGCCCTGACTGGGAATCGAACCATGATCCCTGGTTCACAGGCCCGTGCTCCATCCACTGAGCTACACCAGCCAGGGCTATCGTGCACATATATAGCTTTACGTGCATTGCTAATCACACCGATCGTGCTTTCGGTGGCTGCTTTTCCTCCTTGCCTGCTCTGACACTTCGTCTGCCTCACTGCTGTTGTCCCCGCGATACACATGCACACACGCACACACTCCAACATTAAACCTGTGCGCCGGCCCCATTTCTTGTAGAAGTCCCTCGGCCGAGTCCAGCAGTAAAGCTCACACTCCATTTTTAATTAACGGCTGCATAATATCGCACAGTTAGGATGCTCTACAACTTAGTTAACAATTCCCCTGTTGATGGGCAGTTTTCAGACTTTTTTTTTTTTGCCACTGTGAAAATGGTACAACAACCATCCTTGTTCACATTTCATTCTTGTCAATTCTATCACCTCAACAACCCAGGATTTTGTCCCCTTTTTGGAAAACCCACTGCATTGCTTAAATACTGGCCCTGAAATCTCTCAACTGCATTTTTACCATCTCCCCAAGTCAAGTCTCACTCTGTCATCCAGCAATCTCCAAACTACCTCCAAAGAGATCTTAGCATGATTCACATACAGTAAAATCATCTACGCATGATTTACATACAGTAAAACACACTCATTGTAAGTGTACAGATCGATACGTTTGAACAGAACCACTCCCCCAATCGACATATGAAACATTTTCACTGCCCCAGAAAGTTCTCTCGTGACTGTGCAGTCAACCCCTGATGCCCAGAGGTTGTCCTAACCTCTATTCCCAGAGATTAGCTTTGGCTGCTTTCTAACTAAACATGTCATCTCATCACGTGGATTATGTGTGTCTGGATTCTCAGGCTCGACATAATGTCTAGGAGATTCATCTGGGTGTCTGCGTTCATCAGTACTTTGCTCCTTTATGTGGCTGAGTAGCACCCGATCATATGGAAATACCACAATTTATTTTTAATTTAGGTAATCCAACAGGTGATGGAAAATTGAATTGTTTACCGTTTTGGCTCTTACAAAAAAGTTGTCACGAACATTTCTGTGTAAATCTTTTTTGGATATAAATTTTTAATTTTAAGCAAATGTTTAGGAGTAGAATTGCCAATTTATAAAATAGGTATATGTTTCACTTTATCAGATACTTCCAAATAGCTTTTCAGAGTAGCTATAATTCCACAAGGCATATGTGAGAGTTTCAGTTGCCAAAATAAGTCTTTTTAAAATGAAAATCATATCATTTCCTACTTAAAACCCATTTCTGGCTCTTTCCATACATGTTCAAATTCCACAGGAAATGGGCATTACCTGTGTCCCGGCTCTCCAGCCCCTTCTCCATCTGCTCCCTTCACTCCAGTCACACTCACCTCACTCAGCTGTTCTTTCACAACTTGGCGTAGGCCCTCCCCTCTACCAGAATCCCATTTTCTTCCTCATTTGCATAGTGAATGCCTACTCATCTTTTTCAGAGGTATTTGCTGATGACTTCACACCTGCATCCACACCCCTATAAGCTAATTGCTGGATTCTGTGCTCTCTTAACACACAGGGTATAGCTCCACTATCATACTCTGCTCCAAGTATGAGAGTGTACATGGTTTTCTTCTCGCTACCTGACCGGCTCCTACAAGACGCTCCCTCCCTCCCCTCTACCAGTCTACTGAGGGCCTCGCACCTGACAGATCCAATCCTGGGACTGCGCACAGAATGACAAGTGAAAACTGTCACAGTCCCTGCATCCACAGAGCTCGGGGAAGAGCGGAAAGACAGTCGAGTAATTTCACCCATACATGGCCAATCAGAAACTGAGTCAGTGTTCTGAATGAAGGGACAGATGGATCTACTGGGATGTAAAAGAGGAATCTGTCCCAAATGGGGGAGTGGTGGGGGCACGAAGGTTTCCCTAAGGAAGCAATGCTTAACCTGGGACCCGAGGGAGACAGAGGAAGTAACTAGATGAAGTGTGTTCCCTCCGTATGGTGGGAGAGATCTTGGGACTGTTGACAACAGCAAAACGAAGCTGGTGAACTGAGACCAGAGGGCCTCATGTGAGGGACAGGCTCTGGGCAGAGGCCAGACCAGAACTTGTCAGGGGCTGGTCACTACCTTGCTTGAGATCAAGAAACAACACTGGTAATATCATGTCCGCCCATCATCTGGCATGGTACCGAATCGCATGGGGTCATACGTGAGGGCCTTTTGCTAAATGGACGAATGTTAGACGTGTCCGAGGAGTGTGATGCCAAAGGAAGGAGCCTACCCACCCCCTGAGTGGGCTGCAGGGCTGAGAGAAGGGTGTTTCTAAGCACAGGCACAACTCAAGTTCGTCCATGGAAAACAGCCAACAGAGATAAGGGACAAGTTCTGACATGGGTGGGAAGGGAAGAAATTAACAATACAAAGATTATTAACTTTAAAAAGGGAGAATAAAGTCTTCCTTTGAAGTAAGAGAAAAGGGAAACAAATGGGGAATGCTCGTGGGGTGTCCCACCTTTTGGCGTCTCTGGGCCACCCTGGAAGAAGAGGAGTTGTCTTGGGCCACACACAAAATACACAAACACTAACAAAAACTGATGAGCCAAAAGAGGTTTTAATTAAACGTACTAATCTGTGTTGGGCCACATACGGCCCGTGGGCCACCGGTTGGACACCCCCACTCTAGAGAAAAACACACACTGTGTTGGGAGAGTCACTAGTTATCATAGTCAGGTGGATCGGGGGCCAGTTTCCGGAACCGACACGGTGCCATGAGATAGCCACCTGTCTGTCACCCACGTGCTGTGGATTCTGCCTCCAATCACAGTGCCACTGGCATGGGGCCCGAGGTTTTCACAAAGCTTTTTCAAAGTATAATATTTTAGGCCCAATTCCACATACTTTACAATTTACAGAACTTGGGTAGGGAGGTTAAGAGCACTGTCAGTGAGAGGCTGACCTGGAATTGGAACCCACGTCCACCTGACTCTGCTGCTAGGAGCCAAGGCAACTTGGGTTCCCTTGTCACTGTTTCAGATGTTTTGTTCCAGTGCAGCGGGGCCGCCCATGAGCCCGGGCACAGTGCCAGGTGATCCGGGCAGTAGGGGTTGGGCATAATTTGTGGAATGGGTCCCCTGGAGTCTCATGTGAGTGAATGAGGAGTAAGAAGGTGGTTTGGGAACCTAGAATGTGATACTCGGGCACAAAACACATTATCCTCTGACTGAGATGGGAAGGATCGGGAAGAAACCAACACAGGAGTGCGTCACAGGTTAACCTAATTCAAGATGAGGTCGGTGGCTTGTCCACAGTTAGCAGCATGGCAGGGGAGTGCTATGGCCCAGCTGTGGGGACTGCCTTCCTGTGACCAAGACGGCAATGACTTGGGCAGTAACTAGTCGTTATGGGGGAACAGCCCCTTCTCTCCGATAGGAGAGAAGCCTATCGCAAAAGGAGAAAAGGAGCCTTTGGAATATCACCAGTGTCCATGGGAAGCTACAAAGCTGGGAGGGCCCTGGGCCAGGAGACAGGTGGCCACACCAGCCGAGAGCAGCAGGGGCTGTGGGAACCAGCCCCATCTGCAGAGAGCAGTCCTGTGGGGTGAGCTCGATTGGCGGCGGGAAGAGCCCCCGTGGGCGGGTGGTTGTTCCCAGTCTGGAATGGTGCCTGTGGGGGTCTTACCAGAAGACATCACTGTGTATCACTGCAGCCACCAGCTAGCATGTCCCTCGATTATATTCTGTCTGCTTCTTACAGCTCTTGCACTTACAACCCAGGGCCTGCACAGTCTGTGCTGTGATGGAGTCATTTAATCAATGCAGTCCCAGGCTCTTAAGCTTGAGCATATTTCTGACCTAAGGAGACACAGTGGGTTGAATAGTGTCTGCCCAAATTCACTTGGAACCTCAGAACCTGACTCTATGTAGAGAAATAGGGCTTTGTAACTAGTTACAATGAGGTCATCCTGGACTGGGGTGGGCCCTGAATCCAACGGCAGCGTCCTTAAGACAGATAGAAGGCAGAGAGGAAAAGGCCCCACGAAGACAGAGACAGGGGCTGGAGGGATGCCACCACAAGGCAAGGAACGCCTGGGTCCACCAGGGAGGCAGGGAGGATTCTCCCCCAGAGCCTATACAGGGAGTGTGGCCCTGTGGCCACCTTGATCTGGCCTCCAGATCTTCGAGAAGACAAAATTCTGTTGGGTGTGTGTTTTTTTAACTACTCAGTTTGCAGTTCTTGGCTACAGAAGCCCCAAGGAACTTGCACGAGAGCTGAGTTCCTTCTCCCTGAACTGGCACCTTGGGAGATTTTTAGCCCCTGAGCTCATCACCCCCCTATGTAAGCGCCAAGAAAAAAAATATCTGCGGAATAAATACATCCCCGCCCAGACTTTAAACTGAGGGGGAAGCATGGTGCCCCCTGAGGCGGCACGGAGGGATCAATGACAATACAAGGCAGAAGGCTGCTCACCAAGGATCACTGTGTGGTTTCAGCTTGGTGAATTTACCAAGTGTCAGGATGTGACCTCTCGTTTCCTCACTCTCAAGGTTGAGTCAACCTCAGCATGATTAGCTAAATCATGTTAATCAAGCTCGCAAGAAGTAAAAATTAGGCCACAAATGTATATTCATCAGTACGTGTGTGACAAAGAGAGAAAGCAGCTCTTCCAGTATCTAAAATGCCCACATTCACTACCAGGGCCCAGACTCAGCACACTGGGGGGTCGGGGAGTCGGGTGATCTGTGACATAAGTTAAATGGAGTCAAAGCAAGGAGTCAGGGCCCCATCCAGCAAGCAAAAAGGAGGGGACTCCACCCCAGCCACGGAGCAGCCCAGAGACCTTCCCTGCACCACAACTCTGTCTCCGGCACGACAAGTCCAGAATGGCTGGCCTGAACAAAACAGAATGCTTGTTTTAAGGCATTTGAATTATCCCATTAGGTGTCGGGATAATTTGTTATGCAGCAATAGTAGCCATGACATCACAATTGAGAAATGTTAGCCTGACTGGGGTATTAAAAGGAGGAAGCAAAAACAAAACAAACTTACACCTAGTATGGTGACGGTATTCAGTTACGTATAAAATCTGGAGGAAAAGAAACCATATGCGTCACTCGCTATGGGCCCCAAACTTCTCACTGAATGTCATCAATGTCAATGAACTCATATCCACAGAAACTGGGCAAGAGGCCTTCAATCTACACGTAGGAGCACTGAGATTTTCAAAATGCAGGCACAGTTGAAAATGCGGATGCTGCCTGTCTGACACAGGCCAATCACGCCACAGATGAACAAGCTGTTGCGAAAACACTGCATATCTCCATCTACAGCGTGCCACTTGGTAACGCTGCATCTTTTGACACAGACAGAACTACAGCGCTGCCTACAGTATCTAATTAAGGGTTTTGGATGTACTAAGGTTTTCTCCTGCCAAATGCCATTCATCTATGCTTGACTTTTCAAACCACTATCACCAAGTACAATTTGTAAAGCAAGCTCCCCATGTGAATTATTTTGTCCTGCTCGCTTAAGGCACGGCATAGCTCAGAGTGCAGAAGTTACATTTTGGGAGCCTTAAACTGCAAAGCCCAGTCCTGTCATTTAGCAGGAAAGGGTGCCAGGACCCAGAAGAGTAAAGCAACTTGTCAGGAGTTACACTCCTACTTTGTGGAATAGCTGGGTCTGAGCTCCAGGATGCCTTAGTGTGATGCTTCTTTTCAAAACCTGGAATGTTATCTTTGGAAAAGGAGAGTAACAGTAATAGTCTGAATGTGCTTACAACCAGAAATAGCATTATTTCTCCCTAGCCTTTGTCCTCAAACTGACTCCATAACTTTCTGGTTACTCACATTTTCAAGCACCACCTTGTTTCAGTAATTAAGACTCATTTTAAGGGCTTTGTTTTTTTTTTAACTCACCTGATCTAAATCAAGTCTCCAGTCTTACATCCAGTTCAAAGTTTATGCTACTGTAACAGACTGGGTGACTTCAACAACAGATATTTATTTCTCACAGTTCTGGAGACCAGAAATCCAAGATCTGGGTGCCAGCATGGCTGGGTTTTGGGGAAACCACTCTTTCTGGCATGCAGGTGGCTACCTTCTCACTATGTGCTCACATGGTGGACAGAGAGAAAAATAAATCTCTCTTCCTCTTCTTATAAGACCACAGTCCTATCAGATTAAGGCCCCATTCTTATGACCTCATTTAACCTTAATTACCTGCTACAGACCCTATCACCTCACACAGCCATATTAGGAGGCAGGGCTTCAACACTGTGCATTCCGTAGAGGGCAGGGGTCATAAATCAGTCCATAGCACTGGACACGATCTTTGGCACTCCTTCCACCTGTTAGCAAGATCTGGAGGATTGAAGATGCTTGCAATCATCTGTGGAATAAGTAAATTCCATGATCTTGCCTCCATGATCCCAGAACCTGTAGAAGGCTTATTTCTAAACTATGGTGTAGTGAGTACCTTGGGGGTCCTCTGTGTATGCTTTCCCCTTTCGAAGGCAATTAACAAGCCAAAGGAGACGCATGGCCAAAGCAGTGGTCTTTCCCAAGGCTGGAGCCTTGGTGTTCTTCAGAAAGCGCAGTATGTTATTTTCAGTCACCTGGAACACTACTGCATTTAGGAAAAACAAAGTCTGTCAGTTGGAGATGGGTTTTAAATCACAAGTCTCTAGACCAATTTTCTAACAGCCATAATAATTCCTGAGCAACTGTGACCCTTTACCGAAGGGCAGAGTACCTGTCACTCCTACTTCACCCTGAAGCACCTGGCAGTGCATCTCACAGCAGCGCTGTCATCCCAAGCAACCTCTGGTGGGCACCGCTGGCCAAATATAATTTCCTCCAATGGCAACCAACAAAGGTTTCTCCAGAAATATTATTTCTTGGAATAACATACTTATTGTCAAAGACACTATTAAAGCATTTTGAGCCCTTAAAAACAACTTCAGCAAGAATACTCCAAGGATGATCATAACAGCCCCAGAATGTGTTGTTGCATTCAGACTTGAGACCTTCATGAGTAAGACAGTGTGAATTTCTGTAACTATTTTATCTATTTACATCTCCTTATTTCTTATGCCATCTATAACTGATTGTAGACACTAATGTTTTTTTAAAAATATTAAGCAGCCCCTCCTTTGATCTTCACTCAATGTCAATGTCCTCTTCAGTGGGTGAAGGGAACATTTCCCAGCAAAGGGAAAAAAGGCAGGACTAGAACCTGGTGGCTCAGGACAAGGCCTGTGACAAGGTCTGAAGAGTTAAAAAATTTCCCACTTACATCCTCAGAGCTCATTTTACTTAGAGAAATGTCATGAGAACAGGAAAAAAATGCTCTAAACACTTTATAAAATCCTAACAGCTTCATAGGTTGGTAGGATTTCAGGCTGCTTTTTAAAAGCATTAAATTACTCCCAGCACTCCCATTTTTTAAAATGATTTCTAAACACTTCTCCTCATTCCAAAAATTATCCTAAGGTGGTTAACTCTCCCTGTGGGGCTGACTTAATTTTTCCATCTAAACCTTACATGGACTTTAGGACTGATGAATACCTCAGAGGACAGATTTTGACAGGGGCAAGAAAAACTATGTTTGACAGCTTAAAGATACAAGTTAAATTCCTACTACAGGTAAAGTATAGTGTTAAATGCCATGGAGGAGGATATTTTTTTAAGTATAAATCACAGCTGGCATCCTTAAGTAATTTATAGTCCTCCTGGGCAAGGCAGGCTGAGTGCCACATGAGGATGTCTTACCACAAGTCCGTGCTCAATCTCTCCTCAGCACTCTCCCGACTCTGCCAGGACAGAGGGGCAGAGCCCGGTGGGAAGGGGTGACAGGGTAGAGAGCAGGGACTGCGTGGACAAAGGCTTAGAAGTGGGCACACATGGGGAGGGGAAGGGAAGAACCATGGCAGTAAGTAAAATAATAAGGAGTCAAAGTTAGGGTTTTTAGCCTCCAAAGGTACCTAAGTAGAAATTATCAAAACGATAAAAGGTGACATTTACTGAGTGCTCACTCTTGACTAGGCACACTCGTTTAATCCGATTCCTAACAGGCCAATGACGTAGCTACTCTTCCTTCCATTCTACTAGTGAGGAAACAGAAGTGTAGCAGCGTTAAATTACTCAAAGTCACCCAGTTAGCAAGGGCTAGAGCAGGGATTCCAACCCCGGAGAAAGCCTGCACTCTAACTCTTCTGTCTCTGCCCTCTCGCCTCTCTCCACAGAACAGGAGGGATGCGGACAGAGAGGCCAGATGCCTCAGGAAGGAGCTGTGACAGGGAGCATTCCAAGGAGTACGAGTACATAAGGTCAGATGTTGCTGAGCCTTCAGGAATGAAATCTGAGAAACAGCTGTGGATTTGAGTGTAGGCAATCACAGGTGACCTTTAGGAGGGGTGGGAGCAGGGGTTCCTTGAAGGACATCAAGGAGGCAGTGACAGCAGGCAGAGCCAAGGGTAAGAAATGAGAATGAAAGGACAGGAAGAGATGGAGAATTTGTAAGCATCCCTTCTGAGACTACGTCTCAAAGCTATTCAGGGCAAGACGAGGTCTCTGTGGATTCTTCTCCACTTTCCTTGCTGTTCCCCCAAATACACCTAGAGAGCCTTTGCATTCTAGACTTGTTGACTCATTGAGGGGACCTGTAAGGCTAACAAAAACAAAAAGTGGGGGGGCAGTGGGGGCTGGACAAAGTTAAGGATGCTACAGTGGCCTGTCCATAGCACCAGGGTTCAGGGAGGGAACACAACAAAATCCCTGTGCCATGGAGTGCTCATTCCCGGGCTGCAGGTGGACGATAAACAAAACTAACTTATATAGTGTGCTAGGAGGGGCTACAAATGAAAACATAGCAGGGAGGAGGAATGGGAATGCCTGTGCGGAGGCATGTAGTTTTAAAGGAGTGGTTAGAATTTACGCAAACCAAAAGGAGGTGATGCTGCAAACCATGTACCTGTGGATGGAGAGAGCATTCCAGGAAAGGGAACCGCTAGTGCTAAGGCCCTGAGGCAGGGGGAATGGCAAGGAGGCCAGTGCGGATGGGCAGAGGCAGCGTAGGATGGGAGGCCAGAGGACTATAGGGTGGAGCACTCGTCATTGTGCAATTAGAAGGAAAAAGAATAGAGGTTGAGTTACACTGACCTGGACTTGAATCTCAGCTCTGTCCTTACATCATGTCCCTCCAGCTCCCCTTTCCTCACCTTTAAACAGCTGACCACAAGGGGTGACAGCAAAAGGCTACAGGACTTACAGAACTTGAGAACTACCTAACACAGGACATAGCTCAGGCCGACTCCTTAACCACCACACATGAATTCCCTTCCTTCCACCGTGATTACACAGCTCCCCTCATCTGGTTCCCACTATGGCTGAATAAAAGGTAACTAGAAGTATGTCATCCAAGGGCCTCCAAGAGGGCCAAGGTCCATTACCAAGTGCAAGACAAGAAACTGCAAACCAGTGTGTAACTATGTATATTGTTGGCAAACAGTAATATCTTAGTATCCACATTCAGAAACTGGAGGACTCCACACTAAACCATTACTGTGGATCATGCTAGGGAGTGAGATAGATGACCAGATTGTAACTACTAATGTTCCATCTTCTATATTTATGTGATGTTTGAACATTTTACAATTGAGTGCATGTTACATTCGCCAGCAGAAATCTCAGTCTAGGCTCCTGTTCATGCAGAAGTGATTTCCTGGCTGTCTCCCACATCAGAACTGGGCAGCTTCCCTTACACTCTGCACCCAAGGTACCTGGTGTAATCTAACTTTAGACACCCCCACATCCTCTCTATGGGGAAACTGAGTGCAAACAGGGCAAAAGGGAGCTCTAGGGGTCTCGGACGAGACCTACAGTGGGTGTCATTGGTGAACTCCAACTCTTTTCAGTTTGGCAAGGAGATGGATTAACGTGTGGGTTGTGAACTAATTTCTAAATAAGATTAAAACCCATGCTACGGCTGCCACCAAGAAGAGAAAAACAGATGAATGAGAATAGAAAGTATTTCATATAATAGTAATAAAGCATTTGCCAAAAAAGGTTAAATATACACCTATAGTTCAAAGCACAAATTCCAAGAATTTCAAATGCGCAACTGCTGCAACTATAGAGAGAAACTGGATTTAGGGTCCAGGGGTTAGTACCGTATGATTAGGACATATGACCTATGGATTCCTATGGCAGCAACGGTGCCCTGTGACTGGCAGTGAGACCAGACGACGGTGTGCAGGGCAGGCAAGAAGACTGCAGTAGGGTTCACTAATGAAAAGCAGGAGTGATTTGTTCTACCTGATGGCGTACACATTTTTACAGACTTAAATCCGAAGGGAAACTACTCTTTGAACTTGTTTGGGAGAGTTACATGGAAGCAATCTTGGACTCCGTTTCTTACAGGCTCTGCGCCACCTCAAAAAATTCCACAAGGACCCACTGTGAAATGACAGTTTCTCGCAGTTAGAGCAAAGCCACCAAGGTGGGTGAGGGACCGATGAAGTGGAAAACTCAACGCTGCGTGCTGATGCATAAGCCCGACGTTAATGGAAGTGCAGACGGCGCGGCGGCAGCGGGGTTAACGGCGCCTCCCACGCTCCTCGGACACCCCGGGCACTCAGGGGCGCCGGAGTCTGCCTATCTCCTGACCCTGACTGTGACCTTGGGCAAGCGCGCCCACCTTTCTGGGGCTCAGCGTCTTCCACGCGAAGGTCGCAGGTCGCGTGTGAGGGCTCAGGGAGACGGAGCACACACGGCTTTCGCCCCGGTGTGTGGCGCACGCGGGCAGTCACGCCCTGTGTGCTTCTCGTGGGGACATGTGGCCTACGGTTGTGCTTGGGGAGCAGCCGCCGTCCCTCTGCCACATCCCCACGCCTCGTGGTACCGTCCTCCGTGGGTGCCTCCAGGGGCTCCCGTTCCTTTCACCACAGCGTTTCGGGCAAACACGCAGACGACCAGCGACCCACAGCTGACTGGCAGGGCTGCGGCTGGAAGCCAGCTGGGGAGCCGGGGAAATGGGGAACGCGCCCCCCGAGCAGAAACTCGGGCCACAGCGAGTGCGGTTCCGCCCGTGTGGACTGCGGACTGCGTGTCCCCTCAGCCCGTCCCGGACGCTGCACCGCCGGCCCGGCGGCGCCCAGGCAGACCCGAGGGGCGGCGCAGGCCTGGCGCGGGACGGCGACACCTGGGGGCCGGCCTCCAACAGGTGGCAGCTCCGCGCCCCGGGCGTCCGCGCACCTGCCCCCCGGGGGGACCCACGTCCCGACCGCCGGTCCAGCGGCGCCCGAGGAGCCAGCGCGACGGGGCGAGCCGCCCCCCGGGCCGCGCTCCCCTCCACCGCCCGCCGAGGCCCGAGCGCGCCCGCCGGCCCTGCAGGGGTCTCCGCAGCCTCGGGCTGCAGGGACACGCCGGCCGGCCGGCGGAGGCCGAGGGCGCGCGTCAGGCAGCGCGGCCGGACCCGAGCCCCAGCCCAGAGGGCTGCGGAAAGGAGCAGGGACGCGGGGCGGCGGGCGGGTCCCCGGCCGGAGCCCAGTCCCGGGCGGCCGCACGCACCCAGCCCGCGGATGAAGGTCAGCGGTCAGCCCGGCCCCCCGGCCCCTCAGCCCGCGGCCCCGCCTGAGGAGACGGCACGACCCCCGGGCCCGCGGCCCCGCTTGCGGAGGCGGCATGACCCGCGCGGTCCGCGTGAGGAGGCGACCCGGCGCGGTGGCTGAGGGGACACGTACCTCCCGCCGGACGCCGCTCGCTCGGCTCTGCAGCAGCGGCCGCCCCGCTCGCGCCCGGGGATTCTCCTCAGTGCCTCGCGCCGCGGGCTCTGCCGGGCCCGCGCCTGCGCCGTTGCGCCTGCGCGCTGGCCCCGCGGCCCCCGCGCGCCCCCGCCCCCGGCGGCCCGCGTCCCCGCGCGCCCCCGCCCACCGCTCGCCGCCCGCCGCGCAGCTGAGGCGCTGTCCAGAAGCCCGCGGCCTCGGGGCGGGCCGGGGACTGGGCAGCCGGCGGAGCCCAGGAGCGCCGGCTTCGCGGCGTGGGCGAGAGCTGCGGGGCGGACGGCAACAAGTGCGAGGCCCCGGGACGAGGGACCAGCGACACGGGGGGGTCCCGGTGGCTCCGGCGCGGCGTCCTGAGGTCTCCGAGGCCCGGGTGCTGGGTACCTGTCAGCAGTTCCTTTCCGTGACTGCCCTCAAGGAACCTTTTCAGACAGTTCGTCCACGAATTGCCCCCACGCCATGCCCACCACCACGGACCCGGCGTGCGTGCCTCCGCCTGACGCGCGGGACGGTCTTCGGGCGGGCGCGCCGGGCTCGCGGCCCCGGGCTCCGCGCACGTGCGCACCGCTGTGGCGTGGTTGCCTCGGGGCTCGTGGTAGCTCTGTGATTTGTAGTCGCCATCATTCAACCTAAATAAACATGGCCAAAAAAAAAAAGCCATTTTGCTATGGGCTCCTGATACTGACATTTTTGTTAGAATACTCAGAAAGTTTGGAACGCGTTGGAGTTGTCGCGTTCTCATACGTCCTCGAAAGCAGGTTTTTATTAGTTTGGGCATTCAGGAGTTTACTTGGGGGGTGTTTGTTGTTTTTAGTTAAGTCCATTTGGCCTTCCGGGAATCTCTGGCATTCGGGCCTCCTTTTCCTCCCACCTCAGCGTTTCTAGCTAGAAGATAGAAATTGTGGAGTGGAAAGACTTCCAAAGTCAGGCTCAGACCATACTTTCTCAGACACAGGCGTATCTCGGTAGGGAGTGTCTCGCTGCGGCAAGCTGGGAAATAAGTAAGGCTTCTTCACGCCCTCCCTCTCTTGCAGTGTTTCTTGCCCAAATCTAGTGGTGGAATTTCAGAAGGAAAAAAGACTCTTGGTGGTGATATTTGTAGAAGCTACATGGGTGGCCAGAGGAAATTTCTTCTACAATTCCTACATGAAGAAAAGCGAACTGGAGAAAGTGGGGGTGGGCCAAGAAACCTTGGGAGGTTGGATGGTGTTGGGGGTGGGGGGTAGTTTTCGGACAGGTGGTGGCAATATTTCAACTACACTCGAAAAAGTGTGAGGGAGGAAAAAAAAAAAAACAGCAAAACCCCCTTGGCATCACTTGCCCAAACTGCCACCTCATTTTCCCCATCTAATAGGACTCTAAAGATTTTATTAAAACCTTTGAAAGCACCCAGTTAGAATGCCAGTGAAACGAGTGGGACAAGCGCTTTGAACCTTGCGGAGAATTGGAACGCTACTTCAGAACACCTGGGATCTTTGTAGTCTTAATACAATTCTTCGATTGAGGGGCAGTGCTACTAAAGGAACTTTTTTTCTCTAATAGCTGTCTATCAAGGCCCTCTACAGAGAAAAGTGTGGAAATCACATGCTAACATGTTTATATGTGTATGTTAAGTGCTTTAAAAAATCGGAGTTCCTCAGAAATGTAGGTGCAACCATTTTTGGTGGCAACGGTGAAATCAAAAATCCCCAACCCTGCAAACCAGTTCTGTGCTGCCCCCTGGCGGTGTCCTACTTCACGGCCCGCATCCAAACTGAAATCTCCCCCTCTTTGACCACTCCTTGAGTGTGGGAAACTCAAGATGAGGAAACGCTGCCCTACTTTCTCCCAACTAGTCCTGCTCTTGTTTTCAAATACCCTAAAGCCTATAACATCCAGAGGAGGATTAGCCCTCGAGGCAGGTAAGTGTTGCAGGGGTGTCCAACCTTTTGGCATCTCTGTGCCACACATTAAATACATTGTGACACGTTATCACACACACACACAAATCTCACGTTTTAATTTAGGAGTTTGTGTTGGGCCGCATTTATAGCCATCCTGGGCTGCATGTGGCCCGAGGGCCGCAGGTTGAGCTCCCTTGATAGAGGAACTCTGAAGATCTGGGGCAGGCCTCTTGCTCATTTTGAAAGAATTACTTGGAGACACCTGTGAAAACCAGGTTCTGGAGCCTCACCTCCAGCCATGAAAATCTTATCCACAGTAGAGTGTCCTGCCGATTTTATTTTTAACTGCGCCAGGTGATTCGTATCAATACCAGCGAGAAATACCGGAGGTGTAAGTAGAACAGGCCGTGGGTGACTTATGAGAGGGCATTTTGTAGGACATAGAAGCTATAAAGGAGGGGAATAAATTGTGGGTTTAAGTTTTGTGGGTTGTTTTCTTGCCAGATACATCTGCTTCTGATGTGTCTGCAAGTAGCATATCCCACACCAAAATGCTTTTTGAGGTACGCCGGATTTTCTTTTAGTTTAAAAAACCTGTGTTTTGCCTTGGCTGCTGTGGCTCAGCAGTGGAGTGAGCGCCGGCCTGTGAACCAAAGGGTCGGCGGTTCCATTCCCAGTCAGAGCACATGCCTGGGCTGTGGGCCAGGTCCCCAGTAGGGGGCATGTGCCAGGCAGTTGATCAGTGTATATATCTCACACACTGATGTTTCTCTCCTTTCTCTCCCTCCTTTCCCCTCTCTAAAAGTAAATACAATCTTTAAATGTTTGGCATATTTTACATAATTATGTGATGAAGAACCCTGTACTGCACTTACACAAAATTCTAGTTTTAGTCAATATTTTAAAATTATTTATGATCTTTAAAACTCATAGTTTTCCTTAACACATATATTGTAGCTTTGCCAGTTTGCAGGTAGCTATAATGCCATCAATATTAGTCATGTTCAGTGATTATATTCATTTCAGATTCAGCATGGTGTTCTACTGTGACTATTACTTTCTTTTAGTTTTATAAGTTCTTCAAATCATTATTTACATAAATGCTATGTGGTTTGTCAGAAAAGTCCTTTTTTAAGAAACCCTGTGGGACACTTGTCTATTAGCTCCACACTAACATTTATTTTTTCCACAAAGTTACACAACACTCCTGAATTAGTCAGACATGCAAAAGGAAATAGAGTCTAAAAATGCGATCTATTTCATAAGTTTTAAAATTGGATAGTAATGTGAAAGGGCATCTTAGTACACTTTCTTTTCTATATAAAACTCAGCTCTATTTGCAATTCTAAACATGTGGACTGAATGGAGTAGGTCCCTTGGCTGGTCCTGACCTCTTTGCACACCTCGGTCTTCGTTTCAGCCTCACCCACACTGCACGTTGCAGCCCAATAAATCAGATTTTCATCCTCTTGTAAAAGGCAAGGCAGTATTCAAAACCTTTGAAATGATGCCTATCCCCCCCCCAAAAAAAGTTGTTTGTATAAATGTAAGTTTTCATTGAGGTAAGACCTGTTTGTTTGGGAAAAGAAAGTCATACAAGGAGCCGATGATTGATTGATTAGTCTCTCTCCCCGCCCCCTGTCTCGGCCCTCCTCCCCCATTTACTTGTCTGCACAAGCAATTGCCTTTGGGAGGAGACCTTGATATTACACCTGTGTTAACAGGAAGTTCATGTTTCCATTAGTCTTCTTCACTCAGGAGTTAAGTTCCCTTTATAAAGAAATTAAGAGTTTGTAATCATAATGAAAGTACAGCTCCTTCTTTAAATGTGTTTAATTTCTTTGCATCTGTTATAGCCGGTCCCTTTGCACATAAGCATACCTTAATGGCTACTTTGCTTTGCCAGATGCCAGACATTTTTGAAGTGAAGATCAGTAAATGTACTGCACAATCTACAGTAAACTTTAAAGTACCGGTACTTTTATAATAGTTTTAAAGGCTCTATAGAAATGCTAACCTTTCGGACTTCCGCCAAGATGGAGGCATAGGTGGAAACACTGTGCCTTCTCCCACAACCAAGTTTGAACACAACAAAGGTTTGGAGAACTAGGACACACCCAAAGACCAGAAAACGGAATTATACGGAAGTCCGACAACTACGAACCGTTCAATGGGGACGGTAAGAGAGGCAGAGCCAGCAGCCGAGCTGGGTCGGGCAGGACAGATCCCCCGACCTAGGCGCGCAGGCAGCCCGGACCCAGTCGGGGTGTGGGGCAGACTGACCTCGGTCGCACATTCGCGCACAGTGAGACGGACCACCCAGGCCCTAGGGGGCGAACCCAGTGGTGGAGGGCTGACGGCGGTGGCACACTCGAGTGCAGTGGAACAAAACGCATGGGCCTGGTGACGGTGGCTGCGGCGCCGGGGCCGTGGCGGCAGGCGGCAGGCAGGAAGCCATTGTCCCTCTTTGACCCCACCCCCACATACAACATCACAACCCAGCAACTTAGTTGCCCTGTTCTAGTGAACACTTTAGGACTCTGATCCTGCTACGGAACAGGCACGAACAGCCCAAAAGATGGCGCAAGAAGAACTCAAAGTCCCAGAGTCAATAACTCTAAGCGACCGAGAAATTGCCAGCCTCTCAGAAGCACAATTCAAGACACTATTTATCAGGATGCTCACAGAACTGCTGGATTATAGTCACAAATTAGAGGAACATAGTCACAAATTAGAGAAACATATGAAGGCTAAACTAATTGAAACGAAGGGAGATGCACAGGAAACCAATAGTGATGGAAAGGAAACTGGGACTCAAATCAATGGAATGGACCAGAAGGAAGAACAAAACATCCCACCAGAAAGGAATGAAGAAATGAGAATTCAAGAAAATGAGGAGAGGCTTAGGAACCTCCAGGACATCTTTAAACATTCCAACATCCGGATTATAGGGGTACCAGAAGGGGGAAAGAAACAGCCATGAGTGGAAAACGTATTTGAACAAATAATAAAGGAGAACTTCCCCAGTCTGGCAAAGGAAATAGACTTCCAGGAAATCCAGGAAGCTCAGAGAGTGCCAAAGAAGTTGGACCCAAGAAGGAACACACCAAGGCACATCATAATTACATTAGCCAAGACCAAAATGAAGGAGAGAATCCTAGAAGCAGCAAGGGATAAGGGGACAGTCACCTACAAAGGAGTACCCATCAGACTGTCAGCGGATTTCTCAAAAGAGACCTTACAGGCAAGAAGGGGCTGGAAAGAAGTATTCCAAGTCATGAAATCCAAAGACCTACAGCCAAGATTGCTTTATCCAGCAAAACTTTCATTTAGAATGGAAGGACAGATAAAGTGCTTCTCAGATAAGGTCAAGTTCAAGGAGTTCATCATCACCAAGCCCTTATTATATGAAATGATAAAGGGACTTATATAAGAAAAAGAAGATGAAAAATATTAACAGTGAAAGGTCAGCAAACACACAATTATTAACAACCACACCTAAAACAAAAGCAAACCAAGAGGATAGCTAGATCAGGAGTGGAACCATAGAAATGAAGAACACATGGAGGGTTAGAAACAGGGGGGTGGGAGGGGGAGAAAGGGGGAGAAGGCACAGAAAATAGCATAGAGGGTAGGTAGAAAATAGATAGGGGGAGGGCGAGAATAGTGGGGAAAATATAGAATCTAAAGAACTTGAGACACGTGGTTATAAACGAAGGGGGGGAGAATGGCGGGGGAGGGAGTGTGCGGGTGGAGGGGAATGAAGGGGGAATAGAACAACTGTAATGGTATAATCAATAAAATATATTAAAAAAATAAAAAAAAATTTAAAAAAAGGAAAAAAAATTTCTTCCATCCTTCAAGATTCAGTAAAAAATTAAAAAAAGAAATGCTAACCTTTCAAGTACTATGAAAGATTTTTTCTATAGCATGTTTTTTGCCATTTTCAATAACCTGAAAAACTGCAAATTATTGATTCTATTTAAAAATCAGATTGCAAATAGGCTTTATGAAAAAATAAAGTCAATTCACGTCATTCAAATTCATTTACTGACATAGCTTTTATATATAATTTCACATATTATACTATTATATTAACAATATTTATTTATATATTAACAATATTTATTAAAGGTACAACTTAGAGTTTTCTCCAGAGATATAAGGTTATGTTACATTGTTAGGGCAATGATTTCTATTTAGTGCATTTGTACTGATTAATGTTGATCTTTTACTTTTATCTGTTCAAATTTATTGATATGTAATAAGTATTTTTAAAAATACTCTAAGCAAAGAAATTTGTCACTACCATATGTCTTAGTTTCATCATTTAAAAGAACACTGCTATTAGAATATTTGACATTTTACAATGTCTTCAAAAGAAGATAATTTTTCCTAAATTATTCATTTTAGGTGCTGTTTTTCAAAAGCTAAACTTTTGGCCAACAATGCAACTATTTAAAACTTCATATGCCAACAGGTAATTTCTTATAAGCTTACATTTTTGTCAGTGTGTCACATAGTAATAGAAAAAATATTTTTTATTAACACAGCTATATTTCCCCATCTATAATTGTTTTAAAGATCTGATATATTTTTTATTTTAAAAGTAAAATACAACTTCTGGCCAAGATGGAGGTGTAGGTAGACACACTGTGCCTCCTTGCACAACCAAAATAAGGGCAACAATAATTTAGAAAAAAAAGTAACAACCAGAAATGACAAGAAAAATTGAACCGTGTGGAAGTCTGACAACCAAGGAGTTAAAACAGACACATTCATCCAGACCAGTAGGAAGGGCGAAGTCAGGCAGCCCAGCAGAGAGGGATCATGGCAAAAACAAAGTGGTGGCACCGGGCACGTAAGGCAGCAGCTGACAAACCCCGGGTGTGCAAGACCAGTGGGAAGACCCTGGACGCACAGGCAGTGGCTGGCAGACCCCAGGCGCGGGGTGGCAACGGGCAGACCAAGGGAGGTGGTGACTGTGAAGCAGGGCACAGCACGCAAGGCGCTGGCTGACCTGGTGGTCACACATTCGTGTGCAGATAAATCAGGTGAAACTGGGGAGTGAGACAGACCAACCAACCCAGGGTCCCAGTGCCGGGAAATAAAGCCTCAAAACACTGATTGAGAACACCTCTGGGGGTTGAGATGATGGGAGAGACTCCCAGCCTCACAGGAGAGTTTGTTGGAGACCCACAGGGTCCTAGAATGTACACAAGCCCATCCACATGGGAATCAGCACCAGAAAGGTCCAGTTTGTTTGGGGGAAGCGGTGGAAGGGACTGAAATCCAGCAGAGAGCAGAAGAGCGCCATTGTTCCCTCTCTGACCCCTCCCTCACATATAGCGTCACAACCCAGTGACAGGGTTGCCCCGCCCTGGTGAACACCTCATAGGTAACAGGTACACCAAGACAAAAAAAAAAAAAAAAGCCAAAACAGAAGAACAGATTAAAGCTCCAGAAAAAAACACAACTAAGCCACGAAGAGACAGCCAACTTATCAGATGCACAGTTCAAAGCACTGGTGATCAGGATGCTCACAGGATTGGTTGAATTTGGTCACAAATTAGATGAAAAAATGAAGGCTATACTAAATGAAATGAAGGAAAATGCACAGGGAAACAAGAGTGATGCGAAGGAAACTGGGACTCAAATCAATGAAGTGGACCAGAAGGAACAAAGAAACAACCAAACAGAAAAAAATGAAGAAACAAGAATTCAAAAAAATGAGAGGTTTAGGAACCTCCAGGACATCTTTAAATGTTCTGACATCCAAATTATAGGGGTGCCAGAAGGGGAAGAGGAACAGCCACAAGTGGAAAACTAATTTGAACTAATGATAAAGGAGAACTTCCCCAGTCTTGCAAAGGAAATAGACTTCCAGGAACTCCAGGAAGCTCAGAGAGTCCCAAAGAAGCTGGACCCAAGAAGGAACACACCAAGGCACATCATAATTACATTAGCCAAGATTAAAATGAAGGAGAGAATCCTAGAAGCAGCAAGAGATAAGGAGACAGTTACCTACAAAGGAGTTCCTATCAGACTGTCAGCTGATTTCTCAAAAGAGACCTTACAGGCAAGAAGGGGTTGGAAAGAAGTATTCCAAGTCATGAAATCCAAAGACCTACATCCAAGATTGCTCTATCCAGCAAAGCTTTCATTTAGAATGGAAGGGCAGATAAAGTGCTTCTCAGATAAGGTCAAGTTAAAGGAGTTCAATCATCACCAAGCCCTTATTCTATGAAATGTTAAAGGGACTTATCTAAGAAAAAGAAGATAAAAAATATGAACAGTAAAATGACAGCAAACTCACAATTATTAACAACCACACCTGAAAAAAAAACTAAGCAAACAACTAGAACAGGAACAGAACCACAGAAATGGAGATCACATCGAGGGTTAGCAACAGGGGAGTGGGAAGAGGAGAAGGGGGAGAAGGTACAGAGAATAAGTAGCATAGATTGTAGGTAGAAAAGAGACAGGCAGAGGGCAAGAATAGTATGGGAAATGTAGAAGCTAAAGAACTTATGACACATGGACATGAACTAAAGGGGGGAAATGTGGGTGGGAGAGGGTGTGCAGGGTGTAGGGGAATGAAGGGGGGAAATGGGACAACTGTAATAGCATAATCAATCAAATATATTTCAAACAGTAAAATACTTTATAACATGCACTTTATTTTAGACATATATTTTATTGCTTTTTATAAACTAACACAGTCTAGCTGGTATCAACTTTTGAAATAAGTAAATGAAACCAGAATAAAAATAGATTCAGAGGCAATGATTCAGGGTGTTGATAATATACCAAGTGTTGAGACATGAGACTGATTATAATCCGGTTAAAATCAAGGAAGTTAATTTCAGCTACAGGAAAATACACTCCAGCCTCGATGGAAGCTCCTAATGACTCTTGGGGTTCCATGTAACATTAATTGGGGTTTTACTTTTTGGCCAAATTATTCCTGAAAATCTGTAAGCAGTTTTATGACAAGTTGTTTGATTGTAAAGAAGCATGACAGCATGTGAAACAGAAAATATATATATTTATGGGGGTTTTTTCCACTTAAATTCTTTTTCCACTTAAATTTTGTTTTTCTCTTCACAGTTTTATACTTTGAGTTACAATCTGATGGTATCTACTTTAGGTAGATGGAAAGTTTTAAAATTTCAAATTCTTATGGTAGACATCTGGCTCAATAATGATTATATCTTAATAGTTTTTTGATATCTTAGTGGCAAAGAAATGATTATTTTTTAAAAAAATTAGTATGCTATTTTGGGGTTTTGGGGTTATTTTTTGTTAAAGATTTTATTTATTTATGTTTAGAGGGAAAGGGAAGGAGAGAGGGAGATAAATATCAATGTATGGTTGCCTCTCATGCGCCCCCTGCTGGGAACCGGCCTGCAATCCAGGCATGTGCCCTGACAGGGAATCGAACTGCGATCCTCTGGTTCGCAGGCCCGCGCTCAATCCACTGAGCTACGCCAGCCAGGGCTAGTATGCTATTTTGAAGTGCCGAGTTGGAGTAATGCTATATTCTTTCATGAGCTTATAGGCCATCATCTAGGCAGACACAGGAACCAAGGGCACGCAATTCTAAAGCAGTGCTATTCCTGCTTCGAGGACAAAAAATAAAGTACTTGGCCACTTGCTCTTCTAATCATAAACAGCAGTACAATGACTCAATGAATTCTACGGTGGCTGCTTCTAAATTTTCTCTATAATGATTTTGGTGACCAGGAAGGAAGACTAGAGGTTAAAAAAAAAAGGTGCAGGCAGATGGTGGTACCCCTCCTGCAGTAACGCTGGAGGGGTATCAAGGACGACAGGAGAGGCAGAGACAAAGGAAGAGAAGAGAAGGGTCAAAGATAAAGAAGGAAGCAGGCTGGAGATGGAGGGGCAGAGAAAAGCAGTATTACAGGTTCATTTTAATATTCTGAAAGTTTGGGCTGCATATCAAGCAATAGCTTGGGTTTTTAATTTGACATTAGCACTTCAGACTTGTCTTCAGTTACCAGCTGTCACCTAAACCCCCTGCAAGTCAAAACCAGTCAGGTTTATTGTATTTTTGGTTTTTTTGTTACAATTGTGAAATATAGGCAAATTCCAAAACAATTTTGGAAATCAGAATTCATTTCAATTGTCTCAGTCTTTTTCCCAGTGCAATTTCAGACTATAATATATTTGAGGCCTAAGAGAAAAGAATGTAAATACACCCTCAGGCCGAGGCGCTCTTGGCCGTGCTGCGGGATCTCGGTAAATGAGAAAGGCCGCTGTTGATTTTAAAGTCCTAATTGCCTGTTTCCAATCTGAGGGATCTACCGTTTCTGGAACACAGCTTTTAAATCCATTATAATCAATGGCCATATTCTCAGGACCAATCAATTTTTCCCTCAAAAAGATAGAAGTCCGTACTTCCTCCTTATTTGACAAGATTAAGTCCCTCATTTTGACAAACCATTCTAATTTTTAGAATTGCCGCTCAGTGTAACACACTGCTCCTCTTCCTGGCTTTACTAGGAGAACATTAACATATCTGTCTGTGCTTCCCCTCCATCCGTGTTTCACATCACGAAGAGCCCCTCAGTCCCGGTCACAGGTCCTTCGGCCTGAACGGGGGGATCTGCTACACGGTACCTGCGGTGCCCAGCCCACTTTGTGGGTGAGTGAAAGGGACTGGTCAGATCTGGAGATTTCATTTTTTCTCATCTGATAAATATTAGACAAAAAATGTGAGGTGAAAAAGTGTGAGAAAACTCTTCATATTTCTATAGAACAAAATTAAGCTCTTAAAACAGTGGCCAATCACAATCTCACTCAAAGTGTTTATTTTGAAAATGGGTATGGTAGTTTCAGGCCTAGTCAGAATTTAAATAATTCATTGTAGTGAACTCTATGATTTTAGCAATTTACACAAGACACTCTAAGCATTTAATCTTACTAGCAAAACAGCTAGAGAATTTTCACTATTGAAAAAAAAAAGCACAATGTATGGTCTTTTGCTTTGAGTTTAGACTAGTAAATACACAACTATGCTGGTACCAAAATTTACATTTGATCTTTTGAAAGGAAAATGAAGAATTAAGTCTTTCTAATGGTGGCAGCAATATTTCATTGGCAAATAAAATGTTTTTAAAATTCTAGATTAAATTAGCGAGAAATGCTAAAATTTAACACGTTAAACAGTAGGAAAAGGAATGATTATTTAATAACCAGGGCTGAATAACCACTTAGCAATATGGAGAAAAAGGACATTTAGACCGACACCTACATCAGACTTTACTAAATAAATTTCGGAAAAATTTAACTGTGGGTATTTACATCACTGTAAACCTGGAACGTCAGAGGAATAGTCTATAATTTTCTATAGACTTTTGAAGCAAGGAGAAAACTTGAAAAGATGGCAAGGATTACACCGCACCTGCTCCTTTGTTTACTGTGACTGGAGCTCCACGAGCATCAGGGAACATGCCTGGGTTTGCAATCTGAAAATTAGTCCTTTTTCTTGATACCAGTAGGAAACCGTCTGCTTTCTGTATTAGTTAATGAGACACAGAATGCGGCTCTTTATCCCAAATTTCCTTCTACAGATGCGTGGACAATTACATGGGAGCGCATCGTGAGGAGGTTTTCCTCCCAAGCGCCAGCACCCAAACGAAACCTGGCCTGCAGCTTGTGTGGCTCCGGCGGTTCTCCCAGGAACTCTTAGCGTGGAGCCCTCTACCGCCTCTGCAGGTGAGCAATGGAGAAACATGCTTCTGAAGAGGAAAAAGTAACATCAAGTAGTTTGTTCTACTAAATTATTATGTGCCCTTTAGTTCAGGATACTCTTCCGGACAGCGTTTTCGGTTGAGGGCTCTCTCTCTAAATCCGTAAGTCACTTGTGAAAGGATTTTAAGCAGTCTCTGCTCGTCGTGACTGTTGTGATTTGGCCTGACTCCTCTACACTAGTAGCCACACCTCCACAATGGCAATTATGCCACAAACACCTAAATATTTGGGCTAGGTCTGTGCAAAGCAAATTTGGAATGTGAAAGAAAAGCAACAACTTATCCAACCCTGTAAATAAAATGTAACATGGGATTAATATCTAGGGTCAACAACTGACTGTCTACTGCGTGCCAGGTGTTGTGCTGACCGTAGGGAACAGTGAACCAGACACGCACGTTCCCTGGCTCCAGAGGGATTTAAATCATCTTGCACAGACAAATAAGCAGACCATTACTATGAGGAGTCTGGTAACTCGCAAGACAAAAGTAAAAATGAGTCACGTGAAATGCTGCTGCACACCGAAGACTACTTTCATTTATTAGTTTTGGTCTTCAATTTTTCTTTTCCGAAGTTCTGTGAAAGCGAATGTAGGATTTATGAGGTTTAGGAGTTGCCGGGTACCATGACTCTCACCACTAATCATCCAACACACACTAGGCTGTCACAGAGACTTGTGAACGTGGAATCCTGGCGTGGGCAGGAAAGTTGACTAAAAACCGACCCAAGTCACATAAGCGTTCCGAGTAATGAAAACTGATCTCTTTACCAGCAGCACGAACATATTACACTCAATCACAGCATTTCTGCCATCTTCAAAGAGAAGAATAAGTGGCACCAAAGCGCATGAAGTCCCCAGAGGTGCCCTGGCTGCCCGGCAGATCGGTTAACTGACGGGCCGCGTCATAGGGCAGCCCTGGCCATGTCAGGTGGTTGTGGAGGAGAAAATGAACCTCCAAACTGTCGGGTTGAACTTTTCTCTTCACTTTTGCACTTACCCAATTTCTATCCTTTTTACTGTCAGGAAGGGCCACCTCCAGAAGGCTAATGCAGTCCAACAAGAAGTCAGCCTGGCAGAAACGACCTGTCTCACCTGGACCAACCTGTCTCACCCGTGTCTCCCTCTGAGCTTCACATTTTGTCTCCACCCATAACCTCTTGCTCTAGGTCTGTGAGTGTGTAGTGACTTTGCGGCTTTTACAAGCAGTGCCCACCCCCTTTTCCAAGGTATGCAAGACAAAGATGAGCAGGTAGCTCAGTCCTTCAGCTATCCCCTAGAGATTAGGAAAAACAGACACACTCATTTGCCAATGAAGTCTATTCTGCCTCCTCTGGTTTGAGAGGAAACTGGGAATCAGGCGTCTGCCACTTTAAGAATAAGACCACGGCTGCACTGGGGGAAGGGTGAGTGAAAAGTCACAAAACTTTCCTCCGTCCTTGAAAGTGGTTTTTCTTCACTGGGCCCTCTCTCCGGTGCAGTAAACCTCGTTTCCAGAGCTCTGCAGTTGGTTCCCACCGCGGCCCGCTTGGGTCTGTGTTCTGGAGCGTCCTAGTCCTCCGTTTTGCTGGTGTCGATCTCACGTCACGACGGGGCCTCGGAGAGTTTCAGACACACGTGTGGTGGTGACTGAATTTTGGTTAGTCAGACTGGGAAACTGTGTAAATGTTAAGAAAATGGTCTGGAAATTCTCATTCTGATCATCTGCACTTAAAATCAATGAACAGATTTCCTTCCAGTTTCCTGTAATTACGAATCCTGCCTTGTTTGCAGGCTGTGATGAGTCAATAGAGAACAATAACTTTTACACAACCTGTTTATGAAATGAAAACGCTCCGTACACTCTTGGAACCAAAATCTTAAATGAGGTCTATTGGCTCCTGCCAACGTTTTCTATTTTCTAGTAGCGTATCTTCCTGTTACCTGTCGCAGGTGGACTCTAGGGCAACATGGATGTATATAAGACAAAAGTAACATGTCTTGCAAATGCCTGTATGAAAAACAACTCGGGGAACACATTCTTTACATAGGTATTTGTTTTGTTCATTAAACAAGGATGTAACCACTGATGCTTGTTCTGTTCGCGTTTTGGGGGTTTTTTATTAAGCAGACCCATACCCAGTCTCTACAAATGAAATCAAGTCGGTCATCTCAAAATTTCCGCTACAAAGTTCCAATCAAGAGGATTCAGAGCAGGGTGTCCAACCTTCTGGTGTCTCTGGACCACACAGGAAGAAGAGTTGTCTTGGGCCACGTATTAAATACACTGTGATACATAATTACAAAAACATCTCCTAATGTTTTAAGAGAATTTACGATCTTGTGTTGGTGTTGGGCTGCGTACACAGCCAGCCTGGGTCTCGTGGTTGCACACCCGACTTAGTCGTCTGTTTCCATTAAAATGTAACTTACGGTGCTCAGCCAATGTAAGCTGTAGAGTGCGCATAAAGTGATGAAAGTAGAGTTTTGTCAAAGACTTTCCCATAGATCTGTAAACGTCTATTTTACATTCTTTACGTGTTCATTGTGTTGTTTGCAATATTAATCAATGATAAAACTTCCTATTTCGCCTCTCTTATTACGCTGAGAAGTTGGTACGTTTGCCAGTTGAGGGGACTACAGTGGTGACCCGGCCTGCCGGCCCCTCCGCATTAGAGTGGCCCACAGACAGTGACGAGTTATTGTATCACTGTGCAGAGTGTCCACTTCTGGGTTTGACTCTCAAAGCCTGACTTTCCTTCACTCCCTTGGATTGCTGCTCTCACTCATAAGGAGTTTAGTTCTACTTGTATCAAGGGAATGGAAATAGATTCCTTTTATAAACAAACAATTGCTGCAGAGAAAGGTTTAGCTTTGAAAGTGCACCAAGGATATTAATGTATATACATTTAGTTATATTTTTATCCTCACCTGAGGACATTTCTTGTCATTGCTTTTAGAGAGGAAGGGAGAGAGAGAAACATGGACTGGCTGCTTCTCGTATGTGCACGGACCAGGGATCACCCATGCCCTGACCGGGAATGGAGCCCACAAGCTGGCGTGTAAAAGAAAAACCCTCCTCATTCACTGGCTGGGAGCTGCTGCCTTCAGCGGCCCTCACTCGGTCTGCGGCCCACCTTCCAGTCCGAGTGGGACGAGGGGTGGACATGACACCACTGAAATGAACACACTAATCAAGACAACGCTCCAACCAACGTCTTGTTTAAATAAGCCACCCTGTCAACCTGATCACTACCCAGACGGCGGCCACTCGGTGCGTGAAGACGCCAAAGGTGCATCTTCTCATTTGGCGCTCTTGTCAATTTTTTCTTGTGACCATTTTTACAAATGGCTACATCAGTTGCCACTTCTAGGAATGTACTTGTGTTTCCAGCTGAAACAGTAACTATTACTTTAATGATCGCTTTTATTTAAAACAAGCCTTCCAAAATTGTAATAGATTATTTCATTGTAACTTTGGTCAAATTATGACTCCCTTTCCTGGGCAACCTTTGTTCTCAGCAGGGACAGGGGCCCTCAAGCAACACAGTAGCATTTGCTGTCATTCTGTTACAACCACAGGAGCTGCCTCAGGTCCTTAACTCTGTTTATATCAGGTAGCCTGTGGTGAAACTGGGTTCCTTACTTGTCATTTCACCATGGTTCTAAGAACCTATTGACACCGTTAAGGGAGGACTTCCTGTACCACTCTGATTTCTACTGGGTCAAGTTCTCCTCCTATTCTATAGACCAAGGTCACAGCCTGATGGCGTAATGAATTTGATATTCCTAACAAGCCCCTGAGGCGCGATTACAAAACAGGAGCTCTCTGCTAACCTCAAATGTTATGTGAAACGACCCTGCAGAGCTGTTTCCTGTCAGTGACAAAACACTGTAATCCACTCTATCCCCGGCTCAGATTTTTTTTTACTTTTCATTTTTAAAATTCGTTTTTCCTCTACAATTTAACCAACTTTGGTTAACATCAGAACCAAAAATAATTTACAAAGTGTTTTCCTTCTGTGCTGTGTAAGCACAGCCAAGGACTCAAATTCTGAGGCATCGTCTACTTGGCAATGGGTACCAGTGTTACATAATGCAAAGTTAATAGCTACCTAAAAATGGCTGCACACTACTGTGCACAGACTAAACGTCCTGTGACCACTGGACTGTTTTTGGAGTTTCTTCAGGAACTAAGATTGAGGGGAACTATAAGACAAAGAAAACTGAAGTATTTTTATCCTGTGCATAAACAGGAAGAGAAAAATCTTTCGAGGCAAAAATAGGGAGAAGAGTGCTTAAGAATCGAAAAACAGGAATGTCAACACATGTGATGTCACTTACCTTACAAGTTTTCTACCTTCCTGTGAGAGCCACTGAGAACTACACCAGAGGTGTCGCACAGCAGCTGCATCGCCCCGGGTTGGGGAGCAAATGCTGGCACCAGTCGTCCTGTGACAAAGGCCCAGGGGGCAGCGGCTCAGACCACACCCGTGTCCATTCCTGTCTTGTACCACAGTCGCGGGGAAAAGGAAAATGGTTTCCCTTATAGAAGCATAAAATACTGCTTATTAATCTTGGCAATTTATTTCACTAAGCAACGGTAGAGAACAAAAACAAAAATAGGTCTTCAACATTTATCAAATAAGTAAAAAGTCAGTAATAATTTCATTAGTTTCTGAAAAAATTGGTAACATTGTAAAGCAGAGAAAGATTTCTCAAGCCAGCTGGATATTTTCCTCCTTTATTAAGGGAGGAGAACGTCGTCATGATTCTGCTAAAAGATCACCCAACAATGCTGAGGTAGTCACGGAATGCCTGCAGCCGCCATCCTTCCACGAACCGTCCGCCCGCCCTCCTCTGCGGGAGGCGGGTTAAAATCACACGCACAGCGGCTGCAGAACCTGGTGCGACAGCCATGATCAGTTTGCTCGTGCCTCGTGTGAAAGCTCCCAGCCCTTGTTCTGCATGAAGTCACACACACACGGTTGTCCTTCCCTTATATTAAAACTACCCCAAAGAAATCTTTAGAGCATCAAAGCTACAAAAGAGATACGTGTAAAGCTATTTTTGTTTGAAATACATACATCCCAAGTCTCCATTTCCTGGAAAGGCAGAACCCCAAGGTCATGTGCTATGAAAGCCCCTTCCCGGGCAGCTTTATTTCGGCGACCCGAGATGAATCAGCGCCATTACTGTTGTGTAGCTATGAAACAAGTCATCGTCCTTTACCTCGTTACACTTCTTCAAGACAAAGTTCCCGGTGACTATGCGATCACATCCAATTTCTCCGTTTCCAAAGAAGCCAAACAAAGGAACCCCGGGGAAGAACTTTCTGAACGCGTCAGCCTCCACGTTGCCCTTGGCTCTGTAGTACTGGAAGCCCCTGCCCACGCACGCGAACATGAAGCCGACGGTGTTGCGCTCGGGGATGCTGGCTGCCTTGAGGCGCTGCATTGCCGCCTCGGCTGTCTTCTCGTCACTGACGTCCTCGTTGAGGAGCACGGTGGCACTCTGGATCCGCGGGCCACTGAACGACAGCCCGACCACCCCGGTGGCGTCGATGTCGAGAGGGTGCCTGGAACAGTCAAGTAGAACAGCACCGATTTATCACGAAGCCAAAAAACCCCAAAAGAACACCCACCCACCCACCCACCCAATTCACTGGTTGGGAGCTGCTGCCTTCGGCGGCCCTCACTCGGTCTGCGGCCCACCGTCCAGTCCAAGCGGGACGAGGGGTGGACATGACACCACTGAAATGAACACACTGAAGGGACACAGATCGCACATCCACGGGCAAGTAAAGCCCTAGGCTTTCAGTCACAGATACAAAGGGGCAAATGCGACTCCACGGAGACTCCCAAAACCAATCCTGAGTGTTCAGAGGGGTCTCCGTACCCTGCTCGCTTCCTTAAAAGTTTAACGTTCCAACTTCACTGGTACACATGGTGATGTCTAGCACACGAAGCCTGTTGGGGTTATTTATATCTTTGGTGCTTTCCCCCACCTCAGCTATTTAATCACGGAGGATATTTCTAGCTTTATGTTGTTGGGTCCATAGAGAAATACAATCACATTGCTGGGTCTTGTTTATTGTTTTCAGCCTAAAATTCAGCTTAATCTGAAGGTTAAAACATATTTCCTTTTTCTGTTTGTATTTGCCCGATACTTTTCAATAAAATATTTCATTCTTAATTTTTAAAAAAGCAGTCTCAATACAATGACAAAGCATTAATACAGTGAACACCCACGGGGGGAAAACATGGACCTTACGTTTCCGTCATGTTTACCAACATCAGAGCGATGAATTGAGCAAGAGTCACTGGACTGACGAGAAACTATGACTCAAAAGTTTAAATGACTAATATAGTAAAGCCGGGCTAGCGGCAAAGCCAGTTCTGAGGGGCAGAAGCCACCTTCCTGAGGCTCCTGTGGCTCCTCTGACTTCACCACAGTTCCTCTCTGGCGCACGGCTGCCTGTGTGCTGTGAATCTCTTGCCTTGGAGTCACTGAACCACCTTTTTCGGGGGGTGGGAGCAGGAGCATATCTGAACACCCTTAGGATACTGCACTGACTTATGCAAATGGCTTCTCGTACACACTGACCCAGGATGCAGACCACACTGACATGTCCTGTGAAGCACACTCCCCACGGCAGGTGCACAAGGCAGAGCAGTGCTTGGAGCTCAGTGCAGCTGGCCTCCCTCCCTTCTTCCCCAACGACGGTCCAGGGACCCGACTTAGCTATTAGCTTTCTCTGACCCAACAGGGGAGGCCGAGGGCGGGTAGGGTACAATGTCACACCTGGGGCGATGGACACGGCCCTGAGAGAGGTTGAGCTCCAACCATGCTCCACGTTGCTACTCTAGGGGCGAAACACTCACACAGACAGTGAGAAACAAGCACAGGGGTTTGCAGGGCACGTCTGGGGGTGGGAGTGTCACCTTCCTGCTTCGGGAGACAGTTCGTATTTCTGTTCACTTAAGTAGCTCAAACTGAAAACACTACATACGCTCATTCAAAATGGGAAGGGAGCAATGACAGAAGAGCAAATATTTTTTTTATCTTTGAAAGCAGAGCCTCAAGTACACAATTGTGATGTGTGACAAAGCCGTTCGCAAGATCTAGTACAGAATTCCGAATGCACGTGCCCAGCGGCACAGGTGGGCCTGCAGAGGCTCCACGTAAACAAAGGTTTTATGGCCACACAGACTGGAGGATGGCCCCGGGTCAGGTTGCTCCCCCTCTAGAAGATGCCAGAAGCACTAAGCACACAGGAGGCTCTGAGAAGCTGGACCCTGAGATCTGCTCTTCAACAGAACTGGAGAGGAAGTGACACGCAGGTCACACGGAGGCACAGCGGGACCTTAGTACACAAGGCTGAACATTACTTCTGAGAGCACATTAGTCCAACCGAGAGGAAGTTCTTCAAGGACGACGCGCGTGCACTTCGTCCTCCAGCTGTGAGCAGAACTGTGGTGAGGGAGCCCCTCGACCGGCACCCACCGCGACATGGAGCGAACGGTTAGGCTGACAAGTCTGCAAACTTGTGTTTAAAAAGAACCACGGTGACGAAACCCCGAGGATGCGCCCCTCGGCGCACAGACATACTTTTTGGAGGTCAGCGAGGCCAGGTTGTCCACCTGGCCGCCAGCCACGATGACGTTCATGTCACTGAACGTGCCGATGACTCGCTGCAGGTAGTCGCTGGCCCCCACCCGGCAGCAGTTGTAGCCGAACACCAGGACCACTCGGAGCTCAGGGTTTTCCAGGAGGCCTGCAGGGCAAGGAGGAGCAAGGAGACACAGCCTCAAAACAGCAGCTTTAAATTTACCTGAGTAAAACTTTACTTTCTACATTTTTAAAGTACAATGTTCCTGTTAAAACCTGCACTTCTAGTTACATGCCACTTGGTGCTTAAGCTGCCAAATTTCCCATTTTCTACAACCTTGAACACAACTCAAAATCTTTGCTCCAGTTTTGGCCCATTAAAAAAACTAAAGGGCTGTTTGGAAACAGCAGAGTCAACATCCCAGACACATAAGGAAGCAGCCAGTCACCGAGCAGCACCCGGGGGACAGGCCACGTCCTCCCAGGCCCCGCCTGGGACGAAAGCGACCCTGCTTCACGCAGAACAGAGTGAGCAGTGGCGGGAGCCTGAGACCCAGGGAAATGGAGAAAAAAGGCACTAATCCGGAGTGGTCTGAATGGTGGTTCCCCCAAAATAAATCCTCATCAAATACCTGGACTGGGACTCGATTTGGAAGAGAGGTTCTGGAAGTTATAATTATGGATCTTGATGGGAGATCACTGAACGAAATTAATCAAGAATTTCTGTATCATGAGCCCACTGAACACATCCTCCCGTCAGCATCAACCCGCCTCTCTTCTCCGTTTGCTGTGCTGACTTTGCTGCCGAAATCCTTTCCGTAATCTGTACTGTGCTGCCCTGCATGGGCTTACGCAGCCTTCGGTGGCAGCCGACACAGACGCCAGGCAGCCTGCCGATGGCTCCAACCGCATCTCTGGCCTCAACTTCGGACCAACGATTTTCTAACCACGTGACTGATTCTAAAGCCAGATGGAGCTGAACACTGTCGGCTCCACCCAGCTAGCCTTCCAACATCAAGTCTCACAGGGACACAAAGTCACCCTGGCTCGGCTACCCAGCCACACTCGCTCCTGAACCCCTAGTTGCCTCCACACACAGCACTGGCTCACTCGGAGATTTCCCTGAGAGGAGTTCGCCCCCCAGGGCTGTGAGGGCGGCTTGCGCCACCCGGCTACCGCGGGTCCTGTTTCTGCAGTGCGTGCTCCGAGATACTTCACTCCCTGCTCCCACTGACTCTGAGTCACCATCAACAACACAGCCCATCAATCCCACCAGCAAAGCTGTCCTGAGATTAGAAGCAGCCTGTGGTGCGGCGCCTGGCTTAGGCCTCGGGACATGCTGGCCATTCACAAATGTTCCCTTTGTGGCCAGTTTTTGATTCTTGCTGGATTCACAGTGATTTCAAACACCGGGGTCTTATCTCTGCAGGCGAGCTGACCTGTGCATAGACGAAGGGGTCACCACGGAGGATTTTTTATGCCGACAGTGACTTTTAATGAGTTAACGCCAACCATTTCATTTGCAGATGTGGACGAGAGGCCATAACACTGCCTCCCTCACCAGAGTAACCAGTCCGCTGCTACTGTGTGAAGCGAAGCTTCGTCACCAGAGCTCAGACCCCGGGCCAGTCCTTCCACTCTTCCAAACGACCCTGGTGACCTGCCTGCTTCAGCCACGCTTCCTGAGTGACGCATCCTCGTAAACCCTTGCCCGACAGTCTGCCTTCAGCTACGCCTTTTCTCAAACCTGAAATGCACTGTGCTCGCCCCCGTTCCCTGGCTCTAACGCAATCAGTCAACAGGGTGGGAGTCATGGCAAAGAACGGTAACTTACCTACTTCGGTGAGGCGACGTCTCTCTAGTGTTAAGTTCTTTGGATCCTTAATGAAATGAAAGGGTTGTATTTTTATTCCTTCAATCTGAGGGAAGAGTAGAGCAAAGCCAGATTCTCCAATTTCTATTTCCTGAGGCCGACTGCTACCTGACCCCATTGGCGTCACTAGGAAAGGAGCAAAGCAGTTTGGTGAACAGATGCAATAAAAACTGAAGGTCCAAACAACCAAAGTGAAGGTTCCCATCACGGAGCGTAGGCCATGCCCCCGGCCGGCCGGCCAGCCCGCTCCCGGGCCACCACCCGAGTTTTCAGCGTCCAGGTTCTGGGCGGTACAGTCCTGATGCTTGCAGGGTGCTCTGCAATGACTCGGGAAGAAACGTGTCTGTAAACGAAGACACAACCAGCAAACGGGGCACAATTTTTTTAAAACGGTGACTCTTTTAAAAAGGGTATGAGATGAAGGGTCTGTGGCCGTTTAATGTACTATCATTCTTTCAACTTTTCTACAGGTTTAGGAGTTTTCTGTATAAAAAGCTGGCAGGGTGGTAAATACTTCTTCACAGCAGTCCCACTTTAAAAATTTTATCTTGAACACACATATACACACACACACAAATACTTTTATCAGAAAAATCTTAATAACAAATAAGTAGAAATGTCAAAATGCCCTACATTTTGATTAAAATAATATTTAGATTAAAAGTTACATGTATACCATCAAATGTAGCCATTACGAATGATATATTTATTGAGATGGAAATATGTGTGTAATACATTGTGAATTTTAAAGGAAGGTGTCAGAATCAAAATTGTATCTCCTCCCAAATTTCCATGAAGTCCTACCCCCCAATGTGGGGAGCTGATGGAAGCACAGAGTCCAATCGAGTACCCTTATTCATTTGTAAATACCTGAACTCCTTTGTACTTGACATGACTGAGGTTGAGGTTAAAAGTCTCTCAGTAAAGATCAGTAATGACCACTAGGGATTACTACTGAGTGGAACAAAGACAATACCCAACATTTACTCATTGCTGACTGCACACCTGTGTTCTAAGTGCCTTCTGTGTGTTAACTCATTGTACCATCTGAGGACGGTACTACCACCCTCATCAGCCAGGTGGCGGCCTGGCGCCCCACGGGGGCTGGTCCTGTGCAGTCACACAGACAGCATCATCGGTGCGGCCAGATTTCAGCCCAGGTGGCTGAACCACTCCCCTGCTACTGCCTCCACAGAGCGCCTCTCTCCCCTTAGCTAGAGAAAACAATCAAACCATAAAAAGCAGCAAAAATTCAGAGCAGCAAACTGGGAAAATGGCACAGTTTATGCGACCAACTCAGAAGTGGCGGCCAAGCAGAGAAAGAGCAGCCCCTGCCCTCACCGAGCAGAAGCAGTGACCGTGAGCACGCTCACCAGCGCTGGTCGGCAGAGGGGCAGAAGACAGCCGCTTGCCCCTCGTGAACGGCTCCTGGGAAGATACGCGGGACAGCTGGTGTGGACAGACAGCCCAGAGATGTGACACAGCGATCGCAGTGACTACCGCCAATGCGTTTCGCATGGCCAAAAATACAAATGCGAGGCAGGGAATCGTCCCGGGGCCTTGCTCTCACCTACAATCCCCGGGGTCACGATCCCCAGGACTTGGCACTGCTCCGGGAACAGCCTCTCCAGGGCCAACGCCGTATCCATTGTCGTTCTTTTCCTTGCTGTAAGGATACAGTGCAACAGTGTCAGATGTCGCCCGGGCAAGCTCAGGGCTGATGGTGTGGTGGGAAAGGCAAGCACTGAATAAACTGTAAGTCATTTTACACCGGAACGCTTCATACGGAAGTTTAAAAACTTTGAGGAAAACAACTGTGTTCCTGTTTTGGGCCTGTTTTACATTTTAATCCTAAACTTGACCTGTTAGCATCACCAGTGGGACTTTCTGCTTTGTTCACACACAGCTTTTGCTCCAGTGATGTCAAACTTTGCTGCAGCAGCGAAATTTTAGACTTGCTACCCCCTCTCTGGTCAGCTGTGACTAAAGCTGCAAACACAGCCCCCTGCAGTCCAACCAGAGATAAGCCACTGCCTCAGTCCAACAACTGCAGTGAGCAGGTCCCCATCACCCACCGCCAAGCAAGGCAAGAATAGCCAAAAATACACATCCTATCTTAATAATAAAAAGAAGGGCCTGGAGGAGGAAAGTATTTCAAAGTGTGAAAAATACCTTTCCAAAGAAACTGCTTCCATGGTACTGCAAGGTTCAGAAGCCAAACCCCAAAGCAAAAAGAGGTCTTCAAGCTTCAGAGACAACACATCTCTGCGTTCTACAGAGGGGAGGCCCAGAGCCTCAGAAAGTCACCCTCGGGACGAGGACCATATTTAACGCCAAACAGATGGTCCAGAAGGAAACAAAAACACCCCAATCTTTTTCTTTTGATACTCGCCTCTCTTGTGGCCTCGGCACTCCTCCAGGCTAATGAAAGTGTCAGAATCAGCCATGTAAAGAACCGTCTGTGGTAAGATGTGAACATTCTGCAAAGAAAAGAGTGATCGGAATTAGACGGCCGGAATCCACGAGGGTGTCTGCAGTCCCTGGGAGTCTCCCTGGGCCCACCCGTCGGCTGCCCTCCTTCAGGTCAAGGCCGGCCTATTTATTCCGAGTCCCTCCACTTCTCAATGTCTCACTCCACTCCTTCCTTTTCAGTTCATTTATTTGTTAAACATCTATTATTTCTTCAAGCCAAACTCATTCCTGACTCAATAAAAAAGTTTATTTTCATAATAATGTAAGCTCTTAAGGAAATAAGTACCAGAAAAAAAAAGCCCCTGGCTTTACCTGAACGGGCATTACAGTAACAGAAACAGCTCGGCAAAGGAGGGAAAGTGCCGGTGATCACACTACTCATCGCCTTGCCCATCAAATTAAATATTCCTTCACTCCAGCCATGTTCCTGCAGGGGTCTTTTCCTTATAACCTCTCTCTCTCACTCTCACACACACACACACACAAACTGCTGTACATATTCTCCTGCAGCCCTCTTCCTTTCCCACTTGACATAATATTCTGTCCCTCAAGACACAGCTTACAGGCCTCCTCTTCCACAAAGCCCCTTCCTGGGCCCCCCAGGACTGGGCCTCCCGTGCCATGTGCTTACATCCCAGCAATGCGCCACTGAGGAGCTGGGCGTGTTCGAGCTCATGTTTCCCACTAAACTTCAGACAGTGGTAAAGCAGCTGAATTAAATGAAAAGGGTGAATATATGTGTCCCTCAAAGCTGGTTATTTTCAAAGACATCTGACTACCGCGATGGAATGAGGTAGTTACCATATAGCAAAGTCTCGATGTTAATTACATGGAAAATGCTGATCCATTACATTTTGAGGGTACGTTAAGATGTCTCATGTTAGATTCCATTGAGACAAACTCATGAAAGATGCTGAGACACAGTGACACTGCTGTGTCTCAGCCTCAGGGCAGCGTAAACCACAGGGATACAGTGTCCCCGCTATACAAGGCATCTTCCCAGAATGCAACGTGGTTGCCAACATTTCAACTTCTACAACACATTCACATAACGTGTGGAGTTCCAGACTCTCCTGAAAAAACTGGACATTTTGGCCGCAGGCCACATGCATTCCCCTTGCCCGGGGCTACACGGAGGCGCGCTCCCTCCACTGTCACAGGGAGACACCTGGCTCACCAGAGCCAGCTGCCTAACTTTGGAGCCATTTGAGTTTGTGGTGCCTGCTGTAGAGAGGAAAGGAGAGAAATTGTAAAAGATTTAGGCATTCCTGCCGACTGCCATAAACCTGCACAATGACCTAGAAAGTGTTTAGGCCTTAGGTTTTAGGCCTTCCTATTCTTAAAGACTGGAGGTCTGGTGCTGAGGCTTTATAATTCTTTCTTTTCTGGTACCTGCTAAAGAGCAGTTGCTGAACTGCCCTTCCCAGTTCTCACCAGAAGCCTCGGCAACGAAAATCCTCACCAAGAGATGTTCTCATAGCACAGAGGAAGACAACTGGAACCCAGTTCCATTATCCAGAAGTTCCAAATGGCAAGATGTTCCATAAAAATTTTAGTGGAAACTTAGAATATTTTTTAATAAAAAAGTTAGTAAGAGACTAGGAAGCTACACAGACAAAAGTAAATAAGTGAACACACTGAAAGAGGATATTAACATAGTTTCAAAGTATCTCCCCACCACGGTGAAAAATTACTACGGTGGAAAAGAGTAATTTTATAGTAGTGACACCTGGCTGACACCATGTTAGGGAAAAAAAATCAAAGGTAATATCACCAGAGATGGGCCCAATGGAACCATATGAGGCTAGTAGGCTGCAGTGAGAAGAGAACAGCATCGCTTGGAATATTACAGCCAAAGGTACACAATCCAAACCTAAAATCCATCATATGCTTTACAGACTAACTGGCCCGTAACTTACACACATGTCCAAGTTGTGGAAGTCAAGAAAAGCTGGAGAAACGGTTCCAGATCAAAGACTTAAAAGCAGGACAAATAAATGCAACATAAAATTGTAACCTGAATCCTTTTGCTTTGAAGGACGTCACTGGGAAGACTGGCAAAATGTGAATGGAACAGGAGGCTCAGACAGGAGAAAGATACCCGTGGCAATTCCCTGACTTTACTGCCAATCTAATGCGGTGGCTATGCTACATCCGTGTTTGTGGGTAATGAGAGCTAAAGTCTAGGGAAATGAAGGAGCATGGTGTTGGCAAACCCCTCTCCAGTGGCTCCCCCCACTGCCCAGTGAGATACCACAGCCTCACTGTCACCTGTGCTCAGGAGGCTACCTCTCTGACCCCTCAGTTCAAGTTTTCAACTGCCCAGGTGATGCCCATCTTTCGAAAGTGGGGCCCAGAGATACACCACAAAAGAGAGCGGCATCAAGGTTTGAAATATTTGGGGTACAGATTAGTTCTTGGCCTTTTTATGTGACACTAAGCTAAAGGGACCTAGTTGCCTTTCCTGCAAAACAGTGACCATACTAGCTTCAACCGAAGCGGGTAAAGGAAAGGTTCTGCATAGAATTGACACAATAGTAAAAATCTGGATACATAAAGTGCCCAACATCAGAGGACTGGTCAAATATAATCATGGCACATCCTTACAATATACAGTCATGAAACCTGACATTTTCAATCTTTTCATGTCATGAGAAAATGCTCCCTAACCTATACAAATAAAGCCCGTGCACGAAACTGGGATCAAAACAGACCAACCTCTCAAAGGCTGACCCACCCACCCGGCAGAGGCCAGTGCGCACACCCGTCTCACTTGCCTCGAGCTCCCGGGCTGCCACGCGGACCAGGCAGTGCTCCTGCGGGTGGCCGCCGTCCACCGGGCCCGCCGCGATCCAGGCCACCCCGCGCTGGGCCCGCAGCACCCTGCGCACGCTCTCCCTCCACAGGCGGCTCACGCTGGGGGCGCGACCACAAAGGGCTGTGAGCAGGCATCCTTCCTTCCCTCTCACCGCCCGACCCCCGCCCGCACACCCTGCGGGACAAACCCCGGCCAGCCCGCCGCCTCTCCTTACCCGGCCACCCGCAGCAGCGCCTTGGCGGGCAGGAAGCTGAGCACTCGCTCCACCACTTCCGCCAGGTTACTCAGCACGAAGGCGCTCCGTGGGTCTGCTGAGGCGCTGCGATCAGCGCCACCGCCGCTGTCCACCGGCTCCATTCCTCCCCGCCTGTCCGGGTAGCTGGACCACCACACCGAGGGTTCGGAAAGCTGCACCAGATCCCAGCCAGCACGCTCTGCGCAGGCGCGCGCCACTTCCGGTGCCTGGGACTTCCGGCAGCAGGCTTCCGGCGCGGGTCCGCTGGGACGTAGCCCTCCCGGAAGCTGTCAGATCCGCTGCCAGTCCCACACTCACAGCAGCGCCTCCGCCTCCAGCGCAGGGCCTGGCACTGCACGCGCAGCCGCCGCCGCCTCTTTCTCTAACTCACGAGTCTCTGAAGGCAGAGAGATACGTGCCCTTCCACGCCTGTTAGTATCGCGAGCCCAGCGATCCAACGGGCGGTATCAGCGCGCACCCGTCCGCGTGTGACCCAGCTGGATGACCAACGGCACGCAGTCCCCGCGCCGCATAGGCGCACCCGGCGTTCTCCACCCCAGGGCCATGGCGCCCCGCGGGCTTAGCTTCCTCTCCCCTCCCAACCCCAACCCCGAGTCAGATGCAAGTTCGGGCTGGAAACCACGGGTGCAGGGAAAACGAGCACTGCAGACGTGCCTGGCCCTAACCTCCACCGCGGCCACTCCCCTGCTGGCAAAGCCCTGGCTCCGTCCCCAAAAATTGGTCTACACGAGTGGGTCTCAAACATTCTGGCCTCAAAACTCCTTAAATATTGACGACCCCAAAGACCTTGTTTATGTGAGTTATGTCAGCTCATACATTCCATATTCAAAGATTTTAATATTAAGGTAATAAGTCCATTGCACATTAATATGTCATAAAAAAATAACCCCCCAACCCCCCCGAATAGTGAATAGTGCCATGTTTACATTTGGCAAACCTCTAAGTTTTGGCTTAATAGAAGGCAGCTCATCGGCTTCCGAGTAATCTGTGGCAATATCACGTCACGGGGCCTCTGGAAAACTCCACTGTATGCTTGTGAGAAAATAAGACTGAAAGTGGTAATTAATGTTTTTAGTATCAGCAAAAGAATTTTACCTCCAAAATCTCCTAAAAGGGTCTCATGGGGTCCCCAAGGTTCCCCAAACCACATGTTGAAAGCCACTGGTCCCCAATAATTATGACACTTTCACACTTTTCACCGGACATTAGTTTAAGAATGGCCCCAGTGCCAGACATGGAAAAGTGAGGGGAAGCACGCTTGCAGGGGGAGGGGGAGGGCAAATCGGGGGCTTCTAAAATTTTCACATGGCCTAAGGAGACCCTGTCTCCTTATGTACCTCATTATGTGCCTCTGGATGAAGTAGTGTGACTGCACGTCCAGACATAACTTCCAATCCAAGCGTGAAACCAACACGGAAAAATCTCCCAGGCACAGTGCCTAGAGCTTTCCTACCTCTGGACTTCTTGTGAGGTGAGTTGACAAGTGTGTGAAGGAGGTTACGGATCCAGAAGGAGCAGATTATTGTAATTGGGGGACCTAGGGACAGCCATGAAGGATTTCTATTACAGAAGCAGTGTGGGAGAGGGAAAAGGTTGAGGAAGACCTGAGTATGCAATGTCTGCACACACCATTTCTGGGGTCTCTAGCTTTCTCTCATTAAATCATCCTGCTCTCTTCCTCTCAAGTCTCTCCTCACCCCACCGCACCATACAGAATCCTATTCTAGAAACTCAATAGAACCTACAGACACCTGAAGCTAAGAGTATCTCTCATGAGGGGAAAATGACAGAGTTATTTTTTAAATGATTCTTTATTCATAAACTTGATGCAAGTTTACAAAATTTACTGTACATTGCCAAATAAATCTGCAATGAAAAATAAACTCCAAAAAAAAAAAAACCCAAAGCATGCCAGATGTGCAGCTGTCAATCTGCTAGCCATCAGGATATTAAAGAATTCCATAATGTATTCAAAATTTAGCCTTAGGTTTAAGGAACTGTAATGCTTTAAAGAATCCTGCCTTGTCGCTTGTCTGAGCAACTGTCAATCAGAACTACAACCACGTGAACAAGAACGCCAGGAACTCTCTTCCTGCTGCCCTCTCAACCACACGGGAATGCGGAAGTGCCAAGTCTCTCCAATGCGGCTTACAAAGTTAAAAACTGCATCTCAAAGCAAATGTGTAAGAAAACACTTTTCAACTTTGTAACTGGTTTGTGCAGAAAAGTGTGCTTCTAGATTTCATTTTAAAAGTGCTTAATAACTAGAAGTTACTTTTAAATCAAATGTGGGTATACAAAAATCTATTACCAATCAAACAGGACTGATTCAGGTAAGGCAATAAAATGGAGGGTATACTGATTTGAGTCAGGTTTTATAAAAAGAATTAACATGTGTAGAGTTCCTATTAGTCTTTAAGTAAAAGCCATCGTTATGACTATAGCAAAAATTTTAAGTCTCCAAATTAGGTGTCTTTTTGTACTTAAGTGTGCAGCTTTTGTTCAAGAAGTCTGTGTGCCAATCACTTTATAAATTTATTAGTTTACAAATGATTGCAACATCCCGTTAAGAAAGTGGAAATGTAAAATGACTTAGTATTTTAAATAACTTCAAGATCTATACTGCAGATCTTCAGAAGACATACTGAACCAATAAACAGATTCAGCCCAGCAAGACAGCAATGCCCCCGTGGAAGTCACCACGCAGGCCTTACTTGCTTACTTGGCCCAGCCCTGCTTCACTTTGCCTGAGAAGTACAACGCAACTCAGGTAAGAGCATATCTTCGGGAAACAGCTCATATCTTCACGTGGCCATAAAAACGTGTAACAATTTATTGAGTAGGTTTCCTGTCATTATTTTGGCAATATCATAAAATGGTTTTAATCTGAAAAGGCTACTTATGATGTTGAAGACCTTAAACTTTCTAAACCAATATTAAACAGCAAATAGACCTTTATTGGCTCTGAATGGAACAACATACTGCAAGTCCTAGTAACACACGCGCTCATTATGGAAAAGTTACCCTAAAGTCACAGCCTCAGTTACCTGATGCTGGCTTGCTGCTTAACAGATTTCATTGTTTAAGAAAAAGAGATGATCAGGAGTAGCCAGTGTGTGTATTTATCAGGAAAAATACAGTGAAGCCCCACTGCTCAGTCCAAGAGAATAAAATGAGCAAAATGAGAAGGCTGTAACTTATATAGGATGTCAGTTGACAGATTATCCACTAAAATATCTATGAGCTAACGTCTTCAGTACGGCTGTTACGGGGGCACCCAAAGCTTGTCTGCTCGTTGGAAAGATTTTCTTTAAAGCAACATTGGTCCAAACACACGACAGTCAGTACACTTAGCCATCTTCCTTCGGGGGGGTGTACCAGCCTGAAAGAGAATGGAAAAGAAATTAAAATACTTAATTCTTTAACTAGGAGCCAAGGCATTTTATTAAAGTTAGCTACTTCACCTACTGATAATTTTCATGTTTAAACCTACTGTAAAAATTAAACTCACCCTGGTGTTAGTAACACAGCATTTGATACATTTACAATGCAGATGCTCTGGACTAACGGGGCGGGGTGGGGGGCGGTGTCATGCAAGCACCAGCCTACAGGGGGCGCAAGTATCTCAGGCGGTGAGGGCGCCCTGGGGCATTGTGGTGCCCTCTTGATCCCTGCCTGGGCCGCTGCTGTACAGCATCTACCGCTCACCCAGGAAAGATCAGAATTCAAATCCAAAATACAGTTTCTATAAATGTGTATCACTTCCACAGCATTATAAAGTCAAAAAAAAATCCTAAGTCTAAAAATTGTAAGTGGGGGACTGTCTAAAGTTATTTTCTTTGAATAAACTATACTTGAGTTTTCCACACAAGATCTCTATATTAAGAGCATCTCTGGCCGAAGATGAGTGTGGAACGTTAGAGTACAAGTTGGGTTTCGTACTCCATTCAGATTCTGAATTTAAAAGAAAACCTTGGTGAAAACAACCTGCGCCCAAACAAAATCCTGGCATTTCGAGACAAAAACTCAGTCTGCCATCAGTGCCACGCTGTCACCTCGCCAGTGAGGGGGCCACCGCAGCAGGTGCACTGGTGACTGTGCCCAAGACCCATCAGCAGCAGAAGCCAAACTGGAGTCCATCCCTGATTCTGAATCTTGCACATAGCTGACCTACACCCACTCACACTTTCCCAACCACAGCACAGTCTGTAACCATTTCTGAATGCATACTACAGCACCGCTTTGGAAATCAATCAATCAACCAATTTTTAAACATAAGAAAAAAATATGATTCTGCCCTTGCTGTTGTGGCTCAGTGGATTGAGTGCCCACCTGTGAACCAAAGGGTCACCAGTTCAATTCCCGGCCAGGGCATGTGCCTGGGTTTCAGGCCAAGTCCTCGGCTGGGGGTACGCAAGAGACAATGGATTGATGTATCTCTCACACATTAGTGTTTCTCTATCCTCTGTTTCTCCCTCCCTTCCCCTTCTCTAAAAATAAAACGTGTTAAAATGTATAAAAGGAAAAAATATGCTTGTTCCCAGACCCAACCGTAATCTAAGCTCTGGGCAAATGACACTAAGTTCTGTTTGGTGCGACGCTGCCCCACAACTGCACGGGTGCATCGTGGTCTGTGGTGCGGCCGTGGTGCGGCTATGAGGCAGCTCACGGGCATTTTGCCTCTACTGAGTTAGGGGCTAGAGAAGACTGTTACGAAAATCCAGTGGCCCTCAGGTCTGCTCACTCCCCTCTTCAGAAACCTGACCACTGTTTGGCATGCGGGCAGATCCCAGTGTGCTGTGCTTCACAGCAGACAGAGCCCCGCTCGCTGAGTGTGGAGGTCTGGAACCGGACCCCCAAGGCCCCCAGCCCCGCCTGTGCGGTTCCTTCGGAAGTGAGCAGTCACTGGAAACACGACAAGTTTCCTTTGCCATGAAAATACAAGTGAGCACATAGCACTACTGTTAAGTCGTAAGCCAGCACATTTGTAGCACAGTAAAGAATAGTTAATACCCCCTTGAAGAAAATACCCCCTTGAAGAAAACTTCTCTGTATTTTCATTAATTTGTTTACTCCACACCCAGGAAGCCTCACTGTCACCAGCATGACTACGACCAGTATCCTCCCAGCACTTCGCTATGACGTGCTGTGCGTGCTTTTCTCCCCTCACAAGTTGGGCAAGACAGACATCATGCCTGTTTGAGAGAGGAGGAACCTTAGGCGGAGGGGTAACAGGACTTGTTCAGGGCCACAGAGTTAGTGAGTGACAAACGTCACTGATAATAGGTCTGCTGATTCCAAGTCAAGACTTTTATCACGTCGCTGTTAGAGACAAAACTCAACGCAAGCATTGTGAACACAAGCAAAATGTGCGGAAGGCCGATGAAGTTTATGAAAGATATTTTTTTAAATATGCAAGTCACACACTCCTAACTGGACACAGAAATCAGAACTTGACTTGAATAGGTAAATGTGTACAATTGTCAAAACCTTTCCATCGTCTACTGTCTGAAGGTGTTTCAGAAACAGCGGGCTCAGGACCCAGGACGGCACGCGCTCAGCACGAACAAGAACGGCCCTTGCAGAGCTGCCTCAGTGAGCTCACTTCTCAGTCCCTGTGCTGACACCACACATTTCAAGTGAATAAGCGATGTTTTCGCCAATCTATTCAAAAACCTTCACTCTCACTCAAGGGTCTCAAGCCAAGTGTTTAGGACTCCGAGACTTTGAATGAAGCACAGTGTGCATATCCTCAAGCTAAATTTTTTGACTGTGGTAACTGTACTGTCTAGAAAATTAAAGCAAGAAAAAAAATAAAACAGGATAAATATCAACAGTAAAACGTCATAAATGGCAATAAATATGTATTGAATTAAACATACCATTTTTCTCGTGTATCTGTACAATGGAATTATAAGATTGTTGGGCTCTTGCTAGATTATATTGATTCTGAAAGAGAATTATACATTTTAAATCAAAACTCTAAGTAGATGAAAATCATGAAAAATAATTTATGGATGTGTTACCACTGTGCTTAAAAGAACACAGGAGAGAATTTTATTCCACTTCAAAAAGATTTTTCACTGAATACCCTCATTTCTCATTTGCGTTGTGCTCTACCATTTCACAAGCACGACAAACCCCACCCGCCCCCGCATTCCAATAAACACCCGCAGCTTCTCGGTCCATCTCTGTAAGCCCCGCCCCGCCACACAGCGCAGACAGATGCTCGTTGACCCAGTGTCTGTCCACATGTGTGAAGTGAGTTACAGGACGCTGCTGGGGCGTAAGCAGGACTCAGACTCTTTCTTCGAACGTGTATCCAAAAAAGCACGCCAAATAAAATATTACCTTCAGACCAGAAAACATTCAGCTTTTGGACAGGCTGAATTTTGTGTTGACTGAACAGAAAACCAACCTGGCCAGCTGCGTCCTGCCCATCGCATGCCCTCAGGTCCTGCGGGCTGAGCCCGGGAGCCAACGCCCAGACCGCAGGGAGTCTTGCCTGCGCAGAGCGGCAAAGCCTCAGCTCCAACAGCCAGATGCTGTCTCCAAATTTCAGGTGTGCTGATGGACAAATTTTCTGTTTTCCAGTACTTAAGTATATTTATATAATTTTAGTACTATTTTTGGGAGACAAACTCTTTCATTTACTTTCAACCAATAGAGGATAGTAGCTTTAAAAATATTTAAAATATTTTTGAAGTAATAGTAACATGGCAAGAAGAAATTCAAAGAGCACAAGAGATTTATAGTAAATAAAGCCTCACATCTCTAGCCCACTTCGCCCCCCAATCTGCCCTCTGTCAGAAACAAGAGCTCTCAGCACTTGGTTGAGCACCACTCCAGAGATGCTGACTTACAAAAGCACATCTGTACGAGCCTGCAGTCTTGTCTCTCACACACACAAATGGTAGCATATTTCTAAACACCATTTAGCACCTTACATTTCGACAGTATTTTAAAAGTTAACACTCAGTCTATTCCCTGCTAACTTTAGATTCCTGGGAGCTGAAACTCATATCAGGCAGTGTCCATCTTCTTAACTGACAAATGTTTCTTAGTAAAGAAAATGAAAGAGTAAAGTTTTGTCAAAACAATTCATTCAAAAAAATGTATGTGCTAAGACATATTTTAATATGCAAACAGTTTTTAGCTGCTTGATAGCATTCTATGCAAAATGGTTATATTTATTTGCTAAGAAAACTATAAATCATGGAAATGTAAAAGGTTAAAGCAATTATTTGGCATTGACTCATTCCAGGAGGACTTATGAGCAAAGACAGAGTTTAAGTACGGAATTATAAAACTGGAAGAGAATTAACGTATCCAGACCAGCTGTGTATCAGATCAAAATACAAAAGCCCAGAGAGCTCAGTTTACACAGCAAGTTATTGGTAAAATATTCTCTCAATCACTCAAAATGATCACTGTTCTAAACCTTTTCTATTTTCTCTTTCAGGAAAATGATACTGTGAAATTTTTTTTAAAAACATGATTAAATTTAACATCAAGTGTTACTTATAAATAAATGCCAGGAAGAAAATGTTAAAAACTAGATGCACACCAAAATATCAACATTATTTCTAGATAGTCAACTTACAGATGACTTAAGATTTTTTGTATGTTTTCTACTTTAGAAACTGTATGGTGAGCACGGAAAAGTAAAACTTTGGTGCCATATTACATAATGGTCCTGTTGTCACATTTAAATCATCTTAGAAGTGCTAGTTAAAAGTAGTTAAGCAACTGTAATTCACTAGTGTTCAGTAAATAACAGGTTTTACATAAAATGGTATTTTGTTCCAGTGTAAAGAAAAGGTTGTTGAAAGGGCTAAAAGTAAAAATCAGTTATTTTATTATTTTATGCCAAATAAATGATTTTTAAAAACAGCCTTTTAAATTTTTTGCTTCCTCTGTGCATTGAGAGTCTAGTGGACACGTGGTCTGACGTGGGACACGGCTGTGTACATATTTAGATTCATCATTTTTTGGATTGGCATGTAACAAAATATTCACACAGAATTTTAGAAAGAGCCAATTTTTTTTAATGTTACGTCAGAATGATTTCCATCCCACAAACACTTTCCTGAAACATGCTGACTTTGGAGCCCATCCCGGGCCACTCGTGTGTCTGCAAACAACGACAGCGAGACACGGAAAGGTGCTTCGGGCTCGGACAGGACACGGGGGCAGGATGGGGGGGGCGGGGGGGGCGGGCAGGGCTCAGCGGTCAGAAGCAGACGCTGCTGGCGGGCTGTCTGGCGCCGGTCCTCCCCCTGCCACCTGTCGCGGAGGTGAGGCGCCTGCCCCCTGTGGGCTTCCACGTCCTCATCTACACAGTGAGGACAGTGAGAATACACCTATTTGGGGTTATTAAGAGGACTGGAAGAGTTAATACAAGTAAAAGTTTAGATCAGAGCATAGCACGTAAATGCTCACTGGGAATTAACTATTGTAACATGATCTCAATTGGGGGAAACTTCAAAGTACATATAATATTTTACTTATTAGTGTATACATACCAGTAACAGTTACAATTACATATATTTATCTGTAGTCAAGACTAAAAGAACAGCAAAAAGCCTCAAAAGATACCAGGAAATACATCTTACAGATGACGTGACATTCTTAATGGAAGTACCTTATTGGCTCCAAACTGCACTCTGGCTTTGCCTTTGACTAGCGTGGCGTTGATCTGCATGATGACCGACTCTATGGAGTAGGCGCTGCTCCAGCCCTGAAGGAAGACAAAAGCCCCTCCTCTCACACACGGCGGCTTCCTGCCTCCCGCTTAGGCAAGCTTCGCAAAGTGGCACGTAGCAACTCAACAACAGCAAAGGATATGAAGATGTTTGCAGTCAAGAAGTACAAGAAAAGTTGAACGATTTCCAAACTCTCACAGTCAAAAAAACCTGTTCTCAATGCAAACATGAGCAAACTATAACCTTAAATATTACTTCCTTCCTATCCTAGGGATAACAAAACCAAGTACAATGTCACTTTATTGCTCTACCTTACATAGCTTTTTCATTAGGAAAAGTGGCTGGTATTACAAGAAAACTTCGAAACATTTTAAAGTAGGTGCTAATGCAACAGGGCTGAATGCTCCGAGTCTACGTCGCACAGACAGACACCGTGGAGGCCGGAGCCATGAGAACCACGGGAAGAGACTCACCTGTTTCGTGAGAAGCTCCATACATAGTGCACCGCCACCCAACACGTACCTTAAAAGAAAACAGGCGTCACACAGGTTTCAGTCTCTAGGTTTAGTATCCCTCCTTAATGTACGAAGTACCATCAGTAAGAAAATACACATATGAGGGAAGATCAGAAGACAACAGACAAACAGAAACTGCTGTCAGGGTGGCAGGACCGTGTGAGGAACCTGAGTGTCCCTGCAGTTCGGGGCCCGCAGGCGCCCCGGATCGCCCCCACCCCCCTGTGGTGCCGTAGGGACGGCTGGGACGGCTGCCTTCCAGCCTCTGTGTGTGTGTGTCTCCACAACCAGGCCGTAAACTGTGTGAGAACATAAACTCTTAATAGTCTTCTCATTGCTCACAGCGAAAATGTGAAAAGTCTATGCTGGCCAAGTTTGTATCAGATTTCAAAATGATCTCATAAAAGTATTTCTATACATTTATCCTGAATGTACACAATTTCCCCAAATCCTTGCCATTTGTAGCCACCCTTATTTTTTAACAGTTTATTTTTATTGTATTTTTCCTATTACCATTTATCCTCCTTATACCCTCTTCCACCACCAGCTCCCTCCCCCATTTTTGTTTTTTTTAAATTTTTTTATTCATCAATTTTAGAGAAGGGTAAATACCAGCTGGGTGTCCCACGCCCTGACGCGCTCACCAGCTGACCGCTGCGTGAGCCAGGAGACTGGCCCTCGAGCCTGCCGTGCAGGGACGATGCTCCAACCGACTGAGCTACGGGCCAGGGTGCCACCCTCATTTTTTAATCTCAGTGAAATCGTATCAACCATAGAGGTGATCAAAGGAAAGAGTGAACATTTTTGGACTTTACTCATAAATGGATTATCTCCCAAGTTGGAACTGGTCAGCTGAGCGTCCCAGAACTCCCAAAGCAGCTCAATCGCTCCTACTCTGAGGGCCCACAGGACACTTCACAACCGGCCTTGTACAAAGTCTGGTCTTTCCCGGGGCTCGGTGAAAATGCACACAGCCACCATTGGATTCCACCAGCCTGGGACCAACCGCCTTTAAAAGGAAGTCGGCGGCCAGCCCACAGGTCCGTGAAGTTGCCTGTGACTTCTCCTGGGGTCTCCCCCAGTCCTGTCTCTGAAGAGTCAATTACAATGTATATTTTACATACGTTTGGTTTCTAATGATGAAATATATACAAACAGACACCACTGAAAACTACCTGTAAACAACATCATGGTTCATCCCACTGGTTCTGAAACTGCGGTCCCAGATTAGCAACATCAGCTTCACCTCAGAGCTACTCGGTCAGAAACGCCAGGAAAGCCGAGGGCTCCAGCCCCCCTGGCACTTAACTAGCCCCCCAAAGACCCTGGTGCTCACTGACCCAGAAAAAGTCACGGCAACTCACCCTCCGGAGAGAACGGGTAATACCACTCGAACAAATGGAGGGTCAAACGGAAAGTTATCCTGCAAGGCAGATGAGCAAGTTTAATTAATTTTAAGAACATCCTCAATACTATGTTATTTAGTAGATTTTAGTCTATAAAGAACATGTACATTTATTGTCTGATGATGAATGAGGATCACAAATGTAAAAATAGTGGCAAAAATAAAATGGCATAAAAATGAAAGTAACTACAAATGAAGTTAGGTCCTGCCCAAAGAGAGCAGTGCCTTAGTAAACTTAGGGAATGTGGACAAAGGGTCCTCCTGCCACACGGCCACGTGGAGGGACAGTCTGGCAATGACGAGGTATGTCAGATCAGCCCCCAGGCTGGGAACTAGAAAAGGTGGGCAAAGGGCCACTCACTGCAGAGCTAAGATCAAGAAGAAAAAGGCACTCCAGACAGCGGGACCCTTTTTACCCCTTGGGCTTTCTTCCCATTACAGAGAGGAAGGGAAAAGGTGACGAGCTGAATGGGACTCACAGGCCCACTGGGGAGGCAGTAAAACTTGGAGCTTAGGGCCCTGCGAGGACAGGCCCCGCCTGGCCCTCACACGGTGGCCGGGCCCCGGCGGGCGGGAATGAGGCCCCGCTTCACACCATCTCAACCCCCAGCCGCCTCTGGCCACTGGTGCCCAAGCCCCTGACAGGGCGGACGGGCACGCTCTCTGGAACAGAGTGTCATCCGAGGCCTCAGCTCAGCTCTCGAGTCTTTCGTATGTACTGCTCATCCCTAAACGTAGTCAAAGCGAGAAACAAACAGACCCCAGAGCACAAAGGGTCGAGATAACAGAGTTATCAGATTTTGAAATAACTAATGCTGCGTATGTGCAAGCAAAAAGACTGAAAATCCTGGCAGAGAAATACAATTATAAAAATAAACTATCAGAAATTCTGAAACTTAGAAATATAGTAACTAAAATTAATAACTTAATGGATGAGTTTAAGCAGAGTGGAGACTTAGTGGGAGAGAAATTCTGTGTACTGAAAAATAGGGCAAAAAACATCCAGAATAAAGCCCAGAGAGATAAAAAAGGCAGAAAACAAGACCTAGAGGAACGTACTGAAAAGGCTTCTCATATGCAGGACCCAGAAGAGAAGACTGTGCGAATACCACGCTAAGGGAAACTGGAGTAACAAAGAAAAAATATCCAAGAGAATGAGAAAAAGAGCAAGGAGTGAGAGGGACACAGAACGCGTCTATGAGCTAGACTTCAGCATAGGTATCCGAACACTGACTGCAAACAGACTGAGTGTGCAGCTTATATTAAACGGAAAGATAGCCAGACTTGATAAAAATACAGGAAGAGAAGATGAGGGACAAGAAAATGCAGCCAATTCCCAGGCTACCAAACACAAGTCTTGAGTCCTGGCAACACAAGAGCAAGAGCCTTTTCCAATAATGAACGGAAGCACAGGTGGGAGCTGTGGAGGTCGAGGGTCAGAGGTCAGTCTCCCCTCACTTGCCGCCAGCCACGGGGCAGGCAGACAGCACGTCCCCTCTAAGAAAGGTGTGTCCACAAGAGAAATTACCTCCAATTTCTGTGTTCAAATAAAAGCGGGTAAGGAAATAACAAATGCATCTTAAAGAAGCGACTGGAGGGAAAGGGAGCTAGCTAAGCAAGTATTTGTTTTACCCAGTTACTCCCAAGGATCACAACAACAGTTTCAACTGAGGGGAGCGGCAGCATAATTCCAGCAACTTACTTTCACTCCCTACTTGTGACCACCCTTAAATCAGATTCTGCGGCACCTACAAACTCTGAAAATTCAACCCTGGCAGGAGAGGAAAATAGAAAGCACATTTCTGATGGCTCAGGTCGGCTGGAGGACAGTAGACCTAAAGTAGATGGATCTAAAATGGCAGGTCAGAAAGAAGCTCCACATAATCCAAACACAACTCCTTAGAAACACTTCCTAGGTTTATTTTAAGCAAAAGATTTAAAACCCCCACGGCAATATCTATGATTATATCACCCGAAGGACCAATTTTCACCCCATCCAAGGGGGTGATAATGTGTCCACTGAGAATCCACGCCCTAAACGATGTAATTTAGTTTGCCCTGTTTTTGAGTTCCATATACATGAAATCGCACAAAATGTGCTTCCGTTACTCGGCATTGTATTTCTGAGTCGTCTCTCCGGTGGCCCGTAGCTCCATCCAGCTCCAGGAAGACCACAGTCCCCCTCCCTCCTGGGGGCTGCTGTGCCCCGGGCACTCCTAACCGCAGGGCGTGCACCCAGAGACTTCGGAGCCACAGGGCGCCGCACCACGCGACCCTGAACTGTTTGCCAAAGCAACTGCGTGAAAATCCACATTCCCACTAGAAGCACGTGGCATCCCATCACAATGTTCTTACCTTAAAAGAGAAGTTAAGCAAAATATATTCTATGCCTTCTTTTTCTTTTAAGATCTGAAGATCACTGTGCAAAGGACTATCGGGATCAACCCTGAGGATTAAAAAAGAGCCTTAGACAAGGTCTAAAGCTGTTCTAGGAAAAACAAAGTATATAGCCTCCAACTCCTTGGGATTAAAGGGTCACAGAAGATCACAGTTCTCTAAGTCTATTCTCCTACAGGGATTCAAAGTTAGCAGCCATTCTAGAGGAAATGACCATACGTACATCATTTTCTCAGGGACTCAAAAACACTGCATTATTAGATAAGGGGTTCAGGGAGATACATTTACCATGGACCAGACCAGAAAAGTGAAATCTCTAACAAATGTTCCTTACATTGCGTTGGCCAAAAAGTTTGGGGTTTTTTTGTTTTTGTTTTTGTTTTTTGTAAGATGGCTCCAGCAGTGGTAAGTTGTCTTTAATTTCTTTCCAAAAAATCTTGTTACATTGTGTTGTTGCCTTCAGCCTCATTGGAAACAATTTTGTTGTCCCAATGGAAACAATTTTGTCAATATCAGCTTGTATTTTAAAAATCTTATCAATATTGGTGAATTTTTGTACAGCCATTTTAATATTGAAGATGGAAAAATAAGTAACATTTTCAGCATATTATGCTTTATTATTTCAAGGAAGGTAAAAAGGCAACTGAAACATGAGAAAAGATTTGTGCAGTGTATGGAGAAGGTGCTGTGACCAATCAAACATGTCAGAAGTAAGTGGTCTGCGAAGTTTCGTGCTGGAGATGTCTCCCTGGACGACGCTCCACGGCGGGTCGGGTGGACCAGCCGAAGTTGACAGCAGCCAGACAGTGACTGAGAACAGTGAACACTGTACCACGCAGAGGATAGCCAGCATGCTCGAAATATCGACATCAATGAAGTTACTAGTGGAAATGAAAACTGTGTCCTTATTTTACAGAGAAAACCACACGCACTTTTTGGCCACCCCACGTGTGGAGACTGCCCACAGCTGGCTGTCACAGGCGGCCTCTTCAGGCTCCTCCCCGCACGTCAGTGCCACAGTCCCTGCCCGTCCCACTGACTCCACGAGCACACTTCACCCCACTGCTGGCCCTCCCTTTCTCATTGCATTTACCACGAAGCCTGGGAAACAGCTCATTTCAACGCCCTGAACGCTATCCAGAAACAGGGTCTAATGTTCTGAGGAACAGCTGCGGCTATAAAGGAATCAAATTCGGAAGGAAAACCCCCACTGCGAGAGCCTGCCGTGACCGCCGCTACCAAGGGAGGCGCGACAGAAAAGATGCCACTTACTTCTGCAGTTTCACATGCCAATCGTACAGACTGTCGTTTATGAGTTCCACGGAGTAAATCCCTGCAAAGACACGAGCTGTGTTAGCACTCTTCCTTTGCTCTTACACCGACTGTTCTGGTGTAAATGATATATTAAATAGTCCCTCCCTGGCCCCCCCCAAACCTAAAAATATTGCTATTGCAACACGGAACTAAGCTACATTGTGAGTGATATAAATATTTTGGGAGGGTGCTGAGTATCTCCTGCCCCTCACAGGTAATTCATTAATGAATGAAGAGGCTTCTTTATCGATGGAAAACCTATTTACCATTAACTTGAAGGGAAGAAAAAAATGATGCGAAATCATGTGTACTTAAGACTTTTTGTTGACAACAGTGTGGTGATTGCTGGAGGAAGGAGGGTGTAAGGGCCTAAATGGTAATGGACAAATATATTATAAAGATTAATTATTTAAAAAAGACTTTTTGTCCATACACATGCAAACATTTCTATAAAAATGGAATCCCTCTAATACATAGTTTTAGCATCTTTTGTCAACTTCTGGGGCATATTTCCAACTTCATATATACAAATCTATTGTCAGTTTTCTTACTAATTCTATAGTAATTTATTTTATGGACATACCACCATTTAACCAATTACACCTTGTATCTGATTATTTATTCTATATTTTTTGCAACTACAAACAATGCTGTAAAGACAGGTGATTATTTAACTTTTAAAAATAAACCACTATTCAAATATTTAACTGTATGCTATTAGGTTTTTACAGATAAGTTTTCAGACTTCTCGTAAGAAAAAGTATTAGTACACATCAAACCCTCTAATTACTCAGAGACAAGTTTGCCTTATCTTGTACTTTATAAAGCAGAGGGGTTTTTTTTTTTGCTTTTCTTTTAAGTAAGGTCTAACAATGTACATTTAATTACTCTGAGAATTTCTGAATGGATCATAATGCTACCTTTTCAAACAAATTAAAGTTTGGCTCTCTCTCTTATTTAATACTGTTTAGAATCTCTGTAACAATTTTACTTCAATTATAGAGATTCCACAATATTTAAGCCTTTAAAAAAATTTGGGGGTTACATTGGTTAAAAAATTATATAGGTGCAAGGTATACAATGCTATAACATGTAAGTCTTCCTGTCTGGGTAAGAGAGAGCACTCTTAAGTCACACTACAAAATGAAAAAACACACACACACCTATTTTCAAAGTAGTACCATTAACTATCTCTACAATAAGAGCTAACTGTGTTGTTCTGAAGAAACCATAATAAATCAAAAATCAGCTAGGCAATAGATTTTGACTCAAACAAAATATTTTCATCGTATTTTGTTTCCAAAGCAGTAAGACCTGCACTTTTTCAAGTAAGCGTTAATCTCCATCAGCAAAAAGACAAAGACATGGTATAGCCATAAAAACAATGTTTAGAAATCCAAAGAGCAAGGGCAGTATCCCCCTTATCTGAGGGATATACATTCCGAGCCCCCAGTGGGTGCCTGAGCCACGGACAGCACCAAACCCGACATGTCCTGATTCTTCCTGTGTGTACCTACCTACGATAAGGTTTAATTTAATTTAATTTAATTTATAAGCAGGGCACAGAAACAAAACCCAAGAAGTAAAAATAACGTAGAACAATTATAGCACTATGCTGTAACAAAAGTTACGTGCATGCTCCATCTGTCTTGTCACTGATCTGACAACCAGGGTGACGACAGGGGAGCAGAGGGCCGAGCCAGGCCGTGCCTGGCACGGGCACGCGGAACGAAGGGATGCTTTAGGCCCGGAGCTGGACGGAGGGCTGGTGCAAGGTTTCATCGCGCTGCTCAGATCAGTGTGCAATTTAAAACTTACAAATTACTACGGGAATTTTCCACTGAATACTTCAACTGTCCATTGAAGACCACAGGTGGAGGCTATTGGAAGCTCACCCTATTTTACCCCCACAGCTTCTGATGACTCTGATCACAGGTGCGTTTCCCACCCCTCAACTGAACTTCATAAGTACCTCTGGTTTTGCCCAGTTCTACTGTGAGAAATGAAGCTTACTACCAGGAAACTGAAGTGTGTGCAGACGGGCGAGGTGACGAGACGCAGAGGTGCTCACCTGCTTTGTAACTCTGTGACCGGTATATGTCCCTGAGCTCCTTCATGAGCCTGTCGGAGGCTTGCACAGACCCGGACACGGCGCCCTGAAACACAGAGCGCGCTCTTTACCTGGCCGCGGAGGCTGGGGGCTCGGGATTTCTGGTATAGGAACCCGAAATAAACGTTACAATGAGACTCTTCACATGGATCACCACTTAACATTTTAACAAGCCAAAAAGGCTAATGAAATTAAATAGAAGATCATGAAATTTCAACAGGACAATAAAATTGGTTCATTTACTATTTCTTATCACCTGGAGGAAAAAAAGCCGAACCAATATGTCTACATCGCCACAGCCCTTGCAATAGCCTTAGCACTCTGTACATATCTACTTCAAATTCCGCCACTTTTTAATTTCATTTAAGAATTTATTTTTTAGAGCAGTTTCAGCTTCACAGCAAACCTGAGAGGAAGATCGAGGTTTCCCGTACAACTGCCCCACAGTACACCGCCCCCCTTGTCCGAGGGTGGACACGCAGCTTTCACGCAGCCCTAGTTCACCTCAGCGGGCACTTCTGGCACCGGGCACCCTATGGCTCTGAACAAGTGTATGCTGACATGCATTCACCATCACAGTACACAGAGTAGTTCCATGGCCCCAAAAACCCTCTGTGCTCCCCCTATTCATCCTTCCCCTTCCCCCAAACCTGGTGACCACTGGTCACGTTACTGTCCCCACAGCTCTGCCTCTGCCAGAGTGTCACAGAGCTGGGGCCCCACAGAAGCAGCTTTTCCACATTGGCTTCCTTCCTCAGTGGTAAGCTTCCTGTCTGTTTCTTTGCGTCTTGACAGCTCATTTCTCTTCAGCACTGCACGATGTTCACAGGCCACAGCTCACTTTCCCATTCACCTACTAACTGATACCTCGGGTGCTCCCAAGTCTGGGGAATTATGAATGAAACTGTTATAAACATCTGTGTGTAGGTTTTCATGCAGACCTAAGTTTTCAGTTCTTTTGGGTAAATATGAAGGCGCACAACTGCTGGATCATCTGGAAAAACCATGTTTGGTTCTGTAGGAATCTGCCACATGGTCTTCCAAGGAGCCAGCACCCCGCCACGCCCCCAGCAGCAGGCACTGTCAGTGTCCGGGTTTCAGCCTTTCTGGTGGGAGCGCAGTGCCCCTGACCTGAGTCCCACTCATCACCGTGAGCAGGAACATTGCCCTGAAGGTCTACTTTGCAAGAGAAGAAACTGGTTCTTCTCTTGAGAAGAGAAATAGGTTCACCTCCGCACAACTGGCTTCAGGTCTTCTCGTGTTGGAACATGTCTAAAATGAAAAAGCACCAATATCTTGTCCTAAGACTGAGCATGAATGGAACCATTCATCACAAGACAAAAACGTGTAGGATGCCTTTTGCTTTGAAAAAATATTCAGAAAAAATGCTAACTGTCGGCGGCGGCACAACTCGTTGGGGTTGTTTGGGGTTACAAAGCCACTCCTTTCTTGATGGGTGATCCGAATCCTTCACTGAACTGGCTTCACCCCGGGGGCCTCGTCTGGGGACCAGCAAGGACTCTGCACACAGTGGCGGCAGATTCTACGGGACGTCTCGGCAGGGTCTGTCGGGCGCAGGCGCAGTGACTCGCAGTGGAGCAGACTCTAATGTACAGACTGGAACAATCGAGGAAGGGTCCTCGGATTCCATGGGGTCAATAAATAAGTCTAATTAATACCAGGCACTAAGTAAGCAGCAAGTGTTCAGACAAACAGCTGGACTCTCACTGGTGTTTCCCTACTCTGAGCATTTTAATGACAGGATCTCATTTCCTCTTCAGAGCGACCATCCAAAGGTTCCCACGGTCCACATTTTAGAGTCGAGGAAACAGAAGCCATGCACGAGCGTCTGCCGCCAAAGTGTTCACTTCACTCCCCATGCTGCTTCGCATCAAAGAGATGTTACAGTAAAAGAAAAAATTACTTTTGCTTCGGCCGGGACAGAGCAGACGGGCAGGGCCACAGAGAGCAGAGACTCACTGAAACTCACAGACCCCGTGGGGGAGGGAAAGTGGGGGGAGCAGCAAAAACACCTGGAAAGGGGTGGGCGCAGGGGGGGATCCAGGCTGCAGAAAGCAGAGGAAGAGGGTGGACAGTGGCTCTCAACAGGTGACGAACGTACGTACGTCAATAAACACATCAATAAATAAACAAGGACACACGGGCACCAAACCCACGGCTGCGGCACCGACAAGGCCAGGAGGCAGAAGGGCGGCCGAGGCTGGCGTCCCGGTGGACGTCCCGCACTCACTACCGCCCATGGTTACTTTACTACACACGGAAGTTCGGGGTCTGGATAGTCACACATACGTTCAGGTGGTCTTGCCTTTGAGTCTTCCTAATTTTCTCTAGTATTGCCAAATTTTCCTTTTCAATTCCTTCATCCTCTGACTTTTTCCCACTAATAGGCTCCTCTTCCTTCATCTCATAGTGATCCAAGTCTTCTATATCCTACGAAAATTAGAAACATAGGAGCTTATTCAAACTTATGCCCAAAGTTAAATCATTCCTGACTCAAGAGGGAACTGAAAGGCGTGAACACATGTATTGGTTGAGAGGCTTTCGCCTTCCATTGATAAGGTTCTTTCTGTTTATATCTTATAGTTTGTTTTAAAACGACATTAGAATCTGAGTAAAGCACATTTAATAGCTATTAGCAAATAAGCTACCTTTTACATCTCCTATGAAGAGGGGATTTGAAACACTTTAACACCAATACATCAAGAACCTTAACCGTTCAGACTGCGTTCTGGGAACTGCGCTTCCCACCTCCGTGTTTCCCAGCAGACCGACTCACTGCGGGGTCTGGACCTGTCAGTGACCACTGCCACCTGACCCACTGCTCTCTCCCCTGGGTCTCCACCCCTTGCCCCCCACTGCATTCTGTCCTCACCCAGACCTTCCCCTGGTCTGCCCCTCCCCGCCCGATCTGCCATCAGACGCTTGTTTGCAGTTCCCACAGAGGCCCAGAGCCTGAATCTCCTCCTGCACTCGACCCTCGGCCGCATTCCTATCCACTGAGCCTCTGCACCTGAGTGTTAACCAGCTCACAACAAAACTCATCATTACCATCTTTTTAAATCAATATCCTCAGCCCACTATTTTCCACACAGAGCCTTCCTATTAACAATCACACCAAATAGAAAACAGTTTGTCTTAAATTCAACACTTCTAGCCCTCTGCCTTTTCTGGACAACCCACCCTGCCTTCCCACGACTCTAACACATCGACCCATCTTTCCTCCCAAAAGGACAGCGTCCAGTGTCCCCAAACACACTGATGCCTGGGGTAGTTCTGGGCCCTTTTAACTACATTATATTAGTTGCCTAGAAAATCTTCTTTTCAACCACCCTGAGCTGACTCCTCTGAAGCCTTAAGCACAAGCTTGGAGCCTAGAAACCTCAAAGATCCTGTCAGTGACAAGCAAGTACACTGGCCTAGGCCCCACGCCTTTGGAATTTGCTCACGAAATTCTTTGATGATTTTTCAACCTGAGATAGTTCTATCATTTCTACTAAGTGGTTCCTAAATGTTCTCTTTTATTCAAACTCAGAACTTCTGACACTTGGTAGTTATTCTCCTTAAATAAATATACGTTAAGTATTGATTACTGTGAAATGTAAATATAATTCTAGTGCTAAATGTTAAGAGCTCTTGTTTTCTAGAAAGTCAAATTTAAGACATCAGATAAGCAATTTGCTCAAAAGCAAATATTAAAAGTAAGACCAGATTTTAGAAATTATATCAATTCCAAATACTCTGTGGTTTTCATTATTCCACACTAACACTGGTGCATAAGAGATTAGAGGAATTAGTAACATTTTAAAAAATGAAGATATTTATAAAATGTTGTTCTTATATAAAATACCTACTTCACCCATCTCTTCCTCTTCTTCTTCTTCCGAAGTCACTTCTTCTGTTGTCCCATTCTGAAAAGGAAGGAGAATGTGGGGGTGACACGGCGCCCACAGCGCACCGCGAGGTCCTCAGGCACCGGTCCCTGCGGCCCTGCTCACAGAGAACGGGCTACAGCGAACACACTGACTTTTAAATCCAGCTTTGATTTGACCAACATTTATCGCTTCTTAGAAAGAAACCTTTTGAACAATTCAACTTAATAGATGTATTAGGAATAACAAAGGCAATTAGTCAAACATAAAGCAACTTGAAAAAATTTAGACATTCTAATTTAAAATGAAAAGAACATTTTACATATAAAGCCATGCGTATAAAGTCAATGGCTTCTTTCATTGGAAATAAATACCGTAAACCACAATTCCTTAAAATACCTGCCTTTTCGACTTTGAAAAAAGCCTGAATCATTCCATAAATTCAACTGCCTTATATTTTAAAAGGTGAAATGTGTTAAAACAAAATAGACACTGCCCCAAAGTAAAAACTATAAAATGACCATTTCACTGGAGAGCCATTTTCATTTTTGACAACATGCTATTTACCAAAGAATCCTTCTTTACAGACACAGCTGCCTACTCACTCGCAGCCAGTCTGAGAGACTCTAGGAAGGGCCTGCGCACTGAGAAGAGGCCAAGTTCAAAAGCGCAAGTTCCAGGACCAGAGCGTACTTCTCCGGGACATTGTACATAAAGTTAGTAGGATTTCCCCCCAGAAATTTCTTGCTGTTTTTGTTCCAACTACTGCTGGTCAGGATCACTCTCCTACACAGGAGGTCTACTCTGGTGGCATCTTGTGTGGGTGCCAGAATCAGAGAGAAAGACGGAATTTTTAAATGTAACTCAACACAGCAGCAAGATCTTGGCACAGACTCATCTCTGCCAGCAGCTGCCCGCTCCCATGCCACAGGCCGGGCACAGGAGCGCAAACCAGGGGAACAGTGAGGACTGCGGAGGACACTTGACTGACACTGACTGACACTGACCGACGGTAGACCGTATCTGTAAATGAGCAGGTAGCCAGTGTGGCCAGATAGTTGAAGACAACTAGCAGTCTGAAAGAAAGGCACCACGTGGAACAAGCAGAACAACTGATCTGAAGCATCATTAATGAAGGAACTAAAATTTAAAGATCTAATTGGAATATTTAGCAGTAATTGAGAAAATGCTTCATCCAAAAGATATAAAAAATTCCTATGCAAAGAACAAGAGAGTTCTGAGAAATCAAAGACCCCACCCCACCCTCCAAAAAATAAAACTCCACAGAAGAGCCAGAAAGCACAACAGACTCGAATGAACAGAACATTTCCCACGTACCGTTAGAGGGAAGGAAAAGGAGACGGGGCGGGGTGGGGGAGACATGGGAACAGGAGTGAAGGGAAGCGATTGGAATAGAGATCGAACAAGCGTCCAGAAGACAGAGGGAAAGAAATAAGACAGACAGATGTCGCCCTGCTAAAGAAAGACTTGCGAATGCCCCACAGGAATACCAAAAAGTAAAACCCTGTACTCCGGTCACAGAAAAAACTGCACCAACTTCCAGAGAGAGAAAATAAAATGCAGAGGAAGCACAAGAATCTGGCAGGCATGGGATTTTTCATTTCTGACAACAAACACTGGAAGGTAAAAGCGTAAGGCATGCAGGAGGTCCTCCGTCATGAACTCGGACAGAGGCCACATCTGGGTGTGTTCTCACAGGCCCCCAGCCCCGGCAGAGAACTGCACAGAGTTGGACGGGGGTCTGCTGACCGGATGATAAAAACAGACAGTGAGGATTCAAGGCACACTCTCCATCCACAAACCCTTGCACCATGTACATAGTGTGACTTAATGTGAAGCTCAAAGCAGGCAACCCCAAACCACACTGTTCAGGGACGTGTATACAAGCGAAAAAACCCAAGATGGTGTGAGGGGGGGTGGGTAGGGGCCCCCCGCACATGGGAAGGAGCCACACGAGGCTTCTGCTTCTTCTCCTCGATGGTGGCCACAGGTGTTGCAATTTGTTACATCAAACCTATGTTCATGTTTTCAATGCACACGGCTTAAAACGGTTCCCTGGGAAATGTAACCAGTATATAAGCAGAAGATGGAATCAAACTGCTTAGGAAACACCATCTACGTGGACAGTCGGCGCGATGACATGAGGAGCCTGTGCGACGGGTCCCAGCAGCGTGGAGGGGACGGTGTGGAGAGGACGGTGTGCACCCGCATGTCTGCTGCAGGGGCGATGAAAGCAAAGCAGTCTGAGCCGCTGGACAGGGAATCACCAAGCCCGGAGCAAACCGTGAGAAAGACAGACAGCAGATTAGATTTATAAAACAAAAGGGCTGATTCTTTTTTAAAAAAACCAATATAATAAAACAGACAAGCCTCAGCAATCCACATAAGGGAAGCAACTTTAGAAATGAAAAGGGGATTATCACCATTATAACCACAGAGGAAGATGCAGAAAGTGAACACACACCTTTACAACAGCTTCAAAAGTATGGAAGAAATGATCATTTTCTCCAAATCTAAAATCACTAAAACAGACTGAAGAAATGAAAAATTCGAACAGACTCATACACAGAAGAGCAAACCAGATCCAGCTCAGGTGTCTATTTAAACCAGGGTTTCTCAACCTTGGAACTATGTGGGGCCACATAGTCCTTTGCTGCGGGGCTGTCCTGACACTGTAGGATGTTTAATAGCATTCCCTGTGCCCACAAAATGCCAGGAGCACCCCCTCAGCCAACTGTGACAACCACAGATACCTCCAGATACGTCCAAATGTCCCCCGGAGGCGACCTTGCTCCCACAGTTGATTTAAACTCTCCCAGAGCTTAGATACCAACAAAAAGCTTCCTAGGTCATTTTATGGGACTGTATAACCCTGATAGTGAAGTGAAACGAGAGCATAAAAGGAAACGAAAAGACAAAACGGTATTTCAACCTCACTTAAAGTAGAAAATTCCAAAAATAAGATGTATTCACAGTGTGCGCCCCTCTCGCCCACAAACACATAGGTGTGGAGGGTTTATTATGGAATGCAAGGATGGTTCAAAGTCAGGAAACTTCCTCCCGTATGTCACAAGTACTGTTATAGCCCCACGTGGAATTACACGCAGTCACAGAAAACAAGGCAAAGCCACGTGCATTGTGTACACGGTGTGTTATTAAGTGAAAAACCGAAGTTGTAGACATTCCAGAAAAGCAGATTGGAACACCAAATAGACGTTTCTCCCACTGTCTCTCTTTCCTGAGGCTCCACGAGAGTTACCGAGAAGAGTAAGCACGGTGATGAAAAAAGCAAGGGCACTGGAGAGAGCTCCCCAGAGCTATCAGACAACAGTAAAGGGGAGAAGTAGTTAATGGCGCGAACGGGTAGCGCCTCCAGGTTGGGGACGCCGACCACAGGGGGGCGCTCTGCTCCCACGGCAGAGGCTCTACGCCCTGAGAGGCGGGTGCACTGGGCAGCGGGCGTGTGCACAGGGCTGGACACAGAGGTGGACCCAAAGCCCGTACACAGAGCACACTGTCCAGCCCCCAACACACGGCTCTCCCCTCTCCACAAGCTGAACCCAGGCCGACAGGGCTGCAAGTCTGGGGAAACTCGACTGGTTTCTGCCACCAAGTGTCACCGAACCAGGAAACAGGGAGGAGGCAGTTGAGGCTCCGCCCACAGGCTCTCAGTGGGCAAGTCCTGGCCACAGAGAACTCCCAGTCAAACCCTCAGCCCTTCTTTCAAACATGAATGAAAAAATGAGCAAGGACAAAAAGAAAAAAATATATGACTGAGCCTCAGAGACTACACAGATATTTGAGAAAAGTCTTCAAAAAGAACAAGACCAAAATAAGCTAATATTAAAAATTAAAGCATCACAGAGAAAACTGAGACGCTGAAGAAGGGAGCCACCGGAGTGCCGTGGCTCCTTGAAGACCCTTACAGACGGACCGCACCTACAACACAAGCACAGAACGGACGCTGCAGGTGATGAGTAACCAGACAAGAAAAGCTCTCGGAAGGTACGGGTCAGCTTGGGAGGGGACGCCCAGCGGGGCACATGTCCCAGCGTGCGCCCCCGCATGCTCCCCTCCCAGTCACCTGGCCTGGCCCTGGGCTGACTGTAACTGCTACCTGGGGTGAAAATGACGCTGGGCCAGGTTCCAATCGCAGCCTTAAGATGGCTTGGCAGCTTCCACTTTTGTGCTCTTGGAAGCCAAAAATAACAATTCTGATTACCGTCCTGAAGAAAGAGAAGCCACAGGAAGAGGTCCTGGAGGCCATGCGGAGAGAGGGGCCGTGTGGAGAGAGTGAGGCAGCGGACGTGGGCGAAGCGGCCGCGTCGGACATCCCGAAGCAGCCTCGGGCCCCAACGCCCGCAGTCCCGCCACGGCTGACCGCCCTGTGAGGCCGGCGGAAACACTGTCCAGCTCACACAACCAGGAGACACAGAATGTAGTGTTGTTTTAAGCCATTAAGTCCTGGGGTACCTGGTTAACCAGCAATAAATAACCAAAACTGAAAGTTATGGCTGTCCTAATAAAATTTCCAAAGGTTGAAAGATAAGAAAATCTTCCAGAATTTGAAATAAGAAGACAAAAAGAAAGAATATAAAAATAGTATCAGAGGTAGAAAGACTCAAGCGAAAAGGTCTAAAATCCCTCAAGTATGCATTCCCAAATGAACAGAGAAAGAAAACAGAAATGAAAAAGTTACCCCAGAAAAAAATATAAGAACATTTACCCAAGGAAAATCATTTCCAAAGTAGAACTGTATCTTCAGCCCAACTCTCAGGCGTCGGGACAGCGACAGCGGTCACCCTTTGCTGGGCACTTTCTGAGCAGCACACACAGCTCTAAGGGACTTCCACACTCTAACTCACTCTTCAGAGCTACCCCCCCCTCCCCCCGCTCATTTTGCAAATGGGAAACTGACACACAGTGACTAGGCAAGTAGCCTGAGCGAATTAGGTCACGCAGCTAACAAGCAGCAGAACCAAAAGTCACACTGATGGTGGTTTGGCCACAGCTTTTTAGAAGCTCCAACTCAGAAAACACATTACCCCGTCGTGCTTGCTCTGGCTTTTACTTGCAGATGTACTCAGGCGAAACATGACAGGTGAGCCAAGAAAGATGGCGTAAGGTCAGAAAACAGCAGATCAGAGGGGACAAGAAAAGTTTCAAGATGACAGCTGTGCAGCGAGCTCGGGGAACAATGGCCCGGGACCGGTGCGGCAGAACCCAACGCCCCAAAAGAGAGAGCGAGCACACAGAAGTGGGAGAGAATGTACAGGACTATCGTAAGGAAGGCATTCTTACAATCCCGATAACTGCTTACAGCATCTCCCGCTTGGAGGAGGTAACGTTCGGGTGAAGCTGCCTTACAGACGGGCGTAAGGTGCTGGGGAGAGAGCACGGGTATGGAGACCAGGAGCATTAGCAACAGAAGGGGGGGGGGGCAATTTTGTCTCTGTCATAGTAAATACCAGCAGCTGCAAGAAATGAAAAGGTTATTTTTAGTGCCTACAACAAAACCAAAAGAATTCAACAGCAAAAACTAACTTCTAAATAAGTCATATAATAAACAAAGAAAACGCGTCCTAGTATTACTTTTGCTTGAGACAATTCATTTTAGCTCTTGATCATCAGAGGAAGATGCTTTACTTTACCTGACCCGTGGGTAGGGGTTGATCTAGCATCTCAACATCCAGGTGCTTAGGAAGGTTATATAATCTGCAGAGTTCACATATCAACCACTTCAACTGCTGACGAAGCTACAAAACACATTTCGGTAAATAAGCATTATGTCAAAGAGCCCTTAGCAAACAACAGTAATGCTACAACTACTGTAACCAACCCAGTAGGAAATGGGAAAAGTTGGTTACTGCTCAGTTACACTCTACAGACAAAATAGCAGTGTTTAAAGAGGCGTCGTTAGGAGCTGCAGGTACAGGAAGGTCACTGCGGCTTCAAAGCAGCCCTACAGCTGACTCCCAGCAAAACGACACCAGCAAAAAGGCCGGAGAAGGGGAGCTCCAGACACTGTCCAGTTTTCCGGTGCTAACTTTGTGTCGTGTTAACTTGTCTCTTCAAGACGAGTACATTAATATGTTACTGAGGCTACAAAACACAGAGGCAGTCTGGTTGCCCATGGGTCATACCATTATATATCCCACAGTCAAGGTCATGTCAGGGCACAGCGGCATGTGCAGCCGGCAGACAGAGCCGTGCAGTCTAGGTGGCCTGGGGCACAGAACCTGACTGCCTCGGTCTGAGCCCCCCATTTGTAAAATTAGAAAATCAAACCTACTCATCACGGTAAAGATTAAGTGAAGTCTGTGAAAATGCTCGGAACTTAGTAGCCTCTTAAGTGTCCACCTAAAACTGCAGAAAATCACTCAAGTGTCCATTTTTACACCCATAGTATTTCGTGAGCATATTTACTTTAAGCAAGGTAACTTACGTGCACACGTGTCTTTCATTGTTTAAAAAAACATTTTCAGTGTTTAAGTTTAGCAACTGCGGGTTAAGGAGAGTGGTCCGCACTCAGCAGATCTGACCGGGAGCCAGTCAGGCACAACTTACTCCCCTTGATCAGGAACACTTTCCTGGACGTGTCTGACCAAGAAAAGAGATGAGGAGAAAGAAGCAGGTTTATGAAGGACTAAGAAAACAGACAGAAGAATAGAAAGGGTTAAACAAAGCAAAGAACAGGTCTTTCCGAAGAGGACAATGGAGCAAGCGGGAGTGAGAAAAGCTGAGCTAAAAATGAAGATGAAAAAGAATCCCCAAGCTTGAAAGACGACAAAGCCCCACAGCGGATCTGTCACCCACCCCGTGCGCTCCGGTTTGTGCTGAGTGCACAGTATGGATGCAGCCTGGACACCGACCCAGGCAGGCCAGGCCCTGGTGCAGGAAGAGCTACGGGAGTACCCTGGGGCAGGCTGCGTGGAGTACAGACACACCCAACAGGAAAAATAGGGGCACATCTTCCAGGAATTTGCGCTTTACGCTCCCCCCAAAATACCTGAGGGATGAGTCAGAAACTAAGATCATGAGGAAAAACTGAAGAAACAATCAGAAGGTAGACGGGCAGGTCTCAGAAACTTCCTAGTTAGCTGGGTTTGGGGCAGGGGCGGGGTGGGGTCAGGAAACACTGGGATAGAAAGGACTCTCAGCTCCTTCCAAGGCCCCATGTTCGGCAGGAGAGATGATGTCCTTATCTCCTTTTGTCCCACTCACAACCCAAAGAGGGTATTAAGGGAAGTGTGACAGGGTGGTGGCCTGTGGGGACGGGCGAGGTTACAGGTAGCTGTGATCACACTGAGCAGCAGCCATGGCACAGCCCAGAGAGAGTCACTGGGTCTCTGTGATCCCCAGACACAGAAGGGTTGGACACTCAGGAGAAAGACTTTAGCTAGAGGCCTAGAGTTAGGAATTCCAGGAACGCAGGCCATGGTTTCAGTGCCAGGAGTATGAGAGATTGTGCAGAGAAAGCACAGAGTGAGAGAAAGGGACAGACCAAGGCAGGTAGAAGGAGATACAACAGGACACCTGACCCTTCGGTTACCAGGTCCCAGAGGACAGAATGTGACTTGAATTTTCTACCCACACTTATCATAGAGCCTGGCACAGAAATTGGTTGATTAAAAAAAACTCCTGTGTTCTAGTGCTAGCACTGACTTCCCGTACCCACCCGGGAGAAAACGTGCATCTAAACCAGCACAGACACAGGTTTTCCTCAATATTGAATACGAAAGCAGCCAGATTATAGGCACTCTCCTATGCCTCACTTTCCAACTTAGAGTATCTTGGAAGGTTGTATGTGCTCGTGTGAAAAGGACGGCTGTGTTATTTTTTAAACTACAACATAATATTCTGCTGTAAAACTACACGGGATAACTTTTATTTAACCAGCTTCATCGGTGGGCATCAAGTCAGACATGTTGGATGCAGGAATGTTTCAACAAGTGAACGAGCACCAGTACCAGCCACTGCAGACAGGCCGGTATTAGGACTGCAGACAGAGCCTGGATTTTAACAGCTACAGATAAACACTTTTTTTCCAAAGATTTTATTATTTATCTTTAGAGGGGAAGGGAAGGAGAGAGGGAGAGAAACATCAATGTATGGTTGCCTCTCGTGAGTCCCCTGCTGGGAACTGGGCTGCAACCCAGGCATGTGCCCTGACTGGGAATCAAACCGCGATTGTGTGGTTCGCAGGCCCGCGCTCAATCCACTGAGCTATGCCAGCCAGGGCTCAATAAATAAAATCTTTTTTTAAAAGATTTAAATTTTTTCCTCTAACCTTCATCACTCTCAGACTAGCCTTTACTCTGAAAATACTCTTTAAACTGGTGTTCTTCTGTCCTCAATTTTAAGAACAAATTTGTTTAAACCACTTATAATTTATTTTGAGAAAAATCTGAGGTAAGACTCTGACTTCCTCAAATTGTCAATTCTCCCAAAATTATTAACAGAGTAATCCATCCTCTCCTTCTTTAGCACTTTACCCCCACTGAACTTACGCTAAGTTCTCACTGGCACAGCTCTTTCTAAACGCCCACCTCCTCTGCCCACGCCTTCCAGCGCCAGCGCTCCGTCTTGCATCTCATATCTAGTTGAACAAGTCTTCCTCTATTGCTTTTTTCCAACTTCATTATTATTTTTTTTATTATTTACTCTTTAAAACAGATGTTAGATTCATTTTCTCAAGTTTCAAAATTAAGTCTGTTTGATTCTTCTACTGGAATTGCATTCAATTTGTAAATTAACATGAAGCTCTGGAGAGAATTAACAAATTTATAATATGAAGTCTGCCCACCTAGGACTACACTGAGTCATTCCACTCAACACATCTCTGTAATTTTCTTGATACACCTAAGATTATTCCTAGTATTTTGTTTTTTAAATTTTTTAAAAAGATTTTTATTTATTCATTTATCTTTAGAGGGGAAGGGAAGGAGAGAGAGAGAGAGAGAAATATCAATGTATGGTTGCCTTTCATGCGTCCCCCACTGAGAACTGGCCTGCAACCCAGGCATGTGCCCTGACTGGGAATCGAACCGTGATTGTCTGGTTTGCAGGCCCGCGCTCAATCCACTGAGCTACACCAGCCAGGGCTTGTTTTTTAAATTTAATTGTAATGGTCAACCAAGTACTTTTCTACTATATTTTCTGGTTGAGTATAGCTGATTTGGGGGGAAACATTGATTTTTATATAATAGCACTTTTAACCAGTCATCTTAAAAATTGTTTTTCAGTTGATTCCTTTGAATTTTTGTAGGTAAATAATCACATCACCTACAACTAATGACTAATATTTTTCTATAAGAACTTTATGACATCATGGAAAATACAATGATAATGTTAACTTTAAAAAATAATATAAAAGTATGTAAAATATGATCTCTATTCTTTAAACACACATATAAAATTATGTGTATTTTACCAGCAAAGAAAAAAATACTGAAAGAAAAAGTACATCATGTCACAATAGTTACAGAAGGTTGACATATTATGGAAGATTGTTCTTTTCTCATTTTTAAAATATTACCAGTTCTCTCACAAAGGTTACTTTTTAAATGGCAAGTTACATTGCCTTTATACATGTGTATGGATGTTACATAATTTATATGTGTAAAAACTTTGTGTGCGTACCTTTGGCTCTCTCTGCAGTGTAGAGACAAACAGCGATTCCCTAATGGAAGCGTGGACGTCAAGCCGCCATTACTGCCCCTCACATCTACCATCTACCTTGTGGCCCTTTTCCCTTTTTCCACTTCCCTCCCTGGCTAGCGGTCCCTACCGAAACTGCTTGCTTGGTTAATGGCTAGAATTCATGGAGAAAAAGAACATCTAATTCCTGATCCAAATTAAGACTATTCCTTATGGGGAATAAAAAAGAGAAACCAGGAAGTAAGCAGTAGATTTGGAAGTACTAAAACAAAAACAAATAAAAAAACCTGGTCTCTAACTGCTCTAAGATATTCAAATAATCATTAATCAGGCTTTTTACATCATATTACCTCTTAACATTTAAGTTCTATCATGCAACGTTCATGCAGAAAAATAGAAAGGAACATGGCTTATTTTCTCACCGAACTGTTGTTCTTAGTATCTTCTAGACGTTCCAGAACTGAGGTCAGATTTGGGTCATCAGAGTCCACAAACCATATTGGTGAAGATGATGGGTAAGATTCCTGTTACAGAGACACCTAGTTAAACCCCCTTGAAACAGATGAACCTGCTGTGCAATTAAACCACACCACCCAACAGTTAGACAACCACGGATTCAAGTACAATATACCAGGGGGAGGAAGGGCAACATATTAAAATCCACGTATGAAAAAACAAATTTCCTTTTCTGTATTTTTTTAAAGACTTTATTTTTAGAGAAGGGAAGGGAGAGAGAAAGAGAGGGAGAGAAATATCAATGTGTGGTTGCCTCTTGAGCGTGCCCATGACTGGGACACGCCTGCAACCCAGGCATGTGCCCTGACTGGGAATTGTCACTGGGAACTGATCTGGTGACACTTTGGTTTGCAGTCTGGTACTCAATCCACTGAGCCACACCAGCCAGGGCTGGATTTTTTTTAAAAAACACAGTTCAATGGTTGAATCTTGCCTGCTCCATGTTACAAAACATATAAGTCTAAAAACAAACAAAAAATTATTTTACCTGGTAAACAGTATGATTTAAAACAAACAGAAGACAATACACTGCAAAACTTATGTTTTACCAAAAGCAGAATAAAATGGAATTTGAATACCAAGAAAGATGGACTGCCTTCTATCACAGCCTGGATTCTCAGCTGTAACGTTTTTTAAAGGATTTAAAATCTGGAATCATAATAAATCTTTTAAAAACCAAAAACAAATTTTAAAAAACCTTGAAATACAATCTATAGATTTAAACTTTACTACATTTGCCTTTTTAATATAAAAAGCTACATTTCTAAACTGTCTAGATGACATTTGTGATTTTTTAAAAAAAAATAAAGCAAAGGACCACATGTCTAAGCACGTGAATTCAAATTCTTACAAATGCTAACATGACGTTAAAAAATCTATTCGACATCCTCATTGCTTTCTGAGTAGTGTAAGTACAGAAGTTATTTAAGATTTACTTGAGATTTTTCTCCATTACAGAATTGGTCCTAAAATCAATCCTTTAAATTATTATTTTTCCTAATAATTTTCCATCCCTTTTTAGATTCTAGGGAGGAATGTAGTTTCTAAAGGAACAGTCTTCTTAAGTGAGGTTAAGATTACTTCTTTTTTTATTTTTTTAAAAAGATTTTATTTGTTTATTTTTAGACAGAGTGGGAGGGAGGGAGAAAGAGAGGGAGAGAAACATCAATGTGTGGTTGCCTCTCACTCGCCTCATTCTGGGGACCTGGCCTGTAACCCAGGCATGTGCCCTGACTAGGAATCCAACTAGTGACCCTTTGTTTTGTAGGTGGGACTCAATTCACTGAGCCACAGCATCCAGGGCAGATTACTCTTTTTTTAATTGTATTTATTTTTTTTAAAGAGAGGGGGAAGGTGGGAGAAAGGGAGAGAAACATCGCTATCACATTGCTCAGTTGCATAGCCCCCAACTAGGGGCCTCGGTTCACAACCCAGGCATGTGCCTTGATGGGCATCAAACCAGTGACCTTTGGGTTTGCAAGACAATGCCCAACCCACCGAGCTATACCAGTCTGGGCAAGATTACTTCTTAAATATATCTGGTGTTAGAAGGCAGAAGGAACAGTGACATAGCTAACCATGTGGCTCCATTCAGCTTTCACTTGTCGTAGCCAGGGAGTTTGAGCCAGGCAGTCTCCTTAAACAGCCACTGCCCATGTGCCACAGCGCAGAGGCCAGGTGGTGTACCCGAACACCGTGTGGACTGCCTCCAAAATGCTCCCAATGGCCTTGCCTGGGTAGGTCAGCTGGTCAGAGCAAATTCCAGATTTCCCAAGGCTGCAAGCTTCATCCCCATCAGGGCACATACAAGAATCAACCAATGAGTGCATATAAGTAGACTAAGTGAACTCAATGAATGCAATGAATTCAATAAGTAGAACAACAAATGTGTCTGTCTCTTCCCCCCCTTCCTCTCTCTCTAAAATCACTACAATAGAAAATTAAAATACAAAATAAAAGCTTGAAGGGTGAGTTCTCTGTGACCACCACGAGAAAAGCTACCATAAGTGGGCAAATTGCAACAAGTTCACCACCACTACCATTTGGCACCATAGAATGTTGTGTTGCCCTAATGCGAGGCATCGCAACTCAAGGCCAGTCAAACCAACCTCTTTGCCTGTCGGCGTTTAGGAAAAGGAGTTTCTGTCTCGTTCAGAAATCCACCAAGCGACCAGTGTGTGGCTCTACACTCTGCCAGGCAGCCGCCAGCCAACTGCCCATCAGAATGCCCAGTTTTTGGTACCTTCCCAAATGACTGGACACGGCCATCTCCAAGAATTCCATCACTTTTTGAAAATTTATGTACATGCTTCTTCTTATAATGAGAAGAATTACAACAGTTATAATTTCTTCTGGAAACCAGTTAAGGGACGCATTCCTCTCACAATTTGCTGTTCAATAAATGTGGAGTGGAAAATGAAATAAATGCATGGAATTGCTATCCAGTACCTTAATAAAATTCTAACCTTCTGACCACATTAAAAGAAAGTTACAAAAAGTCAGATAAAAAGAAATTGCTCCCTGATAATTAACCACTTTATAAGTAAACAACTAAATATCTAACATGACCAGAGCCCACAGAAGCAGAATGGGAACCCTAACATGAGGTAATAAATAAATAAATAAATAAATAAAATGCATATCCCTGAGATCAGAAAAATGCTTACGTGTTCTGAGCAGCAAATTACAGCTAATCAAAACATTCCACACACCCTGACCGGTGTGGCTCAGTGGGCTGGGTGTTGTCCTGCAAAGTGAGATGTCACCAGTTCCATTCCTGGTCAGGGCACACGCCTGGTTGTGGCCAGGCCTTGGCTTGGGGGCATGTGAGAGGCAACCAACTGATGTTTCTCTTGCACATGGACATTTCTCTCCCTTTCCTTCTCTCTCGCTTACCCTCTCTCTAACAATAAATAAAATCTTAAAAAAAAAACAAAAACAAAAAACCTTGTATGTGAACTGAGGCAAAAGACAATGGCTAAAGAGGATCCCAACCACCTAATGTTCAGGGACCAGTGGGAGATTTCCTTGGTTCTGAGGCTACTATCTTCCGGAATGATCTTTCAGAAGGCAGCAGAAAACACAGTCTACGATGGCCTTGACAAAAGGGGCCCCTGCTTCACCACCCTGGCTCTCAACTAATGCTTTACATTCAGCAGTGACTGTCTCAATTCAACTCCCCACCTCTCAGCCAGCTGACATTTATCTAACACTATCCTTTTCCAGGTCTAAGGAAGTTTAACCAAAAAAAAAAAAAAATCAAGTTACTAAGGGACACACCATTCATAACCTGGAAACCTAAGTCTCCTCTTCATATGTCTGTTCCTTTCAAGGAAGGGCATAGAGAGGGGGCATGAGGGAGGACAGACAACAACTTGGAATTTGACTCTATATTATGAACTGGTCAGATGAATGAAAACAATGACTCCTCTGGCTCGAAAGTACCACTTAGGTGCTTACTGTGACAGTTCTGGTATTTCCAAGCAATTGTCTCAGAGTTTAATTTGGAAAGGTAATCTGTCCCAGGAGGACAGACCAAAGAAAAGGTCTTGGGCTCTTTAGTCAAGTTTCGTTCATTATTTCCTTTGCATAACCTCAGCTAGGCACCTTTTCATCAGTGTCAAGACCAGAAACACAGAAAATTAAGAAACCGACAGCAGAGGCCCTGGCTGGTGTAGCTCAGTGGATTGAGCGCTGGCCTGCGAACCACACGATCACGGTTTGATTCCCAGTCAGGGCACATGCCTGGGTTGCAGGCCAGTCCCCAGCAGGGGACTCACGAGAGGCAACCGTACATTGATCTTTCTCTCCTCCCTTCCCCTCTAAAGATAAATAAATAAAATATTTAAAAAAAAGGAAACCGACAGCACTGATTTATTTCCCACGAAAAGCCACCTGTGTCTTGACCAAGAATCAAATCAGCACTCACCACTTTTACATTTACAGAGAACACTGCCGTTGGTACAGAGCTTTCTTTTTTTTTAAAGAATTTTTAAAATTTATTTATCTTTAGAAGGGAAGGAGAGAGAGAGAAAGAAATATCAATGTACGGTTGCCTCTTGTGGGTCCCCTGCTGGAAACTGGCCTGCAACCCAGGCATATGCCCTGACTGAGAATCGAACCGCGATCCTTTGGTTCGCAGGCCCATGCTCAATCCACTGAGCTACACTAGCCAGGCGGTACAGAGCTTTCTTATATATGCTTTCACACAAGGCAAAACAGATTATCTATTTCACAGAAAAACACAGAATTGATTTGCTTAAAGTCCCAACTACTTTGGTTAAGGTCCCAGCTACTAAGGAAAGAACAAATATTTTTCTCTCCCCTAAGTAAACTCAGCTCTAACATTTTTTAATTTAGTATCTTCCTGCTGGGAGGGAGGGGGGCTTTTTGGCAATGATGAATAGAAACTTAATTAAACAAAAAAGTTCCACCACAAGTAGCCTGGCAAATAGCCACATATGCAGAAAGAGTAAGGATTTATGATACACAAATAATAAAGTATGAGGGTTTATTAGTTTACTAGCTAATTTACTTCCTGGCGGGAGTAGGAGGGGACTTCACTGTAAAACAGCAATTTCCTACCAAAAAGACCATAAAAGGAGTAATGAAGTTGCCAAGTTATGTTAAATGTTTCAAAAGGACTAAAAGAAAAACATACCTGAGCTCCCAATAAGGCTGCACAGGTTATTAAAACAAGCTGTTTTGCCTGTAGGTGCGGTCACAACAACAAGATGCTCGCACTGACTGGAACCAGGGCTCTTTGCTGAACTTCCATGTACCTAGGTACCTAGGTTTTCATGGCAATCTTTCTATCACGAGTTCATTTTTTCATTACTAAAAAGACTCCTCGAAGCTGAAAATAGCACTCTTTGCCCTTCGTATTTAAGACAAGGACAAATGTATAAAACAGGAAAAAATGTACCTCAACTCCCTTAGCCTAGAGCGCGAAACATCAATGTTTTATTTTTCACTTCTTAAAACTGTCTTTCATATGAACATGAAGTCAAATTACAGGTTTCCTATCAAGCCCTCAGTGACCCCTTAAATACTTCTGCACTGTCCACAACACTATCTTCTTGTTGTCTGTAAACTTTTGGACAGATAACTTACACGATAGTTATGACTTTTGTTCAATAGAATATAGCTAGAACAGTGACCATACAACTCAGTAGAACAATTATTTACTGAGCATTTACTGAGTGAAAGATGAAATGCATAATTATCGGATATTCTCTCTTGCCATCATAAAAAAAAAGACTACAAAAGACAAACATCCCAAACCATAACAATAGAACATAAGAAAACATAAGCAAAGCAGTAAATAGTAAGGACTATAAAAGGGAGGAAGGGGAGACAAACATCAGCATGAACTGAATATAACTAGAGACCCTCGAGGGATGGGCAGACGTGAGGAGTCGAATTGGGGTGGAGTGAAGGGGCACATTCTTCACAGCACAAACTGCTGATGCAGAAGCCTGAAAGAAGAAGGGGCACAGCATCTTTAGATGATTATCTGGAAATTACAGCATGCGGATGCGTAAGGAACAGCCAGTTCGGTACCATTAGCTCCTACATTACAGAAACTGCAAAAGGATGCTCCTTGTAAATATGACAGAGCCTAGCATCTCAATCTGAACAGTGTCTACTAGTGGTACCGTTATGCTAGTGCCCGCCAAATCCTCTTCTCACTGGGTGTCTAACTCACTTCCTGCTCTGCTTCCTAATCCAGGTCATCGCTCAGTATCTTTGTGCGAGGCAGCCTCCTAGCAGCCTCCTAGCAGCCTCCAGTATGGTTGTCAATGGGGCCTGCGGGCACTAGAGATGGGATGAGTCTTTGTCCTGGCAGACTGCCTGAAAATTACAAGTCATTGGGAATCCCTGACTGCCAGCCCGGCAGCACCGCCACCGGGATGACCAAACCACACACACCTTCCCTAAAGCACCCAGTGCGGAGCCCCACTCCTGGTCCTGGATGGCAGGCACATTCCCCTGAGTCGTGGACGTGACGAGTGGCTCCCCACAGCCGGCGACTCCACTCTCCCACCATTTGCACCAGCCCCACCGTTTCCTGGCTGTGCCCCAGATTCCACTGGACCAGAATAATCACCGCTGAGGTCAGGCTCCTGGTTATCACACACTGCCCGCTCGCTACTGCTTCCTGCTTCCTATTGTTGGAAAATTTCCCCCTTCACCCTGGGCTTCTCGCGTCTTCATCCTAACATCTCTCTACTCCTAAGCAACCCACCCTTTCTCGAGCGTTGGTGTCTTCCTGGGCAGAGTTTTCTCCCCGTGAAATGCTCTCTGGCTCCCTCCAAAATTCTACTGCACTCACCTGTGACAGCCCCACAGCCCGGCTCTCCGCCGCCGCCGCCTCTGCAGCGCCCCCAGCCCGCCGCAGCCAACAGTGAGCGCTGCCTCGGGCTTTCCCAACACCGCAGAACAGGGTCACACCGCGTCGCAGAAACCGGTGCCCCGAGAAGACGGAGCTCTGAGAGAGCAGGGACTGCTGGGCCCCAACCTGCACGGCCAGTGCCCGCAGCACTTAGATGCTCAATAAACCACCCGGTCCTCTGCCAGCGCGGCGCTCGCCTGAACTGGTTTTTCCGGAAATGCACAGCTGCTCCTCCAGAGAACACTCGGAAACCCATTTTAATGTCAATCGTGGCCACTTCCAGGCCTCGGCCAACTCCCGAGCGGCCGCGGACTTCCTCACGGAGGAACGCGGAGCGGCCGCGGTCCGAGGGGCACGTCCGCCCCTCGGGTCATCCCCCCGGCCCGGGGCTCCGAGGAGCCTCCCGCGTCCCCTGAGAGGCAGCGGGAGGGTCCCTGAGGCCCCGTGACAGGAAGTGGACCGTCCCCACTCAGGGCACCTGCGTGGCTGCACGGCGCCCGCATCTCCCTCAGACGCCCCGGGTTCGGGTCAGCTCCTCCCGACATGCGGACGTGAAGAGGCGCCGGTGGGTGCGCGGCCTGACGCCCTGAGGCGGACAACTCCGGGGCCTCTCCCGTCCCTGCCGCCCGCACAGCCGAGCGAGGCCCTGGCGACCCCGGCGCGCCGCCGCCGTCCCCTCAACGCCCCGCACCCCCCTCACCCCGCGGCGACCCGGCTGCGAAGGAGCAGCGGCCCAGCTCCGGGGCGCCGAGACCGCGCCGCCTCCCACGCAGAGCCTGGCGCGGCGGTGGCCGGCCCTCGGCAGGGCGTCTTTGTCCGGGCCGCCCCCGTCCCACGTCCCCCCGGCCCGGCCCGGCCCGGCCCGGCCGCCGCACCGTGATGTTGCAGTGCAGCGTGAGCGCCGAGGCCGCGCTGCTCGGGGGCCGCACCAGGAACTGGCAGTGCAGCTCGTCCAGCTTCCAGCTGACGATGCGGAACCGCTCGTGGTTCTTGTCGAAGATGGACGCCAGGAACTTCAGCTCAGCCTTGAGTCCCGAAACCGACATCCTCCCCTCATCTCCGGCCGGGAGCCAGGCCCGCGCCGCCGTCACGGCCGGAAGAGGCTGAGGGCGGCCGGCCGGGCAGCGGCCCTTTGTAACCGACGCGGCCGGCAGGAGGCGGCAGCCCGAGGCCGAAGAGGGCTACACGACACCGCCCCGCCACCGGCAGAGGCCGCCCGCCCCGCCCTCGCCCCGCCCCCAGCCCCGCCCTTCCTCAAAGCCTCGCCCCACAGGGCCCCCCCTGCCTCAAGCCACGCCCCCGCTGCCCGCGCACCCCCTGGAGCTCTGCTGTTCTGCCGCGCGCTCTACCCACAGCGACAGCGGGTTCGCGTCGGGTCGCGCTCCCCTCATCCCCGCTTGCTCCGCATTCATTCTCTTCAAACTATGGAGCCTTTGCCCTGGATCCCATACTGGCCATAGCGATCTCACCTCCGTGGGGCGGCCTCGCTGACCATTCCTTTTAAAGCACCAGGCTGTCACCCTGAACCACATCGGCACCTATCACTGTCTGACCTTTTTTCCTGCTCATTTGTTCATTGTCTGCCCAACACCAAGGTCTTATTCAGAGCCGCAACCCCAGGACCTAGAACAAGGCCTTTACTATGTTGACACCCAACGTGACTGAATGGACGCTCCTGTCTGGAATCCCAGCACTGACACCGCCCCTGGCGCATCCTAGGGCCTCCACAAATGGATTGGTGCAAGGGAAGGGCCTTTTGCTGAGTGTAATGTTCTGCAGTAGCATTTCGAAATCCTCAGTGATTTTTCAACAGGGGACCCTGCGCTTTCCCTTCACACTGGTCCTGACTAGAGTTACCTAGCCATCCCTAGCTCCTAAACATCTCTGGTTTCAGGATTTCCCAGCAGTCTCTAGTCTACTGTCCCTTAGCTGACAAGATACAGAACACAGGAGATACGAAGTCCACTGAGTGAGGAACGTTTTAAGTGCTTCTGTTGGTATTTACTTCTGAGATATCCCCTTCTAGTGCTTCTTAGCCTTTCAGGGGGTCACAGATCCCTTTGAGAATCTAATAAAAACTATGATCTGTCTTCCCCCAGAAAAACTTCCACATGCAAAGTGTATGTATGGGGGTTCATGGGACTGGCACTAGAGATACCACCACGAACTGGGACTGAGAGGAGAAGGGGTTCCAGCCCCAAGCTCTCAGACGAAAATACCTGAGATACTGTATTGGCATTACGGCGGAGGTAGGCACAGGAGCGGCTGGCTGCTTTCTTTGGTCTTCACTCCCACTTTGGGACCCTAAGAGGCATGAAAGTCACAGACAAGGATTTGAAACGCAGGGAAACAACCTGTTCAAAATTGGTGTGATTGACAAATAAAATGCCTTGAACCAGTTATTTGAGCTAAGCTTTCTTTTATCTCTAAATTACTAGGAGAAACTCAAGAGCTTTATAAATTGCAAATGCTTTTACTAGTTATATCTCAGAAATGAATAAATAAATAAATAAATAAATATCTCACAATCATTTTTTAGTATCTGCTGTGAGCCAAGCCCTAAGACGGCCAGAAAGATAAATAGATAGAGTCCTTTGAATTGAAGAAGCTTAAAGTTGAGGAACTTCTGGCCAAGATGGAGTCATGGGTAGACACACTGTGCCTCCTTGCACAAGCAAAATAAGGACAACAATTTAGAAACAAAAAACAACCAGTAGCAACAGAAAATGGAACTGTATAAAAGTCCAACAACCAAGGAGTTAGAGAAGACACATTCATCCTGACTGGTAGGAGGGGCGGAGTCAGGTGGCAGGGTAGAGAGGGGTCCCAGCAAAGTGGCCGCTGGCAAACCCAGCAAGGCCACGGATTGTGGAGGGGCACAGCACACAGGGCAGCTGGCAGACCAGGTGGTCGCACATTCGTGCACAGCTAAACCAGGCAAAACTGGGGAGTGAAACAGAGTGTGCAATCCAGGGTCCCAGTGCCTGAAAATAAAGCCTCAAAACGCCAGTTGAAAACACCTGTGTGGGTTGAGGTGCTGGGAGAGACTCCCAGCCTCACAGGAGATTTCGTTGGAGAGACCCACAGGGTTCTAAAACACACACAAGCCCACCCACCCGGGAATCAGCACCAAAAGGGCCCAGTTTCCTTGGGAGAAGTTCAGGGAGTGATTGAAATCCAGCAGAGAGCAGAGCAAGCACCATTGTTGCCTCTTAGATCCCGCCCCCACACACAGGGTCACAACCCAGTGACAGGGGTTGCCCCGCTATGGTGAACACCTAAGGCTTCATCCCTCATACAGAACAGGCACACCAAGACAAAAAAAAAAAAGGCTGAAACAGAAGAACAGATCAAAGCTCCAGAAAAAATACAACTGAGCCACAAAGAGGTAGCCAACCTATCAGATGCATAGTTCAAAGCACTGGTGATCAGGATGCTCACAGAACTGGTTGAATCTGGTCACAAATTAGATGAAAAAATGAAGGCTATGCTAAGTGAAATAGAGGAAAATGTACAGGGAACCAATAGTGATGGGAAGAAAACTGGGACTCAAATCAGCAATGTGGACCAGAAGGAAGAAAGAAACAACCAAACAGAAAATAAGGAAGAAACAAGAATTCAAAAAAAATGAGAAGGAGCTTAGAAACTTCCAGGACATCTTTAAACATTCCAACATCCGATATAGGGGTACCAGAAGGGGAAGAGGAAGAGTAACAAGTGGAAAACTTATTTGAACAAATAATAAAAGAGAACTTCCCTAATCTGGCAAAGGAAATAGAGTTCCAAGAAGCCCAGAGAGTCCCAAAGAAGTTGGACCCAAGAAGGAACACACCAAGGCACATCATAATTGCATTACCCAAGATTAAAATGAAGGAGAGAATCCTAGAAGCAGAAAGACAAAAGGAGAGAGTTACCTACAAAAGAGTTCCCATCAGTCTGTCAGCAGATTTCTCAAAAGAAACCTTGCAGGCAAAAAGGAGCTGGAAAGAAGTATTCCATGTCATGAAAGGCAAGGACCTACATCCAAGATTGCTCTATCCAACAAAGCTCTCATTTAGAATGGAAGGGCAGATAAAGTGCTTCCCAGATAAGGTCAAGTTCAAGGAGGTCATCATCACCAAGCCCTTACTATATGAAACGTTAAAGGGATTTATCTAAGAAAAAGAAGATAGAAACATATACAATAAAATGACAGCAAACTGACAATTATTAACAACCACATTAAAAACAAACTAAGCAAACACCTAGAACAAGAACAGAACCACAGACATGGAGATCACGTGGAGGGTTATCAACAGGGGAGTGGGAGGGGGAGAGAGGGGGGAAAGGTACAGAGAATAAGTAGCATAGATTGTAGGTAGAAAATAGACAGGTGGGGTAAGAATAGTATGGGAAATGTAGAAGCTAAAGAACTTATAAGTATGACTTATGGACATGAAATAAAGGGGGGAATGTGGGTGGGAGGGGTGTGCAGGGTGGAGGGGAATGAAGGGGGAAAGTGGGACAACTGTAACAGCATAATCAATAAAATATATATATTTTTAAAAAGAAACTTAAATTCTAGCATTGGGAACAAAATACTGTTTCCTGGTTCTTCAGGCTGCAAATAACAGAAAATTGTGATTTAACACGGCTTAGAAAATAAGGAAGCGTATTGCTTCTCGTCCTAGAAAGTCCACACGGGAAAGACTCCAGGACTGGCTGACTAGAGAGCTTCAGTGAAGTCCTCCAGAATCTTCCCATCTCCTTGGTCAGGAGGAGAGCTGGTAGCTGCGGTTGCTCCTGTGGGTCACATCCAAACATGGTTGTATCGAGAGTCAAAAAGGACTATTTCTTCCACGTCTCCTTCCAAGACGTGAGGACCTGTCCAAGAATCCCCCCAACAGACTTCCCTTCCATGTAATTAGCTAGAAAAGTCTCACCAGCCCACCCCTCAGCCACTCACAGGTCAATGGACAAGACCACTCACTCAATTCCCATCACCTGGGCTGGAAGAGTCGACCCCAGTATCTGCTACAGACACATCAGATAACATGTGACGAGGTGTTCAAAGGACTGACCTGCTTACCTGGCATAGGCGGAGAAAGAAATTCATTCCAGAAATTACCCGCACTAAAGTACAGCTGTGTTCAGAGAGCATCCGAGAGCCTGCTTGATTACACCGTCCAGCAGGGGCCACAAAGAAGGTCCAACTGAGATGTTATTGGGGATCTGATGTTGGAGTCCTGAAACACCATGCCTGGGGCCACAGTTTCATTCAGTGGGAGTTACCACTTCTAAGAAGATTAACCTGGCACTAGTGTACCAAATGGATTACAGCTGGTATAAAACTGTGAAATTGTCACCAACAAGAGGCAGGAAACCCAGGTTCTAGGTTGAGCCTGCTATCAATTCAAGGGGCCAAGTGGGATGAAGCTTGAATAGGGAGACATGCTGGTGCGGGAGAAGTGACCGTGGACTCGGAAAGGACTCTACCGGTTCTAGGGATGTACCTGACATACACCTGCTGGATCTTAGAGTTGATGCAGGGACGGAGAGAGACCTCACACTGAGTGAACGACCTTGACTTCAGCCAGACCAGCTTGGGGAGGGGCAAGACAGATACATTCAGAAATCAGAAGCCCAGGGAGCACTGGTGAAAACTGGCTGAAAACTTTGACCTTGGAGTCCTGCCGGGCCGCACGTGAATGACCATGAGAATAACACAGGTGAGAGTCCACAAGCCTGAGCAAAGAGAGAGCAACTTCAGCACGAAAGAAGGAGTGGGAGAAATCACAACCGGGATGAACTTTGAACTTCAGGGAAGTTCAAAAGTTGAATGGAGACTAATTGCAAGGGATAGCATATTTCACAGGATCCTGATGCAATATCTCCTGCAGGGCAGCTCTCAAAGGCCATCTCTTTTATGAAAATGTCCCTGTTGAATGTCACCTCTCCTTCCCTCCAGTTGCCCAGTGCCTCACCTGTTCCAGCACTTATTTCTTTGGTTTTGCCTTGGTTATGACTAGGTGATTTCCTGCTTAGCTCCTCTTCTACATTACAAACTTCTTGTCTCAGTCGACTTCCTGTCTGCAGCAGAAAGCCCGTCCTTGGGACACGAACAGCATCAGTGACCACTGAGTGAACACCGTGTACCAGCGTGAGCTCCCTCTGTTAAAGAGACCGCAAGGAAATTGTGAGAGCTGAGGCAGTCTCACTGAAACCTCAGAAAAGCCGAGGGGACCGCTCCCTGTCTGAGGTGTGCCCACGTGAGCACGGGGCCACCTACGCCCAGATGACCACAGGGCTCCCCTCGAGGCACAGGAAGTGGAGCCCACCCTGCTGAAGCCACCCAGTGACTCACTGTTCTGCGGCAGCCAACTCAGCCAGAAACTGCTCTAAGGTAAAATTTTCACAAGTTTGGACTCTGGCTTGCAATCAATCCCCTATCCTTGATTTTAGTTTCAGTGACCAGCTAAATCATTTCTCTGTTGCCTTGGTATCGGACTTCCAGACCAAGGTGCGAACACCCGGAAATTGTATGCATTTGTGGTCAAAAAGCTCAGGAGCCAATTCCGGCTTCCCTGGTCACTCTCCACGGAACACGTGGCCAGTCGCACCCCCGAGTCTTGATTTCTCTGTGTTGCCCAATGTTCATATTTCCATTATTCAAACATTTACGTGGTTTCAACTACGTGCCAGGCAGTTTTCTGGCTCTAAAAGGAATAAAGTTTCAGGAATGTATAGGGGTGAAGGCAGTGTGAACACCACAAAGACCAGAAAGCGTGGAAATAGGAAGGCAAGCAGCCCCCTTTTTTGGAGGGAATTGGAGGGGAGAAAGGGAGCGGGAGACATACTTTGTCTCCATGGAGAGGAAGGTGTTGGCATTTGGGGGTCGTGGGGTCGAGAATGGGACTTGTTCTTTTCTTGTTCTGGCTTCCTGCTCCTGACAGCATCCTGGTGAGAGCAGCAATTTCGTGTGCAGTGTTCAGTCCCCCTGAGACCCGGCCTCGCAGCGTGCCTGGAGATGTCAGCCCAGCTGCCCCGAATGCCAGTACCCTGTCCTTCTTACCACTGGTCCGTCCCCCTGACACAGTCCCTACCGCCCTGCAGGCTGAAGGGAACTACGGTCTGTGGCCCCTGCACCCCAAGCAGAGTATAGAAGGGTAAGTTCGAAACTGAGAAACAACAGCCTAAGAACCAGCACGGAACTTAGAAATAAAGGTGTTCTGTGTTCTCAGGTGCACATTACTGCCTGTGACGAAACAAACACTGTGGTTATTCCCTCTGTGTCTTCTCTTCTCAAACTATTCTCTCTTCCTAGGCGATCTCCATGGCTTCAAGCACGGCCTCTATGATATTACCCCACATTTCTATTTGCAAGGCAGGCCAGCCTTCTGCACAGCAGGCCTATACACCCAACTGTATCTTCTCCCCTCGTCTCCCCAGCCTGTCACATTAAACGTGTCCAAACTCACTCCTTCCCCAGAGCCAGCTCCTCCCCTGGTTTTACTCCCATTTCGTACCACGTTCTGTGGCCCCTCCTCCTCGTTGTCTTTGGATGCCTGCCTCACTGCTGTCCACACCACGCTGCCCGCCCTGGTCCAAGATGCTGCCTCCTCCCCCCTGAGCCATTGCAACAGCCCCCAAAGCAGGGCTGTCCGACCTTTAGGTGTCTCTGGGCCACACCGGAAGAAGAGGGGTTGTCTTGGGCCACACGTGGAATACATTGCGACACGTAGTCACAAAGACATCTCATAACGCTTTCAGTAAATTTATGATCTTGTGGTGAGCCACATTCATAGCCATCCTGGGCCGCATGTGGTCTGTGGGCTACAGGTTGGACATTCCTGCTCCAATTCCTTGCATCCGTTTTTGCTCCCTTCCAGTGCTGTCTTCTCCATGGTCTTTTAAAATAACATGTGTGTGTTTAAAACCCTTCACTGTGTTCCCAGGGCTCTGAGGATCAAGTCTCACACCGTGACTGTGTCTGGCGGGGCTCTGAGTGACCCTTCTCCTTTCTGATCACGGAAACGCCGGCAGCATCTGTTTTCCATGATTCCAAAGCTCCAAACCTGTCTTGCCTCCCGACCTTCGGTGAATGCGTGAAGCAGCGAGTGAGCAGAGGAGACGGGCGTGTTCAGTGGGGTATGCTCATAGACACAGCAAGTGATAAGAAAGTGACTTCTATTTTTAAAGACTTTATTTATTTATCTTTAGAGGGGAAGGGAAGGAGAGAAGGAGAGAAACATCAATGTATGGTTGCCTCTCCTGCATCCCCTGCTGGGAACTGGCCTGCAACCCAGGCATGTGCCCTGACTGGGAATCGAACCGTGATCGTGTGGTTCACAGGCCTGCGCTCAATCCACTGAGCGACACCAGCCAGGGCAGAAAGTGACTTTAAGAGGCTGCACAGTAGAGTCAAAAATTATGTCTGGCTAACAGCCACCAGCCGAGATTCTAACGCCGATTTCATCATTTCCGAAATAGTGCCTGTCACGGAGCTTCAGTGTCCTGCTCCCTAACACAGACAGACAGTGTCCGACACGTCCTCAGCGTCCAAGTGTGGGGAGTCCTACCATCTGCGCTGACTCCAGTTCCAGCAGAAAGAGCTGCACCTGCCCCAGGCTCCCGGACTCACCCTGCCTGCGTCCTGCCAGCCTCCCCCCCTCTGGTTTGAGTGCAGAGTAAACACCCGGTCATCACCGCCGAACAAGCAGGTCTGCTCCGCAGGTTAAGAAATAAGAGAAGTGAAGATGTTCTGTGGTTGTAGCACAGACAGGAACCAGGTCCTCCTGAAGCACCTTCCCCTCGGGGCCTTTGGAATCAGGGAGGCAATGCCACGCAAGCATCCAGAGCTGTGGGCGCCACAGGACGGGGCTGAGTGTGGATATGGCCGCAAGCCTTGGGCCCATTGGCCACAGGCCCCAGGATGGGTCTGGGCCCGCTCCAGTGTGGGTGCGTCAGGGGTTCTGGGAATTCACATCAAACAAAATCACTTCTCTACAACAGGAAGGCCTGAATCACACACACGGACCAGCTGTCTGGTTTCCCCACTCTGCCCCTGGACCCTAAGCCTTCCCTTCTCCCCACCGCGCCACAGGGGCTAGTGTGCCCTCTGCACAAGGGGCGCCCTCTCCAGCCAGAAAGGCCCAGCTGCACCCCGCCCCCGGCTGCTCTCACCGACGAGCCCTGCCCTGTGGGGTCTGCCGGGCTTCTCGGGGGCAGCCCATGTACACCCAGATCTGAGAAACGTTTGCCCCCAGAGATGCGACAGCCCCATTGGGTTGTTCTACTACCCATGGGAGTCATGCCAGCAAGGACTCTCCTCCCACATGTGGGAGGCTGAGGAGGAAATGTGTGAAAAAGATCACCCTGCAAACAAAAATATCACATTTCCACAAAACCTGAGCTATAACAGGCATCCTCAGAGAGTCGTGCTTAGTTGGTCACACCTCCAGCACTGACCAACCCGCCAGCTCGCTCAGCCTAAGGTAGACCAGCTGCATTAAGACTGTGCGCTTCGGCCCTGGATTGAGCGCCGGCCTGCAAATGAAAGGGTCACAGGTTCAATGCCCAGTAAGGACGTATACCTGGGTTGCGGGCCAGGTCCCTGGTGGGGGTGCACAAGAGGCAACCACACATGGATGTTTCTCTCCCTCTTTCTCCTTCCCCTCCCCTCTCTCTAAAAATAAAAAAATAAAATCCAAACAACAGAAGAAGACTGTGTTTAAGCAAAGAGCTAGTCCACATCCGACACTCGAAGCCCTGGGTTTGGGGGCTTTGGGAGCTGTTTTCTTCTGGAGTCATTTTCTTTTCCTGATTTACGCAAAGGCCCTGCCTGAGCTAGTGCTGGCTCTGGCGTCACGGGCCACATCCAGAGAGGAGTGACCATCTCAGGAAGAGGCACACAGTTCACTTTGTGCCTTTGGCCTTCTCCTTTTCTGAACGCTGTGCAAAACGTTGCCTTATTCGTCCAACACGGTGTCTGCTCATTTACTTAGTACAGATGTATCGCCCATTGCTTCCGTGTTGGGCAAAGCACTGCCTGAGGTTGTAACAGACAACATTTCCCAAGAGATAACACTGTCATTTGGACAATGAAAAGAGGAGGCTTCTTAACAAAATAATAATTTAGAAGGGTGTCATGTTGGAGAAGCATAGGAATGGCGAAGTGACCCCAAGCAGCCAGGCTGCTACCACTCCTGGGCCTGCAGAGAGGAAGGAGGGCGAGATCGCCGGGACGGGGAGTGAGGGGGGATGAGGTGGACGTGTCGCTCAAAGCGCGAGATCTGTGCCTCTGCAGGTCCATCTTCGTTACCATCGGAGAGGGGATACGGGTGGTACTTGGAAATGTTTATGGCAGTTTGACATGGTCGTCCAGGGGTGCGGTCAGTGTCAGCGAATGAGGTTGGAAGGTTAGGTTTTGTGTGGAAGTAGGTTCTCATGAGGCAGCAGGAATGACAGGGAAACATCTGGGGAACTAACTCAGGTTAAGAAGCTCTTGCACCAGATTGTACGTTAAGGTGCTTCTTCCTTCACTGAGAAAGTCATGCTCCCCTCCTCCTACTGAGGAAGGAAGGAAGGAGAGGAAGGAGAGGAAGTCAGACAGCTAAACTTTTGTATGTTATGTGACACAGTCAAAAGTGTGAATTCCTTAAAGGCTAGCCGTGTACTCAATTGAGATGATTTTCTCTACCCTGTGAGAATACAGAAGCTGATGAGAAGCAAGTAGAAGGATGCACTGAAGAGTAATGGTTGTCATCTACGGGGAAAGTTCTATCGAGAATGTTGAACTACAGCATGAAGCCTCAGTGTTTCTGCAAAATGAGATAGCAGTCTGGGCCCTGGCCGGGTAGGTCAGTTGGTTAGAACCTCATCCTGACACACAAAGGTTATGGGTTCGATCCCCTGTCAGGGCACATACAAGAATCAACCAACGAAGGCATCAATAAGTGGAACAACAAATCAATGTTTCTCTCTCTCAAATCAATAAAGAAAAATAATTTAAAAACAAAAACAGAAGACAGGAAGCACTGAGGAGGATGTGGAGAAACTGGAACCTTTCTATACGGCTGGCGGGAACGCAAACTGGTGCGGAGATGATGCCGCAGCCCGTGCCAAGGTCTCAGTCTGTGTGAAGTCCTTCATGGATGAGGAACCTGGAGTTCACAGCGCTAACAAGCGAAGAGAGCTGGGGTTTGAACCCCGCAGTCTGGCTCCAGCATCTGTACTCGGAAGCAGGTTCCGGGCCCCAGCAAGCCAGAGGAGGGCCCCCTGGGGGGCTGGGGGGAAAGCCAGCCCCTGCCTTCTCACTGCTCCCTCTCTGGAGAGACCAGACATCAGGAAACGAGGTTACTCGCCCCTTCAAACTGGCTAGTCCTCAGGCTAGTCCTCAAGCCTTTCCTGTCCTTGCCCACACTCCTAAGATGCCCAGACCAATTGTTGTGTTGGGTGACCTTCCTCATTTCCAGTTTGCATCTTGGCTTACGATGTGATGGCAAGACCACGAGAGACGGCAGACCTAGGGTCAAGTCCATGCCCGATCCTGCTAATTACCTTAGGATTTTTGCACAATCCGAAACCACTGTGTTGCCTCGGCCACCTTGCCTCCGTTCTGGACATTGCCATGATTGATAACTGCGGGGTGTTAGTGCTGGTGCCTGATGAAGGCCCTTTGCTTTCCTAGCCGATCGCTGTTGCTTCTGGGGCCTTCCTCGTCTGCCGACCCAGGTTGGTTCTCGGTTCCTGCCAGTGGTGTGTGCATGCGCACACGCGCACCTCCCGAGGGAACAGGGCCCTGCAGAGTTCAGGCTGATCATTAGCTCACGGTCTGTCAGCAAAAATACGTTAACAAAGAAAAGCAATTTGCTGTTATGTGTCTTGCGGTGACGTCACGGGGCTCATGTTTTCCAGAGTTCATTAGTTTTTATGTGTCCTCAGTTAATATCTAGCTCAATGGCATTTGTGAGTGGAATGCCCTCAAACAGAAAGTCACCCTCTTAAAATATAATTGAACATGTGTGCCCATTAATTTTGTGTTGCTGACACTGGATGTTATAATGGCTCAGGGCCAGGACCCCGGAGCTGGACTGCCTGGGTGGACGTCCTGACTCCACCATTTTGCTAGCGGTAAAATACTTAACAGCTTTAAGCCTTGGTTTCTTTTCTTTCCTTTCTCTTTTTTTTAATCCTCGCCCAAGGATATGTTTATTGATTTTAGAGACAGAAGAAGGGACAGGGAGAGAGAGACAGAGAGAGACATCCATCAGTTGCCTCCCATACGCGCCCCCGCCAGGGATCGAACCTGCAACCTTCTGGTGTGTGGAATGACACTCCAACAAAAACTCAGCCACTCGGCCACGGCAAAGCCTTAGTTTCTTGATCTGAAAAATAGAAGTCACTGGATGAGGCGGTCTGTTTGAAGGCTTTTACTGCGCTGCCTGGCTCAGGCCGTGCCCTCGACCAGTATTAGCTACGGCAACTATCGTGCCGGCTGCTCACGCACTGAGGGTGTGGGAGAGCACCTCAGCCGTGCTCCGGAGCACCCTCGGGGCAAGTGTGTGCGTCCTGGGGCTCAGCTCTGGGCCCTCATTGTGGTGAGGCTCCTGACCCCAGAGGCCCTGGCAGTATTGGGTTACTTCACCATGGAGCCATTGCTTCTACTGAGCTGTGACAGGGACGTTCTGCCCCGTGTTTGGGCCACCAGCAGGTGCCTAGACCTGTCTGTGTCAGGGAGAGCAGCGGCCTCCACTGGCTGGCCCGAGCCATCCAATTTGGAGGAGAATGAGAAATGCTGGTGAGAGAAAAGGATAATACACAGCCAGGGTCGGGGTCACGGAAAATCAGGAAGAGGAAAGAGGGGACAGGGTCTTGTTAGCACGAAGCCACTCACCCTCTGCCTGCAGATGGCTCCGTGGAAAGGAACTAGGCTGGGCCCCAGGCTGCAGATCTTAAGGCGGAGAATGTGGAAGGGGATGGAGCGGCGCCCATCTGGCTGGGAGACGGGGCTGGGGGACACGGCTGCCATCCCTGCTTCCTGAGACTGGGCAGAAGGTAAGGCCCAGATCAGGAGGCCTCAGGTCAGAACTCTGCCCACCCATACCCCGTCTCCTCAGGGTCTCTTTAACAGCCAACAATAGATCAGCTCTTGGGAAAGCCAGGAGGACTCACAGTGGTGTGGCCAGGGCAGGCCTCGCTGCCCTTGACCATGACCGAGGGCGATACCTGGCCCTGAAGCACACCCCCAGGCACAGCTTGTTCGGGGAGGTGCCTCAGCAGCTGCTCTATGAGTATGTGGAAAGAAAATGAGTTCCCTGCAGCTTTACTAACTTCCTTCCCCTCCAGAATGAAGGGGCTGTGAGTTCTGTTCCCTCTCTGAAAGGTGGACTTCTCCTTGACTTGTGAGAACATCTGGAGGAAGATGTGCGGGGAGGAAAGCTGGCCGAAGCCTGCAGAGATCTCCCTCTTCCTGGAGCTGCAGTTTGGGGCCCCGGCTGCCAGGAAGCTGCCTGAGGACGCCGAGGCGGGGCTTCCTCACCTGGGAATGGAGGGCAATGCATGGAGCACCAACCCCGAGGCACGCTGACAGGTGAGGGTGAGAGGTAAATAACACTGACATGCTCAGTAAGGTATGAGGCAGGGGGTAGGTGCTCCGTGGATGCCAGCCCAACGAACTTCAGAGTGTTGTAGGGGAAGGTCCAGCCCAAGAACAGAATCATTTGATAAGACGCCTATACTGCTATATCTTAGAGGTCGAACCTTCCCCCTCCGCACCCCAAATCCTTGGCACTTTTCTGGGGCCCTTCATCCTCCTCGCTCTCCTTTGGGGCGGGAGGGATCGCCCCAGGGCTGAGCAGGTCCACCACTGCCGCAGCCCCGGTTGCTGCAAGAACCCACTGCTCCTTGTGCCGGCCACACAGAGGCCGCTGGCGTCACACGACTCCCCGAAGACAGACAGAAAGGAAACCGTTCCCGTTGCACCACAATCTATCCGTCTGCCGTCCAGACCACGGGCAGCAGGCTTTGCTGGACACAATTCTCCTGGACACAGCTCTCGTTTCCGCAGGCAGGAACTCCTCTTGGGTGTCAGCTCAACCCTGTCAGGCAGAGCCGGACTCCCCCAAGGGGTCATCCCCACCTGCAGTCCTAGCGCGCGGAGCACAGACACCTCAGGAACCTGCATCCTCCCCTGTGGTCGCATGGCAGACAAAAGAAGGAACTCCAGACATAAACCAGATTCCATAGCAACGGAAAAAAGCCAGTCTCAGAAGTACGTATACTGTATGTAACTTGGAAAGCAGCTACAAAGGAAATATGTGTGTATACAGAAGGGTAAAACAAAACTATATCAAAAACAACTCAAAGGGGCCCCCAGCCAGGTTGCTCAGTTAGTTAGTGCATCATCCCAATACATCAAGGTTGTGGGTTCGATCCCTGGTCAGCGCACATACGAGAAGCAACTAAAGAATGTGTCAATAACGGGGACAAATCAATGTTTCTCTCTCTCCCTCTCTCTCTAAAAGTCAGTAAATAAAATTTTTAAGATGTTATGTATTTATCTCCAGAGAGAGGGGAAGGAAGCAGGAAAGACAGGGAGAGAAACATCAGTTGGCTGCCTCTTGCACGCCCCCTAGGGGGGGGACCCGGCCTGCAATCCAGGCATGTGCCCTGACTGGGAATCGAACCAGAGACCTTGTGGTTCACAGGCCCGCACCCAGTCCACTGAGCCACACCAGCCAGGGCTAAACATCAGTAAATACATTTAAAAAGAAAAACTCAAATGGAACAGATAGTTGAGCACCAATGCTCAGCATTATTCACAATAGCCAAAAGACGGAAGCCACCCAAGTGCCTATCGGTGGGTAGATGGATAACAAGATGTGGTCTTTACAGATGACAGACCTTATTCAGCCTTAAAAAGGAATGGAATTCGGACACAGGCTACTACAGGGGCAAACCTCGAGGACATGATGCAAACCGAACAGGCCAGCCATGAGGAGACAAATACCATAGGCCAATCTTAGTGGTGGAGACCTCAGAGACAGACAGACAGTGGTGGCGGCCAGGGGCTGAGGCAGGCAGAGTAGGGCATTAGCGTTCGGTGGGGGCAGAGTTTCCGTTTCGCAAGAGATGAAAAGAGCTCTGGACGTCGGTTGAGCAACAGTGAGAATACACTTAACACGGTCAAGCTCTCCACCTAGAAGTGGTTGAGAAGGTGGGGTTCACGCTGTGTGCATTTCACCACCATTAAACAAACAGGCAGAAAGGAAGTCCTCAAGGGACCAAGGGGAGGGGAGTGTGGACGGCAGGGTACACGGGGTGGGGGAAGTGATGGTTTCCCGCCTCCACTGCCCGGGCCCCACAGGGCCCCACAAGCTGACAGAGCCTGTTGCTGCTCAGTCTGCACACATAGCAAGCTGCGTCCATGTTCCTGGGAGACAGCCCGTCTTGTGTAGAGCGACAGTGTCACTGAGACACTTCCACCAAAAGGAAAGGCGCTTCCCGCTTATGCTTGCAATGCAGTCTTCTTGAGGGGCCATATTAGATTCCCACAGTGCGCAGTGTTCTGCACGCACTGCTCATGTGAGAGACCCCAAAACAAGACCCTTGGGTTCAAACTTCAGCTGAGGGCCCAGGAGCAAGTCACAGATCCCCCTCTGCTCCTATATCACTTACTTCTCAACCCATTTATGAGGCTGGAGATGAGGTACGTAAAGTGCCTACTGTGTGCGCGGGCACGTAGTAGGAGCTTAGTAAGTTTACGCTCCCCTTCTTCCCCACTATCCAACTGGATTTGGTAACCCTGGGGGAAAACAGGCATGGGGTGATGATACCAGGAAGGCTCCAGCCATACTGTCCTCCACAATCCTACCCATTCAAGTCTGAACTGGACCTCAGCTTGCCGTTTACTAAACAAGGCAGGATTGAGGTGGGCAGGAAGAGAGGAGCTTGATTTCGTTTTCCCAGCTGGGTCGATGTGGCTCCATAAGTCAGGCTTCACTACCTGGTTCCAGCCCACCCCACACTCCCAAGGCACCCAGCTTCAGGTACTCTGTATGTCTTTGGCCAAGTTTAAGGCTGTCAGGAAGAAGGAGAGGCATTTCCCCAGACAGCCTGTAGGTGGCACCAGAGCCACGTGGAGCTGAGCTTGCTTTTCCTGGTCCAAGTCTGGCCAGGCAGGGAGCCTATCCAAGCCTATGGGGAGGATCCTCTGGCTGATTTCTTCTCTTTGGTAGGATAATCCTGTGACTTTTCAGTCAAAACCAGACCCTTCCAGATGCTTTCCAGAGGGTGAAGGGGCACTGTTAATACATGAGGACAACAGGCGAAAACTCCCCTGTCCCTGGTACACCAGAACCTATTGTCACCCTACGCTCAGGTCATTTGTCTTCATTGTTTCCATCCTTCCCTTTCATGTTTTTAGAAAACAGATACTGTTTTCTGTCTCCGAGCACTGCTATCTTCGAAGCTGACAGGGTAATGGGATGTTTTAGACCTCGCCACTTCCATTGAACGAAGCCTGAACAGAGTCTGTGAGTACCCACTGCAATGTCGGGGGACGCCATCCCGTGAGGAAAGAGTTAAAGATGTCAGGGGTGGAATAGTGACCTCACCCAGACTTTGTGCCTCTCGGAACCTGCTTTCCTGAGTCTATCCCCTGCTTTCCTGAGTCTATCCCCGGAACTTGGTTCCAAGTGCCCGTGTCCTGTATCTCTCTGAATGGAAGCCTGAACCAGCCTGGTCTCCTTCTCACACCTCCCTCAGCCTGCCTCCTCCCTGTGGCACTTTTTCCTCACAAAGCTGATGGAAAATGGCCCTGGCTGGCGTAGCTCAGTGGATTGAGCACGGGCCTGCGAACCACACGATCGTGGTTCGATTCCCAGTCAGGGCACATGCCTGGGTTGCAGGCCAGTTCCCGGCAGGGGACACACCAGAGGCAACCATACATTGATATTTCTCTCTCTCTGTCTCTCCTTCCTTTCCCCTCTAAAGATAAATAAATAAAATCTAGAAAAAAAATTTTTTAAAAAGCTGATGGAAAATGAAGGGACCCTGAAACACTTCCTGAAACACTTCCTTGTGTCATCAGCTCAGGGATACTTGCCCCTTGGACAACATAATAGAACGCTTATAGTCTAAAAGGTTGAGGCCTCCCGGCACCTGCCCCAGGCTGTGTTCTCACATCACCTGCGCAGAAAGAGGAGGCAGAGCAAACCCACCACACGCACACCTCAGCCCCGTCCCTCTTCCTGGTCTGTTCTGTGAGTGAGGGGACATGGAGGGGGAAAAAGGAAAAGAAAAAAATAAAATGCTGAAATAACAAGAGTATCCCCCTAATAGAGCAGTTGTTATCGTTCAAAGTGCTTTACATGTGGTTTAATCCTTAAAACAACTCTGGGGTGTAGGTAGTTATTGTCACCCCACTTATCAGATGGGGAAATTGAGACACAGGCCCAGCAGCTGGCCCAAGGTGGTGGGGGCAGGGCTTGAACCTGACTGCTCTGGGTCACCGCAGTTCACCCCCGTACCACACAGGACAGCGTGACATCCTCTGGCATTGAAGCATTTCCTTCTATTAGCTTGGTGGCCTTTTCTGAGTGATCTAAATCTTATAAATTTGCTTCAAAGAGTACAACTAAATTAAAGTGGAAGGTCGGATATAGAATGGGTGGCATTCATGAATAAATTATAAGACTCTGTGGTTTTAAATCATAATTATTTGCTTATCTTGTGACTTTTGCTGGACTATAATGTGCCAGGGAGATGAGTTCAGTGACAGGCACAATGTGTCATCAAATCTCATCGTGCTTTCCGTTGTCATGTGGGAGGCTGGACGCAAGTGTGAGGAGTCTTAACTGGTTGAGATAGAGTCAGATGCCCCTTACAGCACAGTGTCCTCTCTTTCTCTCTCTAAAAATCAATCGATCAATCCATCAATCAATAATCTTCAAGAGGTAGGCTGATGGTTCCAATGGGATCTGCCCTGGGGGTGGGGATGGGTCCTTGTAGTCCCTGACCCCTCCCCCACTGTGCTCCACACTGCAGCTGGGGAATGGGGTGGGCGGGTGGTAACAGCCCCTGTGAACAGCCTGAAGCCTGCACTCTGGGCCCTGTGTCTCCTCCCCACCCATCACTGACACCAGATGCACCCCCAAATATCCCTTTGTTTGATGAACCCTCACCTCACAAGAAACGTCTCCAACTCCAGTACCTGCTGTTTGAGCTCGTGGATTGGCTTCCTAGGGGAGGGTCTGGCACACGGGGAGCACTACATACATGTTAACTGGATGGATGGACGGACGGATGGAGGAAGGCCTTCCTAGGGTGGAGCCTAGACACACATCTGGCTGCTGAGGACCAGAGGGCCTAGGTCAAACCCTCCTTGTCACTCAGAAGGTTCCCGGGGCCAAGGGGTGAGGGAGCGGGAAACAGCGAAGTGAGGGGGGGTCTGAGGGTCTGAGGGCCTCAGCTGGCACCGGGCAGGAGGGAGAAGAGGGCTAAAGGCAGGAACCACCCCAGAGCTGAGCGAGTTATCACAACACTGAATCGCAGGAGTTGGATTTACGTGGCCCATTGGAAAGAGTGGGAATAGCTTCGGTTGTAAGAAGCGCTTTGGCCATTTGAGGGACAAATAAATGTGAATGCCTAGTCCAGCTTCGCTCCCCCCCAAAAAGGGCCCCACGTGCCAGCTGTTGGTGTTGTGGGGGGCTTCTCCCCACACCGCCCCCAGACCCTGCCCCAGAGGACCCCACCCAGAAGAGGTGAGGTGCCAGGTGCCCCAGGAGCAATTCTGCCATTGAATTCCTTATTCTGACCTGACCCCCACCCCCGCACCCTCCTCTCCTCACGAGGGCCCTGGGGTCACACCATCTCACTGCAAACCTGCACTCAGCCAGCACCAGCTGTGGAGCTGAAGGCACTGGCCTGGCCAACGGCCAGCTGAGCAACAAGGGCAAGCGAATGGGCCCCTCAGAGTGAAATGAGGACAGCGATGCGTGTCTGTCCCCTGCTGGCCCTCAGAGAATCTGATAAACGGCGAAACAGGAGAAGCACATGGCTCTGTGCAAAACGAAGGAGAGCTCTCCCCTTTCGCATCCTGAATTTGGCTTCTAAAGGCTGGGGGCAAGCTTCTCAAACAGCCCGGCAGCTACCAGCTCCTCCTGCCCAGCCAATTGAGGTTTACATCTGACCGCATCCCCAGCATCACCAGCCAGCGTGAAAAAACCAGCCAAGGAAAGCGCAGCTGCGCTTCCCAACTCCTGGAGGCATGAAGCCGTCCAGCATGGGGCCAGAGATGGGGCCAGAGCAGCCCAGTGGGGTCACCTGCCGGTCAGGCCCCATAAGCTGTCTCTCCTCTGGGAGACGAGAGGTTAATAGTTCCTTGGGTCCAGATGTCAAGTTGGAATTAATTTATATAAATGGCAAGTCTGCTCTGTAAGCAAAAAGGAGGGTGTTCATCATCGCAAGAAAGCTGTCTGCGTGCCAAGGCGCTGACCTCGTCTACGAGGCTGGGAATTCTCTTTCCCTTGCAGAGCCCGAGGGGCCCCTGCCTCTGCAGACCCGGCCAACGGTGGTTCCAGTTCAGCAAAGGCGCACCCTGCCTCCAGAAGCCGTCCCCACGCTGCCTGCAAGCATCGACGGCTGCAGCTCACGGCCTGTCCTCCCGATGCCTAATTCCCCTGTGTGTTTCTGTCGGCACACCGGAGGGCAATGTGACCCAGTCTCTAGTTCCAAAACCACAACCAGAAAAAACGGTCCCAGAAGAATCCCAAAGAGAGAAGAATGTGAGGATGGTGCCCCAGTCCACCGAGCAGTCCACCTTGATTTGCAGAAAACAGATTCCGAAGGCCAATTTCATGGTTGGAACTCCGACTCCCTCAGCTACTAACAGGGTGGCCTCCAGAAGTCACTTCATCATTGGCTTCAGCAATTTCATCTGCCAAACGGGGCTGCCAGTGTTTGCATGACGGGGTTGCTGTGAGGACTAACCTAGCCACGTGACTGACTGGCAGGCACATAGCTGATGCCCATTTCAGTTAGAACCATTTGGTCCACAAATTGGTTTAAACAGGAGGAATGTGAAAGCTCACAATACGGCAAAATCTGGCACCCTATGGGCTTCAAACAGAGTTTGATCAGGGCGCTGGCTCTGTCTCTGCATAACTGCCTCCTTTCTACCCAGCTTCCTTCATGGTTACAAAATGATTGCAGCTGTTCCAGGCCTCACATCTATCCTCTGCAGCATCCAGAGGAAGAAAAATCCTTTTTTTTTTTTTTACAATGCAACATAAGTACTCAGTCCCCACTGATTATAATGCTTCAGGCCACATCCCCACTTCTGAACCTGTCACTGTGGCTGGGCTATGCTCTCACTGGCTTAGGCCCAGGAGGCCGAGGGTTGAGGTGACACTCAGTACCTGAGTTCCTCCCAAGGTTGAGACTCACCGTGGAGGATCCTGCTTCTTTGTATCTGTGTCCTCAAAGCCGATACAATGTGCGATACACGAGATGCTCAGGAAGAGCGTGTTGAGTGGATGACCACTGAACGAGGTTTATGAAATCTAAGTGGGGCAAAGAGATTGTGTGGTTATGACATCCACCCTTCTCTGAATCAGCTGCCTATTCTGTGGTAATTCCCCAGATTTCTCGCCCATGAAACCCCAGATGATGGAGGCTGACCCTCGCCTTTCCCCAGAGACGCTGGTTCCTCCCAGTAACACTGTGAAGCCTGAATAAGCCCCTGCCAGGGCCTGAGGGGCCATCTTTACACAGCTCCCTCTAGCAGGGAGTGGGCACATCAAAAATCCAGTTCCATTTTTAATCCTTAGACCCAATAAAGAATATTTGATTTATCTGTAAATAGTTTTCATTTGTTTAGTGGGAATGAGGAGGAAATTGAGAGGAGGGCTTTTTAAAATCTGAGCGGGGAGGGGAGGGACATTCTCTGTAGCTGCAGTGGCCTTCAGTGGGGTCCCTCCTGAACAGCAGGGCTCCACCCTGAAGGGGGCTCCAGTCCCGGGCCAGGCTGAGCACCCAGCACTGAGGCTAGGAGATGAGCTGAGCCAGGTCACATGGCAAGACAGGGGAATGAAAGCCCACTCAACTGTGCCCTGAGCTCTGTGGGGGTACCTCAAACCCACCATGTTCAAATATGAACTCAGCATCTTGCTGCTCCTCGTTCCCCATCTCCAGCCTGTAACAGCCCCTCCAGCCCCCCAGTCCTATCTGCCAAGGTCACCAACACCTACTGGCTCCACTTCCGACCTCCCCTGCTCTCATTCCTCAGCCCTGGACCCTGAACCGCTCCCTCGGGTTTTTATCTCAGGTCCCACCTCTGTGGGCATAGACCAGACCCTGCTCTTCGCTGCCTTAAACGCCTTCAGCAGCTCCCCGCTGCATACAGAGTGAAGTCCCTACTCTTTACAGGACACCCGAGGCCCTGACCTGTCGGTCTGTTCTCACAGGCCAAGGACACAGCGACCCCCCACTCCCGGAAGAACCACGGGGAGGCACTCAGGCTCACTCCCAGGTGGGCTTCAGTGCTGCCTCCTGGTGGGGGGCGTGGGGAGTGTCTCCTGCCGCGACTGCCGGGCTGGGAAGGGACGCAGCGGCCCTCCGCACACACTAAGCACTCGAATTTGCTTTGCACCAGACCCTGGTTCGGGAATTCACTGGGGGGATCTTATTTAATCCTCACAGCTGAGAGAGGTGGTGTTAGTCCCGCTCCCAGCCGGCACCCACAAGAGCTGGTCCAGCCTGCACTGGCCGGCTCTCGGTCCATCATCGCACTTTCTGCTGCGCTTTCCTCCGCAAGGAACGCCCCCCACCCCCACACACACACCATGAACCCTCGGGAAACACACTTCTGTTCCATGTAAAAGGCCCTTGAGTCCGGAGCCCTGGCACAGGACCCCCGCCCCCCACGATGATCCCCAGTGCAGGCCCGTCCTAACTGCCACCGCTGACCCTCCCCGCGCCTGGCGCCCCTGCTAAATCAGGATCCCCAGGCCCAGCGGCAAGCAGGTCTTTGTGATTTCCCGAATGTCAGGAACACATCTGTCGCCCGCCAGCTTCCCACACCCCGCCCTGGGTGCGCCCGGGGAGGCGCTGCGCCATATGGCCAGGTTGCCCATTGTGAAGCCCCGTTTCAGCCAACTGGCTTTGAAGATGAAAAGCAATTAGGGAGGGGCCCCAGCGAGTCGAAGCCCTGGAAGTACACCCTGCAGACAGCTCCCTCATCTCTCCCCACCCCACCGGAACCGGCTCTTTCTAAAGGCCTCCCCCGCCCTCCATGGCCCAGGCCACCGCGTGTTGAGGCAGAAAGAGAGCTCCGTGACATGTTTGCATCCAGACACAGATAACTGACAGGAGCAAGAATTGAGACAGGGACTTGTGTTTTCCTCTCCTCCCTGCCCTTCCCCTCCCTCCAGGGGGTGGCCAGCTCTGGCCCTCACTGCCCTGGGGGAGGGCAAGGTGGAGGGAGAACCCACCCTCTGGACACCACTTCCTGCTGCCCCATCCACGGAGGACAGGATGCCTCCCCTCACCCACTGCCACCTCCCCGCCGAGCCCAAGACAAGGCACGGGCCCTGCCCCAGCACAGGGGGCTTCAGACACAGGAATGTCACCTTTAAGAAGAGATTCAGCCCTGGCTGGTGTAGCTCCGTGGATTGAGCCCAGGCCCACAAACCAAAAGATGGCAGTTCGAATCCCAGTTAGGGCACATGCCTGGGTTGCAGGCCAGTTCCCTGCAGGGGACACACCAGAAGCAACCATACATTGACATTTCTCTCCTTCTCTCCTTCCCTTCCTCTCTAAAGACAAATAAATAAAATCTTTAAAAAAAAAAGAGAGAAGAGATTCATCTGGGACCCAAGTGGCAGGGAGGTGCCCTGAGGGGGCGCACACCAGGGCGGGGGGGGGGGGCCTATGCTAAGCCCTTGGCATCCATCTCTCTGACCTTCCAGCCCCGCTTCACAGAGGGGTCAGACCCACAGGACCTGCTCCCCAGGAGGCCCCCAGTGGCCAAGGGCCAGCGCTGGAGCAGGGGCACATGGCCACCCTCCCTTCCAGAGCGCTGCACCATCACCTGAACTTTCCCGATGATGACGAAGGTTCATCTGGGCCCTGCTGGCCCCCAGCAGGGCTTCCCCTGGTTGGAAACCTGGCACTGTCACCAGGGCAGCTGTCACAGCGGCCTGCTATCACTGTGCCCACTGCTGAGAGGTGGCAAGGGACCCCCAAGACGACCCAGGAGCCCAGTCCAGGGAGGTAGAGGCCGGGAGGGTGAGACCAGGGCCGCGGATGCCGGCTGCTCAGCTCTCCACCCAGTTTCAGCTCCCATCCTGGGGCTGGGCTGCCCACTCAGGGCTGGGGGAGACAGGGCTGCCTGGCAGAGCAGCGATCCCGAGGCACCTGCCTCGCTCTGCAGAGGGGCTGACGGATCGGTGAAGGTGCCCGGCCAACAGGAAGCCCTCATGCTTTCAGCCCCTTGGTCCAGTCTCCTCCCCGGGGGTCACAGGGTCCCCGCTGTGTCTGTCCCTCCTGTTTCTCCTGAGGTCCCTTGTCATTGGATTTAGGGCCCACCCAGATAACCTATGAGGTTCTTAGTCACAGATTCCAAGACCCCTCCCTTTTCTAAACGAGGTCACGTTCGGAGGTTTTAGGGGTGGAAAGCGGATGCCCGCTTCCGGGAGGCACCGTTCACGCCCCCACACATCTGTCACTGGGTTGCCCCCCTCCCCAGACTCCCAGCCGGGCCCTGGTACCTGTTCGATCTTCGCGGCAATAAGAGCAGTGTCAACACCAACAGGGGACTCTTACTGAGGACCAAGGACCTCGATGTGCCCTCGGCATTCGGGACCCTGTGTCACTGTCACCCAGCCCTGCGAGGTGGGTGCCGTTACCTCCACAGGACAGAGGAGGCAACTGAGGGTCAGAAAGATGCTCTTTCTCTGTGTTCCAGCCTCTGTTTTTTCTACTAGTTGATGATAGCCAGAGAGGGAAGAGTGTGTGTGTGTGTGTGTGTGTGTATGTGTGTGTGAGTGAGCGAGAGAGAGCAAGAGCACATCAAATCCACTGCTAGAGAAGCTGACACCTGTACAGGAACCAGGGCCCTGGACCCCGGATGCGCTGGCACTAAGCTGCCCCCATCACGGCGGTCAGCGTTCTCAGTGCCCGGCAGGCTGCCTGGAGCCAGAGCCAGGCCCAGGACTCACTGGGGTGGGCCGTTGGAGGCCCACACCGCACACAGGACCCGCCCTCTCCGGGCCCCTGGCTCAGGCCTTCCACGCCTTGTTTCTGGGAAGCCAGATTGAATTAGCCACCGCACCCATCTGCCCAGCCCTGGGCCTAATACCATCTGGCAGCTCATGGACTCGTGGCCAGAAATCCAATTTGCCGCAGCTTAATTGAGCCCTGGACTCCTGGGGGGGCACTGGCCCTCAGGCCCTCCTGCCCAGCCAGCAGAAGATTTTCCGGTGATTAGGAGAAGGAGGAAGAAACGGCGGGAGCTGAGTTCATTTCAATTACCCTCATTTTCTCCCCAGAGGGGCAGCACATTATCCCTCGCTGAGAACCCCTCTGCAACAGCTGCAGAGGACATGGATAGGCACTGAGTATTTGGAGTATCCAGGACGTCCCCGGCACCCTGCATTTATCTGCTGCCTCTGTTGCGAGTCAGACAGCCCCCCACCTGTTGGCCCTCTGCATTCAGGAGCCCCACCAGACAGGCGGCCTCAGACCTGTGTCTCCCTCTGTGGGAGCAAAGCCTGGGCGGCCTTGAGGCTTCCCACGCTTATGAAAACCACCCCTGTTGTCCCCACTCCGCCCGACGCTCCTGGGAGCTGAGCCAGGGCACCCCCCTCCGCCGCCGTGATGGCTGCGGTCTCCTGGGGAGGGACCTGATTAGTGAGAGGCAGCCACCGCTCCTGTGCCTGGAGGTGCTGGGCCCAGACTGTGTCCAGAGATGTTTCCAGAAGCATCCCTGGAGCTGCGCATTCTGGACTCAAACACTCAGGCAGAAGTCCTTAGGGAAGATCAAGTCCAACACAGAACCAGAGACCCGGGGCCACATGTTCAAGGTCACACAGCAAGTCGGAGCCAGAGCACAATCCCAGCCACACACAGGGGTCCCCCTCCTGCCCCCCCCAATGAATGCCTGAAACTGGAGATAGCACTGAAGATATCCTGGGTGCACGATATTTTTCCCTATATGTACATAACTAGGATAAAGTTTACTCTGTGAAGTATACACAGTACGAGATCAACAGCAATAATAAAATAGAAACATTTTCATCATAAACTGTAATAAGAGTAATGTGAAGGTGGTCACGCTGTCTCTTTTGAAACATGTTATTGTATTGTATTATTCACCTTTTTGCACAGAGGAAGCCCTTTCTGGCTCCTCTCTGGCCTGTCCTAATGGCAGCATCACCACTCCCACACATGGGGCCGTCACCGAGTATGATAAAGGTGACTTGGACACAAGCCCTGTGACAACACAGCAGTCGATCTGATCACGAAAACAACTACCAGGCGGGGAGACTGGAAGGAGGGTCAGCGGCTCACCAGCTTTCCTGGGCCCAGCTGTTTATCTGGGAGAAAGCTCAGCATGTAGGGGACTGTGGAGGGCAGAGGGGGGACCGAAGTCAGCCTGGCAGTCACCAAAGGCTTTCTGGACAAGGCGACCCTGGTCGTGACAGGTAGTGAGGAGACAAGAGTCTAGCACTCTCATGGGTGTCCCTCCATGTGGAAGGAAGCACCAAGCAGGGGCCACACGGTCCCTCCCCAGAAGGACCCATCTAAGAACAGAGAGGCCAGCAAGGAGGTGTCCAGGAGAGCATGGCGCACTGAGGGGCCGGAGAGAGACCAGGCTGGAGACACGGGCAGAGTCCAGCTCTAAAAAGGCCTTGGGTGCCATGCAAAGGGTTGCAGAGTGCATCCTGCTGGCTCTAAAGGCCAGCTGGGGAGTCCACGCAGGGAAGCACCACGCTCAGATCTGTGCATTTGGAAGGTCAATCTGGCTGTGCCGGGAGGGGTGGGGGGCTGGAGGCAGCAGGGCTGTGATGAACCGGGCACAGGTGGAGTCCAGGGCACAGGCGGAGTCCCATATGAGGAGCAGGCGACAGAGGCAGGGACCTCATCAGAGTAGAAAGAACCTTGGAGAAGCTTCTAGCTAGAGAGCTGTGGCCTGCTTGTGCGTGTGCGTCCCTGTGTGTGCCTGTGTGTGGAGAGTGGTGGGGAACTACTTGCTCCCCCTCTGAAACCGGCCACGCCCTGCATGCCGATAGGGGGCGCTGTGAGCCGTGCCCGCCCCCCAACACACATGCACACACACACACACACAAACGCACGCACGCACGCACGCACGCTCTCGCGCGCACTCCAAACACCTCTGGGGACTGGCCCTGAAGAGGGACGCACTGGGCCTGGAGTCCTGGGAGGCTGGGTGACGATGCAGCAGGAAACGAGGAGAGAGGTGTTCACACTTGGCTCCGGGTGCACGCAGGCAGTTTCCGTCCCCGACACAACCACCGCTGCGACCCCTGCAGATCAGTGTTCTCAGGGTGCAGGTCGGATTCTGTCTGCAGGACCAGTTTTTGGAATTCCTGGCGCAGACACAGGGGAAGTGTTTAGGCATTTTCCCTACTAAGCAGCTGTACTACTTTACAGCCCAGCAGCAGCAGCATGGGAGGGTCTGTGCATCCAAACTCACGCCTGTCCGCTGCCATTTTTAAAATATCCTCTGGTCCTGGCTGGGTGGCTCAGTGGGTTGGAGCAGCCTCTCCTTAAGCCAAACGGTTGTGGTTTGTTCTGTCAGGGCGTCTGCGGTGGTGGCTAGGCGGGCCACTGATCGGTATTTCTCTTTCTCTCCCTCTCTCAAATCAATGAAAATAGCCTTTGGTGCGGATTCACAAAATAATAAAAAAATCCTTCTGATCTGTGCTGGTTCAGCAAAAACAGGGGCTTCCGTTTCATTTCTTTTATTACTACCATTGTTACCAATGGTTTCAAATGTTTTCTGCTTGTTTTTCCTTATTTTTAAATCATTCGTCTGTGAGCCCATTGCTGCTGTGCCGATGTCTTTTTCCCATTGATGTGTAATGACAGCAACCCTTCCTCAGACACACACTGAACTCTCCCAATCGGTCAATCTGCTCACCAATTGTGTGTGTGATGTTTCCACGGGCGAACCTTCGTGCTGCCACATTCTCAGCCAGGGTGTCTGCGTTGGTGTTAGGCCTAGAGAGACCTCCCCCTCGTGAACCGAATAGCCACATTTTCCTCTGGTTCATGATCTTTGTGCATTATTTATTACACTTTAACTCTGACCTCATTTGGAATTTATGTTCGTATGCGGTTTGGGAAAGATGAAATCCTTACTCTTCTCAGCCCCATTTATTCATTTCCTGCCCGCTTCGAAAGGCCATGTTTGTCAAATTCCAAACACCGAGTGCACTGGGGATTTCCGCATTTTCCATCACGCCACTTGCTGTGTCTTTTGATGAGGATTGGTCCCCATTGGTCCCCTATGTTATTCTTTTCTTTCTTTCAGGACTTGGCTATTCCCTGCCATTCACTGATGATGCTTACAATGAGCTTATCAAGTTCAGCGTCACTTTCCTCCCCCAAAACAATTCCTTTGGGATCTTGATTGGAACTTATGAATTCACTCGAGGACATGATACGTTCATCCCTGGTTCAGGGGCGCACTGCTCCACAACTCTGATGCCCACCTGGAGTGTGTTCACAATGCGTCAAAGGCAGAGAAAGGCCACCAGTCCGTGGGTTCCTGGTCTTGCTGAAAGGCCCAGCCTCTCCCTCCCCTGCCCACTGGTCTTGAAAGGCCCGTGAGGAGGAGGCCATCCCTCTGACTTCATTCCCCCTGTGCCCTGCAGGCCCGGCCAGAAGGTGTAGGAGGTAGAAGGAGCCGCTCCTCACCTGCCCCCGCAGGCTGGCCACCAGCTTGCAGAACCTCCAATCCCTGGCCCCCCACACTAGCATGGCTCCTTGAACACAGGGCTGTGGGGGGTGGGAGGGAGCCTGTCTGCCAGCCCCCCGGGGTGCTGATTCCCAGGGCAGGATAAGGGTGCAGATGTCCTGATGCTCTGCCAACTCTCCGATACACTGCCAATGGGACAGAGAGATTCTGAGAGGTTTTTCCAGTGACAATTCACGAGAGTCGAAGAGAAAGACACGGACAGGCTGGAATAAATTGGGGGATGGGCTGCTTTCCCCCCAAAAAAGACACACACACCACAGCCACCCAGGCCCAACACCCCCCCATTTCTATCCTCCCTGCCCCCACCCACCCATCCCCACCCCCACAGCACTGCAAAGTGTGGCAGAGAACCAGCAGCATCCACGTCAGAAAGTAGAAGTGGGGACCCACTCAGCCCTGATGTCACAATCTGATTTCCTCAGAGTCCCCGGTGATTTGAGACTATGTGTGAGACCCAGGACACCTGACCTCAGGGTCAGCCGGGGTCCGAGCTGAAACACAGAAGATGCAGAGAGCACTGAGGAACCCTGAGTCGGTCACAAGGGGCTCAGTGAGGTAAGTAAGGCGGACGCAGGTACTGTGTGAGATCGCTGATGTGAGGCCCCTAAAGAAGCTGCACCTGCAAACAGAGAGGGTAAATGCTGGTTATGGGCCAGGGGGGTAGAGTGGGCAGGAATGACTGTGGAAGATAAGCCCAGCAGGGGCAGAACCGGGCAGAAGGACACCCAGCAGAGGCCTGCCCTGCCACCCCACCCCCAGCTTTTGCCCAGATGCCAAAGGTCACCAGAAGGGCCAGGCAAAGCCAGATATATATAAAAAAAAAGTCACATACCAGCTAAGGAAGTCTTTCAAGAGCTGAGATGATGAACACTAGAGAAGTCAGGGTGGGCTTCCTGGAGGAGATGCTAGAGCTGAGCCCTGAATGCCCAGCGAGCTGTGGCAAGCTCAGAGGTCGAAGGGGCTGCTCAGGACAGAATGGGGCAGACACTCTGAAGTTAAACCAGGGGGTAGAAAAGCTTCATTTGCTGCCTCCCTCAGAACCTAAGACCCAAACCGATAGCCGCAGTCATGACTCTGATAATTGAATAAGGAAAAATCAGGATTACCCTGTGGAAGGATCCTCTGCTATAGAGGCAACAGTAATAAAAAGAGAGGAGGGCAATGTCCTATCTACCATCTTTTTACACATGGAAAAACCACAGCCCAGGAAGGTGGGCAACTTACCCTCCACAGACAGTACACGGCCAAAGTAGGATTTGAACCCAAGTCAATATAACAAAGACTCTTGTACTCCCCCCTGCCCGCTCCCCATGCCACAGCCGCTCCTGAGCACCTGCTGCCAGTTGCCCACACGACCTCATTCACGGTCAGGGCAGCCCCACGGTGAAGAAAAGGAGAAAGGAGCTTCTCCAAACTCACATCGCCCCAAGGGGCAGGGATGGGAGCCCATGCCTGTCAGCCTCGCTACCTTAGCTGCCGCCTACACTTTGAGAGACACAGAGCCCAAGGATGGAGAGACCATGGAGAGAACCCCTTCCAACCTGCTGTGTAAGAGAAGACAACTCTTTGAGCAAGGTGACATGCTGGGGGCAGGCACCAAGCAGCATCCGCCTGGCTAGTGAGGCTCCGGAGATGCCTGGGTGGGCCTGCCGCAGAGGAGGGGGCCCCTGCTGTCCTTTGTCTGAAACCCCTCAGGTCTGCACTCGCAAGGTCCCTGGTCTGAGTCAGCCCCGACCCAGGTTCCCGAGCCCCAGCTGCAGAGCCACCAGCCCTGCGGGCTCCGGGGCCTCAGCTGCTGTGTGCCCCGACACTGACGAGCACTTGGGGAGCTGGCTTCGCCTGCAGCAGAGGGGGCAGGTGCAGGAGAAGGAGCAGGGAGCCTCGGGGTCAGGGAGCAAGGGCCACCGGGACCCAACAGAAGCCAGACGAAGATGGAAATGGCAGCTCTACAGACCTCCCTCCCCTTCAGTTTTCGCTCCTATGAAGTGGGGGCCATGAATTCTTGTGAGGACAAAGTGAGAATTAGTTGTGATGTAGATACTGCAGCACCTAGTAGGGCCGGCACGCTGTAGCTTCCTCCCCACCAGCTAGAGAAATGAGGATCAAGAGCCCGCCCTGTGCTAGAGCCCTTTCAGGCTGCTGTGGGGCAGACTGACCCTTCTAACAAACAATTCTGCCAAGAGACAAGTCTCTCGGAAGCTGCTGAGGGAGAAGGGAGAAGGCTTCCTGGAGGGGGAGGGAGCACCCTGGCAGGAGCTCAGGGAAGCATCTAGCAAAGGGGACTCCTCCTACCCTCACAGCCTTCTCTTGCCCCCCGTCCTTCTGTTCCCCTGGGTCACTGCCCCAGCCCCCCACCCCAGCCAGGCCTGCCCACTCTACCTCCAAGCCTGCAGTCTCCAGTGATGTATTTCAAAAGTGCAAATATGAGCTAAATTATTCAATCGCCCCCAGACCTCCTGTGGCTCCCCACTGTGTCGGAGCCAAGCACCTTATCCCGGCTGCCCAAGGTGGACGTCAGCCTCCCCCTCTCACCACTGCCCACACACTCCAGACGGAACCACAGCTAACTCCTCGGGGTTCCCTCACTGTGTCTTTGTCTCCAGGCCACCCTCCCACCCTCGTCAGCCTCACCTCCCCTGTCTGCAGGCCCCTCCCTGCCCCACCTTCCGCTAAACTTAACAACTGCAGCCTTTTTTCTCAGGACTCAGCTCAGGGACCACCTCTCTTCTGTGCTTTCATCCCAGGCAACCTCACATCACAGCAAGATCTCCACCCAACCGAGAGGGTCTCAGAGCCAGGAACCACTTGCTTAAAATAATAGAAACAATTTTTGTTGTTGTTGTTTATACGAAGGTGAAATTCACACGGCCTAAAATTCAGCGTTTAAAAGTGCACACCCGCCGTGGTTAGTGCAGCCGCCGCCCCCTCCAGTCCCAACCACTTCCTCACTCCCCAGGAGCCGCACACCGCGTAGGCAGTAAGTCCCCAGTAATGAAACATTATAAAGTAGAGATAAGACACTGGTGGCATAAAATACGTTTACCACACTTTTTATTTAGCACAACGGCGCTCTTGCCCCTGAATCTCCACTCTCCTGCATTTCCAAGGAGCTTCAGAATGGCATTCTTAAAGGGAGTGATTTGCATTTTCAGCCCCAACTCTCTTTCCCTTGAACTGCACCCTCCCAGGGGCCACCCTCGTCCTAAGCGCCCCACCCGGCTGTCCGCAGACACGGGCCTCAGTCTCCCCAACTGCACGGAAGACACAGGCACTGTCCTGCCACCTGAGAACGAGGTTCACAGGTACTGTGGCCACCACTGGGCAACCACCCTCCTAGCCGGTGGAGAAGTGCTGGTCCCACCCCCGACCCTGACTGGGCGGAGCCACAGCCCAGCCTGTGCAAATGGGTGGACTCCCGCGGGGTCCTAGCGCCCGCCGCGCCGTCATCCACCCAGGCCACACCTGCCCTGTCACAGACTGGCAGCCACCTGAGCTCAGCGGTCCGCCACCAGCCCGTGTGCCGCCTCCCGGGCCCACCCGCCATGAGGGCCGCACACCCCCTCATCCTTTTCTCTCTGGCTGCCCTTTGCGGGAGCGGTGAGTTCTGCAGGGAAGGAGGGAGGGCGCCGGGTCCAGAGCCCCAGCCCAGCCACAGGTGGGAGGGGCGTGGCAGAGGGTGTCCTGGCCTCATGGCCTGTGTCCTGGGACGACAGGTTGGGGTTCTCGAAGAGGGGCTGCGGACACCTGCGGACAATAGCCCCGGGTCTCCCAGGTTCGTCCCTGCACGCGTGGACTCCCGGGGCAAGCCCACAGCTCGGCCATGGTGGGAGGGGGCTGTCCCAGCCCTCCAGCCCTGGCATGTGTGCCGTTTGGGGTGGATCTCCTAGGAAACATCACCGCCCCTGGTCACCCTCCCTGGGCGGGCCTGGACAGCCAGCATGGCTGAGGGCCACGCAGGAACCTGCAGGTCCTGACACCCGGGAAGGACACCCACTCAGCCTTTGCAGGCAGAGTCCCGAGTCTCCAGGCCTCAGTTTCCGCACCTGAGTGCCAAGGACCCTCTCAGCTCCTACTGTGTGGCCCAACATTGTCCTTTGAGCCCTGGTCAGCCCGGATCTCCAGGCTCCTATCTTCCTGGGACAGACACACAGGACAGNCTGGCCTCATGGCCTGTGTCCTGGGACAACAGGTTGGGGTTCTCGAAGAGGGGCTGCGGACACCTGCGGACAATAGCCCCGGGTCTCCCAGGTTCGTCCCTGCACGCGTGGACTCCCGGAGCAAGCCCACAGCTCGGCCATGGTGGGAGGGGGCTGTCCCAGCCCTCCAGCCCGGGCATGTGTGCCGTTTGGGGGGATCTCCTAGGAAACATCACCGCCCCTGGTCACCCTCCCTGGGCGGGCCTGGACAGCCAGCTTGGCTGAGGGCCACGCAGGAACCTGCAGGTCCTGACACCCGGGAAGGACACCCACTCAGCCTTTGCAGGCAGAGTCCCGAGTCTCCAGGCCTCAGTTTCCGCACCTGAGCGCCAAGGACCCTCTCAGCTCCTACTGTGTGGCCCAACATTGTCCTTTGAGCCCTGGTCAGCCCGGATCTCCAGGCTCCTATCTTCCTGGGACAGACACACGGGACAGGGGCGTTGCAGGCAGGCCAGAGAAGCAGAGCGGGCACTCGTGCCCGTCCTGGGTCCTGCACCACTTGCTGGTGACCCCATGCCACTGATTTCCTCTGGGCCTCAGTTTCCCCGTTCTGTGGGAGATAACCCAGGTTACAGGCATGGCCACTCTGAGGCGTGAGTCAGTCACAGTGTGTGTAAAGCATGGTGGGGAGGGGGGTGGGCGGGGTGGTTACTCGGGGCAACAGAATCCCCCAGCGCAGGGTCCTGGCTTTCAGAGCAGACTGTGATCTGCATTTACCTAGCAACCAGGTGATTCTCACACATGATGGGAGAGGCTGCTGATCATAAAGGTGAGCTTTTTGTAACCGGTGAAACCCTCCAAGCAAAAAATAAATAAATAAATAAATAAATCCGTACCTACCTTTTAATGGATGCAGGGCTCCTGTTATCAGCCTCAGTTCAAGACACTCCCGGCTTCCCCACGACAGTCTCTGCCTTTCCTCTGCTCACTTGCCAAGAAGAGTCTGTGACCGCTCCCTCCTGTAATTTGATTTCAAGTTAGGGCTTATCTTCCCACTTTCCCAGCACAGATTTTCAGATCGCCAATGCCCTTTGGAACTGAACACCTGCTCACACTGGTTTGCACTCCAGCCCTGGTCCTGGAGCCCTAACCTCATTCCCAGGGAAGGCCTACCCTGGATGAGGCAGAGGGCCCACTCCCCACCAGACAACGGGCCGAGACTGACCCCTGGTGGCCGGCTCTAGGTTTCACAGTCTCAGCCCCAGACAGCTGTGAAACTGCTCCCAGGAAGCTTCTGCCCACTTCTACGGGCTCTGGGGCCACCCTGTCATCTTAGGGTGAGGGGCCTGTCCTCTGTCTCTTGGGACCAGCAGTCCTCTCAGCATGCAAAGCCGCAGATTGGAAAGTCTAAACGTGTATTGTCCTGAGTTCTCTTCTGGGTGTGGGAGTACGTTCCAGCCCCTAGCACCGCCCCCCCTACATGTAAGTCCAGACACAGGTGCCTGAGTGCACACTCTGCTCTGAACACCACAGACCCCTGCAGGGGCAGCCTCATTCCAGGGAATTAGCAGGGTGGGAAAGAAGGCCCACAGGGGCCTTCAGGGGCCTTCCAGGGGCCACAGGGGACCTGGGTCTGACAGAGGCTCCTGGAGCTGGCTCCACCTCTGCCTTGCTGGAATTCCTGGACCCATGCCTCCCCTCTATGGACTGTTTCTCCAGCTGAGAAACAGAGTTGGGGTAAATGATCTAAGGCTTTTGGAGCCTACAATTCAGGAGCCCACAACTGGTCCTTGTGATGGGGGAGGCTCCCTCAGGGCCAGCTGAATGCCTGACAGGCAGAACAGGCCCAGAGGTAGACAACGTGAGCACCCCAGGAGGCCTCAGAGCCAGAAGCCTGCAGAGCAGCCTGGCCTCTCAGGAATCGGGGTGGAGAAGCCTCCTGGGGCTGCAGAGATGTGGGATCCAGCCTTCCCCAGGCCTGCGGGGCTGGGGCCAGGAGCTAAAGATTCAGACCCCAGAGCTATCCCAGGCGTGCCAGTTGGGGGTGGGCAAGTCATAGCCCTCTTTATAAAATGACCGGTCAGCTAAAATATATATACTGAGGAGGGGCACTGGGAGTGACCCAGCTAGAGCCTGGGGGCACAGACTGGCTTCCAGGGCATTCAAGCAGCTGCCGTCTGAGAGGGGTTCAGGGTATTGAGAGGCAGGCCTCAGAATCTAGGCCAAGCAACAGCGGACAGTCTGGACAGCCCGAGGCAGTGTGGGGGAGGGACGGAAGAGCAGGTGCGCTGGGAGCATCTTCTGCAGGGCGCTAAATGGGGTGTGTGCTCTACATAGGCAGCAATTTAGAAAGTACATGGAGCAGGCAGGGCGGCCTGAGGTCCCCCCCGCACCCACCCAGAACCTGCCTCACACGTCCTCCTGCTGTGGGCCCCCTGGCCCCACCCAGATGCAGGAGTTGGGTACAACCGTTGAGCTGGCCCTTCAGTCCCAGGCCTGGGGGACTGGGGGAGCTCACTGTCCCCTCCCGGCACCCCCGCCTCCTTAGCCTCCCTTATTCCCTACGCTCTGCCACCTGCTCTCTGACTGCCACATCACTTTCTCTGCACACTCTCGTCTCTTTCCCTACTCCTGGACTGTCCTGCTCAGGTGTCCTTGACCTTCCTCTGAGTGTCCCTCTTTCCAAAGGGCCACCCCACCCGCAACACATTCTCTCCCTAAAGAGCCCAGACAGGGTGGTGAGGGAGGACCGGAGCTGCAGGACAGACGGAGAAACTCGGAAGGTGGTGCAGACGGAAAGGGGCGGCCAATGAAGCCTAGAGTGTGGGAAGCCACTCACTGAGAGAGGAATGGGAGGAGGGCGCGTTGGGACGAGGGAGGGCAGCTGGGCTCTGTCCTGGGTGTTGAATTGGGAGTCCCTGAGGGCCCTGTGCAGCTGGCCCTTGGAGCACGCGCCTCCACGGAGCAGGCATCCCTGGAGCAGGGCCGGCAGGTCTGACTGTGTGTCCCTAGGGGACTGCCGCATGGCCAACGCCGAGGAGAAGCTCATGGATGACCTTCTGAACAAAACCCGCTACAGCAACCTGATCCGCCCGGCCACCAACTCCTCGCAGCTCATCTCCATCCAGCTGCAGCTCTCAGTAGCGCAGCTCATCAGCGTGGTGAGTGCAGGGAGGAGTGCCTGGGCTCCCAGTGCCCTGGGTGCACTGGTGGCCATTCGGAGTACAGGGCTGGNCCCCCCCCCCCCCCCCCCCCCCCCCCCCCCCCCCCCCCCCCCCCCGCGGCTGCTGGGCTTTTCCTCTGACATTGCCCGGACTTGTGGACCAGGTCCTTCGCTGTCCATGACCTTGTCCCTGTGCATACGTTGACGGTGAAGGGGAGTGAGGGATGGCACTGAGGCTCAAGAGAACTTTTCTGGGTGACAGAAATGTTCTACATCTTGAAGGGAGCCTTGTTACGTGGGTAATACCCTTGTTAAAATTGATAAAACTACATGACAAATCTCTGCATTTCACTGTATGAGAATTATACCTCAAATGTAGAATATTTTTTAAAAGACTTTATTTTTTTATTTTTAAAGAAAGAGAGAGAGAGAGAAACATTAGTGTGCGGTTGCCTCTTGTATGCACCCTACTGGGGACCCGGCCCACAACCCAGGCACGTGCCCTGACTGGAAATAGAACCGGTGACCCTTTGGTTCATAGGCCAGTGCTCAATCCACTGAGCCACACCACCCAGGGCTCAGGGCATGATAATGCGGTTCTGCATGAGACAGCTCTTCCCACCCAGTGAACTCCTACCCTCTCTCCCTCCACAGAACGAGAGAGAGCAGATCATGACCACCAACGTCTGGCTGAAGCAGGTAAGCTTCCAGAGAGGCCCCAGCCCTGGAGGCCTTTCCTGCAGGGCTGCCTGTCGGTGGCACTGGGCCTACACATGACAGGGCCCCACCTGCCCGCTCAGGAATGGACCGACAACCGCCTGGCCTGGAACAGCTCCCGCTACGAGGGCGTGAACATCCTGCGGATCCCCGCGAAGCACATCTGGCTGCCTGACATCGTGCTGTACAACAAGTGAGTGGCGGCGGGGGCAGGGCGGGCCAGGCTGGGCCAGGTCCAGCCTCCAGGGTCCTCCAGTCCTGAGTCCAGCCCTGGGCCCGCCGTGTGCCTCACCCCGATGTTCTGGCTGTGATGCTCGAAGGGGAATTAGAGATGAGCCGAGCCAGGGTGCTCAGCTTCAGATGGGGAACGAGAGGCCTGGAGACCCACTCCGGCACCGGTGGGCACATGACCAGCGCCCTGACCCCAAGACCGGAGCTCTGTCTGGGCTCTGTTATGTGTAAACATCTTTGGCAGTTCAGGGAGCCAAAGGGACCCTCCCGGGGTGTAGCTACACCAGCAGAAGCATGAATGAGTATGAGTGTGGGGTCTGGGGACAGAAACCTGAGTTCAAATCTCAGTTGTCCTGATGACCAGCTTCCTGACCTGGAAGAAGTCACTTAATGTCTCTGAGCCTCAGTTTCCCCAGGCGTACAATGGGATAATAACAAAACCTACCTCCCTGGACTGCTGTGCAGCCTTAGTGAGCTAGTTCGGGCGAAGCCTTCCTTTAGTTGCCAATGAAGCAAGCTTCCTAGGGAGGGCACGGGGCGGGGCAGGTCAGGGGTGGGGTTGCCTTGTGAGAGTCATCCTGCAGGGTCTTTGGTGAGTCCTAGCGACAGGCTGGCCTCGTCTGGGGATTTCACACTGCTCCCCCCTGGGCCCTGCTGTGCTCCAGTGCTGACGGGACCTACGAGGTGTCTCTCTACACCAACGTGGTTGTCCGCTCCAACGGCAGCATCATGTGGCTGCCCCCCTCCATCTGCAAGAGCGCCTGCAAGATCGAGGTGAAGCACTTTCCCTTTGACCAGCAGAACTGCAGCCTCAAGTTCCGCTCCTGGACCTACGACCGCACAGAGATTGACATGGTCCTGAAGTCGCCCACGGCCAGCATGGACGACTTCACCTCCAGTGGCGAGTGGGACATCGTGGCCCTCCCGGGGCGGAGGACAGTGAACCCGCAGGACCCCAGCTATGTGGACGTGACGTACGACTTCATCATCAGGCGCAAGCCCCTCTTCTACACCATCAACGTCATCATCCCCTGCGTGCTCATCACCTCCCTGGCCATCCTCGTCTTCTACCTGCCGTCCGACTGTGGCGAGAAGATGACGCTGTGCATCTCCGTGCTGCTGGCCCTCACCGTCTTCCTGCTGCTCATCTCCAAGATCGTGCCGCCCACCTCCCTGGACGTGCCCCTCATTGGCAAGTACCTCATGTTCACCATGGTGCTGGTCACCTTCTCCATCGTCACCAGCGTGTGCGTGCTCAACGTGCACCACCGCTCGCCCAGCACCCACACCATGGCGCCCTGGGTCCGGCGCTGCTTCCTGCACCAGCTGCCCACCTTCCTCTTCATGAAGCGCCCTGACAGCAGACCCCAAAGGGCCCCCCAGCCCAGCCAGTCTTGCCTGCCCCAGTCTGAGGCCACCACTGCCACCACCTTAGCCACGGGCCCTGCCAGCTCCTCCAGCCTCCACGAGAGCCCCATGTACTTTGTGAGTCCTGCCTCTGCAGCTCCCAAGTCCCCATCCGGCTCCAATGTGGTGAGGACCCCCAGAGATTTCCGGCTGAGGCCTGATGGGAGGTTCCAGCAGGATGTGCAGGAGGCGTTGGAAGGCGTCAGCTTCATTGCCCAGCATATGAAGAGTGATGATCAGGACCAGACTGTAAGTTGCCAGCCCAGCCACAACCCCCCCATCACACCCCGTGTCCAGTAGGGGGCGCTCAGGTGCCAGGGTCCCTGTTCCCACAGTTCATTCCAAAGGCTTGCAAGCTCTTTGTTGGAATAAGGACCCCAACGTGGAAATGAGTTCTGTGACGACTGCACCCATTGGGGGACAGGAAGGAAGGGCCAGTGCTCATCTTCGTTTGTTCTGGGTTCCCCAAAGGCAGAGGGGGTTTACATGAGAAGGGATCTTGGCACGGCGAGGAAGGAGGGACAGTTACATGAGCAAGGACAGGAAAGCAATCTGGGTGTCGGTGGGCAGGATACTGCCAGGGCCTCCTAAGAGTGCACGGGAAGGAGGCGCAGAGGCATCCCCGGGAGCGAGGTGGACATCGGCCCCCCAGCTCCCACCCCTGTGGTTATAACAGCTGGCTGTGCAGTGGGCACCCCGGGTGCTAGAGGAGCCCCAGCAGGGAAGACAGAGATGCAGATGCCTGACGTGGGAAGTGTCAGTGGGCTGGAAATGACATCTGTAGCCTTTAGGGACACTGGTGGCCAGGGCACTGATGGCCTCTGCTCCCACCTTCATCAGGCACGCCCAGGGGCCATACAAACACTATAGCTTCCAGGAGTATAGACATCAGTGAAAACAGTATTGCCACCATGGTAACCAATCAGCTGGTAGGGTGACTCCAAATGCAGACATTTAAAAAGAAGTCATGTTCACTCTCATGGGACAGAGCGATGGGTGCTAGAGTGTAGCTGTCTCACTTTACAGGACAAGTCTGTCACTGAATGCTGCATGTGATGGTCACAGTAAGATGTGTCCACACACACGTCCACACCAGGCAGCACAGCGTTGCAGTCTTGTGAACATTCTCATCTCAACACCTTATTGGAGCCGGGCCTCCCAGAGGGTGCTTCCCCCTCAGCTCACAGCTGCGTGAGGAAAAGAGGGCATCTGCTCCTCCTTACCTTTCTGTGGTTTCTCTCCGAGGTCCCATCCTCAAGGGAAGCCCTGGAGTCCATTAGGTAGCACGTAGAGGAAGAGCAGGCAGGAAATGCTCCAGAATCACACAGTGAAAAGGAAAAAAAGAACTGTTAACAAATAGAATATAAGACGCAAGCTCTTCTCCTGAGTGTGGTCCTGGCAAAATAGTGAGGGACCAACTCAGGGAGCAGGAGAGAGCAGGGGGGAGCCCAGCCCCCGCCTGTGTGACCCACCTCTGTCTGCCCACAGGTTGTAGAGGACTGGAAATACGTGGCCATGGTGGTGGACCGGCTGTTCCTGTGGGTGTTCGTGGTTGTGTGTGTGCTGGGCACTGTGGGCCTTTTCCTACCTCCCCTCTTCCAGACTCACACACCCTCCGGGGGGCCCTAGGCTGCCTTGCAGGCTCCAGAGCTTCCAGTTGTGGGGCAAGATGAGGTGAGCAGCCAAATGGGCAGTTTGCTGTTTCCTTCCGGGTCACAGCTACTGAGGGCTTACGTGAATACAACACCATCACCCGTCAACGCATCCCACAGCCATGGCCTGGGAAGGGCAAGGATTGGGGCCTGGACTGGCCTCTGCGAAGGCCTCGAAGGAAGCCAGGAAACCCCAGCTGGAGGGGCTTTGGGTAGATTATTTCTGGCCAGTCCCCCTTCCTTCCCTTATCCCTTATCAGGATAAGGACAGGCTTAACAGCAGCATGTGATGACTGACTACGTGTCAGTCAGTCAGATGACTGACTACGTGCCAGTCATCTTACCTCACATTTTGTCTCCCTCCACTCCCCCTGGTCCCCCAGGCTCACTGGCCTTCAGTGTCTCACATACTTTAGCATCCTCCTCAGCTCTAAGCCTGTGCATTTACAGCACCTTCTACCCAGCACCTCCCCGCCCTCCAGGGCACGGAATCTGCCATGTTCCTCAAGGGCTCCTCAGTTCCTCAGTTTCTGATCTGCTGGTGTGTTTATGGTCCACATCTACCCACTAGAGGTCTGTGAGGACAGGGACCTAGTCCTTCCTGTTCGCTGAAGTGTCCCCAGGGCCCAGGACAGGACTTGGCACAATAAACATATGTTGAATGAGTGAACGGCTGCTGTTACTCCTTCAAGCCATCCCCAGTTCTCCACATGGAAACGTTGGCCCCGTCCTGCTCCTCTCTCTCAGCCCAGGTCTCATTCTGCTTTGCCTCATCCCTGGGTCAGGTGTGCCTCCCTCACAGCTGCTCTGACTGGCCCTGCCATGTACCATATTTTGCCATGTCTAACGTGACATATTTTGCCCAAATCTTTGAGAGAAAAATAAAGATGTGCATTATACATGGCAAAATAACGCTGCTATCTTTTGCCCAGTGCCTGATGCAAAATACACGCTCAAAATAGCATGTATTCTGACTAAAATAAAATACATTTTAGTCAGAACATACGAAATCCACACCCAAATAATTCCCTCGTGCTGCTCCCCACGGTCCTGGCTCCCTCCACACCCAGCCCTGGCACCGATTCATCTTTCTCTGTCACTATAGTTGAGTCTATTCAACAACCATTTAAAGCCCCAGCCGATTGGCTAGTTGGTTAGAGCGTGGTCCCCACAGACCAAGGTTGTGGATTCCAATGTGGTCAGGGCACATGCTAGAAGCGACCAATGAATGCATAAATAAGCGGAACATCAAATTGATGTTTGTCACTCCCTTTCTCTTTCTCTAAAAATCAATTTTTTTAAAAAACCTATTTTCTCACGGAACCGCAACAATTACCAGTTCCTGACGGATATTGTCTCAGCTGACTCCAATTTCCTCCTCCCACACTCTCAAAAAGCAAATATCATGATCACGCCTAAAATATTTAACAATTACTTCATCGCGTCGAAATCATGAGGTCTCGTCCTGGAGTGTGTTAGAGCCTCAGGTGGACCAGCGACCAGAGGCGGAAACACACGCGGGACGCCAGAACCAACTCGACGTGGCGCCACCCTCGGGCGCCCTCAGAAGCCCTCAGCACTCGAGGGGCGGAGCCGTGTCCTGACCCCACCTCCCACTCAGACCCCCGCCCCTCACAAGCAGCCCTCCTCTGATTGGCCGGCGCGGGCACGCCCTGACAGCAGACCCTGCACAGCGTCCCCCACCCCGGAGTCCGCGCGCACTCCCGAGCGCACCGGGCGCTGGGTCCGTGGGAGGCCAGGAAGAACCCCAACCCAGCGCTACCCGCCCCGTTTGGCTCGAGTGGCCGCTGAGCGGGGAGTCCACCGGCCGAGTCTGCCTCCATCACCCCGTGTCCGCTCCCCATCTCTCGGGGTCTCCCAGAAGCCCGCCGAACGGCCATGGGCGCACCTTCGCACCGGGGGCACCCACTTCTGGGACTGCTGCTGCTGATACCGGGTACGCGCAAGGGGGGGGGGGGAGACCGAAAGGCTGAGTCCCAGGAGAGGACGCGGGGTCCGAGGGACGGGAGCGCGACCCCGGAGTCGGGGATCGCACCCGCGCTCCCTCCCTCCGGCAGGCGGCGAGCTGGGTGGGGCGCCCGTTTCCCCTCCGTGCACTGCCTCCTGAGGCCTCTGCTCCGAGTACAGTCCGTAGACGCACGCCTGGGGCGTCAGCTCCATTGTCTGCCTCCCAAGTGGGGAAACTGATGCCAGAGAGGTAAAGACTTGAAGGCCCCGTGGGAAAAGAGGGCAATCGTTTTGGGCCGCGGGGCCAAGCATGTGCGCCAGCCTCCCCTCCAGTTGTCTCTCAGCGCTCCACAATGCGCCAGCCCCCTGCCTCGGCCAGGTTAGGGAGAAGGAGCTCTTACTAGTTGTCAGAAGTCATTGGCCTGAGAGGGTTGGTTGTGCCAGGGGGTGAGGGTTTGGCAGGTTTGCCAGGGGGACCTGCTGGGAGAAGCCACGTGGCTGTGTGCTTTGATCTGAGGCCTGGGTGCTAAGGCCCCCACTACTGAGAGAGCCTTGCACTCCCTGAAGCTCCTGCTGTAGCCCCCTTTTTTATTTTGGGGAGCGGGAAGGGAACAAGCACATCCCATTTTAGAACCTGGAGAAGTTGGGACTTCACCAGGGACTCCCCTCACCCCCTCCCAAGATTGCGAGTGGAAAGCAGCAGACAGCTGACTCAAGATGCCTGGGGTAGAAAGGGGTCTCCAAGGCTTTCAGAGACATTAGGGTGTCTGATCAGGATGCTAAGACAGCATCAGGAGAAACCCTGGGTCACACCCGGAGATTGATGGAGCTGGGTAGGCACCCAGCTTCCAAAAGGGTGGGCAGCCACACCCTGACAAGGTCCTGGGTGGGATGAAGGAGAGCCCCAGGCCTGGCTGTAGTCTCCTACTTGGAGACTGAGAGGCAAAACACCTGTTCCTGGGGTGGCCCTGGGTAGCCCTGCCCCTGGAGCGGACTGGTCACCTGCATTATGGAAGCAGCGAATGGCCGTGCCTGTGTAGACTACACGCCTGCCCACTGTAACAGTGAAGGCCGGAGAGTTCCTCAGCCCAACCGTGTGCTACCCTTGGGATGAGCCCTCGCTCATGACAGCCCTGGGACATGAGCACATTTCTAGTGACTGCTTTTACAGATAAAGAAGCTGAGGGTCAGAGAGGCTAAGCCACTTGCCTAGCTAAGCTCACACAGGCTTTGCACAACATCACTCCAAGTGCAGAGCTAGGCTTGTATCCACTGTGCTTCTCACTGAGTGTGTGTGACCTGATGAAATCCCTATCCTGCCTGGGCCTCAGTCTCCCAACCTGTAACTGGAAGGAGCGAAGCCAATCAGAAAGTCTGGAGTTCCACAGAGCTTCCAGTGGGTGGAGAGGAGGCTGTTAGTGGGGCAGGGCAGGGGGGGCATCCCTGGGGAGGGGACAGGGTCTGACGGGGCTACTCTCCCCAGTGGCCAGCAGCTCCGAGGCCGAGCACCGTCTGTTTGAGCGGCTGTTTGAAGATTACAATGAGATCATCCGGCCTGTGGCCAACGTGTCTGACCCTGTCATCATCCAGTTTGAAGTGTCCATGTCACAGCTGGTGAAGGTGGTAAGTGCTGGGACCACAAGCTGTGACCCTGGGGAACCAGGCTTCTGGAAGAGGCTTTCCCAGAGCCTAGTTTTTGTACTTCATGCATTTACTTTAATCTAATCTACCTTTCCAGGATGAAGTAAACCAGATCATGGAGACCAACCTGTGGCTCAAGCAAGTAAGTGACCAGGGCTTGAGCCCTGCTGCCCCCTGGTGGTGACTGCTCTACTTGCTGCCAGGAACCAAGAAGGACCCAAAGCCCAAACTGGGAGCTTCATTTCTGTGGATCCAGACTGGGTTCCACTGACCCGCTTGGGCTTGGGTCCCAAGGTTCCCCCAGGAAAGACTGCAGAGCCCAGTCCCTCCAGTCACAGGTGACAGACTGCAGCTTGGAGGGAGAAGCCGTCTCTACCGTCACATGATAAAATGGGACAGACCTGGGCCTGGAGCTGGGGCTCCCAACTCTAGGGTGGGGCATGAGACCACCTCCTCCCCTTTCTCTTACCGAAGACTCATCCTTAAGTCAGATCCTTAAGTCAGAATCAGAGGCTGGAGTCATCATTGCTAGGGCAGGGGCTCTGGATTTTCCTGTTCAGACTGAGGCCGAAGAAATTGTTTCGCACCTGTCCTCCCCAGGGAGTCCCTCCGAGGCCTGGACAAATGAATCACTGGCCTGATGGTGACCCTTTCACCAGTCCAGCCAACTGAGTGCTCAGCTCACGAGCCTTCCTCCAGGAGGCCGGAAAGCCCAGTGGGCACAGTGCCTGTTTGGTGCTGCACGGCACACAATCCCCCAGGCTGCAGCCTCACCTCTCCCCTCAGGGGCTTAGGATACAGGTCTCCCAGCCTCTGCACCCAAACCCTAGTTGGTTCCCAGTGAGATCATGGCTCCTCCCAAAACCCTTCAGAGGTCATCCCATTCAATCTGAAGGTAGAAGAGGGCTCTGATTAGCACGCTGTTTGGGGGTTTGGTGGGGAACGTGCCTGGGGAAGCTCCTGGAGAGCTGTTTCAGGGATATAAACAACACAAGCTTCAGGCCCAGACCTGGACCTGCCACTACAGATGACCAGACTGGTCCTCATGGGACTGATGTGGCGGCTGCCTTGCCCACCGTCAGGCAGCAGTGGCCCTGGGAGAGCCAGGACACAGCCTGCACGCAGCCCTGTGCCTCCCCAACTCACACCCACACAAGGCTACGGGCCCGTGTGGTCTGCAGCATAGAGCTGGCTCCATGGCACGCGGCAGGGGTGGGAATTGACACCCACCAAGATGGAGGGTGTCAAAAGAACAAAGCCACACTGGTGTTCTTTCTGCTGCCTCCTCCCCCCGCAGATCTGGAATGACTACAAGCTGAAGTGGAACCCCTCAGACTATGACGGGGCGGAGTTCCTGCGTGTCCCCGCACAGAAGATCTGGAAGCCCGACATCGTGCTGTACAACAAGTAAGGGCGGTGGCTTCACCCTCGTGGGCAGCCTGGCCTCCCTCGGACCTTTTTCCACAGGGCTTCACTCAGTGGTTCATACTACAGGCATGTACTGAGCACCAACTGCATGCCAGCTGCTGGAGATGCAGCGGTACACAGAACAGACATGACCCCTGGGTCCAGGAGCCTGAGTTATAATATTCACATGGGCAAGTGCAGACTAGAGCAACAGCCACAAGGAAGGGAAACACATGGCAGGGCGGGAGGGGAACCCTGCTTGGTGGCCCTTCCTAGGACCGACCTTCCCTGTACATCAGGTCCCGGGGGGCCCTGTGGGGTGAGACCTCAAGAAGGCAGCGTTCTTCTGCACACCTGGTGATTCAGCCCTGCCCTGCCTGACCCTCTCCATGTACCTCCCCGCCCACTCCAGGAGCCTTCGAGGTTCCTCCTCAGCCATCTGAACCTGCGCACAGCGACACCTCTCTGTTTTACAAAGCTGACACTGCCCACACTTAGCTCCGTTATTAGGCAACATAAATTTTAACTGCTACTTTACAGTGTGCGCTAGTTCTTGGGTATTGGAAAACATCGTGTCACCCGTGCTTCATCTCTAGTGATAAAGTTTTAGCTATTAAGCATTTTTCAGGACCACACTTCATAGAGATTTAGTCTAATCTGATTTTAATGAAGAAAAGCATTCTGCGATTAGGTTTTTATGTGGTAGTAGTACAATTAACATATTTTACAATTAGTATTAAGAATGCAGAAACTGTGTTTTTAGCTGAATCCCACTTCTGGTCACGGGCTAAATGAAAGAGGATCTTTAACCACCCCAGAGATGGTCCATGTTTTATTTACTGTTTTTTACAAAAAAATAGCTTTTGAATATGATTCTTTCGTGCGATCTATATTTGTCAATTGGTCCCTGGAGAGTGGGGACACGAGGAACTTGGCTGGTTTTCAGAGTGTGAGCTGACCCACCTGAAGGCCATGAGGGAATCAAGCAGGGTGTGAAAAAGTTTTGCTGACCTCAATTAACAACACAGGCAACATGTTTAATCTCATGATTCCAGTATTACAACTGTTTTCTCCCTGGAACTCTTGGGTGAGCCATGAACTTTATTTAGGAAATATGGTTGTAACAATACTGAGACATGGCGAGGTGCTTGAAATTGGATTTGGGAGGAGATATGGTAAGGAATTCCCTTAGAAAATTTCCTGAAACTGGAAATTATATTGAGAGAAATTCATCCAACTCCTCTCTGATAGTCAGAATTTCAGGATTGGTCCTTTGTTGAGGGTGTCTCTTCATTTCAACCCTAGAAACACCTTTGACCTTCTTGGGCCAAAGCTTCTCCTATGAGCTTTGATTTTCTAAAATTCAATCTCTAACAGAATCCTCCGAAAGTGCTCACAATTTACCTTCAGTCCCCACGAGTTCTTAACTCATTGCAACCTTTTTAGATAATACTTTTAGGTGACTTACCTGGATAGAACATCCTTGGCTTGTTTTTTCCTTCCATGAAAATCTTAAAAATGCTGTCTTACGTCCTGGTACAAAGTGTCGCTGTCAAAATCTGATGCCAGTCTAATGTTTTTGTTTTTGTAAAATTGGGTGACTTCTGGGAAAGGGGACACTGTTAGTAAGTGTCCCGGGGCCTCAGATGCAAACCAGGACTGCCCTAGGCAAACTGGGGTATACAGCCAGCTTCCTCGTAAGTGGGCTGTTCGGAAATTTCCGATTATCTAACCAAGAGATACCTTCCCTTTGTTCTACTCTACCATGCACTTAAGAAGCCTTCTTTTATTCTAGAAGGAAGAAGAAACATGGGGAGACAGTGGGGCAAGGTAGGGAAACAGAGGGTGTGAAGGAACCTCTTATGCTGACTTTGAAAGACAGAATCAGCTTAAATGGCTATTTTAAAGCAGTGCTGGGAGAAGTGGGGAGTACGGTGAGTGGTGGAGGTGGGGCCTGGGAACAAACCCATCTGACAAGGTTCAGTTCAAGGGGCTCCCGCGGTGGTGACACACACAAGGTGTGCACACCTGGGGCACCCGATGGAGACTGAATGAGGAGGCACTGATGAGGTCCAAACCACAGGAGCAGAGGGTGGCAAATATCCTCAAAGGTCACCTGCCTTTAGGATGACAACCTTCATCCTGTTTCTCTACCTAAAGGGAAAATTTTCTGGCATTTGGGTGTCTCAGTAAAAAGTATTGTATGTGGTGGGATAGACCAGCAACGTGCTCAGGTAACGAGTGTGTCAAATTATATGTGTGTGTGGCGGTGGGGGGTGGTCCTGGGCCCCAGTGTCCGCATTGGTACGTGGGGCCATGAAACAGGTGACCTTTCACCACACTCGGAGCTCTCACGTTCCAGTGTACGAAAGTTGTTTAGTCTTTACCTGCTGGTGCGTGACAGCTGGACCAGAGACCACGTTGCGATGACCGTGCGCCTCCTCACTGTCTCTGCAGTGCTGTTGGGGATTTCCAGGTGGACGACAAGACCAAAGCTCTGCTCAAGTACACAGGGGAAGTGACTTGGATACCTCCGGCCATCTTTAAGAGCTCGTGCAAAATCGATGTGACCTACTTCCCGTTTGATTACCAGAACTGCACCATGAAGTTCGGGTCCTGGACCTATGACAAGGCGAAAATCGACCTGGTCCTCATCGGCTCCTCCATGAACCTCAAGGAGTACTGGGAGAGCGGCGAATGGGCCATCATCCAAGCCCCGGGCTACAAGCACGACATCAAGTACAACTGCTGCGAGGAGATCTACCCGGACATCACGTACTCGCTGTACATCCGGCGCCTGCCGCTGTTCTACACCATCAACCTCATCATCCCCTGCCTGCTCATCTCCTTCCTCACCGTGCTCGTCTTCTACCTGCCCTCCGACTGCGGCGAGAAGGTGACTCTCTGCATCTCGGTCCTCCTCTCCCTGACCGTCTTCCTCCTGGTGATCACCGAGACCATCCCCTCCACCTCCCTGGTCATCCCCCTGATTGGCGAGTACCTTCTCTTCACCATGATCTTTGTCACCTTGTCCATCGTCATCACCGTCTTTGTGCTCAATGTGCACTACAGGACTCCCACCACACACACGATGCCCACGTGGGTAAAGACCGTATTCTTGACCTTGCTTCCCAGGGTCATGTTCATGACCAGGCCGGCAGGCAATGAGGGCGACACACCAAGGCCAAGACCAGTCCCCAGCGCTGAGCTCTCCAGCCTGAACTGCTTCAGCCGCACGGGGTCCAAGAGCTGCAAGGAAGGCCACCCCTGCCAGGACGGGCTGTGCGGGTACTGCCACCACCGCAGGACAAAGACCTCCAACTTCACCGCCAACCTCACGAGAAGCTCCAGCACCGAATCTGTTGACCCTGTGCTCTCGCTTTCTGCTCTGTCACCAGAAATCAAAGAAGCCATCCAAAGTGTCAAGTACATTGCTGAAAATATGAAAGCACAAAATGAAGCCAAAGAGGTAAGATATTACAACGGTCATTCGTTCACTCAACAAGGCCAAGGCGTGGGACTGGCGTAGGGAACTAGACTCTGGAGTCAGCAGCCTGCATCCAGACCAGCTCCTCCCTGACCAGTTCCATGTCACCTCCCCTCTCTGAGCCTGTCTTCTCATCTGTAAAATGGGGTGACAAAGCTCATGAGTGTATGGTGCCCTGAATTAGCTACTGAGCTGCCAGCACACTGGGCCAGGACAGGGAGCCAGGAGCTTGCGCTAGCTCACCGTTTTGCCTAAACTCATGTACCTGTTATTCATCATTAGTTCCAAAGTTTCCAGAGAATGGCCACTGTCATTGCACCTTAAAGACTTTGACAGTTAAGTGCAACAGTAATTGTGACCCAGCTTTTTGCAGCATTGCTTGGATGCATGTGTGAGACCCAGGTGCCATCTGTCTTCACCAGGCTAAACCCTGTGACTTGCTGTCAGAGGGACATTTATCCTTGCATAATGGACATTATTAAATCAGCGTTAGCATAAACAGATATTACTCCTTAAGAATCCTGTGTCAGGCACATCTGTTCATTTAATCCTCATAACATCCTTACGTGGTAGGTACTATTCTTATGCCCATTTTACAGATGAGGAAACTGAGGCTAAGGAAGGTCACATAACTTACCCAGAATCTCATGACCAGCAAGGAGTGGAGCTGGGATTGTAATCAGTCTGTCTCCAGTCCTCTGCTTCCCCACCCCCTCTCCCAGGCCTGAGGATGTTCACCCAGCAAAGACTGGGAGGGCATCGCAGGACCTACTGTGTATTAGAAGCACTTACAAACCAGAATCTGAGGAATTCAAATAGAGTACCTTGTGGCAAATACAGTGTCATTCCAATTTTACTTGTGACTCCTTAGTGTCATCAAGAGGACACATTTATTGCAGCTCAACATGGTGAAACCCATCCGGTCTCCCAGCCCCATTTCAGTCACTTAATTAAATCACTGCATCCATGGTGCCTCTTTGTCATGCAATTATTTCTTCCAAATCAGTTGATTCATGGGTTCTCTCTTTTTCAATTTAATTACAGCTCCACTGCTGTCTGAGTTGTCTGGGAGCACAATTAATGTACAGTCCCCTTCTCATTTCCAGCATCGGTCGAGGCCTTATTGTACACAATGAGTCCTGCTCTTTCTTCCATCTTTTACTTTGTTATCAGCAGCTATTTCTCATTTTCAGCCTGTTCTATAACCATATAGAACCCCATAATTTGGACTGGTAGCCTGGTTATTTGGGCATTGCCAGGGGCGGGGGTCAGGGGGGACTGAGGGAGAGTAATGATGGAGTTGCCCTGATATACTGATCTCATTTTGGCTGTTGAAAGGAAATTATATCTAAAACTGGGTAAGAACTCATACTTTGAAACAATAGTAAGTGATGCTGCATAGTATTCGCTATTCCAACAAAGGCCCAGGATCCTCCACAGAGGTCGAAGGCAACTAACTGGCTTTAGTAACTATAAATTGGAATTCAGCTCTGGTGGGTGTAGCTCAATGGATTGAGCACCGGCCTGTAAAGTCAAAGGTCGCTGGTTCGATTCCCAGCAAGGGCACATGCCTAGGTTTCAGGCCAGGTCCCTGGTTGGGGGCATGGTTGGGGGCGTGCAGAGGCAACCAACCTATGTTTCTCTTGCACATTGATGTTTCTCTCCCTCTCATTCTCCCTTCCTTCACTTTTCTCTAAAAATAAATAAATAAAATCATTTAAAAAAATTGAAATTCTAGTTAGAAAAAATAGGTTACATACACATTAAGAAATTTCTGATTTAAAGCAACATAAGGGGGAGGAGGGTATAAGGGGACTAAATGTAATGGAAAAAATAGAGTAAGGATTTAATTTTTAAAAAATAAAGCTATATGACAAATGTTTTATATTATTTCTCTAGTGCCTAAAGAGAAATGGGAATGATGCATTTCCTCAGACCACATCAGTGAGAAAAATGGTTCCTTGCATTTTAGCAGGAACAGCTGCAATGTATTTATTAAATGTTCAGGAGTAAAAATGCATTCACGCTGTCTTCTTCCTGCTTTGTTTTTCACTCTTTCGTGATTTTTGTTCTCATTTTTCAGATTCAAGATGACTGGAAATATGTAGCCATGGTGATCGACCGTATTTTCCTGTGGGTGTTCATCCTGGTTTGCATTTTAGGGACGGCCGGGCTGTTCCTGCAGCCCTTGATGGCCAGAGACGACGCCTAAGCCCTGACTCTGGGGCGCACTGGGTGGGAGCTCTTTTTCTTTAAATTGTGGTAAAACACACTTAACGTGACATTTACCACCTGAGGCATTTCTACATTCACAGTTCAGTGATATTAAATACATTTTCACTGTTGCGCAGTTATCATCGCTATCCATTCCCATAACTCTTTGCATCTTGTAAAACTGAAACTACACACCCATTAAACAATAACTCCTTATTTCCTCTCCCCAGCCTCTATTTTCTGTCTCTGAGTTTGACCAATAGATATTTCATACACATAAAGTCATATAGTATTTGTCTTTTTGTGATTGGCTTGTTTCACTTAGCATAATATCCTCAGGGTGCGTCCACGTTGTAGCATAACACAGAATTCCCTTCCTTTTTGAGGCTTAGTTGTATTCCATTGTCTGTAGAGAGACATTTTCCCCATTCACTTATCTACCAATGGATACTTGAGTTGTTCCCCTCCTATTGTGGATAATTTGCTGTGAACATTCGTGTACGGATATCTCTTTAAGACCCTGCTTTCAGTTCTTCTGGGTGTATGATAATGCTATCTTTAACTTCTCGAGGATACTGTTTCCACCACAGCTGTAGCCTTTCACACTCCCACCAATGGTGCACAAGAGTTCCATTTTCGTCACATCCTTGCAGACATGTTTCTGGTTTTTTGATAGTTGCCATCTTGATAGTGGTGAGGTGGTATCTCATTGTACTTTTAATTTGTATTCCCCTAATTAGTAATGTTGAGCATCTTTGCATGTGCTTACTGGTGATTTGTATATCTCCTTTGGAGAAATGTCTGTTTCAGTCCTTTGCTCATTTTTGAATCAGGTTGTTTGTTTTTTTTCTATTGTTACATTTTAGGTCCGTATATATTCTGCACATTAATCCCTTATTAGATATGTGACATGCAAGTATTTTCTTCCATTCTGTGGGTTGCCTCCTTACTCTGTTGATATGACTCATCTTCAGTTATGATCATCCTCAGGAAATCTGGCTCATTGGTAGCGGTTAGAATCGTCATTAGTAATTGCAGCACAGTGGTCCCTCTTCTCTGGTAGCAGAAACTGCAGAACAGATTGGCCATGACACGTTTCCTGCCAGGATCCTGCATCTAAATCTCAGAAACACTAGTTCTTGGAACCCCCAGGTCAGCTTCCAGTTCTCATACTCAGTCGCCAATCTCTGTCAATTGCAGCCCGAACACGTTCAACATTCTCAGGTGTCCTGCTTGTTATAGGTCTGCCAGCACGTGAACCACTTTCAACAGATTCATGACCACCTTTGAAGCATTTGTGCCAGTTTTATTTGTGCTACATTCATTGCACCCTCCCTGGAAGCCTTCTGAATCATCCAAACAGTTTCCACGGAGGAACGGTTCAAGCTCAACACAAAATTTGATGCAGATTCATTGCTCTACTTGTTCAGCCATTTTGAATGCAATGACCACACAGTACACATGTTCGTTCAATGGCATCTACTGTCCCCACTGACTAGTACAGTGAAGTTGTCAGTGTTCACACATGCACATTCCAGTCCACTCTCTCTCTGCTTACCCTCTTACATCAATGTAGCACAAACATTCTTGATGGCTGGACTTTTAAATTTGAAAGATCATTTTCTCATAGAACAATTTAATAGTATCCATCAACATGTTTTTAAAATGGAATTCACTTAATTTCTATGGACTCTTCTAAGATGAAGGATAAAGAGATGTTACCACAATTTGTATAGAAGATGGTTCTACTAATTGTGGAAAATGTGGACAGGGGATTAAAGTTAATGTTAAAGATATGCCACTGCATAGGAGTGGTCTATTGTATGATTTCACAATGAAAAGTGAGCTGTGAAAATTACATAATAATTATTCAGTTCAAGTATCTAAAGAATAAAGTAAGACTTAAAGGACTTCCCAATTGCCATTTTTTATTTTTTTTAATTTTGGTTATAGAAAATCAGCATCATATTCGATCATTATCATACTAAGTAGTCAGCTTACCTAATGTAGGGGTATAACATTGTACTACAGACTAAATGTTCCCCAGTAGATACAGGACAGAAGGAATTTTAAAATGTATACCTTTACCAAATGCAGGAAAAGTTTTGAAGTCCATCTTCAAAAACAACAGGAATTTTCCAGTGTATTAAAATATGAACTTCGCTGTTGATTACAAATATTACAAATTAAAAAGTATTATTAGCCAGGATAAAAATATTAGAGTTTTCCTAGTTCAGGTCAGATAATATTTCCGTGCTGTTTTTGGAAGACCAAATGGTATTCAGCTAGTTATTACTTTACTTATGCAGATGGGCCATCTATTAAGATAAACTGATATGAGCAACTGTTATTCTGGTAGAGCTTGCATGAAATTTGAAACACAATTGACATTTTCAAAAGTCTACAGGTACCATAAGGTGTATATGCCTTTTGGTAACTGAATTCCTACCACAGTCCCTAGGGAAGCATCACTTAATTGCATTTCCAATTTGAACAGGAATTGTTATATTTGCCCATTTATAAATCACAGGGACAAAAAGCCCAAGAGAGCCAACAACTGAAACCAGAAGGAAAGTCCACAGAAATAGCCGATCCAGAACCTGGGCTATGAACTTCCAATCTTCAACAACCTGTTGCAAAAAAAAAAAAAGCCCATATTAAACACATAATTTAACATTGTGTAATTATTTTAAGATCTAACACACTGAATTAAGGCCAAATCAGTTTGTGACGCCCACTGCTGCCTGAAAACTGGAAGCGACCCTGAGCTTGGAGCTCAGGGACAAATCCCACCCTCACCGTTAAGAACAGGGCCCCTACGAGCTCTCCCAGACACGCCGCAGTGTCATTTACATGTCAGTGTGTCATATTTTGCAAGTGGCTTTTTTGATCATTTTTAATCAAAATTAGAATATTATACTACTTGATTATTTTGTCATAAACAAAAAATCTCTTCTGTTCTTAATACATGCAGTTATTCCTGTTCCTTATTCTTGCCCAGTGTTTACTTATTTTAATTTTTAAGGGAGACCCAGCCTGATGTTAACTTCATGCCAAATTAAAAGTTGACTCAGAATAATACCTCCTCAATTTAATCTCTCCCACCCCTCACCTGCTTGGTTTGGTTTCGAATTTCCTAGGGCCATTTTAGTCCAAGGTCAGGAGGACAATGTCTGCTGCCTGGGAGCTCACACCCTCCCTGTTTTTGCAGCCTAAGCAGGCAGCTGGCTCAGCAGGTGTGAGTGGCCAAGGAAGGGCAGGCTGAGACCAGCTGAGACCAGTCACGTGGCAGGATTATCATTCCTTGGAATACCAGAACAGTCAGCACAACACTAAGTTTTCTTTTAAAAATATTTTATTTATTTTTAGAGAGGGGACAGGGAGGGAGAAAGAGAGGGAAACATCAATGTGTGGTTGCCTCTCATGTGCTCCCTACTGGGGACCTGGCCTGGAAACCAGGCATGTTCCCTGACTAGGAATCGAACTGGCAACCTTTTGGTTCACAGGCTTGCACTCAATCCACTGAGCCATACCAGCCAGGCCTAAATTTTCTTTTAGCTCATCTGAGATGCCCGGGGGAACTGAGAAGTTGGATGTGCACAGGTGCCCTATTTTGTGGATGTTTTAACTGGCACAGATTGTAGTCAGGGTCTCTTATAGAATGTATGTCAGCATTTCTGGTCCTCAGTCTATGCTTAGTCTAGAAGGGTCATGACCTGCATTTGTAATACGACATGTCACAGACCTCACGGACATCGTTCTCCTTCATGACATGTCTCGTAATATACCGAATAGAATCGAGTGCAGCTTCCAATGTGTTTCTGGAAGATTTTGGTCCACCACTCCTCTCTGTTTCCTCCTGCTGGGTGAAGTACCTATCTACGTGACTTCTCATGCAGAGCAGTTTTGGAAGCTGGTGGAGAAATATCTTTCGGACCCACGGAGCCATAGCGGCGTGTGTCGAGGGAGAACGATGATGAATGTTGATGGCAAAGACCGTCACCATAATTGACAGCGTCACAAAAATCATGGTAAACACCAGGTACTCCCCAATCAGAGGTATTACTTTTGAAGAGGAGGGTATGATCTCTTCAATAACCAGAAGGAAGACGGTCAGAGAGACAAGCACTGAAGTGCAGAGGCAAATCTTCTCACCTTCATTTGAAGGAAGATAGAAGACAAGTACAGTTAAAAATGAGAGCCCAATACAGGGGATAATGAGGAACAAGGTATAAAAGAGAGGCAGACGCTTAATCACAAACGAGTAAGTGACATACGGGTACCAGCAACAGCTGTCGGTTCTGTTCCCTTTGCTTCCCGTTGCACTCACGATCTCCCATTCTCCATTATCAAAAAAATCCCTCTTGTCTACCTCTTGGTCTTCTAGAATTATGTCCACCTGTGATCCATCATAAGTCCAAGAACCAAACTTCATGGAACAGTTCTGGAGATCAAATGGGAAAAATGTGACGTCTATGGTACAGGAACTTTTGTAGTTTGCCGGTGGGGTCCAGGTAACGGTGCCGTCATACCTGACGACGGTTTTCGTGCTGGCCCCTTCAAAACGTCCGTCTGCGCTGAAACACACACACAATGACAATGGGGGAACTCAACAACCCAAGCACGTACCTTACAAGCCTAATATAAAAGACAGCCTGTATTACAGCATGGAATACTCCTTAAATTGTTACACTGGAGACGTGCCTGCTTGTACAGGGGCCCTGCTTTAAGAACATCTTAAACATCTACGCTGGGACCAACAGACCTTCAAGTCACAGAACCCCGCCATTTTCGTGGTTGAAAAGATTTCACTTTATCCACAAAACAGAACATATGAAAAGTGCTGGGAGGCAGTCTGCCAAACATAGAGCCTGGTACATAAGAGGGTAAACAGGGCTGTCAGACCTCCTTTGTGAGAACCTCACCCTGCCACCCTCGGGCTGTGTGATCTCGGACAAGGTATGACCATCCCTGGCGTCCGTTTCCTCACCTGTCAAATGGATGTCATGGTGCCCAGCTCGGGAGGGTCCTGACACACTTGCACAAACCCTGACACATCCCTGCGTCGCACACAGCACTGAGCTCAGTGCACATGCCGTCCCTGTCGGGGCTGGATGACGGGACCAATGACTGCCACTCTCCCCTGCCTCCTTACACCTTTCCAGACTCCCCTGATACTCTACAAATTTTAGAAATCAGAGAACACTTTTATGATCAGAAAAGAAGGCACACATACCGAGAAAGGAGAGGATCCACAGAACCTATCTGAAACTGAAGAATCGAAGTAAGATCAAGTCATTGGACTTTATAGCTAAATGACTTTCAAAAGGAAGAAACCATTACTAGTGCCTAGTAGACATACAAGTGTTTCCTTTTCAAACATGAAAAGGCATTTTGAATGTAACTTACTTATCAAACAACACGATGTCTGGGGTCCAGAGAGAGTCTGAAGGGACACGTATGACCCTGATTCCTCCATAGTCTTCAGGGTCCCACCTGAGCTTCACATCCCTCCATTCCTTCGGGACAAACAGAACAGCCTCGGTTTCAACGGCATTCATAATCAAACGTACTGGAAACTGTACTATTTTTGCCAAGGGCAGAAATTGTAGACGTGAAATCATGTCTACTCCGCAGAGAAGGCCCACCTCATCCTCATGGGCGCTGGCACCTTCGTGTCCCCTTGTGCAGTGGCTCCACGCAGGGTCCCCATGAGACATAGTGAGGCCCAGGCTGAGCGGCTCATGGCTCCACCCAGCACCCTCCTCCAACTACCAGCCGTGCCCCAGAGTGACAGCGTGGGCATCTGTGGTCCAGGGTCAAGGGAAACATTCTTTTTTCCAGCTGTATTGTTAATGATCAGCCCAACTCGACCACACAGAGAGCAGCTACATTTATCACACATTTCACATATTGAAACACCTTGTCCAACATCCATGTGGTAACTATGATGTGATCACGTCAAGGGGAGACTTGCACCCCGAGAAAAGCACACGTGCCCTCTTAGGAGTTAGGGAACATATGCATGATGGTCCAGGAAAAAAAAAAGAAGACATCCTTTACACAAAAGGGAGGAGGTACATGGAAATCATCCATCACTGCCCGTTCCCATCGTTGTAAAGGCCAAAGGCTTTGAGTGGCCAGCCTGCCAGTGTCCGTCCCCCCGGCCTCATCTCCTGCTCTCCTCCCCAGGGCTCCCTCACCGCTAGCCGCACAAGCCTCCTTGCTGCTCCGTAAACACACAGGCAAACGCCAGCCTTAGGGCCTTTGCACTTGGGAGTGCCCCCTGCCCGACACCCCTCCCCGAGACAGTCCCATGACTTCTCCTCCCGCAAGCCTTTGTTCAAACCTTACCTCCTCGGTGGTCCCTTCCCAGGCCATCCTACTGAAAAATACAGACCCCAGACTATTCTTCCCCAAGCTGATCAGCTTGGGGAAGTACCTCTGAGGTACTATACAATTTATTTATTTTTCCCCCTCTAGAATGAAGTTGTGTGAAGGACAGAACTTTTGTCTGTTTTATTCGCTGTTGTTTCCCTAGAGTCTGGCACTAAAATAATATCAACTGAGCAAACGACAAGATTTCCATGCACCTCGCCTGTCTGCACCCTGCCGGTTCACCAAGACCAGATCCTCATGCATGTCCCTCTGGGCTGCAGACCCTGAAATCGTAGTGGCACCTCCCCAGTTGGGTGGCCTTTGAACTGTGTACATACCTGTTTCAGCCAGACATTTGTTGTCATTAACTGATTTTTCTCATCCTAGAAAACAAAAATCTAAATAAGGCTGAGTGTTCCAATTACACAAACAATCATTCTTTAAAAATGGATTTTTCATTTTATATAAATACTCCTGCCCGTACAGTTTCTGTATCCTGTTCATCAGTCCAGCTCTCCAGAAAAGCGGGCCTTTTTTCTAGGCTAATTTCACAGTATTCCTTTCAGCATACTCTGTACCTCAGACAAACTGCCCTAAAATATACCACGGCCTTCTTTAGATCTAACTTTCATCATCTCCTCCGCTACATTCCCTCAAATCTAAGACACAATGCTCTCTAATAAATCAGCAGTGTTACTTCATGGGCCTGGCGCTAAGAGAGAGCCCGGCTGACAATGACTCGTGAGCTGCCACTGATTGTAAGACGCGCCTTGATTTCAGAGGAGCTAAAAGGGAGGAAAGTGTGCATCTCGGCGACATAAGTCTTTCAGTGCATTCCTGAGCGACTGCAACGTCTTTATTTGCCTCTGCGGAGGCGCAGATCTGAATCTCTGTGAAGCTGCTACGCAGGAATCGTATGGAGGCCACAGCCTCGGGGCAGCATCTTGAAGCTCGATCACCCTACTGTTTCTAGAGCACCTGGGGTGGCTCCACTCGGTGGGGAGGATGCAAGTATAAATAGCTTAGCAGACTGCAGGGTACCAATCCCCTGTCCTGTCCCAACAGCAAGTGAATGACCCNTCAGTGCATTCCTGAGCGACTGCAACGTCTTTATTTGCCTCTGCGGAGGCGCAGATCTGAATCTCTGTGAAGCTGCTATGCAGGAATCGTACGGAGGCCACAGCCTCGGGGCAGCATCGTGAAGCTCGATCACCCTACTGTTTCTAGAGCACCTGGGGTGGCTCCACTCGGTGGGGAGGATGCAAGTATAAATAGCTTAGCAGACTGCAGGGTACCAATCCCCTGTCCTGTCCCAACAGCAAGTGAATGACCCTGAAGGAAGAAGGCCTGGGAAGACCGCATGGCCATCCTTGTACACCGAGGTTCCCCAGAGCGACCTACAGGGAGTGTGAAATTGAACACATAATGACATGCACACCTACCACGTCCACCAGCTGAGATATCGCAAGGCCAAACTTTATTCTTATTTTGTCATTCAGCTGTTCCACAGGACGAACCCATCTTTCGTAGTCTTGGAATAAATCCTTAAACAACCTATCTTCGTGTTTCGCAACAAAGAATGGTTCAGCTAATCCTGTATAACAAATTTTTAAAAATTAGTGTACTGCCTCCTTTCCTCCAAATGCTTCAACTTAAAAAAATCATCATCATTAGTGAACCAAACTATTATTTAGGCTATTATTATAATACTTTTAAAATGAACCACTAATACAATTGTTTGTGATCAATAAGGAACACTCTGGTTCAGATACATTTCCCAGTTAAATCAGATTATTCCCATGGAAACACACAGAGTTCCATAAGAGGTGCTCAGAGTTTCCATCTATATACACATACACACACATATATATACAGAGTTATGTAAAATCTAAGTAACAAAAGCCTTTAAATTACCAGGGTTAGGGGGTTGCTTGACATAAAATTTCAAACCCAGAAAACAGATATATGACGGTAAAGTTCATTCATCAACTTTAAATGTAAAATAAACATGCTTTAATTTACATGATTTCAATATATAAATGTATACTGACTACATTTTTCAGATTTGCCCTACCTCTGTTTGTTGTACATTTTTATAAAATGACCTTACAGCCCACAATTTTTGAAGACAAAATTCTCAAAGTTTTCGATGCCGTAGCCAAAGACTGGTTATATCTGTGGTTACAGCTATGTTTATACTTCTGCTGAGTTTAAATAAGCATCTCTGAGGAAATGACAGTTTTCGGTGTCATACGGACGCTGTTAAGGAAATGTAAAATGTGTAAAATTCAAGCATGACATTTACTCAAGACTCGTGATTTTACAAAGAAAAGCATTTGGTTAAAACAGAGAGTCGCTGACTTATTTATAAGCACACATAGGGATTTGTAGTAGCTACTGATGGCTGTCATCCAACCTAAGAGAAATGGTCCCACGCAAGAGTCACACTTTCACCAAATCTCCTTATCATGGACCGTGGTGTTTGCAGGGAGCTAAAGAGCCCCCGCTCTCTTCGGCTGCAAGGAAAGAGAGCTTTCCCTCACTGCCGGCTTCTTCATCAATAATGCGCCTTATTCCTCAAGTGTAAATCTTGCTTCCCTGCGTAATTTAAGATACTAGATTTAATCTACAAATACCATGGAGTTTGCCCCATGCCTTCCAGTAAAGTCTCCTTATGCTGAAATGCACAGATTGGAAACATTTCAATTGAATTTAGAATATTATACACTGGAGAGTCATTCTGAGTAATGTTGAAAAGTTTTTCATTTTATAGTTTCTCCTCTTCTAATCCTATTTAAAAATTGTATGGCCTTTGAAATACCAAGAGTTTAAGGTTATTTAAAAGATAAAAATATCAAAATGTTTTTTAATAGCACTAAGGGCCTTTTGCCTTAGGCGGGGACATGCTAGCTGGAATTGCCACCTTGAATCTTGTTTAACAGAAAGCAGAGCCCTGGCCAGTGTGGCTCCGTGGGTCTGGCGCAGTCCCACAAATCCAGAGGTCCGCAGCTGGAGGCACATGAGAGGTAACTGACCTAGGTTTCTCTCTCACATCGATGTTTCTCTTTCTCTCTCCCTTCCCCTCTCTCTAAAATGAAATAAATAAAATATTTATTTAAAAAGAGAAAGTAGACGGGCATAAATACATAAAATGATAAATTAGTCCCAACATTCTACCTAATGATGATTGCCTTGTGAATATCTTCGACACAGACAAACCCAAATTCATGATCTTCCCCAAAATGGTCGCTGACACTATTCCCCACCTCAGTGAGTGGCTCCACCCTCTGCCCATTTCCACAGCTTAGAAGCCTAGGAGTCACCTTGCCCACTAACTATGTCTCCAGTCCAACAGAAAACACTGATTTTACCTCCCAAATATTTCAGTATGGTGATTAAGAAAGGACGAAGGACTGCACAGGTAAAAACCTTAATTTGAATGCTTAGCACCGCTAACTAGCTGTTAACCTGCACACGCCACAATTTTCTAATCTACATAAATAAGGATATCTGGTGGCAAAATGTTGATAATTCTGAAAAGTGTATGGCAAGAACTCTTCATTATACTCGAACATTTTGTGTATGTTTGAATTTTCTCATTCTAGAACATTAACAAAAATTACAACTTCTGCTTTGCTGCCTATAATGCAGATAAAATGAAATAAATTATCTTACTAGGTAGGGTAGTATCTAGGTAGTTTACAGTGTTCTTTTAATCTCTTCTCCGCTAAATTCAGTATGTAACTATATAGATAGCTCAGGATTTTTAGAACAAATTCTAGGAAGATAAGACAAGACGGTGTCCCCCTATTAGCATTCCCCTATGAAAAATCGTATTTTCTTATCACGAAGTGTTGAAAAAAGTGGGACGGCTGTTGCGGAGCAGCTGCCCTGTGCATCCCAGGGTATCCGGCAGCAACCCTGGCTTCTATCCACCACATACAGTCCCCCTGAAATGCGACAACCAAAATACATCTCCAGACATTGCCAAATGTCACGAGGGCAGGGGAGGGGACAAATCTGCCCCTGGCTGAGAACTGCTCGACTCCCATTCTAATCACGAAAGTACTATGCGGCACTGTCAGGATCCCGACCAGAAACACGGGAAGAAGAGCACTTCTCCCTCCTGGCCTCCAGGCCCCTTCCTCCGAGAGCAACTGCTGTTGAGTGTGATGTGTACACACTTTCAAATACACGCACAGAGAGAGAACAAAGGTTTTCTTTTCAATTTCTAGGGCTTGCTGTTTTCCTTCAGTACTCTACATCAGTGTACGTCTATCCATCTCCAGTCTTTCCTAAGTTGCAAAGCGGTCTGGGTTATGGGTTTTTCCTAATTTACCTAAGGTTTCACCACTGATAGGCATTTATATAGCCCTCAGTTTGGGGTTGTTTTAACAATTCCTCAATGGAAAAACGTGGTGGTTAACACCTTGTACACCTATTTCCCACTATACGAGACTGTATGGCTCTGACTCTTCGAAATGGAACTGCTGAGTGAAGGATACACCTATTTTACCTCTTGCTAGTTACTGCCAACAACCTCCCTTTCTTCTTCACCATCTGTAATAAGAATAAAGTGAAATACCTAAAAAGTTTTGTAAGGGTGGCATAGGTTACATAGCCCCAGCGCATAAATAAGGCATTCCTGGAGCAGTTAATTCTCCCTTCCAAGTCTCTTTGTACCTTTTTTTAAGTTAATAAAAAATGACTTGTATTCCCTTTTTAAAAAGTCCTTTTGTAGCAGCCCTTGGAGGGCTATTTTAAGCAACAGCAAGATACAGCAGTGAACATAATCAACTGTTTTGTAACTGAGCAGAAATGTGCACTACATCCAACATTTTCAATGTGACAAATAACTATGCTTACCAATCATTATTTTAAGAATTATAGATGAAATGCACAAGGGTTTTTTTTCCATTCCAGAATTTTCATTATTTTTCTATTGATTTTTATCACAGAATTATAAAGTTTCTCTGTGGTGAATATGCTTTAGGAAATCTACTTTAAGCTTGCCCTGACTCAGAACACTTGCAGTGAGAAAGTGACCCCAGGCAGTGTTAAATTTAGGTCCAGTCAATATTTCTCAAGGAGAGGCGACAATTTACAGACTTTTTTTAAAAAGTTGAGCGTCATCAGATTAAGCAGATGCTGAGTTCGCTATCATAATTTGATACCATAAACCTCTCCATAGGCAATAAATATGTATCACGAGTTTGTAGGTTTATAGTATTATGAACTGAAACACCTGAATGTACATGAAATTTCCTCAGTTCCTATGACCTATGTGACCTTGACGAGACTTGCGAAGTCCCCCTTAGCACCATCCAGTGAGTGAATGCTGAGGACTGGATGGAAACTCGGAAACGTGATGATAGGTGCTATTTGTCAGGATGGTGAAATGCTGTTTATTAGCTTTATGGGTCTTACGATGTTTGAGCTTTATTATAAATTCTGTTTCCACAATTGTCATCAGATCCTCTTGAGGATCCACCCAGTTGATGTGAGTAGGAAACTTCTCTACAACTGCGCTCTCAAATTGTGCTGCTCCAACCCGCAACAAGCGCTTTAATCGGTGCTTTGGTAGGCGGAGTCTCAGGCCCCACGTCCAGCCTACCTGGCACCTGCTCTGTCACCAGAGCCCCAGGGGACACTGGTGCGCTGACAGTTTGAGAAGCCATGGTCCACAAGACTTGGAGAAGTGATTCTCAAGCAAAGATGGCGGGCACTAAGAGGGAAACAATTTTGTTCCCTAAGGCACACTAGACAATAGCTGGACACATTTTTTGGTGGGTGCCACTGGCACCTTGTATATGGAGGCCAGATGCTGCCACACAGCCTACAAAGCCCAGGAAAGTCTCCTGTTACAAAGAGCTATCCAGCCCCAGAAGTTAAGAAACCCTGACGTAGAGAAAAAGAAATAAGAATAAATCAAAAGTTCAGTTCTGCCCGAGGAACTCAGTTGGTACAGCATTTTCCCAATACGCCAAGATTGTGGGTTCGGTCCCTGGTCAGGACACACACAGGAATCAGCCAATGAATGTGTGAACAAGTGAAATAGCATATCAATGTTTCTTTCTCTCTCTCTCTCAATATCAATAAATTTTTTTAAAATTTAGTCACAAAGCAGAAGAGAATCATTAAAAAAAATTTCTTCTAGCCTTGGCTGGTATGGGTCAGTGGATTGAGCACAGGCCTACAAACCAAAAAGGCACCTGTTAGAGTCCCGGTGAGGGAGGGTATGTGCCTGGGTTGTGGGCCAGGTCCCCCAATGGGGCTGTGTGAGAGGCAACCACACATTGATGTTTCTCTCTCTCTCTTTCTTCCTCCCTTCCCCTCTCTCTAAAAATAATAAAATCTTCAAAAATAAATAAGAAAGTATTTGATAAATAAAAATAAAGTTTTAATCATATAAAGTTTCATAGAACTACAAAGCTAAGTAGAACTGACTCTCAACTCCCTAATTTTCATAAGTCACTCCCCCAGTCACAGCCAGATCTGTTTAAAAGACCTGCATTATTATAGCAGCGGCAGTATCGTAGCAAATAGGTTTATCCGAGGCACCATTATTGCTAATTGAATAAATAAATAACCTGTAGCCCTGGCTGGTGTAGCTCAGTGGATTGAGCACGGGCCTGCAAACCACACGATCACGGTTCAATTCCCAGTCAGGGCACATACCCGGGTTGCAGGCCAGTTCCCGGTTCCCGGCAGGGGATGAACGAGAGGCAACCATACATTGATATTTCTCTCTCTCTCCCTCTCTCTCCTTCCCTTTCCCTCTAAGATAGATTTTTAAAAATTTAAAAATAAACAAATAAATAAATAAATAACCTGTATTATCTTCATGTAACAGCTAATTATCTATTCTTTATTACAGGCAAAAGTACCTCCTGAGCCACCTTTCACAGCCAAACAGCTGCTGGCAGATTAGACGTTCCCTTTACCTGAAGATTGGTTCACAAAAAAGACCGGAAGAAAGAGCTATTATTAAGACTCCAAGTTGAGTATGAAGAAAATGTAAATGTAAAAGCAATTATGGTTGAAAGACCCAAGAACCGTCTCCCAGTACCCTCTCATTTTAAAGGGGAGACATAAAGGAGCGGCAAGGTCAAGCAACATGCCCAGGAAAACATAATGACAGGTCTCGGACCACAGCCACCCGCTATTCAAAGGGAATGTCACATGAAAGCCTACGGCATTCAGCAGCGCTGTGCAATGCACCATCTATTTGACATCACTTTGTTCTTTACCTGGTCGCTGACTAAGAGCAGGGAGCCTTTGCTGATCCCTCATTTCACAGTTGAGGACACTACTACCCATTCATTCATCCACAAACACTGAGAGGCTCCTACAGTAGGTGATACCTTCCAGGTAAAAAGACAAGCAGGATAACCAAATGTTCTGAAGGAGCTCACGTTGGAGCAAGGGGAAAGGCCACACGACTGTAATGTGATGTGAGGGTTAGTACAAGAGGGGGTCACTAAGTAGGGTGGGGGCAGAAAGGAGGAGGTGATCACTTCTCACTATAACACTGGACACACACATGAACAGAGCTATTTTCACTCTTTAACACTCTGTCATCTTTATATTAAAAGAGATGGAAAAAGATCCCCTTTCACCAAAAGGAGTAGGGAACTACCCTTTGCTGAAATGTCCGGCACAGTACCTGGAAATTTGGACATATTATTGAATCCTGAAAGCAACTCAGAGGTAGGCTGTATTGTCCCCACTTTTTTTAAAAAAAGGACGCGCCCTGGCTGGTGTAGCTCAGTGGATTGAGCGCGGGCCTGCGAACCACACAATCGTGGTTCGATTTCCAGTCAGGGCACATGCCTGGGTTGTAGGCCAGTTCCCATCGGGGGACACACAAGAGGCAGCCATGCATTGGTGTTTCTCTCCTTCTTTCCTTCCTTTCCCCTCTAAGTATAAATAAATAAAATCTTAAAAAAATAAAATAAAATAAAAAGAAGGACACGTGTCCAAGTCACATTGGGAGCCATAATGTGAGCCTAATTTTGTCTAGCTACGGAATCACACCCCTTTTTCTCTGTTAAACTATGACTCTCTCTCTCTGCACAGGACTTTCTTTATTTGCTCAAAATGCCTTCCACATTACTCCTGTTCAGTCTACACAAAGCAATGCAATCCGCAATACATAATTCTACTCCTTCCACATTACTCCTGTTCAGTCTACACAAAGCAATGCAATCCGCAATACATAATTCTACTCAAGATTCTTGCTTTCTGGAATCAGAAACCAACCTCCTAAGGTTTAAAAACTTTAAGGGAGGAAAGACAAGAAAGAGTTCTTAAAAAAAAATCAATGTGAGAGAGAAACAAGGAAAGAGTTCTTATACCCAAATGTTTCCTCTTTTTAAGAACTTCCCTTACAAAAACAGTTACTGCTGTGGCCAGTGTGGCTCAGTTGGTTGGAGCATCAGCTTGTAGCCAGAAGGTCGAGGGTTCGACTCCTGGTCAGGGCAGATCTGAGTGTGTATGAGAGGCAACTGATCCTCCCTCCCTCCCTCCCTCTCTCCCTAAACGCAGCGAAAAAACAGAAATACTGTTGCTGTCAGTTTTGCCTCTTGTGTCCCCGTTGAGTTCCCACCTCAGGGGCCCCACACCCACTAAGCTGACAGCTGACGGAGTCCTCAGCCTCCTCTGTCCCTGTGGGAAACACGCCACCCGGGTAAGGACACGACTCTGGACCGCGCACCCCGCGACTTCCACACTCGCTTCTTGGCAAAAGGGCGGGTTTCCAAGTGCCACCGAGCACGTCTCTGACTGACTGACAAAGTTGTCCCCTCACAGCCCCGTGAGGCCTGTCAGGGGACACACGAAGCAGCCTTTCCCTTCATTACCGTGGCCATCTGGGCATTTCAACGGACCCCCCTCAAGCCAGGCCCCCAGGGAAAAAGCGCCACCGCCCGTCCTCCCGGCTCTCCGGTGCCCACAGCCCCGTGCCCCGCCGCCCAGGCTCACCTTCGGGCGCGCTGCCCGGACCCCGGCGCCCCGCGACCAGCGGGACAAGGAGCAGGAGGCGCAGGACCGCGGGCCGGGACCCCCGCGCTGCCATCACTCCGGGAGCTGCCTCACGGCGGGCCCGCGCGGGAAAGCGGACTCAGGATGGAGCCGCCAGAGGATCCAGCCGGGCAGCCCCGCAGCGTCTGGTACCTGGAGCGTGAGGAGCCAAGCGGAGCCAGGCGGCCAGGAGCTGCCGCGTTCGCCCCGCCCAAGCCCCGCCCATCCGCGTTGGCCCCGCCCCATTCCGCGCTGTCTGCTTCTAGATACGCTCCTTCACACACATTTGTAGATACAAAAATAGACAGGGGGTAGTTAAAAATAGTATAGGAACTCTGGCTGGTGTGGCTCAGTGGGTTGAGCACCAGACAGCAAAGCAAAGGGTTGCAGGCTCGATTCCCAGTCAAGGCACATGCCCGGGTTGCAGGCCCAGTCCTCAGTAGGGGGCACAGGAGAGGCAAAGACACATTGGTCTCTCCTCTTTCTCCCTCCCTTCCCCTCTCTCTAAAAATAAATAAGATATATATTTTTTAAAAGAATAGTATAGGAAATGCAGAAGCCAAAATGGGACAGCTGTAAGGGAATACCTGTAATAGCATAATCAATAATCAATATACTTTTTAAAAATAGATATGCTTCCTCACCTCTGCCCCATTTGCAACTAGCTCTGTCCTCCCTGCTCTGGCCCCACCCTGTTTACTCGGAGTCCGTCCCAGTCCTACACAGTTGGACTCTGGCTCTGTCCCTGCCTTTGGACCTATCCCCTGTGTTTCCAGCTCCTGCCCTGCAATTGGCAAGAGCAGCCCTGGAGTTAGGAGGTTCGGAGGCCAGTGTCACAGGTAGGTCCCACATACCTTCCAGAAACCTTGGGCGGGCCCCAGCACACCTAGGATAAATACCTGCACCAATAAATAAATAAAATCTTTTTAAAAATAACCTGTACAGAGACTGGACAGACACACAGAAAACGGTGATGTGCCCCCAGATCACCCACTGCCAATGATCTCTCCCAGCATCCTGTGGCCTCCTGGGGCTCTGGGGGCCAAGCGACCCTGCAGGAGGCCTGGTCTCAGGTCAGCCCTCCGTCTGGGCCAGTTTCTCCATCTTTATACGAAGCAGGTAACTGAGAGGACTGACCCTCATTTGGAGAAACAGTCCCCTTCACACCGCCACCAATTAATATCTGTAAATACCAGTGATTCCATCTGCCCCAGACACTTCTGACCCCACTGCCAGCGGGGTGGGGCGGGGCCAACGCGGATGGGCGGGGATTGGGCGGGGCGATAGATGCTGACAGCGCCAGGCCCGTCGCATACCCTGCTACACCCTCCATTTCATCCCTTCTGTCCATAATTGATTAGGAAGCTTCATTTGGCTGTAAAGATTCAGGCAAATTGCCTTTAAGCCTCACTGGCAGAGCGTGTCGCTGGTTCTTCACAGAGAGCTTTATGGAGGTGACACCTCTGAGACTCCTTGTGAACAGACATTTCACTCCAAGTTCCACTTTGTGAAACCTAAACCCGGTTGCAGAGAATCCTAACAGTAAATACGGCTTGATTTTTTTCTCCTAGGTCCAAGTACAACCAGGAAAATCGAAACAAAATCCATTGAAATTAGTCTGCGTAACTGGATTTAAAGAAAGAAACCACAGAAAAAGGACGCAATGTGGTGACTATGTTTGCCACTCAGGACACCTCGGCACAGGAAAAAAAATAGTACTTACTGTCCCTTCATTGCAAGTTTCTATTTATCTATAAATAATTTATGGGGCATACAGACACTTACGCAACTCCTCCTGACAGCAATTGCGCTTCTACAGCTAGGAGGCCTGGAACCAAGTGGCTAAACAACCTCTGAAGGTCATAGTACCTGTCAGTGGGAAAACTAGAATTAAATGGTTTTCAGTTCCGCCACAGCAAGCAGAACTGGACTCCTCGCCATCCCCAGAGTGCTGTGTTAATAACCATGAGGGCTCACTTACGCAGCCCATGCACTAAAATGGGAACAATACAGAGATGAGCGTGGCCGCCGTGCAAGGACGACACGCGAATTGGTGAAGCGTAAAAAAAGTAATAACCCCAAGCACCACAATTAGTATTTACATAACCTGCAAGAAACACTAGTTGCTACTGCTTTCAAGTGAAAGTCAAAGTGTATAATTTGTCGGGCGCATTAAGATCCAAGCTAATAATTATAGAATGTAATGGGTGCATCTTACATGGCTCTTCCGAGGATACACCGATTACTCTCCGTCACTGCATGCGGTGGTTGCAGCTCACTGGACGCTTTCTCGCTGCCAGGAGATGCTGGCTGGGCACAGGACACTGACAACTGCTGCTGTCACTGGGGCCACGAGCTACAGAAGTCCCTTAAGGCAGCGTCTACCCACCAACTCTCGGATGTGACCAAGGACTGTCAGACAATCTTTGTGGTGCATCAGCACCACACTCTCCTCTGAAGATTGTTTTGGTTACATGCTCTTGTCTTTGCACATCCTGCTCCTTCTCCCCTCCCCTGACTATACAAACCTTCCTTCAGCCCCATTTCAAATGCCACTTGCCCACTAGCCATGGCTTTCTCCACACTCACAGGACAATTTTACTCCTATCGCAGCACTACGTTGGGTCCTCCACACCCTCTGCCTGTTACTCTGCCACTGCTCCGTCCCCTCCCCTCACCATGCTTGTCACAATTTGTCATTAACTACCCTTCAGTGTGTCTAATTCTCCCTACAGAAATGAGCTCCAGCAGCTGCGCCTGTTCTTCCCGGGCGTGTGCCCCGTATACTGAGCACGCAGTCGATGCTCAGATAGATTGGTGGATGAATAAATGAATGTTAAATAGCTGGCCCAAGACCTCCAAGCTAGTGAGCTAGAAAGCAGTGAGCAGAAATACAAGCTCAAGTGTCCTGCCTTTAAAAACCAAACTTAACCTCTCTCTGTAGGCCCATCCATAGTCTGCAAAGTGCTGCCTTCAAACCCGCAGGACCCAGATGTTCTGTAGGTGGCGGTCGTTACCATTTGTGTGGCAGTTACTCTCTGATGTGCTTTTGCCATTACAAAGGCTAAATAAATAGCAGAAATCAAAAATAAACATTGTCCTCTGCAAGTGGCGTGACCTAATGAGTTGTCTTTCATATCAGAGGAGTTGTTCACTCTTATTTCTTATAACGGGGTCAGCTGAGCTAAATTTGGAGCTGGGCAGAGTCTCCAAATCTCCCATTCAGCATTTCCATTACGGCTTGGTGATAAATTCTGCTGTGAGCCTTTAAGATGAAATCAAACTGAAATGTCAGTTAAAGATAAAAATGCATGTTGTCGATTTTACTGCCAAAACTAAATGCATTTTCACAGATTAAAGAAGGAAAAAAGCAAGTATTGATAAAATATTAAAATGCAACCCTTCAAAAGGAATGATAAAAAAGTATAAGGTCTCTTTCAGGGACTATTCCTATAGCTGCCATGAAACATAAAAGTGCAGACGTATTTTAAAGTAGAGAGCTTTAGGGAAAAAATTAATTGGCTGTGTTTTATTAGATTGTAATAACTAAATAGTGGTGTATAAAGTCATCTCACAAAAATATCCACCATTTATAAAACTGAGCTGTCTCAGTAGAATTTAACAACAGCATACATACCACAATGTCAGAGACCTAATTACTAATGGGAAAATACAAGTAAATGGGAAACAGCAATTCACCACAGAGTAATATTATAATATACCCTGGACAAATACCAGCTCCTGTTACAAATGAATATTTTGTTTTCCCACTTAAGAAAGTTCAGTACAGTATCCCATGCTCCTTCAGTGTTGAAAATATTTACATCTGAGAGTGACAAATCATAAAATAATTTTTACAGACAAATATAACTGTATTGTACACTTCTAATTTGCAAAAAGGATCTCAAATCTCAAAACGCACACACACAAAATGGCACCTGTGTACGTGGCGTGGATCTGCCAATCAGCTTCATGGTGGGGATCCTTTCAGAACTTTACAAATATCCAGCCACACATTTTAAACACACAATTTTTATGTCAATAACATCTCACAGCTGCTAAAAACAAGTGATGTCTGAAGTAAAACAAAGGCAAACATGAATTTCTGTAGATAAACCCCATCAGCAGACTTCAATTACTTAATATGTAGTTGCTCAACATTTGTATACTCACCGAACACAGCGTAGTAGAAATATACAAATAGTTATTGCATTAAGTGATCTTCATAGGTGACACACTATCATAAATTGTAAAAAGAAAGTTCTGTCCTTATTTTGTCGTCTCCAAGACACAATTGCAAATGTTTGATTCTAAGAAAAAGGTAGAATTTATACCATAAAATAAGTGTAAAAAGCAAATTATATTGCAGGTATAGATCAAGACACTCCAGAAATTTGTGGCTAAGAGAACCGCCATCGTAGAGTTTAATTGGTTATCGGTTTAATTGTTCCCAGATTATTCCCACTTTTATCAGGAAATATTATAAAATCCCGATTCTCAGAAGCACACAAGAAAATTCACAATTAAATGCATGCCACTTCCATCTGTAATTTGTAAACTACAATATAAACTACTTCGTTTAGGGAAGCGAAGTTCCAGTGCAACCGAGATGGAGCTGCCTCCCTAGTAAGTTTGGGGATCTGTTCTAATTACCTGCTCTGTTCATTTGTTTAGCCAGGGGTCCCTTTTCCATCAGTTCCTGTGGGAACTAATTCACATCAAGTTTTCTATATAGATAGGAAGACAGACCAGATGGGCAACCTTTCAGCAATACTGAAAGCTCCCTCCGAAGGTTAAAGTAATGGGTGGCATTGATTCTTCCAAGGAATTGATTATCTTTCATCGGATTCTAAGCTGCCTGATCCCAGTGTCTCAATATTGGAAATCATTTGGTAATTTCCAGCTCCACAGCTGTCCCACCTGAGATGCAATCTTTGCTTAATCTTCTCTAACATGCCTGATGAATTTTTGATGTTTTCAATTTTCTCAGAACAAAAGAATATTGGAAGTGCCCGGCATGACAAAGGGTGTGTGGATTCGTGGTTGCCGTTGGTCTTCTCAGTCGCTGGTGAGGCCAAGGAGAAAGGCTGTGTGCTTCACATGTGCACCTGATCTCCCCCACGCTCCGTGGCAAATACAGAGGGTTCTTGGAACATTGGGAACTGCTCAGCCTTTGGTCTCTGAGGTCAGATAAACATGAACTCTGTCACTTCATAGCTATTCACTCAGCAAATATTTCAGAATCAACTGTACAAGTTCTCTGACAATGCAGTGGATAAGAAAATGTCTCTGATTTCATGGAACTTACTGCCAAGCGAGGAAGGCAGAAAATACACGAGGTAATTTCAGAATTTGATAAGAAATTCTTGAGGAAATAAACAGAAAATGATGAAGTGGGGGATTCTACTTTAGATGGCACGGTCAGAAAATGCCTTTCTGAGGAGGTGACCTGAGCTAGAACAGGAGACAGAGGCAGTGTCAGTCACATGGAGTGCAGAGGGGACAACATTCCAGAGAGAGAGAGGACGACAGTGAGGGACAGGCAATGAAGTGTGTCCGAGAAAACGAGTTTCATGAACAGTCTGACATACCTGTGCAGCATTTCCCTGGCTTTTCTGCTGTCGTGAAAACTGAGTCCCCAGCCTATAACTTCACACAACATGAGGGTGAAGCATTTGCCGCAGACGAGCTTCTGGTGCGGGATATGTCAAGACTTGTTTCTCTTCTGCTGTCCAGGAGGACCTTCTGATGATGGTGACAACTCTGTTCCTATGCCTTCCTGTCCCATACTGGGCACCCTGACTCAGTGGGCAGAGAAAAACGGACAAGGAGCCATTTCCACACTGGGGTGCAGTAACCTCAGTATTAACAGTAGCCTCACTGCACAGGCAAGTGACTGCACACAAATATGTCCCATTGCAGAAGCACGTGGTGGAGTTCATCAACTGCAGGTAAAAGATCTGAGTTGTGCAGACTCTACCAAAAGTCCGAGCCCAGAACATGTTGTGAAGGTCCCTTCCCAGGCCTCCAAAGTGAGGGCTCCTGAAGCTTAAGCTTCACTCACTTCGCAGCAAGTCTGTGAACTTCTCTAACGGGAAACTGACGACACGGTTAAGACATGTGCTCGGAGTTACGCATCTGGGTCGCCCTAGCAAGCGGGGGCGGGGGGGGGGCTGCAGGAGCGAGCGTGGGAGGCCATCCCACCGCCTGGGAGGGGACCCCAGGCAGGACTTACACTGGACAGCAGCCCTGGAGCCTTCACGAGCCTTCATCTTCTGAAAACTGCATCAGAGGAAGTTGCCTCTGCGCCACCCAGCACACAGTGGGCCCTCAATAACTGCGTGCTGTGACTATAATAAATATTCTACAAGGTTATTGTGAGAATTGGCACTAACAAATGGAAAGCAGCTGACTCTACTATCACCGAATGATCACTTCTGCTCTGTCGTATAAAGAAACAGGGTTTTCTAAGGTCACAAACTACTTTAGCAAAGAAAAGGAAAAACCATTTTAAATTCTCCTTTAAGACTATTTTAAGTAGCTTGTGTGTAATTTGCCCAAGTCCACTGGCGTGCTGCCTCAGCATCAGAAGTGGGCCAGGGAGGCAACAGTGCTGACTCCGGGAAGCAGAGAGGAGGCACTTTTTATGCAGTTTATTATGTATTTTCCAATGAGAGTTTGTACCGCTTTTAGGGCTGGAAAAATTTGTTAGATTGTTCAGGACTCAGAAGACAACTGCTCCTGGACTCTCCCATTGCTGGTAGGGAAGAGCTCTGTAAACAGGATTTCTCAGAGAATATTATTATATAAAGCTGTTGGGTACAGAATCGAACTCTGGGTCTGCCCTGGTGCTTGGGGTCAAGGACTCAGAGAGTAGGTGCTTCCTGCCAAGAAGTGAAAACCGTCTCCACCTGTAAGATCTACTCAGAGACCACTAACCAATTCATACACATTTACTCAAATAGTAAATCCAGTTCCTTCTTTCATGGGGTGTTGTAGGAGATAATGGGGGAAAGGTGGCTCCTTTTGAAAATCTGTATCAATACTATGAGTGTAGGCTAGTAGAGATAGGTAAAAATGAAGCAAGGTATGACCGAGCAGTTCTATGCTCAGTGTACAGCTCAGAGGAATGAAAACGCCCCTAATGCTCATCAGCTGAGTAAACAAACGTGATGTCCAAGGAGCATCATTCAGTAATAGAAGGAAATGTGCTCGTGCTGTCATTTCCCGCGTCCAGTAAACAGAGACACGAATTACTGACCTCGCCTCACTGTGGACGAGCCTCGACAACACAACACTCCCTGAGGGAGAGATGCCAGCCGCAGAGGACCCCAGCTGTGCGACCCCACTTATGTAAAATGTCCAGTGCAGGCAAGTTTGTAGGGACAGGAAGTAGATGGATCAGCGGTGTCCTCGGGCTGGGGGACAACTTCCGGGGGATGGCACAGGGTGGCAAGGCCTCTTCTTCGGGAGATGAAAATGCTCCAAATTGAATGTGATGATGGGTGCAGAATTGAAATGGGTAAATTGTGTGGTATGTGAATTATATCTCAATACAGTTGTTACCAAATAAATAAACAAACAAAGGTAAATAACTATCCTATTTCATGTAATTCTAAATTCATTCAAGAATGGACAATTTTTAGTCTGAACAATGAAATAAAATGTACATGATTAATTGTAAGCTGTAAGACAGAGAAAATACTTGTTAGAGAAGTTTCATTTAGGCACACAGAGTGCTCTTGGCCAAGAGTTCGATTTTAATGAATTACAAAAGTATATTAAATGTCTTTAAATAGAAACACACACAAAACAAGGTTATGTACTGATCAGGTGATTAAAGTGCCTTGACTGGAGGCGCAGCGGAACCTAACCCAGTGTTCCCCGTGGGGGCAGCAGGCAGCCCTGCTAAGTGTGCTCACGGTGACCTCATACAACGTAGCAACCAAGAGTAACAAGAGTTAACTATGCAAAGATAAGCTGATCCAAAAAGCACTGTGTCAAAGGGGCTTGGAAACACCTTGGCCTGACCACAGAAAACTACAAGAATTGCTGCTCCTTCCTGCCCTTCAGTGGGAGGGGCCTGCTGTGCCTCAGGCCACAGGTTCCCATCCCAGCCTTTCCTCATCTACCTGCGTCAGCTACCTGTGGGGATTTGAAGGAATACTAAGGCCAGGGCCCCACCCCAGAGGCTGACTTCATGGGCAGGAAGCACAGCCTGTGTACAGACTTAAAAGCACTCCAGGTGATTCTAACACGCAGCAAATGGTGTCTCAAATGTCCGTGAAGAGCTCGTCAAACAGACGGCCGGGCTCTACTCCAAGATCCGCATCTATTCTGTGGGTCTGGGATTGGGCGCTGGGATTTGCACAGCCAGCGGATTCTGGATGACGCTGCAGGTGGGCCCACCGCCCCACAGTGCTGATCAGAGAGCTCTGCAGAAGTGTCGGCAAACTTAGCGGGGCTCCCCTCAGCCAAGACTGTACTACTCTCCTGTGGCCTTCATCTCTCTCCTGCGCTCCCCCACCCATGTACTCAGGCTCCTCAGCAGTGTTCCCCACAGCCATGCGGTCTGGCGCAGCTCAGTCCACAAGCTCATTCTCAAACCCACCCGTGGGGACAGAGATGGGTCATCTGGCTCGCCTGAGTGATGTGCCCACCAGGAGGAGAGGGAGAGAACACCAGACTGTGAGAACTGTAGGAAAGACTGGAGCTCTCTCTCAGGCATGGAGGGGGAGGGAGACAAGAGATATGAAGAGGGCACACGGGCTGCAGAAGTACTGACTACCGTGTCCCTGAGGGCACAGTGGGCACTGCGGTGGTTTGCGTGGCCATGGATGTACATGCGTGTGCAGACACAAACCTGAAGTCCAGCAGGACTACCCATCAACGCCAAAGGCAGGCAGCACCTGCAAGAGTGTGGTTCCTGCTTCAGAGGCCTAGGGCCACGGGTTCTCCGAGAGGTGGGGACACAGCAAAGGAACCTTCCAGGCACGATTCCCATCCTCCCCTGCCTGTGATGCTCCCATCTCCATCAGTGTCGGCACCTTACCTGACTACCTGCAGGGCTGCCGCAGCAAGTACCGCAGGGAAGAGAGACCTGTTAACCCTGCTGTGCAACAATTAGTGCTACAGACAAATCCCTTCACCATTTCCATTTTTCCAAGTTTTATTCCCAAAAAGGGGGAGGGGTATTAAAAGGTCCAAGAAGAGCAATCACCATCTGAATGGACAGAGAGGGAAGGCACAGTCAGATGCTCCGCCCACTTTCCCACCATCGAGGTAAAAAGCCAACACTCTCCAGGCTCAGAGGGGCAGCTTCCACGCTGAAATGGACCCAAATGAGCTATAAAATCCCCGATTTTGTCCTCTATTTGTCCTTTTCTTTTTGTTCTTTTTCTTTCTTCTCACGCTCAGCCTTAGCTTCTTCTTCTTCATGTTTTTTGATCAGCTGTTCCACTTCCTTCTGTTTGAGGACTCTGATGACTGTCTTTCCATTCTCTCTGGTCAGCGTGGCGATTTCCACTAGGAGCAAACACACACACGCGCACGTCTGCGTCACAGGCAGGACTCGACCCACAGACCAGCAGGCAGGCAGTCTAACCCCCTCATTGTTTCCACCTGTACTCACCACTCCTCCATGTTTTATGCTCAGTACAATTCACGGGTACTTCTATTAACATTCGTACTTAAATTACCTTCCTTCTCCTCACCCATTCCAACCTCCAGAGCTGCTGTTTTGTCACTTTCTTGGAAAAAGCAAAATCAGCCAACTGCTTGAGCTGACCTGCTGTAAGCCACGCTGAACAGAAGGACCTGCAACTTCCCTGCAGGAAGATCTCCAGGCTCGGCCAGAATTTCTGACCAGTCATTACGCTCATTTCTCATGCACTTTTCAAATCTCTTTTCAAAACAAAGGTATGAACAGCAGCTTCCATGACTATGGACAAGAAAAGCGTACTGACATCGAAAGTGGATGGGCTTTTCTGAGCAGGGTGAATGGAGCAGAGGTTGAACACGGGCGGGGGCACACTACAGGGGCAATCTGCAGGTGATGGCCATGTTCTCGGGGTTACTGGGGTGAAGTCACCTAAGCTACTTCAATGCGCTCGTTTACAATTTCTAGAAAACGTTATTTAGAAGTCCCATTTTATATGGTTACATAAGTTAAGCTAAATAAAGCACTTAAAATTGCAAGGGCTTAATTTACGAGATCAGTGGACTCACAAGAACAGATACCACAACACACGCCCATGTCACTCCCCTGGTAAAGCACACCGTACACACATGCTCATCCCATGTACCCACGGCACCAACAACACCGCCCAAAGGTCGGTGAGATGATTATTAACTGAAAGCGGCACCACTCACACCTCCAACCGTGACCGGTGAGGACACTCGGGCTCCAGTACTTCAGCTTGAAATGTCGCATGGGCTTGCGGCTCCACGACCTACCCCGCTGACCTTGGTCAGGTCACTTACCCTCTCCAAGCCCCAGTGTCCTCATGGAGGAGGCAGGTGTAAGGCCGCCTCACTCAGAAGGCTGCAGGTGCAGTGACGGATGGTAACACATTGAAGGCCTAAACCGGGTCACAAAAGTGACAAATTAGAGGATGGGACGTAAATTACCTTTTTCAGCAGAGAGTTTGCTCACATCCATGGTCTTATTGAGGACTTTGACAGCTAATGCGAGCGCTGACTTCAGGGTCATCTCCCCTTCTTTGTAGTCTTGTTTCAGCATCGACACAGCTGCCTATGAAACAGGAAGAAGCAACGGAGAGATGTCCTTTAAATGCCTGCATTTTCAGGACCATAGACTGGGCAGGAGATTGATGTCTGAACTGTTATTGGCATATAATCACATCAACAACTTCCACCGGAGGGAGGTAGACACGGGAGGGGGTGGAGCGGGGTGTGGACGCTCTGTGAGCGGGGTCTCTAACCAGGGCCTCCGACCTCCAAGGACTCATGACAGAATTCAAGGGGGTTATGAAAAACGACATCCTATTTTCACAATTTCTCATTGAAAATTAGCATCTCCTTTAGTAACAAATCCAGCCAATAAACCCCAGGAGTATTAGCAAAACCTGCGACACCATTACCAACAGCAATCACAGATACCAAAGGTTACAACTACCTGAAAATCCTGTTTATGTTCATCACAATTTCAAAATTACAGTGATTGTTACACTTTTTCCTAGATTTCATAGCAACACAAGAATACTCACAGCACTGTTATTTCCGATGCACGTGGCTTTCCATCCCCCATAATTTCCGCTAGGGTCGCTCTGATAGAGCTGAAAGCCGTAATGCTTATCCCAGCCAATGTACAGCAGCGAGACACCAAAGGGACGTTTCCCTTTAGCCAAGAAAGAGAACAAACACATCAACAGTCTAAGTTTACTCTCGCTACAATGACTTGAGCTCCCGAATGTAGCTGAAATCCCTGTGAAGCCACAAATTCATGAATTGGTTTGTTCTGGCCGCCAGAGATAAGGCCCATCCAAATGCCCGCTGTGGTTTCTAGGACACGGACACGGCGAAGACACAGAATGCAGACACAGAGGACCCGTGTTCTGTGCTGAGTTTCATTACTATGCAAAAAGCAACATGTTCCCAGATTTGAAAATGCTAGTTTGGCCGCTCGATAGTCTATTAATAAAACATATGATAACCTACATCATGGGAATCAGTTATTTCATGAAGGAAAAATATGTCAACAGTACTTGCTTACTGAATTTTCAATTTCTTTTTACCACCTCAAAAATATCATGTTACTTAGAAAATGTTTTCCCTTTTTAGAATAAAATTCGTCCCAAACGTCGTACCTCCGAACTGTGTGTAAGCCTGCTTGATGTCACACAGAGCTGTGACCAGCTGTTCACAGGGAATCGGCTCCTGATACTGCAGTAAGTACCTAGGACGGAGAAATTGGCACAGCAAGGGGTTTTTTGTAAAACACGTATGTATTCTGAGCAAACTGCCCTCTGAACATAAATCTGTGCCACAAGGACAGCGAGCGTAGCAGTCACCTGTGATCTGAAAGGGGAGTTGGGGCAGGGGGATGTTGGCATCCTAATGGTCTTATGACAGATAATAGTTTACAAGTTTGGATTAAAAAGTAATAATAATTTTAATTTAACAGATTTGTAATGACTTTAATCTTTGCAAAAACTTCTTAGAAATACCAAAATGATGTGCACCCTCAGTTCTGCTCCTTCTGACTGTACCTTTGGGCGATGAGCCTCAGCTCATTAGTGAGAACGTTAGCATCAGAAGTTATGCCAGCCACGCTGCAAGCCATGTCCCTGGAGGAAGAGAAATGTATCGATATGCATCCGGGAGGGTCCTGCATCAGCACTGCAGAGTGCCAAGTTCTGTTAGAAGTTTACTGCGCTTGCCTCAAACCTGCAGTTGTTATCTACAGAAGTTTTATCTTTGTGGGAGAAACCTGATGTCATCTCACGTGAGAGATGAACAGTGCTCCTTCAGTCAACAGGTGGATTTGGCACCATTGCGCCAGACAAGGTGAGAATGAACACTGGGAAGCTAAAGCAGGTCCCAAAAAGATTCAGGAACAAAGAAAAAGGTCTGCCAGACAGAAGAAAAACTACCCTGTGCTCTTGGGTAGTCAATGTTCTCACCTTCTAAGGCCTGGTCAATGGGCGGGGTGAGGAGCTCAGGGCTGAGCTCAGACGAAGGGTGCAGTTCCTCTCTGCTCCTGTTCTGAGGGCTGCCCTGGCTTCCCTCCAGCCACCACCATCTGCCACTACACTTCAGCAAATTCGAGAGTGGCCGAGTAAGCCCAGCAGTGACTCTGGAGGCATGACACTTCCTTGGGCGAGTATATCAAAGGCCCTACAACCAGCATCCAGCTGGCCCACCACTCAAGGGGCAGTCTCTAGTGGGCAAATCCAGCTCTGTGCTTGCTAGCAAGTCCTACACACCCAACCATCCCAAACTAACATAGCTGGTCTAAGCTGTCCCCAGACCTCCAGGGGTAAGATTCAGTGTCATCAACACAAATCCTGAGTAGCCACTCTGGACAATTTTGAGGACCCACTATGTGTCAGACACAGTGCTATTGGTTCTCACTCATTTTATTTTACTTCCTTACACTGCTGCAACCACTAGAGGAGGCACTGAGGCTCAGAGCAGTGAAACAACGGGTGAGAGGTCACACGGAGTGACCCAAATCTGTACGATAACCACGCCTCTAATCTCACCCACACAAAATACCGTTTCTTCACTAAGGGCTTGGCCCCACACTTCAAGAGTAACATGTGGTCCTAAGCCTCAAGGAGATTTCAAATAAAAATAAAAAATTTCCACCAGTAAAGGCCCAATAAAGTGTTCACTTCAACTGTACTATGTCACACAGAATCGCCCTCCCAAAATATGTGAGATCCTACGTATGTGAGCACATGAGACATTTAAACTCTCTTCCCCAAGAGCTCACTTACTCATTGAGTTTATAAATTTTTTCAGAAAAAAAGACTTCATCAAGAAGCTTGTGGATGTTGCGTCGCTCTGCTGCAAGCAAAACACCGTCATTTGCTAAGATTCCCAAACAGGTGCCTGCGTGTCCGATCGCCTCCATAGCATACTCCACTTGGTACAAGCGCCCTGCAAAACACAAGCGGTGAGAAAGTAAGGCTCGCCCCGGGCTGTCTGCGCCCAGGCCAGGAACTTGCACAGGGACACTCACAGGCCACACACTCGAGTCCCACTGTCATTCTCCCATGCTGGGTGTGATTAACCTGGTCACTGTCATTATGTCAAAGCACACAGAGCATGAACTACTGTTAAAACAAGTGTCTTGATACTTTTCCCCTGAAGTCAAACACAAAAAAAATTCTGAGGTAGATTATACAATTTCTAGTTTACCTTCTGGAGAAAATATAGTGGTCCTGGAGTCATATCTTCGAGACTGCAATGGAAAACATACGGGTGATTCCCATCCACTGAAAGCAGCCCCTGCTTGCAAGCCCCCAGGTAACCAGAAAACACACCTCGGCACCCAAAGCCGTGTGTGCAAGAGGGAGTGGGGAAGGCGGAGACACCATGCCACCCTTCCTCCCACTCCCACATTCTCAGACAGGGCTCCAAGCACAGCACAACGCCTTCATCAGGCAACAGCTTACTGATGTGTATAACTCACCATGTTTCCTGGACTTTACAGCTCCTGTGGGAAAAAAAAAAATTGGACCCTCGTTAAAATGAAACTTACAATTTAAAAAAAGCATTTCCATGGCTTTAAAAGAATCTGTCTCGTTTACTCCCTTCATTTAGCTAAGTTAATGGTGCAGCTACTGCGTGCAACAGGCTGGACGCGGGAATACCGGGATAAGACCATCCCTGTGCTGAGGAGCTTACTGTCTGGCGCTCGCGTGAGGATGGCGAGCGGATGCTCACAAAGCCATGGGAAAACTGAGGCACTTAGGGTGGAGTGGAATGAGCAATGGAGAAAAATTAAAAAGTGCTTTTTTGAAGAAAAAAAAAGCAACACAGAAAACGACCCCAAATTAGACATGGTAGAGGCAGAAAGAGAGATGAGAACCCTCAGGTCCAAGAGGAAGAACTGAGGACGGGGAAGGGAGGGGGACTCCGGACAGAGGAGAATTCTTGAGCAAAAAACAGACAAGACAGCTCGTGGGCCAGAGGCAACTTGCTGAAGCTAAGAGAATATGAAGAAACTACAAGCTAAGCGAGTATCCCGACCACAGAGATCCTAGAAGGACACGTTAAAAAGGCTTTCTCCCGGAGTGCTGGTGTCCTGCGCTGAGGAAGGGACGGGGCAGCAACCTCCGCAGCATCATCACTATCCCCGCCGAAGACACCTGGGGCTCGGCCTCCTGTGCCCATTTCACAAGTGCCAGGGACTTGCGTGCAGGACTCGCGCACCCGCATGAGAACCCTGAGTTTCCTCCCTTAGAGAAGGGGGCTGCGCCGGGGGATGGCGGGTCAAGTCCTCCGGGCCTGCCGGGCACTTTGGGACGCCCACTCCAGCAGGCACTGACGGAGGCCGTGACTCGCGACGAGGCCCACTCTGGGGAAGCCAGCACCCCCACGGCGCTCACTTTCCTGTGCGGGTCCCGCTCTGTGAAGCCTTGCTCAAGGCCGCCAGCCGACCCCCGGTCCCCTCCCGGCCGCCGGCTCCGCGCGGGGCCTACGGCTCCCGGCAGGGGCCAGTCCGTTCCCCAGAAGCACAGTCATCGCTCTGCGGCTCCAGACCGTACGCGCTCCGCCGCGGCTCCTAGGACCCTCCCTCGCCCGCAGGGACTGCGGCCAAAGTTCCGCGTCCAGAAATATGGACTCACCGGAGAAGAGACACTGTAAATAGGGTCTACACGAAGGGTTTCCCACCACACAAGAAAACCTAACACCGCTCCACGAGCGTCTACCGCCAATATGGCCACTACGCGTGCGCAGAACTACCGAGTGTACACCTCCAGGGGCGGAGCTGAGGACGCGGAAATCCTTCGGGGGCGGGACCGAGGACCCGAAAATCTTCCAAGGGAGGGGCTGAAGAGGACTCGAAAGTCCTTCGGGGGCGTGGCTGAGGGTACGGAAGTCCTTGTGGGGTGGGGACGAGGCTGTGAAAGTTCTTCAGGGTGGGAATTAGGATACGGAAGTCCCTCTGGGGTGGGTCCGAGGGTGCGGAAGGCTTTTGTGAGCGTAGACAATCTCGTGGGGCAGGCCTGAGGGTGTGGAAGTCCTTCTGGGGCGGGGCCTAGGATCCAGTAGCCCTTCTGAGGCGGAAACCAGGCTGCGGAAGTCCTTCTGGGGCGTGTCCAGGGGGCAGACGGCCTTCGCGGGCAGGACTAGGACGCGGAAGTCCTTTGTGGGTGCGGAAGTCCTTCGGGGGCTGGGCCAAGGGTGCGGAAATTCTTGGGGGCGGGCCGAGGGCTCGAGGGTTCTTCAGGGTTCGGACCAAGGACTCATTGGTCCTCGGGGGACTGGGCTGCTTGCTTTTCGGGATGGGGGGAGATGGGTTGCGGCGGTCCCAGCGAAGTCCTCAGCCTGAGGAAGGGGCGGCATAGGGAGCACAGGAAGACCCCAGTGCAGGAGAAAGTGGAGTTACCTAAGGCTAATCCTGCTCTGCACCCGTCGCCTAAGACAGGACCCACATGCCTCGCCCCCAACATTGCTCGCTGCTCCTTAGCCTCCTCCTCTGCCTTTCACCTCATCAGAGGGTCTCCACCAAACTAGTTAAAGCAATATGAACCGTCACCACACACACACAGCATTTCTCTTCTTTACTGACATTATTCTAATGCGTTCATTACCCATTTCTCCCTTTTAGCTTCAGTCCCTTACTTTTAAGTGTTTTGGAAAGCTAGAAGGCTGACTAGGTCTGGAATAGACGAGCAATTATCTGATTCAAAATATTCTGTGTGTTTCATACATAAGGGAAATGAGAACCACAGAAAGACACGGCTCACATAGTATTTCTTAGTTTAAAATATCATCATGGGCCTGTGAAACAAAGGGTCACCAGTTCAATTCCCAATCAGGGCACATGCCTGGGTAGCAGGCCAGGTCCCCAGTAGGGGACACATGAGAGGCAACCACATATTGATGTTTCCCTCCCTCTCTCCTTCCCTTCCCCTCTCTCTAAAAATAAACAAATAAAAAATTTAAAAAATATATCATCGTGGGAGAAGGTAGAAGAGAGTGTAAACATACAATATACACATGATGGAGACTTGGAGTGGTAAACATACAATATACACATGATGTATTACAGGCCTGTACACCTGAGACCAGTTTTATTAACCAATGTCACTCCAATACATTCATTAAAAAATAAAAATTAAGAATCATGAGATTGTCTGAAGACTTTAGTGGCTTCACATGCATTGATCTGTTCCATCAATTCTTTTTTTTTTTTTTTTTTACTATGCAAGGAAATTCCTTGTAGACTTAGGTTTGGTCCTATTGGGGTAATTACCCAAGTTCATGTGAACTGTTCTACAGTCACATGGAGAGCCCAGATTCGTAGGACTTGGCAGTGTCAAACCAGATTTCTTCTACAGCTTTCTGGCCCAGGTCACACATTCGCTGCAGGTGCTTCCACCCGCTTTTGGCAGTAATCATGAGATATTCCTTGTTCTCTGGCTGCAGCTGGCAAGAGTACGCAGCTAAGACAAGGGACTGACAAAAACGACTGCACACAAGGAGAAACAAAGCACCCCTCTCTACTGGCGTCAGGGGGATGACACTTTCAAACCCGGCAAGCACATGACCACCCACTTGTATAGGAGTCTCGCTTTCAATCATCATGTACATGATGGTGATTGCCACTTCAAACACATAGTAGCCATAGCTCATGTCATCAAAGTCTAAAATCCCAGACACATGATAGGCAGCATCTCCAAAGGCTGACTTGCTGGACTCTACTAAAATGTTATGGTCGTTAAGATCTCCATGATTGATACCTGAAAGGAGAGAAAAAAAAAAAAGCTGTGCAAAAACAGTCATTGAGTACGCCAGTTCATTCTCTTTCTATCCCTCTTTCTCAGGCATGGCCATTCAAATAACTTGATGAGCAGTTTCAGAATTTAAAAAAGCCAAATCCTATTTTTCTTGAAATAAAACAATTTCCTCTGAAGCCCTGGCTGGTGTAGCTCAGTGGATTGAGCGCGGGCCTGTGAACCAGAGAATCGCGGTTCGATTCCCAGTCAGGGCACATGCCTGGGTTGCAGGCTGGTTCCCTGCAGGCCAACTCCCAGCAGGGGACGCACGAAAGGCAACCATACATTGATGTTTCTCTCCTTCCCCTCTAAAGATAAATAAATAAATAAAATCTTTTAAAAAAAAATACAAGTTTAAAAAAAAAATTTCCTCTGAAAAGAAGAAAAGCCGTTCATTTTGGTGGTGTTTTGCTTTTGCTTCTTTTCAACACAAGGCCAAGAGATGGAAGATGTGGTTGCTGCAAATGCCTGACTTTGACTACTAGAAGGGCAAAGGGCAAAGGGCAAAGGAGAATCACCCAACCAGAAATTTTAAAAATATACATATATTCATCTTACAAGAAGCAAAGGGTCTTAGAATGGGCCAGTCATGTCTTTATTTTAACCTAGGAATTCCCAAAAATATTTCTGATGACAAAGTAATTCCGATTTTCTCATCTTTTGATTACTGGAATAGATGGTGATATTGTAAGTTTACTTAAACAACAGCATATAAACTGGAAAAGTGATAAGTGTAATTAAAGTATATTTTAAGGTCCTTGTATTGTTTTGAGTAAATTAGAGTTTCATTAAGTTACAGTTGCACATCAGAATTTCTAGGGAAACCGTTCACAGAAGAGAAAAAGAGTATTTAGCTTTGAAAGTGCTGGAGAGCGAAAAATAATTAGAAAAACAAGTAGTTCAAAAATACTACTTTACATAGTGAATATATATGTAGTGATGATATTAAAATATGTATGCAAATTTAGTAGGGAGGGCAGAGGGGGATTGTAAAGCTTAGAGAGGGCTTCAGATGTAGCCATTTTTTTAAAATGTAAAAGTCTTATTCCTTTTTTTTAATCCTCATCAAGGATATTTTTATTAGTGACTTTAGAGAGAGAGAGGAAGGGAGAAAGAAACTTGATCACTTGCCTCCCATACATGGCCCAGCTGGGGATCAAACCAACAACCTAGGTATGAGCCCTGACTGGGGATTGAACCCCCCCCCAACCTTTTGGTGTATGGAGACAACACTCCAACCCACTTAACCACCTGGCCAGGACAAAAGCATTATTCTTTAAAAGCAACAGGAGCAAATTTGTAAGATTTGATAAAGTTAACTTGCAACTTCACACTTTTCCCAATGATTTAAAATTTGACAATTTAAATACCAACAAAAACACTCACTTAACTGGGGGAATACTCACATTCTCGAAAATGCCTTAGCTTGGTCCTCACTTCATCCTTGAACAGCTGAATGACCTGTTCCACCATCGCACGGTTCTGATCCGGGCCCAAGGCATCCAGGTATTTCTCCAGAAGAGGAACATTTTTCAGATTCCAGATGAACTTCTCCCGATAAAGACATTTTAACTTTGGGTGGTGGAACTTCTAAATCAAAAGCAAGAAACTGTGAGACCCTTGGCAGTCAGAGCAGCCAGGGCTGAGCTGCGTTAGGAGACCGCACCCAGCAAGGGGCACGCCTGGGAAGCGGCCCAGCGAGAGCCACCATTCCCTCCTGGGCCCCGACTTGCCCCTGCGTGCTGCACAGGCTGTGGCACTAGAGAGCACATTCCCACCTCACTCGATCCTCTTCACAGTGTGAAGACAGCTGTTCTCCCCTCAGGGTCGGCTGGGGCCGTTGCTGCCTCTGCCTTCATCTTCTTTTGCTCACTCCCCTCCCACCACACTGGCCTCCCTGAGAATGAGCCACACCTGGTCCCACCTCTGGCCTCTGCGTTTGCAGCTTCCTCCTCCTGAGATGCTCCCCAATCCCCAATGTATCTGTGTCCCAACAGCCAGCACCCTCATTCCTACTAGGTGTTCACTCAAGTCTCTGTCTGTGGGAAGGCTCCCTGAACTCCGTTTGCTTTTTAGGCCCTCTGCGCAGTTTTGTATCCCTATTCTAGGCTTGTGTTTTCTCCTTAAGCACCTAGCACGTACTGCTGTCCCAGATTCACCACAATCCACTGGTTTTGCGGTGACCCTCACTGTGGACCCTCTCTTGAGTGTGCACCTGCCGAGGGGCAGGAGCTCTGCTCCTGGTCTATTTTTTTCTCTACTGAACCCCACACCCAGAACAGTGCAGAGCACATAGAAGGCACCGTTGGTGCAGGATCTGCTGAATAAAAAATGAATGTTCTCACAACAGCACATTCTACTTTGACCAGTCTGTCCAAAGTTCTAAGCAGCTATGCCACGGTTGCACAAAACAGAAAACTGAGGTTCAGAGACGGATCATGAGTTGCTGCTCGAGCTGCGGGAGGACCAGGGCATGGGGCCCAGCCCAGACCTCTTCCGCGGAGTGGGTGCTATAGGGTGCCTGGGTGGCCACTCAGCAGAGTAGCTTTCACACTTTTTGGACATGACCTCTCACGTAAGAAGTACTTTTACGTACACCACAGCCCAGTGTTTAGGTAAGACACACACATAAAGAAAAAAGTCTCTTGTAAACAGTTAAGTAGACCATTACATGGGATGATGTAGCCTGGTGTTCTGTATTTTATTCTATTTCTTTCTTTTTTCTTTTTTTTAAAGATTTTATTTATTTATCTTCAAAGGGGAAGGAAAGGAGAGAGGGAGAGAAATATCAATGTATGGTTGCCTCTCCTACGTCCCCTGCTGGGGACTGGCCTGCAACCCAGGCATGTGCCCTGACTGGGAATCAAACCGTGATCCTTTGGTTCGCAGGCCCGCGCTCAATCCACTGAGCTACACCAGCCAGGGTTATTCTATTTCTTTAAAAATGTTCCTCCAGGTTTATTTTAACACTCACTTTCATGACCTGGAGTTTGGAAACCTTCTCTGGGCGCTGGTCCCCACCACTGTGTCCTTGCCAGGGGGACACGTGACCTGCCTTTGCACTCCTCCCCCAGGAGGCACTGTCAGCCCTCCCGAGCAGGCCCGCACTCCACTGGTGCTGAGCTAACACCTGCTTCTGACAGTGTCCGCTGCTGGTTCCAGCATGACCTCTGGGGCCCTCCGCAGCAGGAGTGGCCCTCCTCCCACATGACTGTCTTCCCGACACTTGAAGTCGGCACTCTCGCCCATCAGCGTCTTCTCTTCTTCAGTCGGCCTTTCTAGTTCCTTCGATTATTCATCTCATGACACGGTTTTGAATATCCCGACCTCGGTGGAGGTGATGCTGGAGCCACGTATTCAAGGATGACCAGGAGTTTCGTATTCAAGGATTACCAGTAGAGAAAATGGCAAAGGCACCAATGCATGACAGCACAGATGGCACATCCGGGGAACCACAGGGAGCTCTGCACCGGCGCTGAGGAAAGCGTGAGGGTCAGGCAGACAACAAGACGGAGGGGCAGAGACACAGACTAGGCCACGCAGGGCCCTGTAGGAAAGACCTCGGCCTTCACTTCAAACACAGCGAGAAGCCACTGAGAGATGGTTGCTGTGCACTGACATGGCCAGACCTGTCATTTTAAAGAGCAACTCTGGACTGTGGTATAAATATGCCTGGAGAACAGCCCTGGATGCAGACAGGCTACAGTGGTCAGTGAGGAGAGTCAAGGCAGGAATGGAGAGGAGGTGACAGGTCACAGGGACACTGCAGAGACCTAACGGACAGGGTTTCCTGGGCGACTGGAGGTGTTTTACCCATGAAAACTGTTTTACTCATACAAACTGCGATTCCTTCTGAAAGGGTTTATCCGACCCCTGGGAATGCACTCCTTCAGGACCAGGGGACACTTGTCACACATGATACCCTTTTGTTTCTATACGGCAAAGACACCCTCAACACACATCCCTTTAATCCACTCATCATCTCACAGCTGCTTCACGCAGTGCTCCGGCTGAGGGTGCCTTCATGGATGAAAGCTGCAGGTTTTCACTCGTGAGCGCAGACTGCTTTCCGTGAGCAGCACGAAGAATATGAATTTCTACAAATGTAGGTAATCTTGCCAACAGCCCAGTAAAGTCAGTACGCACCTGGGCCACAAGAAGCCTTTCAGTCATAAAGGCACACAGCTAGGGTCCCGTTTCCTTTCTGGTACTTCTGGAGGCACCATACGTAAAAAGAGAGCCTGACCCCGGGTTTATTTTAAAAATAAAAGAAATCACCTGGCTGGTGTGGCTCAGTGGATTGAGTATGGGCCTGCGAACCAAAGTGTTGCCAGTTTGATTCCCGGTCAGGACACGTGCCTGGGTTGCAGGCCATGTCCCCGGTGGGGGATGTGCTAGAGGCAACCACACATTGATGTTTCTCCCCCTCTTTCTCCCTCCCTTCCCCTTTCTCTAAAAACAAAAATATTTTTTAAAATAAAAATAAAAATATAAGAAATCAAGCCCAAATAAAAAATCCGCATACACAAAATAAAACGCCAAGTTTTACCTCCAGTGTCTTATCCAGTTTGGCAGCCAGCTTTCCAACTTCATACAGTAGCTGGGGGCCGATGGGAATCTCAGCGATGGGCCTTCCCGGGAGGTACGTCAGCAGCCTCACCAAGTAGCTTTTGATTTCAGAACCGCTATCTAGCCGGATAGAAGGACGTATACCGTCAAGTCATCTTGAAAAAAATTAGAGATTATTCTGCCTTTGAACAGTAATTATTATGGCCAAGAATACTAGAAATTATAAAACAAGAGGGGAAAAAATGTGCTAACCTAAAACTCTCAGCAGGGTTCTCTGAGGCAGGGCTGAGGACAAAGCAAGGAGGTAGAACAGACAAACCTCAGGACATGAAACCAGCCACTCACATCAGAACCAGCCACTCACATCAGAATGGCAAGTCTGCTGGCCTCAGCTCTAAACACAAATGACCTCCTCTGGTGAGTGAATGCCTAGGAACACTTTGTCGTCAGTTCACAATTGAGGAAAGTGCGATGAAAAGAAATGACTGTTTCAGAACCACAGGCTCTGCAGAAGCAAACTGAGGAGCAGCCTGCTTGCAACACAGGACAAAGCTACGCCTCGGGGACCGGAAAGCCTCAGTTATTCGGAGCAAGGCACGTCAGGAAAGGTTGGGTGGACAATTAGGAAAGAAACAGCCAAAATGTCAACTCTTAAAAATTCCCAGGAATTGCCCTGGCCGGGTAGCTCAGTTAGTTAGAGCGTCATCCCAATGCACCGAGGTTGCAGATTCAATCCCCAGTCAGGGTACATATGAGAATCAACCAATGATGCATCAATAAGGGTAACGACAAATCCATGTTTCTCTTTTTCCCTGTCTCTCCTTCCCTCCCTTCTGCTCGCTCTAAAATCAGCCAGTAAGTACATTTTTGTTTTTAAATTCCTAGGAATTGATTTCAGTATGTTGCCTGGGGAACTCAACTAGGAACATCTTAGCATTTTAGCATTTAAAGGTGAAAGGGACCCATTCCTCCAGATGAGGACTGGTAGCCTTAGGAATGTAAGTGCTGTCCAAGTCACGCACACAATAGCAACAGAGCTGGGATCTAAAATCCCTGATTTCTAGTTCTGCATTTTTTCTATGATACCACAGCAGCAAAATACACAGCTGATCTGATGAATAAAAGTGGTTAATTAGCCCCGGCTGGTGTGGCTCAGTAGACTGAGTGCCAGCCTGCCAGTCAAAGGGTCACTGGTTCGATTCCCAGTCAGGGCACATGCCCGGGTTGCAGGCCAGGTCCCTGAGGGGGTGGGCACACAAGAGGCAACCACACATTGATGTTTCTCTCCCTTTCTCCCACCCTTCCCCTGTCTAAAAAGGAGTTATTTTTCTGCTAAAACAACAACAACAAAAACGTCCCCAATTTCCACATGTCCCCACTTCTCTCTCAGGTTACACCAGATCCTGGCCCTAACCACATCTGAATCAGAGCCTGAATCGCCCCTTTGGTGATTCTGTGGCTTCTCCCAACTGCTAGAAAATAACCGTGTCTACACTTGGAACAACAAACCTGTCCTCGATATTTCTACTTGCAGCCAACATTCGGCAATGTGCTTGGACTGGCCATGACCGGTGAGTGGGTGGTCCCTCACCTACAGACATGAGAGAGGTTATGTTGTCCCCTTTGGTGTGACACACAGAGGCTGTCGGAAATCCAGCCGCCTGCAGGAACATGATGATGTGACTCTGCACCTCGATTAGGTCTGGGGTTCGGCTGGACTCTGCGTTGCTTATTTTGAGGACATATTCAGTGGGGCCGTCCGTGGCGTCTGTGGTTCTCGAAACGCACACATGAAAGTTCTGGTCATCATAGCTAGGAAGGGGCTGGATCTCGGAAACTTTGAACCCAAACACCGACTCCACGACTGCCCGGGCTTGGGCCTCGCTGAAAGTAGGTTTGGCAAAGGCCTGTGGTTGCTGGTCATCTGCACTTGACATTACGTCTGGGGGAAACAATCTAGAAGGGGATATAATGAACAAATTATTTAAATGATTTTCCTTAAGACAGACCAATGCTTCTCAATATTGATTCCGCACTTGTAAAGATTAATCTTCACTCATAAAGTTAAAACACGAGATCAGTAAAGGAGAAAAAAAGAAGTAGATGTTTTGCGGGTGAATAAAAATCCTTGTATCGCAAATTATTTCTAAACCCACTTCACACACTGAAGGTATGTTTCCAGGGACAGAACGTAGGCCAGGAAAGCACTTTGGTATCATCTAGTCCAATTCCTCCTCAGCCCCACCCCCATCAACTTGACTTATAGGGGAAATTTGGGTCCTCAGAGGTTAAGTGCCTTGGCCCCAAAGTACATACCAAGTCACAGTGAGAACTCGGCTGTCTGCAGTCCTAATCCATGATGGCGTCCTTCTGACTACAGTACCATTAGTTTGGGTTGAAATGTAATTTCAAACACAGTGACGTTACTTTTCTGTCCACAAGTTTCGTTACATTATAAGAATCATCATCTAGCTTATCAGTCATACTTTCAAACACAAAAGGGGTGACTGATGTGAGGTACTCACTTCTCCTGTTTACTTTCCAACCAGAGCATTTGCTTCCCGGATCAAATTAGGCCTCTCTGATTTCGTTGACTACAGATGCACGTGACAAAGCCTGCCCAGGGTCTCAAACCAACCTCTGCTTCTGAAGCTCCTGGGAACCAGTATATCCTGTCACACCAAAATCGGGCTTAAGACTTTGGGTGGAGACTTAATTTCCTCCTGTAGATTTGTAAACTGGGGTAGGGCCAGTATTCACAGTGTAATGTGAACCAAAGCTTTAACTCCAAGATGCCATCCTGGCATAACTTCTCAATTCCTAAAGTCTTTTTTTTTTTTTTAAACAGAATTATTTTTTTAATTTTATTTATTTATTTATCTTTAGAGGGGAAGGAGAGAGGGAGAGAAACATCAATGTATGGTTGCCTTTCATGCGTCCCCTGCTGGTAGTTGGCCTGCAAGGAACCGGCCCGCAACCCAGGCATGTGCCCTGACTGGGAATCGAACCGCGATCCTCTGGTTCGCAGGTCCGTGCTCAGTCCACTGAGCTACACGAGCCAGGGCTCAATTCCTAAAGTCTTAAGGAAAACATTTTAAAAACAAAATGTTAAGGATGACAGAATTGGGAATTTGCTATGAATAATAAGTCCTTAAAATTGGAAGGAAGCTTAGAAGCAGTTGGTGAAGGCCAATCTCCATCCCATTCCACTCTACAGAACGTTGCTAGAATCCTTGAACGGGGCTCGTGAAGTTTCTGCTTGAACAACCCCGTCTTCTACATCGGCATAAAGCAGTATTGGCAGCTCTCGCCAGCGAAAGACAGCTGGTGCGATAAAAGTTGTTGTACTTGTTAAATGTATTTTATCACAATACAACAAGGAGGGGAAAAGTTGCTACACTGAGAGAAATAAAACATATTTTTAAACATATTTCAGTGCCAGCTCTGCTACCTAGCCTCTTACAGGGAGTCGGACTCAGTCATCCCTAAAATGACCTTGTAGGTCTAACAGTCTATACTTCCAAGGTTCTTTCTGAGTTTAAATTTACGTTTTTTGCTCTGTATACAAGGACCCCAAGTTATGTGGCACAGACCAAGTCAGTTCCCCAGAGCAAATAAATAAAACGGAAAGGTGCTCTGTGTGCATGGAGGAGGCGGGGGAGGGAATCTGAATCTTGCAGGTAGTTGGTCTGTTCCCTGCCAACCGGGTTTTCCTTAGCTGCGGAGAAAGGCCACAGGAGGCCAATGCTTGCCAACTCCAAGCCTCATGCCAGAATCTCACAACCTTTGCTTCACCACCAGGGAAAGGGTGGGCCTTAAACTTGGCACTCCGTGCAAGGAACACCAGACAAGTTCTTTCCTCTGGCCCACTCCCCACGCATCACAAAGCCCAGTAAGTTCTATCTAGGCGGGCATGAGCTCAAATTTACCCTTCCGCTCCTGCAGTTCCTCTGCCAGGTCCCCCAAAGCTGGGGCAGGGGTTATGCAGCAGATGTCCTACCCCTGTACCTGGCCCAGGTGGGACGAACGAAAGAAGGGCTGCTTTCTCTTCAGGGGCCAGCGGGCCATTACCCCAAAGGGGGTCTGGAAACAGGCAGGAAAAGCAGTATGGTTTTCAAGGACAGCAGCAATGCACTACCAGGCGCTCCCCAGGTCTCCCCCCCGGGGTCGGGGGAGTGGCGAACGAGCTGGGTGCAAGGGTTGCTGACCAACACGCTGGAGTCACACACTCCTGGGTCACAGCACTTGGGGCCGAGGCCCAGTGGGCCTCGGACACCTGCCCCCTCCCCCCAAGATGCCGCACAGTCCCCTGAAGGGTCTCCACACTCTCCAGTTCCGAGGTCAGGGAGGAGTGCCAGCCGTCACACACTACGGTCTGAGCGGAGCCCAAGGCACCGACCCCCGGGGACCCAGAACACCTCTACTCCTGCACCCGCTCACCCTGCACGACCCACGGTCCGGAGGCAGCTTCCACTGTCCCGCAGTCCGGGCTGAGGTCTGACGCTCCCGCGAGGAGGTCTCCCGTGGCCGGATCTCGCGTGGTATGGTCACGCCTGACTGCCGCACCTCGACCCGCCCCTACTTCGAGCCCGCGACCCCTGACTTCTGATTGGCTCCTCGGTAAATCATCCTCACCAATCAGTGCAGGCTACAGGAAAGTGAGGCCCCGCCCCATCTGCCTGAGGGGCCGAAAAGAAAAAAATTCAGAGAGCAGGCTTGTAATTGGTTCTCTGCAATCCGGTCCCGCCTTCTCTCGAAGCTCACCCAAGTCACAACCTGGCTATCTTTCTGCAGGACTGGGCTTCTTGCTCCTGATTGGCTGTTCTGGATTCTGCCCCGCCCCTTAGCGAGCCCCTGACCAGCAGGCTTCTGGCTATTGAGCAGCATCGCGCAGTCAGTCCAGTCCATGTAAGACACTTCGTGGACCGTTTCTCTCGGCATCGTACGTGCCTGGGCACAACTCGCACCTTTTCCTTCCTTGCAGGCAGCACGCAGGCAGCACGCATCCCGGAGGCCGCCCTCGCACCCAGGCCCCAGGAACCGCAGTTCCGATCGGAGGTCCATTTAGTCTAGCGTGCTACAGGCGTGCACAAGCGTGTTATCTTCATTGTAAAGTGCTCTACGCTCTGATGGACAGCTGGATGCACGTCTACAGCCCGCAGGATTCCTTTCTATTGAGGAGGGAATCCGCCCGCCCACTCACAACGGCAACTAAGTCCATATTTTTTGTAGATGCACATTCTCTGCCCCCATCCCATGCTTTTCTTTCCCCCCTCTATCAGGATATATATAGCACTCTCACGTTATCTAGTCACCTTGATTGAGTTGGACATTTCCCAAACCGCATTTCCCCCATTTAGATTTGGTTCTTATCTGTGACACTTCTAATCTTCAAGTAGCACGCACGCTCTTTTTACAGCCCCGGAGCAACATGTTTCATGCCTTAGGCTATCAAGTGCGCTTTTATTTTTCTGTAACCGGAATTTTACTCCTGTTGGTTCCCTTAGGCTCTTCTGCATGCTATCCTCTCGGGCAGCTCCTGAATTCTCTCCCCACTCACTGCATTCGGTTTTTCCTATTCTGAGAGTGAGAGGATGGGAATGAAGACTGAATATGGACACTGGTGGGAACTGAAGACACAGGGCTCCTCACAACTGCCCCCTCAGCATGGCTCTTTCCACTCACTGCACCTTCTGCAGAAACACTACTCTGTAACCCGCCCTTTTCACTTTACGTGAGAGTTTCCATGTCCTTAAGAATATCTTTACATAAACCTTTTGTGCATTTTAATGCTGCCTTTTAAGATAGTGTCATCATATTACTGAATCTACTGTAAATCATGTTCTTTCTCAGTGATGGCAACATTGTGATGAGAAGAGTCCCACCAATTTGACACCTATGTTGTCGCAGTAATTTTTTTATCACCTGGCCACTGAGACACCTACTCAGTGGCTCTCAGAACTCAGGGATCAGCCCTGGCTGGTATACCTCAGTGGACTGAGCGCAGGCTGCAAACCAAAGGGTAGCTAATTTGATTAACAGTCAGGGCACACCCCGGGTTGTGGTCCAGGTCCCCAGTGGGAGGCACATGAGGGGCAACCACACATGGATGTTTCTCTCCCTCTCCTTCCCCTCTGTATAACAATAAATAAAATCTTTAAAAAAAAAACAACACCAGGGATCAAAAACAAGTGAAGCAAAATGAAAAATTTGCAGTGAGATTATAGCCATGATTTTATATTATGAAATATAGTAGCCCCATAGTTTTATAATACTTCCTTTAGCTATATATTGCAAATTGTTTAAAATGCTCAAAATTCAGTGACAACTGTATCATAAAAGCACATTTTGTGGGAACTATACATAGACAGTTGTAACAGGTGTGCCATTTTCAAAGTGCACTAAACACACACCTTACGGTCTGAGAGAAAAACTTATTGGTTAAACCAAAACGAGTAAGCTTAAGCTAAGCCAATTTGTAGTTAAACAGCAAAGCTGGCATCAAGTGACAACCATAAATCACCAGAGCAGCCCTGAGGGCACAACAGCTTTCCTCAAAGACCCTGTACTCTCTGCATGTGGTATTAGCCTTTCTAATGCTGGGAAACCTCTCAGGCTACTGAACTAGAATCCTGAGAAAACTTTGTAATGTATCAATTTTGGTTTATGAATGCCAAATTTTCCTGAACTTTAATCGCCCCTTTAGACTGCTATGAAGAGTAGGAGAAAAGAGCTGACCTTATTTACAAGGCATGACTTCAGAGCAGAGGCCCGTGGGCCTAGCCCCCAGATCTGGAGGACGCTTCTTGGGGACGCTGAAGAACGGACAGTGCAGGGAGACAGTGCAGTGGGCGGCACTGCCTACTGGTCCCCAAGCACCGAGGCTCCTGAAAACAGAGGGCCACTGGCATCATCGGGAAAAGGCAGTTCCCTCCTGCAACACACAACTTACAGCTTGAGACCCCCCGATTCTGTCCTAAATGTCCAGTCAACCATCTACTTTGAGGAGGTTATAGGCAGTGAAACATGCGGGTTTACTCATTAAACAGGTGTTTAATGCTTAGCTGTGCCCAAGTGCTTTAAGAGGCAGAGACAAAATCAGGAGGATCAGAACCTGCAGGTGGAAGCTACCAGGAAGCAGACTGGAGTGTGAAGTCCAGTCCATCCTCCATTCAAACTTCAGTCACGAGGGTGGGCTGTGCAGCACAGCAGTCTCCACCTGTTGAGCGGTCACGGAAAGGTGGCCCAGGTAGGCGGTGTTTGCACAAAGGATCCTGCCTTGGGTGAGAACCCAGTCTCTTCAACTGAGATGTGACTCGAGGAACCTAAGGCTTGTTGTGTTCCCCATTTCGGGCTCTCCACCTCCCGGCCCCAGGGTGGAAGGAACTGCCAGGTGGGGGGAGAACGACCTCGGTCCGCACTGCGGCCCTCGCAACTCCTGTCCGAACACGTAGCGAACGTGTCTGAAGAGAAATTTCTGGATGCCATCCTATTTCTTTGTAAGTTATGTTGTGTTCTGTTTAATTACCACAAAGTATTTTACAAGGAGTCAAATGTGATAATACAATTTTCTTTATTAAAAATAATTTACAGCATCAATAACATATACACAATTGTCATCAACTGAACTTTGCCTCCAATATATTTCTATACAATACTTAACATTATTGAACTTAAAACTGTTACACTGTTTTGTTGGCTTTAAATAATTGACTGTAGTTACTTAAGTGGGATACACAGTTTCATGGACACGCTGTCACGTGTAGCGTTGACAGAAATGTCGGCACTGTCGCGCTTCCAGAGAAGGCCACTGAAAAGCCCAAGTCCATCTCCTCCCCCTTTCTTCTCACTCCAAATCAAACTAACCACCTTCTCCTAAACCGCAGAGCAAAACAGAGGTGTCGTGTAATTCAACCACAGGAAAATGTCAGTTCCTTTCTCCCCACCCTTCTCCTCACCACTGAGAGGGCGACGCACACGACACTGGCCGTGTGTGTAAGTGACTGTGACTGGTTCTCAGTGAAGTCCCCACTGTGGTACCACTGGCCTGTGGGCACCAGGGAATCACAGAGTGATCTGGCTAAAGGGACCGTGATACCCTCATTCAGATGCCACCCTGGACGTCTGGAGATAAAACAAGGAACAACAACAACTGTCAGCCTGAGAACTTTATAGGTAAAAATAATGGCCACCTGGTGGCTGGATGCCATCCTCACTTATTTCATTCTGTAGGAGTCATGGAACCCGAAAGCAAGAAACCTGGTGGGGGCGGGGGGCGGGGGGGGCAGGGCACGGGTGCAGCGCCACGTGCTTTAATGGGACAGCCCTTGTTTTCCTTCCTCACGGGGCCAGTGGACTTCCTTCCCACAATGTCTGTTGTTGTTTTCCTTATACACAACATTACCCAGATACAGTTAACACAGGAGATAAGTAAAACAACAAAAACCAAAAGATGCCACGTGTTTGCAAACACGGTTATAGGGCGCACACGGGGACACACACCCACGATTCCCCTCCCCACTGATAACCACGCTTGCCAGCCTTTTGGTTCACTGTATGTGAGCAACAGACTACGAGACCCTCGGTCTGTCCTTGAAGGACAAGATTTGCTTGTCCTATTGCTGGGATGGGCAGGCTGGAAATTTCAGTGTTTAATTCATAGCTTGTTTATCACCTTCATCTCCTGGACCAGTATCTTTTGAGGACACCTGTGCCGCTGCCCACAGGCTGTATAGTATAAGATGCTTAAAAATAATACAGATGCCCCCACCCTGGAAAAATCATTTCTTCAAAGCACATCCCGGGAATTCAATTTGGAAATTCTCCACCTCTAACTCATGTCTTCATGTAAATTAAGAACACATGCACTGACAAATACACAGAATAAAAATCAAGAGCACAATGTGATTCAAAAGTACCACAGAAAGTATTTATATAAAATTTAAATAAAGGGAAACTGTCCAACTCTAGCCCATGTAATTGTCTAAGGACATGTTTGCAGAATACTGTGAATAGACTGTGTGACTGATTATGCGCGAAGATCTCAGTGGTCTTCACCCACTGATTTTTCTTTTCCGGCTCCAAATGCAGGGGAAATTTTGGTTAATGACACCTAAAATATTAGGCCACAGGAAGTGACAGTAGCACATAAAGTGAACAAAATAATCTAATTCAATTAAGATGATGCCAGCTGAGTCCGGCCAGAGGTCTCTGCAGCCAGCAGCCGAGCCACCCGGGGCCGCCAACGCAGCAGGGCTGCCACGCGACCTGTGTGGAGCTGCCCTGACAGGGCCGGGCTCCTGCGGGGCGGCAACCTGGCTGGACCGCCCCGGGGCCGTGTCTGGGGCGGGCTCCACCCCTTGCAGTGAGACGGGGACTGAGGGCACCCCGGCTTCTGTCACAAACTAACAAAGCCAACTACATCAGCACGAGTCTGAAAAGGAACTAACATCTCAGGAAGTCCACTTACAAGTCAGGTTCCGACCTCCGCAGCGTCAGAGCCGAATCTGGCCTCTTGTGTTTTAATTTCCTAGTCTTAAACCAACAAACAGTTGTGCACAGTTTCCTAGATGCGAAACTAAAACAGCTTCAGGAAGGTAACTCATATAAGAATCTTCAACACAAGCTCAAATTCTGCCTTTATGTACAAAACAGTCTGATAAACACCCCTCACACTTACCAGTCTCTTCCACAACACACTTCACACGTCGGTTGTAGCAATGTTAATAGCACCATTCGTATATTATTTAAAATCAAGAAGATTTCATTTCTGTCACGATGTGATTCATAATCAATTACATCCAGGGATGAGGGAAGGGGAGTGTCCAGGACTGTCAGCAGCTCCGTGGGGAAGACTCCTGGGTCCAGCACAAATGGCCTGGTTTGCAGGTGCCAGTCTGGAAAGGTCTCCATGGTGATTAGGTACTATGAGAATTTCCGTGCCACAAAATTTAACAGTCCTCCATGTTTGTATAATGTTACTTCCACATCATTTTCGAATGAAGCAATCACGCTGAATGTTTTTCCAGTGCTCGTCTGCAAACAAACAACATCTCCTGAGTGGTAAAACCTTCCAAGGGCCACTTAGTAGTTAAGACCGCTTATCCTCACAGGCAAAGACTGTCCCTGCCACAGGTTCTGTCTGGGAAGCCTTCTCCTGACTGCAGACCCCAAGAGACCCAGCCATGGGCCTCACTGCTCAGAAGGCAAAGATATTTTCATCCCAGATTCTAAATGGTGAGCACTGTACCGCCCAGCACATTAAGTCAGATCACAGAGAGTCTGCCTCGGCAACCAGGAGAGGCGGACGCACTACTCACGTCCATTTCACATTCAACACTCAAGCACAGAGCGCCTGCCGCCCTCTTCCTCGTGCCCAAGCTGTGAAGTTTGTGCTGCTCCAACCCGGGGAGCTCACCTCTGCCTGCCCCCACGCCTGGGTCCCAGCCCAATCGGAACAGAGGGCTAGCAGCAAGGTGACCGCAAGGGCCCAGGGCTGCTTCTTCTGGACCGAGTGCCTACCGCCTCTCACCTTGGCCCCAAGGACTATCAACAGGGAACACGGTCATCGCACACTCGTTTAGGTCCCGGCTGGTGTCAGCATGCATGTCAGTCCCTGTGGTCAGTCACCTCATCCATTCGTACACACAGCATACAATCAATAGCGTATCTAAGAATCACTCAGATACCTTCACATTCAACATGGCGCTGGGAGACAGCTCTTCCGGAAACGCCAAAGAAAACGTCTCTCTGCCAGACAGGCCCAGGGAATCCGCGTTTTCTCCCGGGAGGAACTGCAGTGGAGCTATGCCAATTCCGATCAGGTGATCTTTGTGAATTTTTTCGTAACTTTCAGCCAACACAGCTTTCACACCCTGTAACAAATGTGAGTTTATTTCCTTCAATCATCTCGGAAAGTTGATTTACTGAGCACTGTAAAGGAATAAAATTTACTTTTGGCCTTTCTATAGAAACTTTCAACCTAACGCTCCCCACCAAAGGCTGATGCTGCATCACAGCACTCACGGAAGCCTCTCATACACTTTTCTGCATTTCAAGCAGCTGCCCTCACGGCCCCCAGCCCTGCAGGGCTCAGCCCTGCCAGCGCCCCCCCACACACTGAGAGCTCTGCCAACAGGCGGCTGCCAGGACCCCAGAGACGACTCAGGGTTTCTGTTTAATGAGGCAGACGTAACGTCAGCATGCCCTCTCGAAATGCCACTAGACCAAAGGAACAGAGAAGGGAGGACCCCAAAGAAACAAAGGGCTGGAATGGGTGAACCTGTGACGTGTGGGGCAGGAGACAGTGCTTCAACTACGGAACAAGGACCTGAAGTCAGAGACTGACACCAAGCAGGTCTGCGTCCTCCTGAAACAAGGAACTGACACACGAGGCGGGGGCCTGGGGCCGTGGCCGGAGTCTGGAAACAGCAGTAACTGTTCCGGCTGGGCCTAGTGCGGAGGGTGGATGCTCATTCTCTGGGAAAAATGAGCTACAGGCGCTGGATCCACGTTTCTCAACTGAAACGAATTCCTGCCCAACCCCCCCCTCCAGCAGCCTTTTCCAGGCATGTCTCCCAATCCCATCTTCTTCATGGCTCACCCAAAATTTCCAAATCAAACCTGTGCATGCACCACACACACGCCTGAACTATATGCACAGAAAGAGTTAGGGTTTCTAAACACCAAGAACGGACTGTCGCCCCCAGGGAGTGCCACCTGCCCGGTGAGAGTGGGCGTTCCGGAGCGGGGACACTGGGCAGCCAGGTGGCTGGGGGGAGAAGGCTGGGGGGAGGACACCTTGGGAAACAAGGGCAGTGCTGATGCCTGCGTCCTGAACCAGTCAGTCTCAGTCCCTGGAAGATCGGAGGGCTCAGAGGACACGTGCAGACTCGGACACATGAGCCCGTGAAGAACGCGGCTCCCTGCGCGGCCGTCTCCGGCGAGGCAGGCCAGCAGGCCGGCCAGGCCCAGCCCCCACTGAGCCCTCCCGACGGGTTAACATGCGACTGGATTAACAAAGGTCACCAGACACGTGAGCAAAGCCGAGAATGTAAAAAACAAAGAATTTCAGAGAAAAGAAAACCCACAGCTGTAGTCAACGTTCCTAATGCTAGTGCTCAGTGTCGCAGAGACCAGTGAGTCTGGCTTCTCCCTACAGCTCCTCCGACTGTTCGCACCTTCAGGAGCCGCAGATCAGATCAAGAACGAAGTGTGTGCAAAGTGACAGCGGTGGGGCTGTGCCTGTCAGCCCCTCGCTCCCCCAAGGCCAGGGGGGGCCCTCAGAGTCCCAGCTGACCGGAGACCTGCCCCAGACGGTCCCGCCAGTGGGGCGTTCTCAGGAGGCCTGGCTTCCAGGCAGGGAGCCGGGCACCGTCTCCCGTCTGGAAGGAAACAAGTAGAACTCGGCCCAAACCTCTGAGTCCGTTCGCTGAGCAAACCCAAGAAAATGAAATGAAAAGGGGCAAGTAAAACTACCAGTGGGTACAAATTATTATCAAAAAGTACTAGTTTAAGACAGAATCTCCTTTTCCTCTACCACATGGGTGTCTTGAAGTCAGGAAGACTGGTGCAGAGCAATCAAATTCAGAGCATCAATGGAACTGGGTCAGCACAAAATATGTACGGTCACTTTTTAAAACCTGCAGGTATTTAGAGTTCTAAATAAGCATAAAACCCCAAATGAGTAAAATACACTTTGGTAGGATGTTCCTGACAAATATTTAAAACTTTGAATTTTAAGAAGATAAGATTTAAGAGTCAGTACCAGCAGATACGGTCCTTTGGCAGCCCAGTCTCTGGAATTTCCTGACCCGTATTTCTTTCCTGCTAAAATAATCAGTGGGATGCGTTCTTTCTGGTACAGCTCTGCAGCCTCAAACACATCCAGCTGTAGATTTGAACAAACACAAAAACCGTCAGCAGAAATTCTGATTCAGTTAGCACTCATTTAAAAACTTCACGTGCGTCCTTACCGTCTGTCCCGACGGAAAATGAATTGTTTTGGGAGCTGGTTTTCCAATAAACTTATTAAAAAGCTTGATGTTTGCGAATGTGCCTCTGGTCATCACAGCATCGTTGCCTCTCCGGGCTCCGTAAGAGTTGAATTCACGAGGGGTAAGGCTGTGAGAGAGTTGAGAAAGCCAGTTTTCACTTTGGGCAGGAAACCTCCACTCGCTGACGACTTGGGAAACTCGTCAGAACACCTTCTGCACCCCCTCACCAGTGCAGCACAACGGGGAGCACAGAGCAAGTGTGCACCTGGGGCCTTGCGCCAGCCTGCGTGGCCACATCACGAATGCCACGTCACCAACGCCGTCGCGTGTACCGTCACCCACCAGACTACTTCAAGCAACCTGAGATGCAGCTTTTCCCCACAGTCAGAGGAACTCCACTTAGAGAGTCGCAGAGGCAGAAGGGAGCTGCAGAGGGAAGGGCTCAGCAGAGAGTCACGAAGGTGACCAGCACGGGGGGGCCGGCGGGGCCGTGCTCCCAGGACAGAGAGGGCATGGACACCACACTTTAACTGCATGCACGTCAGCGTGTTTCTCTAAAAGAGGTAACCTCCTAAAATGCTATCTTAAGAAAGCAAACCAGAAATCACAATTTCTTAGTATCAGGCAGCCAGTCAGCACCCAAATGCCTTTCTGATGTTGATGTGCTCAAATCAGGACCCGAACATGGACCATAAACTCATCCGGTTGTTCTCAAGTCTCTTTCAACGGCTGCGTGAACCTCGCTGTCCCGGCTCGCACTTCATCGCACCTGCGCTGTTCTGACCCATCTCCGTGCTGTCGTTTCACATGCTGTTTTGTCCCCCATATTCTTAGGAACCAGGTATCAGATGTGGTGACCTGATAAAATGTCTTTTGATTTGATACCGGTCAAGCCTAGTCTCATGGATGTACACTTTATAGTCCACAAAACACATTTAAATTTCACACCACAACAACAGGAAGGTGGTTAGAACCAAACCATCAGCCTTTATTTGGTAGGTCAAACCAAGCTGACTTTTCAACAAAGTAGCAGCAGAAAGAAAACCGTTTCGATCAGTAACCTACTTAGACGGCAAGGGCTCTCTGTACAACAGGATTTCAGCCTCTAAAGCTACAAGCAAAGACAGGGACAACGGGGGCTGCAGGTCCTGCGCAAGCCATCGGTGTTGCCACCCAGGACAGCGCACACTCGTGGGACACAGACACGAGAGGAAGGAGGAAGGACCCCGTGCCCAAACGCACCCTCTGTTCGTCAGGTACTTGGCGGCCGCGCTGCTCCTGGAGATGCTGCCCGCGGGTGAGATGTGGTCGGTGGTGACCGCGTCTCCCAGGTGCAGCAGCACGTGGGCATTTTCGATGGGCGGCGGGGCTACTGGCTCTTTGGTCTGAAAGGTTAAAGGAAGGCAAAGGCAGTGAACTCCCGGGAGATTAGTTCAGAACAGCTTCTACCAAGCACAGCAGTAAAACCGAACTTACTAGCTTATCGAAAAATGAGGGACATCTGATGTAGGTCGACTTTGAGTCCCACGGAAACAAGACTGAATCTGGGGCTTCTAAGGAATTCCACCGTTTATCTCCCATCTGTGTCATTTTGGTTGGGAAAGAACCACAAGAAAGATACAATGAGTCAGGAGGTGTATGGAAACAATCACAGGAATAAAACAGCACTCGGTTAGAGTGGAGAAGGAGGCCTCGTCCGCTTCCTAAGACGAGAAAGGCAGGGCGCTCTGAGGATTGTGGCGCTCTGAGGAGGAGCGGGTCTGCTCGTCAGATGCCAGCACGACGCATACGCAGGGACCCTGGAAGTTAAGTATCAGTATGCACTAAGCAAAAAAACTTTACAGAATACATTAAAAAAAAAACCACTAGAGAATTTATAAAGACTCAGACATGTTGCCAGAGAGCGAGCAGGTGTGCCGGGGGCGTGTCCATCTCTAGGAAGAGGACAAGGGAGGAAAGCCTCTGCTTCTCCAGTCCGTCCGTCCAGTGCGTCTGTCCCACGTCCCCGCTGCTCTGCACCCGAGGGCCCTGCCTTTGCCACCGTGGAGCCCCGCACCGCCACCGCCCCCTACTGTCTCCGCCCAGCACACACCACACACAGACAGGCGGTGTGTGTTGCAACCCTTTCCGGACACTTCTCTGTGCAAGGCCTTCTCACGGCTCCCCTTCTCACTCCAACAAGGCCTACATGTTTATAATGGCCCAAGGTTCCCTCTCAGCCCTGGTCCCCCCTTCGCTGACATCATTTCCTGCAGCCATTCCTGCCTCCTGGGCAGTAGCCGCACAGCCCTCACTGGGGGTCCCTCCTGCAGCCTCGACTCCTGCTGCCTGGGCCAGGTGGGACTGACCTGTTCGCCTTCTTCAAGCCCGGCTCAAGGGCCACGTTTGTAACCATACCATATAAAACTGAAAATTACTCCCCCGATTCTACACAACTGGTTCTCTTTACCCTAGTCTCTATTCTTCCATGGCATGTACCACTACTTAATATACTGTATTATTATATATAATAATAATAATATTTATCATTCTGTCTGGTCACTGTCTGCCTCTCCCCAAGAGAATTCTGTGTTTTGTCCACAGATGTGACAAACACATACTAGGTGCTCCGTAATTTTTGTCTTAAAGATTTTACTTATTTTTAGAGTGAAGGGAAGGGAAGGAGAAAATGATCAGTGTGCGGCTGCCTCTCACACCCCCCGCCAATGGGAACCTGGCCCAAAACCCAGGCATGTGCCCTGACTGGGAATCCAACCAGCGACCATTTGGTTCACGGGCCAGCGCTCAACCCACTGAGCCACACCAGCCAGGGCCTTAAATATCTGTTAAGGAAATGCTCTTCGCCCTCATCTATCTGGAATGCACTTAATAAAGTGACGTCATTGGCCACCTCTGAGAGAGAGAAGCAGATGGCCAGGGATGGGGTGGGAAGGGTATCTCCCTGTTTGTTCTCGCTCCTTCGATTTCGGCACCACTCAAACGAGAGTGACAAGGGCGGTTTCTCCGAAGCGCACCTGTGGTTGCGATGGCCGACACAAGTGCTTGCTGCGCCTTTCCAGTGAGTACTAACCAAGCCGACCCCAGAACGCTGAGCTCTCCTCTCAGATATTAGACGACCGTTACCCCTTCAGAACCATGTGTTCAAAACCATACAACTTGTATTTGCACTCCACTCAGAATGCAAGACGTAGGAACCAAACACCGCCACTTCAATGAACTATTTAAGAAACCAAACACCGCCACTTTACTGAAGTATTTAAGAAACCAATGAGACTCTGACCTCCATTTTCTCTTTTAATGCTTTAAACAGGGACAATATGACCTGCTCTTCCTCTATCTGATGGACCTCTTCTCGACTGGGCCAAACGTCACGCAGGTAAATATTCTTGCCGGTGGGGTCGGTGCCTGGTTAAAAAGGTTAAATAGGAAGACTTAGTATAAAGGGTACCTCCCTCATGATATTCACATTTTCAAAGAAGCCAAGAAAACTATTTAACTACAGAGTGCTCCAGGCTTAAGCAGCCGGAAGAACTCGTTACTTGTGCATTCTATATTCTTCTGATGACACAAAAATCAGTGACCTGCTCTAGGGTACAGCTTCCTGAAACAATTCAGAGAACAGTGGTCTAAGAAGCCTTTCAAACACGACAGCCGTGTCACAAACACCACGCCTGTGTGCAGGTGGGCAAGCGCACGTGCGAGGGAGACGCTACCTAGAGGCTCCGTCTGGAAATCGATGTCCACAGTGCCGGCTACGGCGTAGGCTACCACCAGGGGCGGCGAGGCAAGGTAGTTGGCACGGACACAATCACAGAGACGACCTTCAAAGTTCCTGTTTCCAGATAAGACGCCACAAGTGACCAAGTCACCCTGAAAAAAAGAATACACACAAATATATTCAATTCAACAGAAGACACTATTTGAATCAGACACTATTTGCTGAGACATTACATTTCTCACAGCAAAAGAACCAAAAAGCCTACTACCAATTCTGAGGCCTACACTATTAATTCTGAAAGTAAGCTACAATAACTGCCTATGTTTTTTAAGAATTATTTCGAGAGCCTAAAAACAACTCTCCTGATCACCTTGAGACTGACGGGGTTCCTCTTCCCAAGAGGGGCAGGGACTACGGAAGCAGGGACACACCGACACATGTGCTCTGTCACTGAACAGTGAAGTGCCATTCAGAGAGCGCACAGGGAGCCTCCCTGTGCCACGCACGCACCTGTTTCACGGCGTTCAGAACGGCTTCTGACAAGGGCGCTGTGTTCCCCACGCACGTGGAGCAGCCGTAGCCAACGATCTCAAACCTGCGTGTCAGAAACAGACGTCACTGGACTGGACAGCACAGCACAGCCCACGTCCGGAAAGGGCAGATCGAATCTCCCGACCCCACCCCCGTGCAATCAGACTGCCCGATGGGGCCAGGACAGGCAGACCTCCTCCGTCAGGTCCCAGCGTCGGACCGCCCCTCGGGCATGCCGCCGCCTGCACGCCAGCCTCTGAAGGGCTCAGGTTCCAGCGGCTGCCCCCGAGGGGCACTGAACCACACCTGAGGCAGACTCTGCCTACCATGCTACACAAGGAGACTCCTCAGAGACGCCTCACTACAACTAGCACACGACCACCGAAGAAACTGATGCTGCACTTCCTTCCACGGGGGCTGAAACTGCCAAGTGCCCGGAGGACCTGCTTCGCTCCCACAAGGCCCGAAAGGGGCCCCGTGACTGTGGGGTCTGCAAGTTCCCGCCTCTCCACCAGCGAGCTGAGGACAGTCCCTGACAGAGATTCCAACGCAACATAACTACAGTTACACACATAATCCACAAAATCACCTTCTGTTACTCTTCTAAACCCAAAGAAACAAACACAATTGACCAGGCTCGTAAAGGAACTGATGGTTTACGTGAGCTAGTGTGCCTGGAGGCACATACCAAAAACACGGCTGGCATCAATGACTGTCGGGAGTACGTAAGAATTGTGAATGCAGTTTTCTCTAAAACTCAGATGTATGCTTAATACACTGACTAATCTCGTAAAACTCCCGTGAAGACGAGTTACTCAGTCAATAACACAAGTGGTGAAATTTCATCACCTTCCGGAATCACTCAGGACAAATACGGGCCCCTTGGCTCCACTGCTTGCACTGTCCGCCCCTGTTCCCTGGCTGTGCCCGTCTGCGGGGCCTTCCTCCCCGAAACTGGAGATCACACCTCCTGCTCTGGCCAACACACCGCGCTCCACACTGAACGTGCCTGCACTGTGTTTGCTGAGGACATGGCCTCGGAACAGCAAGGCAACCGCAGAACCGGGCACACTCTTCTCCACCGTCTCTCCACACAGGGCAGGTCCTGACAAGGGGCTTCGCTCCCCACTGAGCCCCAGGACCAGCATGAGGGGCAGTGACCGTCACTTACCCGAGCTTGCTCAGGTACGGCAGCACCCCGCTGGAACCGAGGTAATGCGTAACCATCCCGCTGCCTGGCGACAGACTGGTTCTTATATACGGCTTAACACGCAGACCGGCTTCAACGGCTTTTTTAGCCAAAAGGCCTGCACAGGAAACAAATGACAATGATCACGGTGGTGTCTCTCCCTCATGTTACAGGAGGAAGCAAGAAAGGGTTCATCGAACAGCTGGCTCTCCAATCCATCTTAGGGTCCAAGTCCCAATTCATAGTTTTGCTGTCATTTTGTCCATTTTTGATTTGCTTCATTAACAGAAAGACCCGCAGCAGGTCCAGCAGCCTCCACACGGCACGTTCAGGCAGAGCCCACAGCCCAGCACGCACCTGCACGGCAGCTCCGTGCACACAGCAGCGAGGCCGCGGCAGGGGCAGGCCTGCTGTGGTCCTCCCTCTGCGCCCACTCACACAGGCCCCGGCGCAGCCTGGGAAACTCCTAGCACCTTATCAGGAGACCTGCTAATTAACATTCTGCTCTGTTAACAAGCAGATGTGACCTGAAACTAATAGACATACTATAATAACACATATTCTGTGCCATAAAATGATGGATAATGAACCTAACTTACACTCCTTCAGGCCTGATTACCATCGCAGAAAGTCCTCGGTGTCAAACACAGACACGACAACATGCACCACCCACCTGCAGCGAGCATGACAGATGGGTTGCAGTTATTGGTGCAGCTGGTGACGGCTGCGATGACCACGGACCCGTGTGACAGCCGGTAGTCAGTGCCTTCATAGTGGAGCATGACGGCATCGTTCTGCCTTTCAGCCGAGATCTGGAAGCCTTTGAACCCAACCTACGGAAATGCACACAAAAACATAAACTGAGCCTTCTGCACACGTGGAGAAAAAGTGACCAACAGGAAGGACGCCTGGTAGAAAGCACTGCAGATCACTGCCGTGTGAGAGGCTGCAGGCCCGTGCCAGTCAGCAGCCAGGGCCCCGCCAAAGCCTGAACGTGCAGTCCCGGGAGGGGTCTGCCGGCCTCCGCAGCTCTGCCTACCGAGAGCCAGCCAAGCACACTGGGCCCAGCTCTCACCTGCTCTGTGGTTCTCTACTCATTTCCAGTCACATCATTCTCAAGAGGTCCAGCAAACCTGTTATTAACAATGGCCCTGAAGACATGCGTCCAAATGATGACGCGGGAGAGAAGTCGATAGCGTTGGCGATTGTTGAAGCAAGGCACATGGGAATTCACTACACTATTACCGTGCAAACCTCACATTTCCCATAGTAAGGATAGATACTATACAAGCAAACACTGTAGAGAAAGCCAGCGCCAGTTCTCAGAACAGAAGCAGTGACAAGTGTGAAGCCACGCCGGCAGTGCTTCCCTTCCCGCCCGGGAGGTTAGGAAAGCTGAGAGCGGCGCCTTCTCCCGCTGTGCGCAGGGGTCCAACTACCTGGTCAGCCTCCCCCCCCCCCCCGCTTTCCCGGAGACTGGCACCCACACACAGGACAATAGCCAACACAATAGCTGTCCTGTGTGAATGAATCAAAATGACCCCTTTTTGTCAGATCAGCAAAAAATGTATTTCCAGTGTGCTGCAGAATTTCAGTGTTCACTCTATGTGCCAGGAGACGGAGAAGCGGAGACCTGCCGATCCGGCACCACTGCCCCACAGAAACTCCTGTGACGGTGTCAGCACGGCCAACGTGAGAGCTGCAGCTGCGTGCTGCTACGCAGCACTCGAGAGTCACTCACTCACCCTGTACTTTAAATAAACACGATCAACTTCCGATGCTCAGCATGGACCTGGGGACAAGCTCACCCCCGGGGGGGCCACACCTCAGCCAGGAGAGGCTGGTGCTCAGGTGACCCCCAGGGTGCGCACCGAGATCGTGAGAGGGCACCCACCTTCTCACTTAAACAAGCCCGGAAATCACTCTTCATCTCTGTCACAGCGACTCTGTCCTGCGGTCTCTTGGGGCCACTGACGGATGCAACGATTGAGTTCAGGTTGATCTGGATCACCTAGGAAATGAGAGAAAGGGGGAAGAAAACACAGTCGGGTCTGCAAGGATAGACTCCAATTCAAGCACTACTTCCTGAGGCAGAACGAGTATATCTATGTGTTCGAATGCAACCTGTTTTAATGCTGAGACACACGCACCGAAGACAAAGATTTGAGACCCTGCAGACAGGGGACCAGTGGACAAGCCCGCAGACCTCCGCACACCCTGCTGTGCCGGCTACACAAAGCCTCCCGCCCTGCTGTCCCGCCCCACGGGCGTCAGCACCATCCCGGCGGCGCCTGCCGACCACACAGAGGAGGCCTGTGCCGGCTGCATACTTAGTGCCACAGGGCCGCACGCCTGCCCTCCACGCCGCCACGTGACAGGGCAAGTGGGCTTAGTAAATGAACCTTTCTTGCCTGTCTGCTTCGCTGTAACAAAAATCTACGCAAAACGATGCATGAAATCAAAGGGTCACGAACAGCAGCTGTTAAAAACCGTAACAACTGCAGCTCTCATTACTGAGCTCTCACTGCCTGCCCAAAACTGTCCTAATACACTTGCACTCAATCGCCCAACAATCCTCTGTGGTGGCTGTCATCTTCGTATTTCAGAGATGAGGAAACGGAGGCTGAAAGGCTAAGTAATGTGCCCAAAGTCAGACAGCTGACAAATCCCAGAGCTAGGACTGAGAGGCCCATGGTCAGGCTGCAGAATTCACCCCCAGTAGTAGGTAGGTCACTGTGTACACACCTGGGAGTATTCGGGTTCTCCTGAATTATTCTGGTCACTTCGAAACAACTTCACAGCTTTAAGGTATGTTTCCATTGATTTGAGTTTGGCTTTGTCAAAACCTAAAAATAAAAAGATATACAATAAAAATCCGGTGAGGAATTCTGAAATCTTTTGGGATAAGGGTATTGAATTCCAAAGATGAGCAAAAAACAAATATTACAAATTAGTAACTAGTGAGAATCCATTTCTTTCCAAATTAGTACTTGATACCATTCTTAAGAGTAGTAAAAATTTCACCCTTCATGAAAAACTACTCTATGTACATAGCAGCTCCCTCTTTTTAAAAAAAATATTTTATTTATTTATTTTCAGAAAGAGGAGGAGGAAAAGAGAGAGGGAGAAAAACATCAACGTGTGGCTGCCTCCCATGCGTTCCCCACTAGGAACCGGCCTGCAACCCAGGCATGTGCCCTGACTGGGAATCGAACCGTGACACTTTGCTTCACAGGCCCGCGCCCAATCCACTGAGCCACACCAGCCAGGGCAGCAGCTCCCTCTTTAAAAGTTAACAAATCACAGACAAGATCACTAACACTAAGCCAGTTCTGTGAAGCTCACACAGAAACACTGTCCACACAGGGAAAACCAGTGATGACGCTGACCCCAATCACTACCCAGCACCAAGGGCACACTCACCACTTCCCTGAGCAACACTGATAGAATGAAGGAGTAAAGGGCATGGAACTCACGGACAGTTTTTCACAGAGCAGAAAGATCTTCCGGAAGCTGAATGACCTCGGGTGGCAACGTGGGAGCCCCCCCACCCTGTAACACATGGGAGACTGTGCAGGGCCTGGTGGGGAGTCAAGGATGGGGTGGGCCGTGCTTTCCAGGCTCGCCCCAGCCACACAGCCCTCAAGCCGAGGGAGCTCCTCATGCGGACGGCAGCACTCCTCCCAAAGGAGGGGGCACCTGAGCACCGAAGTCACTGGCTGGCACACAGGGCTCTCAGATGGCACGGAGAAACCACAGGGACAGCCACCCCCAAGTGCACCTCTGATGAGAGCAATGACCTCCTGAGAATGGGAAACGCAGCAAACAAAAGGAGGCCCTGCTTTCCCCACACGGGCCTTCTGCAACACGAACACGGTCTCGTTCTCCAGGCGGTTTCTGCCTTAGATCGCACGGTCGATGGAAGGGGGGCATGGCCCCTAGTCACTCGGGCCACAGGGAGGTCTGGAGCACGTGACCGTGCGCCGCCCTCCACAAAACCCTCCAACAGAGTGCTGGCTCTCGGCCTCTTCCCCCAGGAGGCCCCACCGCTCCTGGATGTGGGGGGTCACACCATGGACATTAAAGCGCCTGCCCACTCCGCACCCCCGGTCCCTGAGCAGGGTGGGGTGAAGACCAGTGGTTTGAGTAATTCCTTTAAACATCTTGTAAGTGGGTCCAAGCAGAGTAGGGTTTGAGGGCATGACACCATCTAAAGCCACCTGCGACAGTACATCTGAAAGCCGCTGCTCCAAAATAAGAGAATTTCATGAACACCAGACAGCACACTGGAAACAGAACGTACCTATCCCTACGATTTATCTGCTCACCTGCATGTTCTAAATGCTTCAATGTCACATTGTCGACAGGGAAAAAGCTGAGGAGAGCACCGTACTCTGGACACATGTTTGCTATCGTTGTCCGGTCCACCACAGAGAGCTGGGAAACGCCACTTCCAAAGAACTCCACAAACTTGCCGGCCACGCCCGCCTGCCGAAGGTGCTGCATACGGGGACACAGAGGCACACACAGGGTTAGCACCTCGCTGCAGGGGCCTCTCCGGGGGCCACGCCCAGGGCTGCGACAGTGCAGCAGAGGGCCGGCGGCCAGCGGCCAGCTCCCTCGGGGCTGCAGGTGTTTCAGGGCCACAGCCAGTGAGGAGGGAGGCCCAGTGCCACGGTCAGTCAGCGCCCAGAGGGGCGTGGACGCCCGCAGCGGCTGGGAGTCGGGACAGGATGCGCTTGCTGAGGTGGGGCCCAGCAGACTCCACGGTGCGCCTGCTCACCCACAGCCCCTCCCCTCAGCCAAACACACAGTAACGGTGCTTCCAGCATGGAGCGCACCTTGGACGGTTTAATGAAGTGTGAACACACTGATCAAACCACATATATAAATAACTGCACACCGGCTATGAAACTTCTGCAAATCCAACTACTGGTCCAAATATTTGTAGCAGTGCTAATTACAGGTAAATTACAGGTTGACGCAATTTAACATGTGGCCTCAAACTGAACTCCTTCTAAAGTCATTCTTAGTCACCAAGCGGCCGAAACAGCCGCCCCCCTTGCTCGCAGTGCAGGGCCGGCCCGTGGCAGGGCCCAGAGTGAACAGCCGGCACCTACGAGTGGAAGCGGAGCTGTAGACCACTGAACCCACACTCTTTTTTTTTTACCAGAAGGCCGTCTCTTTATGTTCATGGTTATTTCTTTTAAAATGAACATGAAACGTATTACATATGCCAAGCTGCTGTTTTCACATTAACAAGGTGCCACAACACACGTTTGGAAAAACACGTGATGAACCCAAAGGACCATGAATAGAGCAGGACCTCAAGCAAATAGAATCTCCAATAAGCATGTATAATAAATTTAATTTTTGTATCAATATGTCAAAATGTCAAAAGTAGATGTAGCTTTTTTTTTAATGCAGCCTGAGGGGTCTAAAAAGCAGCATTAATTTTCAGGATGTCTGAAGGGAAGAATTGATTTCTCTAAAGACACAATGAGACGCTCCTTTTCCTCTAGGAAAAGCACTCTGATTCTCAATTTAACTTCTTGATCTCTGGCCCCACACACTCAATCAGTCGCATCTGGAAGATGTCAGATGTTTCTCTGATCAGAGAGGGAGGATCAATATTCCACGCTGAGAGGGAGAACACCACCCCCTCTCCCCGCGGAGCACCCTGAGGGCCTCAGACCACTGTCCGCCACAAAGCCCGACATGCAGACCCCGTGGGACCCCCCTCGACCCCGCCAGGGGCCGGGGACCCAGTCAGGAAAGCGCAGTCAGAGCGCACCAGCAATGAAGGCGGGGGCTGCAGACAGCCGCTCACCAACTGGGAATCCCTGGAGCATGTGTCCCCACTGGCCAGCATCTCAGAGCTGAACGACCAGCGGAACAGTGTGGCGCCATCCCGCTGCCACAGGGCCGCTGCTGACGGCCGTCCCCCGCTGAACAATGGCTCCCCAAGGGCAAGCGGCACGCTCAGGTACAAAGGAGACCAGACTCTCCCTGCAGTGCGTGGAGCCCAGAACCTGCCCACTGAGGTGGGAGAGGTGGGAGGCGGGCAGCGCCCGGCTGCCTGGGTTAGCACCGGGGCACTGCTTCCTGCTCAGCCCCTGGGCCTTTCTCTGGTCCCTCCCTCAGCCTTCCTGGGTCTGTTTCTCAGACCTCGGGGAAACGGGTCGTCAACAACGGTGCCAACCTCTAGGCTTGTGATGAGGAACAAAGAGCTGGCACGCCAAGGGGACAGTGACGCCGAGAACTGTCTGCTGGGGGTGAGCGTCTGGTGTGCGCTATCATCACTACGTGGTGCTTGGAGGGGCCCCCTGCTCACGTAAAGACATGTGCACTGAGTTGCGTGGCTGGCACAACCAGAACGTACCTTTGTAATGCCAAGGACAACATCTATGGACGTAACAAAAGGGTTTGACGAGCCAGTTAACTCACATCCAACCACCTCCGGCAGCGTCAGAGAAACAGGCAGCCCAAGCATGACCGCTTCTGTCTCAATGCCTCCGACCCCTGCGGGAAGACAGATGCGCGTGACTGGCACGGGGCCCCCGAGAGCAGCCCAGGGCGGCCTGCAGACGTCCAGCTGTCCAGGACCTCCTCCCACAGCTGCCTCACTGCCACTCCTGCAGACAGGACCCCGAGTCTCCTCGGAAGATGGACTCCACTCTCATGGCTGAGCACCCTGATCTTTGCCTTTACGTTAAGCTCAGTGAACACCCAGTGTTCACTGCTGTGCTACATCAGGCACTGATAATGAAGTAGAGCCCAGTCCCGGTCAAGCTCGGGAAGCTTAGCCCACTGGTGAAGACAGAGGAAAAGAGTCGGCCTCCACAACACCTGGAAGGGAGGAAGCGCGTCCTGCCCACGCAGCAGCCTGGGCCGCGCCGACACTGAGAACACTCGTGCGCACAAGCACACGACCGTCTGTGACGGTCCCAGAGGCGCCAGGTCGTGAAGGACACTCTGTAAAACACAAAGGAGCCTGGACTAATGACAAGGGCTGGCTAGGGAGGCCACGGAGGAACTTCAATGGAGAGTCACCGTGTCACCTGCACAGGCACTGTGTAAATCGCACACATTCAGGCCCACAGCACACGGACCACAAACACCTGAGCTAAGGTCACTTCCTTCGCTGCCTTACAGATGGAAAGGCCTCAGGCTCTGAGACCTGCTGTCTCTTCTGTCACAATGTCCCTCACACCCCCTGCCCACAGGAGGGACATGCACACACTGTACTTACCCCACCCCAGGACCCCCAAGCCGTTCACCATGGTCATGTGGGAGTCCGTGCCCACCACGCTGTCGGGGAAGAGGAGGCCGCCTTCCTCAGAAACCACTCGGGACAAGGACTCCAGGTTGACCTGGTGAGGCATCCCAGTGCCAGGAGGGATCAGGGCCACGTTCCGGAACACTCTGGAACTCCACTAGGTTTTATATAAATCGAACAAATCAAAGTGTTAGTACATTATGTGAAAACAAAGTCAGTAAAGCAGAACGTCCCACGAATCCAGGTAAATGGTAGTTTCCAATGGGGTCCCCAGGATTCAGGGGTGGGAAGGGGGAACTCTCCCAGCTCCCTGGAACCAGGGCCTGTCCTTGTGCTTTCTCGTGCCCTGGGGCACCACAAGGGTCTGTGAAGAACAAGAGGGGTCCACTGCCCTGCTGTGCTCGGAAACGACTGGTCTCAGATACAGACCCCCCCCATACCTGACGTTCACCGTGAAACATTTATCGATGTTTTATAAAATGTTAACGTGAAAATGTCTCCCAAACCATCTGTACCTTGAAAAACTGAAGCCTCTCTCGATTTCTGCCAAATTCCACCTCCTGATTTTTTAACACTGTTTCGGGTCTGAAAGGAGAACGAACGAGCTCATTAAATACGTTACAGAAGAGGGCTGCCTTGTTTCTGAGTCTTCGCTTACACACACACACTCTCACTCACTCACACACTCTCTCTCTCTTCCAACCCCTGGGACGGTGACCGCTGGACTTCTCAGGACACGGAGGTGCAGCTGTGAGCTCGTCACCCCCGAGTGTCATCGTGCGAGCCTCGGAGACCTGGCTAACCTGTGTTGAAACTAAGATGGTCAGCGCTGCTGGACTTCCCACTACAAGAAAGGGGCAGGGAAGTTGACGCCACCATCAGACGAACACGACCGCCCATGTGGCCCTTGTGCCTGGGACGCTGGGGTCACCAGGGAGCACCGACAGATGTGCGACATCCCTTCACAGTTTAAAAAGAGCTTTCGGCCAAAATCTGGTGTTCCTCTCACCCCAAAGGGAAGGCCTGTTCTACCTGTAAGTAGCGCTTTGTATGGATTATAAGTAAATACACGGACTACTTAACGCAGATGAGAGAGCACCACAGCTCTCAACTGTAAACACAGTCCCACTTTCAGGGAGCTATTTTTATCTAATGAATGTTTCTAAACAATTATTACTAACAGTTTTAAGTTGTTTATTTTACCTGCCAGCTCAGCTGGCAATTAAGTGTTGACTGAATGTCAATACAACTTAAATTATACATGTCCTCCAGGGTCCAGATAATTATAGTGCTTCCACTGTTGACGTTTTTTTAAAGCTGAGATTACATCAATAAATCATTGCTGAACGGCCACCTGCAGCCACAGCACACCTCGGGGGTTCTCAGGACTTCGGGGACATAGCTCTTGGAAGACCGGCTGCCCCACCACGCGCCTGCAGCACCTATGGCCTCGTTCCTGCGGCCAGACAAGCCTGCACCCACTCACTCCTGGCTTCCGACAAGGCAGGGGTTTGTGCGCCACGTGCACACCCTCCGCCTCTGCCCGTGGCCTGTGGTGGTCTGCAACCAACGCTTTGCGGACGTGGGACAGCACACCAAGGGCCACTACGCCATGTGACCTGCTGCTGCCGTCAGAACTGACCGCAGTGTTATACCAACTCAGGTTTTTAGAAACAAAGATACACCATCTTAGCCCTGCACGCGCTGCCAGGCAGAAAAAGACAACTGAAATAAACCAATGAGTTTTGAATCAATAAATCCTCCTCCTCAGGAAATGGATGTCTGTATCAAAAGGCAGGATCGTCTTCTCGGACGCCAACACGCAGGGGCGGTCAGGATGACGCGGCCGCAGCGAGGAGCGGCGATCATGTAAAACCGCCCTGGTTTGACGTCCAAGGGCCCGCAGACGGCACTGCACCCTCACTCCCAGGAGGGAGGAACACGAGGTCACCGCGACCTCAGGCTCCATGGAAACATGCAAAAATGCTACAGCCACACAGACCTGGGAAAACCCAGGTTGGGGCCAAATGATTTCGTATTATCATCCAGCCCCCAGGGTGGAGCGCCTGTGGATGTTGTTCTCGGCTCTTCTGAATCTGCAGTGTGATCACTTCCAACTTCACTAAGGTTAAGTAACTTTTTAAAAAATAGTCTGACAGTCTAAACACTCTAAGTTTAGTGTTTAACTATACGTTGCGATAAGCAACGTAACCCTCCAGAACGAGACAAGACAGCACATAAACGCTCAACCCAAGGAACCCTTCCTCCTGCGGTGAAAAGCCCCCAGTCAGGACAGCCCCCGACTCCTGGGGGCCGGTGCTTTCCAAGGCAGGCTGTGCTCCCCATGGCTCCCTCACCCGGAAGGGCCCTGCACGGCAAGAACCTCGGGGGGTGGGTATTCCCAACCCAGACTTCCGGTGCAGGGTGGACGCTGAGGCGGCCCCCGAGCAGGGAAACCAAGAGAACTACCGACAGGGGCTTCACGCGAGAAGGCGAGTGAGCAGGGAGCACGTGCGTGGCACGGGCTCACTAAGCTAAAGATCCACACAGTTCCAGATGCAAAACCATTTTTCTGCCTACATTCACCATGAAAACGCAATCGTTCACAGAAGACCTTCCGGCTTTCGTCCCGAGGCACAGAGTGACATGTAAGGAGACACAGGGCAGTGCGTCACCCGGCACATCCGGCAGGGCTGCGGAGCAACAGGAGTTGGGGAGGGAACAGGCACACTTCCCCGACTGGAAAGCCACCAGGCACACCAGAGCAGTACAAAGACGGTCTCATACTCAGGCACTGGCTGCAGGTGGAAAGGGCACAGGGCGGGCGTGTTCTCGATCTGCGCAGAGGGCCTCCCCGAGCCGCAGCCCAGCTCCTCGGAGTCGCAGGGGCCTCGGCAGGCGGCCTGGCCTCGGCACGGCGGCTTCCTGGGCTGCGCTTTCAAGGGAGAGAGCTTCCCCGCTCGCTGCGGGTCGCCGCCCCCAGGATTCGGAGCGTTCTGTATTGCACTGTCATTTGAAAAAAGGAGACAAAAGCAGTTAAATGTGGCAGAAACTGGACTCTTCAAAAACCGCACAGCAGCAATGCGCTCTCTACAGGCAAATGAACGCTGTCACATCATGTGACTCCAGTTTCAAAGCAAATCTCAGGTCCCCCACCCCTGAAAAAACAAACAGGGATTTTAAACTTACGGAGATGAAAATATAATTCTAAGTGCCCAGAAAAGTCATTTTCACACACTTCTGTAAGAAGTCAAGAGACCATGAGCAAGTGCCACAACGGACTATGTCACTGAACAACTGAACAGCAGGTGAAACCCACAGTTCCAGTCTCTAGAGCAAAGGAGCTCATGGCTCGTGACGACTCGTGACACGCTGACGAAGCCTCGGTCCCAGACTCTGGAGGACGCCCACAGCGTCCTCCCTGGTCCAGCCACGGTCCCAGGGCCTCTGACAACGAGCTCCAAGTGCTCCACCGCCCACTGACGAGATGTCGCCCCCACCTGCTCAGGGCCCTCTGGCTGGGGCGGAGGGGGCCACGACACTCTTTGGGGCAGTGGGGACAGGGACGGCACTCAGAGCGCCCCTCTCAAAGAGCAGGCTCTAGACTCACTGCACGCGGCTATCAACAACGGCAGCAGAAATACACAAATGTGATGTAATTTCAAATTCAGACTGAGTAAAAACAATACACCAATACAAAACCTTTTACTAGTTTCCTCTTCATTATCGGTGCACAGTAAATGGAAGGTCCTGGCCAGAACTCCCCCCACGTCCTTCCCACACGCACTCGGCCAGTGGGCTAGGCATCACCAGCGTCACAATACACGTGAAAGTACCATTTACTGAAGTCGATCTGCAAAGAATGGTCCACCAGGAGGTCTGTCGGACAGGCAGGGTGGACGGTCTTAGGGTCACCTCCAAGAGTCTTCACCGCTTCCCTCATAGCAGCAAAATCCACCATCGCTGGTATCCCACTGGGGAGGAGAAGAGGATCAAATCACAGCCCCACTGTTCTTTTACATACGCTCACAATCACTAGGAGGCATCCACCCATTCCTGTACTTAAAGGAATCTGTTTACTTTACATCCATGTTCGGTAATGTGCCTGTAGCCCACAGTCAGGGGCACCTGGTTTAACGAGAAGGAAACGCGAACATGAGCCGAGAACTTGAGTGCTCAGGAGCGGATGTGCCAGAAGCAGCACAGGAGGCGGCTCTCGGAGGCAGAAGAGAACTGGGGACCAGCCTGCGGCTGCCCTTCCCCTGCCTTCAGGCGCACGATCCCGCCCCCAGCCCCTTTCATCTGGTGCCTTCTGGCTACTCCAGAGTGACCCACTGTAGGGATGAGCATCTCTAGCCAGCCCCATCACAGGCGTTCACCAAAGGCCGCCCCTGCGCTGGACACCCGGGGGCATGGGCAGGGCCACCCTCAGGGGCCGTGCAGGGAGGTGCAGCCGCGATTACAGAATGCAGCACGCAGACTTGGGGAGGGGCACAGAGACCAGACCCCGTCGGGGGGGTGGAGAAGACGCTCCTCTCGGCCTGGCCGGCGCCCACACCCCCCCCTCAGCTCAGCTACAGCTTAATTCTCCTCATGACTCACCCGACAGCCAGGTCAGGCCAAGTCTCTTCAGAAGACTTTGGATTTTACTCTAAGGGTGAGGAAGTCAACTGGTCTATTGGGGGGGAGGGGGAGCAGGGCTGCCAGTAAAGACAGGCCAGTGGCTGCCGTGCGGGCACAAGGGCACGAGGAGCCATCGGGGCAGGAGGCGGGGGGTGTGTGTGTCAGGGACACACTGCACAGGGAGGCCCTGCAGAGCATGCTGGTGGGCTGGGTTGCGTATGACAAGACATCAGGAGTCACTGCTAGATTCTGCCTCCAATCAGCAGGGACCACAACGCAATTCGCCGTGACAGAGGAGGCCTGGCGAGGAAAGGGTGAGGTGGCAGGCCGCCGAGTTAGAGTCCAAGTCCAAAAAGCATGTTAGCCAGGCGGACATGAGTATGCAGTTAAACAAAAGTAGTTAAAAATAAAAGGCACAGGAAACAAGGGCCTAATTTTAAAGAACTGCTTCACATTAGAAAGGGCAACTTTTTTCTAAATGTATAAACTAATCTTCAAAACGAAAGAAACACAATGGAGCCAACCACCAGGGGATTTAAAGAAGGGAACGCTCTGAAAATGCGCCCGCAAGCAAGTGGCCCCACTCACGTGAAGTCCTGGAGGAGGACGCGGGCGGGGAAGAAGGGCACTTCGACGTGGCTCTGCTTGCACTTCCAGTCCAGGATGTTCATGACATCCTCCCTCCTCAGTAAAAAGCCGTCACAATTTCTCACAGCAGCTTCCAGCAGGACCCGTATGGAGTAAGGCAGGACATCTGAGTGAAGAGAAGGTCTCACCGTTAACAAGGAAGGTCAGGACGACGTGGTATCCAGACTGTAACAGCAACAAGCTGCAGACACAGATGCCCCATTTTCCCAACCTAGACCACGTCAGTTCAGTGACCACAGTGGGACGTCAGCCTGGTCAACACCGGACTGTCTAGGAACCCGAGGCTGCTAGACAACAGCCAGGGCCCTCTGTGACACACATCTGCGAGACAGCCAGAGAAATAGGAACATGAGCTGAGTTTTGTATCATACCAAGAAATTAACATTAATTTTGTTAGCTATAAAAAAGGGACTGAGGTTATGGGTTTTTTTCCAAGTTTTTCAAATACCGGAAACGTGCATAGCAATGTATTTGCAGGTGAAAAAATAACAAGTACAACCGGACAGGTAACACCAGAGACCAGCGGCACGTGGCAGGCACCGCTGCCTCTCTGCCTCTGTGCTCGAAGATGCAGACACATGGCTGACCGGGAACGAAGCTGAGCGCAAGGAGAGTGAAAACCTTGATCAGAGACACCAGCCTCAAGGCCTGTGTTTGCTATTTACTCACTATACGGTGTGGCCTTTGGAAAGTGACTCAAGACGCCACATTTTCCCCAGTGCAGGGGCGATGGCAGCCCGCCCGCAGAAATGTGCAAGCGCCTCCTCTCACCAACCGTCTCCCCGCCACAGCCCTCGGGCGCAGCATGACAAGGAGCAGGCACCTCAACAGTAACGTCCACCCTTACCTCAGTCAGAAACATAATGAAGTCCTCAAACCCAAAGGAATTGTAGGGGCAAAAACTTTTAACAGGACATTTGAAAATAATGAGAAGGAAAATAATTATCTGAGAAACAAATACACAAGGTTAACTTTGTACCTGGTTTACTGTTCTGGAAAACCAACTCAAGAATGTGTTTTGTGAAGAGCACCTTCATAAAAAGCATTCATGGGATTTCTGGTCAAACACGGGGCCATGCACACGGCCAATTCTCTCTGTCCCCCCGAAGCCCACTCTAGCAGCAGGGGAACACGTGCACATGCCCAGTCCACATGGACAGACAGGGACGAGCGGAACAAACACCACTTCAGGAAACAGCACCTGGATGACTGGTAAGGGGTGAGCTGAACACAGAAAGGCAACCAGAAACACAGACCAGGAACCAGGGTGCCCGGGGTTTCCAAAGAGGAGAGGGCAAAGCTAGACAGCCAGGGAGCAATGCCTGCAAAATTCTAAGTATAAATATTTCCAACGTGGAAACTGGTAACCGAGCAAACTGTCAATTAATCCCAGGCAGCCACCACAGAACACGCTGTGTAAGACGAGCAGGAGAATGGAGACTGGACCCCAGGCCACCAGACCCCAGCCCAGCCCGAGCCGGGGCTGCTCCAGGACGCGGAGTCCAGGCAGGCTGGGCGGGGCGGCCACCCAGGCCAGATGGGGAGCTGCCAGGAGGAGGGAGACTGGCACTGACAGATTGCCTGATTGCACCGGGAGGGCTTCTTCCTTTCAGAGATGAATTATTGATAAGGACACAGAAAACTAAGCAAATAAAAAAAATAGTCACTAATTCAAGGAAAAAATACAAAGTTGTAAGAGAAATGAGATGCAATCACCCACCCCACAGACTGGCTGAGACCATGAACTCATCACAGCAGGAGCACTGAAACTGCGGGAACCGCACCAGGAGGAGGCACCTGGGGCACGCGCACAGGAACAGAAAAGCGCCACATCCCCGCTTTCCACAGAAGAGAGTCAGGTCGAAAACCGAAAGCTCAAGGAACAGCTGTACAAACTACGCTGCGTGGTAACATCCAGGAAATTCTCAAAAGAAACAGCCAACAGAACTAAGAACAGCGTCCTCTGCAGAGTAAAAATCAGGGGGTGGCAAGACTATTGTTTCGTTATAATATCAGTGGCTTTTAACTCTATCATCTGAAAAATAATTAACTATTAAATTAAAAAGCAATTCTAAGAAAAAAGTGAATCACACACATTACCAAAATTTTCTGTTTTGGAAGCACTAACAAATTCATCAATTCACAACTCCCGCGAGCAAAGGTGCAGCTCCGTAGGAACCCCACGCACACAAAAGGACTGACTTCTTCCTCCCCACACGTGACTCCACACCACAGGCCAGCAGCCTGCGAGCCAGTGGAGGGTGGCCAGGATGACCCTGGGGCTGGCTGCCTGCCCAGGCTGGACTGCAGAGGCACCCTCACTGGGAGGAGCTGGCAGCCTGTCAGGAAGACCCTCCAGCACCACAAAGTGAGGGGAGGCCTCAGCCCAGCATAGAGCACCTGGCCAACCTGGCCAGGCCGCCTGCAAGGCAGGGCCTTCCACTCAGTCTGGCCTTTGGGTGAGGGCAGCCCGACACCTGTCCTTCCAGTGCCCACCAGCCCACTGCAGGGCTTGTCCCTGCCTGCCCAGCAACCCACACCAGCCCCCTTCTCCACCACCCAGTGGGCTGAGCCACACCTTCGGCTGAGGCTGGAGCCCTGCCCAGATTCGTTCTTCGGTGAATTCTCAGTCCTCAGCCTCACGAACCAGGTCAAGTCCCCACACCCTACGACCACAGTCCCCTCACCTATGGGGTCACGTCCCCAACCCCCGTGGACGCCTGCAACCGTGGAGAGCACCGAACCCTGGACAAACCCTGTTTTCCCAATATACACATACTTGTAACAAAAGTTCATTTGTAAATCAGGCAATTCCAGACATAAGACCCACTCCTAGCACAGATCCCAGCAACCTCGACATGTGACTGTTTCTTTCCGTGAGTTGAAAACTTTCACCTTTCGTACAAAGGGATGACTTCGGGACTTCCCTTCGTCATGTCTGAACTGCCGCTATCTCTACACCTGCGCTTGCAGACTGACACGAAATGAGGTGACAATCCTCTGATGATCAGGATGATGACTACTCAGTGATGACCTGGGGGGAGCGCAGGTGTGGAGACACTGACCAGAAGAAGGGTCCACGTGCAAGGAGGCATGGAGCGAGACAGTGCAAATGCTCATCCCACTGCACAGAACAGTGCACAGCCTGAAGCTCAGGAATTGTTGTGCCTGGAATTTCCCATTTTATGTTTTTCAACCGCAACTGAATGTAGGTAACAAACCGCACAAGAGGGGGGGGACTGCCATACTCTGGTCAGTGAGTGACCGTTAACATTAAGTTCCCCTGCTGCAATGGAATGGAGGCCCTGCGACCACAGCGCCGTGCTCATATAGCTTCCCCTTGCGCCTGCGCCAGTCTGCGTGCTTTTGTCAGCACAGAGGAGCCACCTCGGTCCTCTTCCATCCTCCAGAGCCACTCGGGCGCAGGCATTGGCACTGCAACTGAGGAACACAGCACAGTGGGGAGGGCCCTGCACCAGGTAGAAGGCTGGGCTGGATTCATTCTGCCTCTCCCAACCAGGAATTGCTAGAATTCCAAGAATCCAGAAAGCTAATCCCCTGACAATAGATAATCAAAAAGGCATCTGGGAACCAGGACCAGCTGGTAATTTAAAACTGGAGAAGTTTGATATTTGTGTTATCATACTCTGAACCCAGCTGATCACAGCACAGCCGGGACCCTGGGTGCAGGGCTCCGTGAGCAAGACCGGCAAAGGGCTGAGGCCCTGCACTTGTGGGGAGGTGGCGGGAAGGCAGGTCTGGACTCAGGACCAAGACCTGTCCTTCAAGACAAAAGGCTGCTGCTGAGGTCAGGGACAGGGCTGCCAGGGCAGAGCTCACAGATTCTGGCCTGGTGACATGTTCTTCGTTTGCACAACACCTTAACCTTTAACTGCCAACAGTGAAAAACAAGATGGTTTTCCCGTGTCAGAGAATTCTACAACCCTGACCTCACATCTCTGCATCGATGAGTAACAGCCACCCCTGCATTTGGCCACAGTCCCGACCAGGGCCGTCCCCTGGTGTGTGCGCCCCCTCGGTCTTCATCAGCATGGGTCTGCAACCCCCAGGAGCAGGTTTTACGGGCTGAGGCTCCAGAATCAGGGTCTCGCTCACGGCTTTCCCCCAGCACTGAGGAGGCAAAGGTGCCTAGGGCCGCAGAGCATATCCCACAGTATGGAAGCAGTGAGTGGTCAGGAAGCGCAGGCAGTCTTACCAGTGCCCTTCACAATCTGGGACAGAGACGGTACCAGTACTGGCCTACAGTCAGAAGACTGAGGAGTAAAAGACCAAATTCCTTACTTAAAAGATATGTGACTTTATGGAAATTACTTAAGATTCTTAGACTCATTTTCCTCATCTGTACAAAGTGAAGATAAGACTATCTTCCCTGCCTATCACAAAGCAATGCAGTGAAGACAAGAGATCTGTGGAAATTCCAGGAGGTGAAGAAATCACCCACAGGCAGTATCAGCATTAACGGTGGCAGGCAGGCTTCAGATAAACAGAATGAGATAGAGCACTGTACCCGAGGGGGCTGGGGAACACCCAGACTCTAGGCTGGGGGCCTGGAGAACAGACACACACAGTCCTGGAAGGCCGGTGCAGGGCGAGCTCAGAGCACACCCACCTCCAGTGCCACTGAGTTCCAGTTAGGAACTCCAGCCTTTAAGAAAAATATATACAGTCCTGGCTGGCACAGCTCAGTGGATTGAGCATGGGCCTGCAAACCAAAAGGCTGCCGGTTCCATTCCCAGTCAGGGCACATGCCTGGGTTGCAGGCCAGGTCCCCAGTAGGGGGCAAAGAAGAGGCAACCACACACTGATGTTTCTCTCCCTCTCTTTCTCTCTCCCTTCACCTCTCTTAAATAAATAAAATCTTTTTAAAAAGTGTTTTTAAAAAATTATATACACACACATGTGTGTGTGTGTCCAGAGTCTCTGACACCCAGGCTCTGCAATCGATCAGCACACAGACAGAACCCAAACAGTGCTAGAGCCAGGCTGGGGCTGAGCTACCGCAACACAGGGCTATGAATAAAGCTGGGAGGCAGAGGCTCCTGTGCAGTGAGGCAGAGGGACAGAGGTGGGGGAGAGGCGGGGGGGGGGGGGGGGGGGGGCCGGAGCCCNAGAGGTGGGGGCGGGTCTGAAGCCCCAAGAGCAAAAATAGGCCCACGACCCACTGTTCTAAGACAGAGCCACATCTCACTGGCCTGGGAGCTCTGTGCCATGCAATGGATCTCTCTTCACTCGACCTAGTGGGTGTCTCTTCTTTCCTACCACAAGGCCCAATCTAGAACAGAAATTGTCAGCAAAAGCTGAGACCTGACCAGCTGACCCCTGTGCAACACACAGAGGGCTGGCAGATGCATGGCACTGCACGGAGCAGCAGCGTGTGACCAGGTCACCGATGGTGTGTCAACACCACAGACCACTTCACTGCTCACCTGGGTCCCAGCCCTCGCCAGAGCCCACGGAAGAGACAGATGCGAAACTCAGACTTGTGTCCACATTCCAGCAGGACAACAGGACCGGCAACGGACACCTCACCAGCCCACCTAGGTCAACAGAGCAGATGAACGAGTCACGCAGAGGTGCGGTCTGCACTGGCTAGTGTGCCTTCGTAGTGTACAGGAACAGCAGGCACCAGCTGTGAGGGGTTATCCAGAGTAAGTGCAGGGCTGACACTCAAAAAGAAACCAGGCAGCCTTCCAGTGACAAGCGGAACAGACTCTGGCTTAGAAATTCTGGTTCCCATGAGGCCTGACTGTGCCTTCTTCCTGTCTTTGCATGTCAGAAAGCTGCCAGCAACATCTTCTTCACCAGGGTGCTGAGTGAAGTGAGTTTTGGTTCCTGATATTCAAGAGTAAAGACTGAAACAGGCAACATACACAGAGCAGGACTATAAAAAAATTAGCATTCACTGAAGGAACAGCGCACTCTCAATCCAACGACTGTGCCCACTGAGCCTGCATCGGAACTGAAGCACCAGGCACAGCAGTTCTGCCTATGAACAGGAAGAAGGTAATAGTCCCAGCCTGCAGAAACAGCTATCTCAACGCAGCGCGCAGGCAACCCTGCGCAGCAGCGAGAAGCGAGGCAGTCCCATCTCTAACAACTCACGCCCCCTGACTCAGAAGCCAAGGGGCACCTGTGTCCAGGGGCACGGAGAGGTGTCCGTGGTGTCAGGCAGAAAGGCTGCAATGACGCCAACTGCGCTTCTGTCGCACCAGCCCCCACACATGGCTGCACATGCGTGCACAACTAGCTGGGTCTGCACTGGTCCTTCTGTGACTCTCAACCCCAATCTGACTTCTTGTAACCCATAAAAACTCTCCTAAAAACTAAGCACAAGTTATCCTTCAGATGTGGAAAGCCAAGTCCTGGCTCTACTGGGGGACGAAGCAGGTGGTGGTTAAAAAAGCAGGCAGCAAGGACAGAAACAGGAAGGGCAAGGGAGAGAGGACCCCAGCGGACGGAGGGCTGAGATAAAGCCAGCTGGAGCCCACCCCTGCCCCCCACGGGTAACTGCTAGGATGCGAAGCTTCACCACAGCCAGGCCATCTCGGCACTGTGTCCCTCTAACTCGACACCGCCGCTTATGCTCCTGTCATGCCCATCAACTTCATTTCCCGGCTACTGACTTGCCTCATGGCCCTCTGTGCGACATCAACTCAAGGCCCCAGTTTCTTCCTCTTCCCAGGTGACAGGGATTTTCGCCCCTCCTTAGAAAGAGATATATTTTCACACTCAAAGACCTTCTTAAAAGAATCACTCGAAATCTCTAAGGCTGGAGTAGGCACATAGGAGTGCCAGACAGACAGCTCCAGATCCCTAGGGAGACGATCATGGTGGTGAACTGTTCACTTCTGAATGGCAACAGAATTCGAAGACAAGGCTCTCTCAAGATGCTCCAGCACATCTACATCTCACAGTGTGCGAGAAAATACTGCGTGGAGCAGTCTGGACTGTTGCAAGTCCAACAAAATCTACTGAAAAGAAAAACCACAAAACCTCCCTCCCAAACTGACTGCAATATATCTGGCATCTATCTATTCAGGCAGTTTTTAAAAGTCTGACACTTGGGTCGGCTTTAGCTCAAGCGGTTGGTCACTCTGTCATGGCAGACACTCAAAGAAAGAGTGTCCGGCGGTAATAACCACTCTTCCCGCCTCCCTTTACTGGCCTGGCTGAAAGAGTCACTCATCTGTCAATAAAGTCAGGTCTCCCATCCAATACCCTGGGTCCAGCCAAGTTCACTCTTCGGAAACCTCCGTGAGAGGGCGGGACCTGATCGGGTGCCTACAAGGCCTGCCAGAAGTGCCGGCATCCAGGCCAGGCCTGTCATGCCCAGCCCTGGTGCACAACTCCAACCAGCGGGCCCTGCTGAGGATTCCTAATGGAAGGATGGCAGATAAAGAACTGTGGGTGTTATCACTTTAAAAATTAAAATGTATGATTAATTGCTATAGAATGTCATCAGTCCATTTTTTTAAAATTGTGTTAGTAGTTTCTTTGGGTGAAAAATCACCGCTGAATTAACTTAGACTTTTGAATGAGAAGGCACAGGCTCACATCCCTCCCAAACAGAAGTCATCCCAAGAGGAGTTTTTAAAATGCAAGAGATGAATGTAATTGTACCTGTTACAACACTGAGCGAACGGATTCAAAATTTCTTCAGCTCAGCCTGACAACTTCGTTTCTATTACCAGAAACTAAACAAACCCAAGAAAACTTAGGCAACATTACCATACTTGGTGCCTCCAAGTTTAGGTACATTGAAGAACTTCTTGCGTGAACTGTCATTCAATGTTTCAATAAGGTACTCAAAGGTGTATCCTGGGGGGGAAAAATTACAGTCATTAAACATAGTTACAAAATACCTTATCCAAAGTAGAAACACCTGGAAATCAACTATGTCCAACAGAATTTTCTGTGAGGATAAAAATGTTCTAACATTTGCCCGGACCAACTAGCCACATGGGATTATTGAGCTCTTGAAATGTGCTACCGTGAGGAACTGAATTTTTACTTCCTTTAAATTATCTTTAATCTAAATAGTCACATGTGGGTAGTGTCCACTGCATTGTACAATCCAGTTTTCAACCATGACCCTTATCGAGTAATAACTGGTAACAGAATCACTGCTGAAACGAGTTAACAAAGAACATATCTGGAAATGACAATGAATTAAATAATGTACAGGCATATTCACGGAAGACGTGTCCTAAATATTTCATAAGAACAGACACAACAATTTGAGAACACAATTATGTTAGAGGAACTGATTTTTAAGAAAATCGGAAGACGAGAATTTGACAGAGCATTTAAAAACGTGGACAACCAAACCCAGCCAAACACCTAACAGGTAAACACCTCAATGGATGTTGATAGGCTAAAAGGCCAGATTCTCCCTAAATGAGACGCATCTTCCATGTTTCGCACCAACTGAGGCTGAACCACCTAGTCTTGGACCTCGGGGGTCCGGACCAGCTCGGGAGGGGCGGAGGGGCCTCGAAGGAAGGCACCTTCCGTCCTTTGTGTGGGCCCGAAGCGGAGAGGCCCACAGCGGAGTCCGTAGCGCCTAACGCTCCATTCGGACTGGGCAGAGCCGAGGACGCGGAGGCAGCCGGGCGCTGCGGTACGTGCTCAGGGGCTGTCCTCCAGGTTCCCGGCCCCGTTCGCCTCCCACTCCGCTCTAGGGGTGAGGAGGCGGGGACACCCGCCCCCGCCCTGCTGTCTAACCAGCGGGCCTCCCGGGCCCTCAAGCGGGCAGAAGCGGCGGGGCCCAGGCGGCGGCGGGCCGGGCGGGGAGCGGGCCAGGCAGCCAGGCCCCAAGAGCGACCCTAGCCGGAGGCCCGCGCGCCGGCCGGGTGACTCCAGGAGCGACACATAGGGAGCCGGCGCCGGACTGCGCGCCTGCAGCTGCCAGACCCCATCCTGCAGACGGCACTGACCTGCACTTGGCTCGTCCATCTCCGGAGACCATATTAGCCCGCGGGGATACGCCGCGAGGGAGGAGGAGAGACTGGTCGGGGAAGAGGAGGAAGGAGGCCGACTGGGACGGGAGGAAGGAAGGGAACAGTCTCGCGCAAACACCGCGAGAGCCGCAGCGCCCGTCCGCCTCCGTGCTCGCGATATTTGCTCCCAGCTGTCGCGAGATCTCCGAACGGGAGAAACAAAAGAAGAGCTGGGGCGGGGCTAGGGAAAGGCGTGTTCTCGCGAGATCCTCCCACTGGGAAACTGGTGTGTGGACGTGCCCGGCGTAAACTGCTTCGCGATCCGTTATTTAGAGTGGCCTCGCGTGTCTAATTGGGGCTGAGGTCTGCATCCTGTGTGGGACGGGGAGGAGGCTCTTCGCCCTCCGCGGTGATGGTCCGGGTGCGCCTGTGCTGCAGTCCATCTCCCCTGCTTGCTCTTTCCCGGTGGCAGTCCCCAGGTTTCTGTCTCTGTTGCCTTCCGCGGCAGCCGGTCCTTTCTGCATTCGCTCTGCCCCCTCGTAGAAGAATGCCCTTCCGCCGGCTCTGTGACCGCAGACCCCCGGTTTGCTGTACCTGCCCCTAAGGGCGCGCCGCCTCAGTTGCCGAGGCAGGCCTCTTACCCTGCCCAGCTTAGTGCGCTGGGTACTGATGCACCCCGGGCTTTGGCCTCTCCCCGTTTCCCTGGCTCTGCAGCCCTGAATTCCTCACCACGTTGCTCCTAAGAACAGGAAAATCCCGTAACCACAGTGCGATAATCAAAATCAGGAAACGTAATATTTCTACACTACTATCTAATTTATAATCCATATTCAAATTTTGCTAGTTGTCCCAATTGTCCCAATGTTGTCCTTCGTAGACACCTTCCCCCCGATCCAGGATCTAATTCAGGGTCTATCACTGCGTTGGCCATTTTGCCTCTTTAGTCTCCTACAATCTGGAAGAACTCTGCTCTCTGTTTTCTTTTATGACATCGCCATTTTTGAAGATTACTGATCCGTTGATTTGCAGTGTGTCCTTTAACTTGGGCCAGCCTGATTGTGTCTGTGTGATTAAATTCAGACTGTGCTTTTGGCAGAATGCTACCTCAGTGATGTGTCCTTTTTAGTATCATGACCGGTGGCTGCGGATTTCACTTAGTGTCCGTTTGGTAACTGAGCCATCTCTTCAGTCTAAAATCAGAGCAGGATTTCAGGCCCGAGTCTGCGAGGCTCTAGGGCCCACGTTCTTACCGGTCCACAGCTTTGTCTCAGGTATTATAAGGTGTGGGGTGGAGGCACCCACATTTCCCTAAATCTGAGGATGGCTTATTGATAACAGCTCTGAGTGCTGTCACGTTCTTCCACTCTACGTTTTGGGTTTTTTTGTTTGTTTTTTTAATTTCACCCAAGGATGTTTATTGATTTGGGAGAGAGGAAGAGAGAGAGAGAGAAACATCCATTGGTTACCTCCCATATGCACCCTGACCAGTGATCAAACCCACAACCTAGGTGTGTGCCCTGACTGGGAATTGAACCCACAACACTTTGGTGCATGAGATGGCGCTCTGACCAAGTAACCTACCCAGCCAGGGCCAGTCTACATTTTAATCATACACAAGGCAACCCTACTTGATTTTTGATAGTTCCCAAATAAAATGCCAAATCTTAAAAAAATCAAAACCATGATAAACAAGGACACCCGCCACTCCATGGGAGCCACAGCTGAGCCTGGCTGGAGGTACAGTGAGAACAGCTGGCCACCAGCCCTTGGCACATGAAGTCAAAAGGAGCCATTGTCCACCCACAGCCCCGTAACCGAGCATTCTGCCCATCTGGTCACACGGAAGACAATTAGGAGGTTTTCCCTCTTATTTATTTATTTAATTTAAGCCTAAGGTTTTTATAAATAAAATTAATAAGATACTTATTAATAAGATACTTCCCATATATATAAATAAAAATCTTATTTATTTACTTGTAGAGATACGGGAAGGGAAAGAGAAAGAGAGGGGGAGAAACATTGATGTGCAAGAGATACATCAATTGGTTGCCTCTCTCACATGAAAAGCTGGGGACCAACCTGGCCAGCAACCCAGGCATGTGCCCTGCCTGGAAATCAAGTTCTTAACCTTTCATTTCACAGGCCAGCACTCAATCCACTGAGCCACACCAGCCAGGGCAGGAGGTTTTTCCTTTTAGCAGCTAAGAAGACACCACAGTTTGAAGGTTTTTAGAAACTTCCTGAAATCCCAGGTTTTTTTTCCAGCTGTTTAGGTTAAGAAGGTCAGCGCATGGTTGTGCTGGACAGCGCATGGACAGAAGACTATCCATGGAACTGTGTGGGATAAGACAGAAAAGAAAGTGAAAACACTCATTTCTCAGACCTACATATCCATTCCTAAAGGAAATAGGATGCCCACGAGGTGACAGCCGAGCAGGGCTGGGAAGCCAGGTTCCAGTCCCACATCCCTTCTGGGAATGTGAGCAGCTGCCTAGTCAGCGTGAGTGGAACCCTTGAGGACCACCCGTCAGTTCTCAGCCCTTCTGGGCTGTTCTGCCTGGGAGCCCAAGTTTATGCCCAGAAACTTGGCGGTGAAGTTCAGAGGTACAGCTTGGACTGCTATTGGAAAAGCAGCCTCTAGGGGGCAGCCGCAGGAGGCAGCTTTCCTCTGTCCCTCTGAGTGACGTAAATAGAGAAGGGGTGTGGGACCCTGGTACCGCCAGTTCATGAAACAGTAAAGGAACGAGATTCCCAATTGGACCCTCTAATATGGCAATAAAAACAATCGAGACACCCAAGATGTCCCTTTGAAAATGCCGCCGTGTCCCACCAGGCTCGCTCGGTTTCCCAGGAATGCGCCCCCGTCAGGACACTGCGCAACTCTGGGAATGGACTTTAGGCGGCTGCCGAACAGAAGGGTCAGGCTTGAGGAGCAGCACTGGCTTTGGAGGCCCTTCTTCTAAAGCCCATAATGTTAAAATCTGCCCTTCCCTCCTCAAATCACAGGTTCCCTGGACCTTCTGAAAAATTCCTCTCCCACGATGATATACATCGCCTTGATCTGACCAAGCACTGACTGGGCTGGGCTCAATGTACTAGCCGAGGGCTCTGGGCAAATGGAAGCCCGCTCAGGTCAGGCTCTTCTCCGGACGCCACAGGGGTCCTTTCTGATCATCAGGGGCTGGACCACCCGCCACTACATTTTCAAGACTCCCTTGCAGGTCGGGACCTGGTTGATTTCTTGCTGGTCAAAGGCACACGTGTGAGACTGACTCAGAGCTGAACTGTGTGAAGAAAGCACCAGGCCATGGGCATGCGTCTGCTGGCACAGAACGGGGTGGAGGTCACCCTTGGTAGCCCAGTTCTGCGGGGGAGTTTGTGACCCGTTCCCATAAGCTTAGCCTAGACAGAATCCCAAGGATTGGCTAGCTTCTCCACACCTCTCTGCATCAGCCAGTCCTGGATTGCAGGGGACAGGATCCGGTCTGGCTCACTTGAGCTCATCTAAGCAGAAAATGACTCTGTATGGGGTATGAAAGGGCTTTAAGGAGTTAATGGGGAGCTGAGGACACCCCATAGAGGTTAAGGCTGTTTAAAACACTCGTAGAGGCCCCAGGGGAGCTGCCCCACCTCCACCCCCCGCCCGCCATTTGTGTTCCACAGCGATGCCGCTGGGACCCAGAGGCCTCTCTGACCACCAAGCCATCGCAATTCTGTCAGAAACCACACCACAGGCCCCGCGGCAGCTCCAGAGTCTCATTACGTCTGCTGTGCTGGTTGCCAGGGATGCCGCGTGCCAGCTCTTTATTACTCCTAACATTTAGCGACTGGACACTGGAATTTCTGCAGGGGCCACTGAGGTTCAGCAGAGCCGGCACAGGTGTGGCTGCCCCCTTACCTGCACCTCGGGGTGAGACTACTGCCCTGGGCTGCCAGCAGGTCCAGGAACATGGAGGTCAGCTTCCCAGCCTCCGAGAGGAATCGATGCTCCGTGCCAGTCCGCCATCGACACTTTTCTGTGGACACTAAGTGGACTAACTGGATGTCAACAGCCCAGAACCCAGTCAGCACGACTTGTGTCTGGTGACAGGCTGCTCGCGGCTTCCAGAAGGGTGCCTGCTCAACCTGGGACAGTCTGACTAGAAAAGCATTTTTTGTTTTTTGTGTTTTAACACTGAGCTGAAACCAGTCCCCCGCTTTGCTTTCTGGGGCTGTTTACCAGCCCTCCAGAGATCTAAGGACAGTGACGATGATGTTCCCCGAAGTGTGCTCAGCAGCACTGAGAACACTGGCTTTGCAATGACAGAGGGGGCTCAGCCGGTGTCCAGAAACACGCCCCACTGTGGTTCCTACTTCCTCCCCCCATTTATCAGCACCCCACACACTTCTGGCACAACACCGTCCTACGGCACATCACAGCCACAGCAGCCATCAAGGTGCAGTGTCCCACTTGCGAGACTGCTGGTCCCACACTTCCCTACAGGGACCAAGTCCGTGCGCTGGGAGAGCCGAGAAGAGATGGAAGAGATGGAAGAGATGGCAGGACATCCCTGAGAGGACGATATCTTCGTGGCAACGAAGCAAATTCACTGCCATTGGCAACTCCCAGGCTCCTGAGAGGCTGAGAAACCAATTAATTCAAAACGCATTTGTACAGTACGCTAAATTGGTCACCAGAGGGAGTTTCGATATAACGGGAGCTTCGGCCAGACCAATCATTACAGAGCTTGCCTTCGAGGATTTCCCTCCTCCTCACCTCCCAGGTGCTCCCCGCACCTTGCACCCCGGGGGTCTCATCAGTGAGCAGGCAGGTGGCCGCTCCCCTTCTCCCACTTTTTGAGGAAGGGCACCTGGAGGTCAAGCAACTTTTTTTTTTTTTTTTTGCTTCATGCTAATCACAACCTTCTGTAGCTGTTATTTGCAAGTTCATGGGCTCTTTTTAGAGGCTTTGTCAGTCATTGTAAAAGCTGAATTGGCCTGCCGGCTGCTTTGACACGCTGGTGGTGAAGCTGAGGAGTCACACAGGAAAAAAGGCAGATTCCTCCTGCTTTCGGTGCTTACGCCTGCGCGTCAAAGAATGTGGTCAAAAACATGAGTTTATTGCTTCATAATCCTTCTTGGCTTCCTCTGTCGAATAAGTGTTATGGGCTATCCAGACTTGAGAATGCGACCCCCAAGAAATAAACAGTTCAGCTGGGAGAAGCTGTGGGTGTGGGGCGGAGGAAGACAAAGCCACTCTGGCTGGGGCCCGTGGAAAGCTCTGTAAGCAGTTGACAAAGGACAGGAAAACCAAACAACGCAAAGCACTGGGCTCCTTTCCAGGGCAGATCTGCGGGGCCAGCCGAGGGTTCCGGATGCCCTGGTCCTTGCCCTGCTCCGGGCTCTGTTCCCCAGCCTTGGCACCAAAGCGGTGCCTCCCAGTTTTCCTCCAGTAAATTCCCTGTGGCTTGAGCTCTCCCGAGCCCCTGGCTGATGAAGAGTTCCTCCTGGGCAGAAGAAATGAGTGAGCAAAGTTCTGGAAAAAGGGGAGACCGGACCTTTCACAGAGCTGGGACAGATGGTTCTCAAGGGCAGGGTGTGAACCTCCAACATTTTTTATATTGGATCCCGACCCCATGTTTACAAGTACCAGACACATAGTTGAAAACAGTGCCGCTGCTAATGTGAAATGTCTCCACGGGCTCAGCTGGTTGGATGTCATCTGGCAAAGCAAAAGGTCAGGGGTTCGATTCCTGGTCAGGGCACATGCCTGCTTGGCGGGTTCAGTCCCCAGTCCAGTTACATTTTTCTCACATCGATGTTTCTCTCCCTCTCTTTCTTCCTCCCTTCCCTTCTCTCTTAAAATAAAATAGATCTTTTAAAAAATACAATAAAATGTCTCCACAGGAGGAAACCAGGTACAAAGAACATCTCTGTATTATCTCTGCCAGCATCTCCATTTTAACGTAAGAGGGTTTTGTAACAGCGCAATGTGCCTAGTGAGACAGCGTCTGCATTTTTCTCCTCCAGAGCTCAGGTTTGTGGTCAGCAGGAAAAGGCGGTCAGACCCGGAGGTGGAGCTAAACCAAACCCACCCTGGAGAGGAGGCCGGGGAAAATCCAAGAGGCTAAGGCAGGATCACGTCAAGCTGAGCACCAGGGGGGAGGGAGGGAGGCCCCACTGGCAGAAGGACCTGCAGCTTCAGGGGAAGGTGTGAGCAATTGCCTCCTGGGCCCAGGTAAGTCTGCAGTTTGCTCCTACAAGCTGCTGGGCTGTGATGAAGGGTGTGTTGGCTTCCACTATAAAGGGCCCAGGAAGAGGGGAAGGGACTGAGATAGGAAGCACAGTAATGGATAAAGGAGAGAAGAGAAAACCTTGGCTTGCTTGAGAGGGAGAGAAACATCAATGTGTGGTTGCCTCGTGTGTGCCCCCTCCTGGGGACCTGGCCTGAAACCCAGACATGTGCCCTGACTGGGAATTGAACCGGCGACCCTTTAGTTCATGGGTCAGTGCTCAATCCACGGAGCTACACCAGCCAGGACGGTTGTCAGGATTTTTCTTTTTTAAATTTTTGCCCATCGAAGGGTAGTTTTCTAAAGGTCAGCATTATTGAGGAATAACTTCCCTGTGACCACAGGGCAGTTCGGATTCAGACTCTCCCTGTTCACAAGTGCGGCTCCACCTCAGTGCCTGGGCTCCAGGAATGGGGACAGTGTAGGGTCCCTCACCCTAGAAAGGGTCCTGCTGCTTGGTGTCTCACCATCTTCACCGATCCTGTCAAAGCCCCTGTCAAAGCCCCTCCCACGCAGCCATCACTGGGGACTCTACAGGTTTAAGTCCCCGAATGCATGCAAACCAGGTGCATCAATCACCCTGCTTCACGCTGCGAGCGGTTCTTGTTACCTCCCTGCAGGGGCGAGGGTGCAGAGGGGATGCAGTGAGCCTGCTCAGCCTGCGTCCACAGCCCTGTCACCCTCCTCCACCTCCCCTGTTGGAGCAGGACCCAGACCTCCAGGACTTGTGTCCCAACCCCGCCGTCAGCTGCTGTGGAACACGGGGGAGCTCTCCCCTCTTGGCCTCCGTGCTGTGCAGGGTGCTGACTTCCACGTGGGAGACAGGTCCGGAAACAGCCCAACACCGGCGAGACGCCAATCCTTCATCGCTCATCAGAGGCAATGAGAGGCTCCAGGAAAGCCACCGCCCCCCACCCCAGTCCCTGCGCCATGTGGCACTCATAGATCCAGCCCCAAGCCCTGGGGGAGGGGGAGGGGGAAGGGGAGGGAAGAGGCCCATATTTCAAGCATTCACCCAACACATGCAAGGCAGCCCAGCGGCCCTGTCAGAAGGGTTTCCTGGTCCCAGGAATGAATTACAGAGGCAGGTGGAAGTAGTTATCTCTGTTGAGAGAAACAGGGCACCGGAACTTGCTCAGAGGCCCTGAAAAATGACGGGAATGAAAACCAGATTCCACAGTCGGTGATGAGAGAGAGAGCGCGCGCACAAGCTGCCATTTCCCTGAGGGACCCGGGCTGGCTTGGGGCGGGGGGCGCCTATTAGGGTGGGAGAATGAGGTGCAGACCGCCCAGCGGCTCGCTCCAGATCACACAAGCTTTAGGACTTAAACACACACAATCCCTCCTTCCTAGCAGAGTCTCACCACCTCCCTGCAACCAACAGGGTTGCACCTTGGGAAAGGGCTCAGGAGGCCAGGTTTAAGTCTCCATGGTGCTGACGCAATCCATCAGCCAGCAGGGCCTCATAATTGCGCTTTTACCATTTTTACAGTAATGGTCTCATTGCATAGACAGCCTTTGGATGTCTGGCTAAAACATCTCTGTGTTCGTCCTACCATTCACTGGAATCTGCAGAGACAAAACTTTACTAGTAAGGGTTGGTTATAAATGAAAAATCCCAAAGTTGTAATTCAGCCGAAACACGGGGTTTTGAACCAGAGGTGGTCAAATATCTCCACCTCAGCCCCTCGCAGCTGTCCTGGCCCATGGACTTGGTTCCCTTACAAAAGTTGGGGACCAGAGGGGAGAGAGCACACTGCACACATAATGACTGTTGGGGCTGCATGTGCCGTGGGACGGGGTGTGCAAGCAGAGCCAGGAGTGTCTGGGGTGCTGAGAAATGGGGGGAGGAAGAAGGAACCGCAGTGGGACGTGTCTCTGAACACTGGGTCAGCCCCCTCCGGCCCTCCCCACACTCTCGGCAGCCACCCCCCCCCAAAGAAACAATATCGGCTTTGACTGCACCAGGAGACACAGGTTGAACCCCCAAGTTTTTAACTTTTTAAAATATTTATTTAATCGTCTATGAAATCCTCACCTGAAGATATGTTGACTGATTTTAGAGACAGAGGAAGGGGGAGAGAGAGAGAAACAGCAGCCAGTTGCCTCCCCAGAAGTGCCCCCCAAACGGATCAAACCCTCGACCTTAGGCAAGTGCCCTGACCAGGGATATAACCTGCGACCTTTCCATTCACAGGACCATGCTCCAACCAAGTGAACCATGCTGGCCAGGGCTCAGCCTGTGTTTCGTTAAATACTTTTACATTTATGGATTTATACGTACCTATGATCAATATGGATGGAGGACTGGATTTTCTCACTGAACATTTAAACAGAACCGGAATCTTCTCTTCTACCGCCATTTTCTGCTCCCGCTCAACAGTATACTTTGAGGGCTATCCACATGTGTCGCTTTAATTCATCCCTGTAACCTGCTGTGAAATGCTCCATTAAACGACTCCGCCATCTCGGCCCGAAGCAGTCTCTCATCGGTGGACATCCGTGCCGTTCCCAGTTCTGCGTGCGGACCAACACCCCGCGGTACAATCCCCGCGGGGTGTCTCCCGTGCGCAGGGGAAGCCAGTCTGGGCACGCACGGAGGGACCACCTCCCACCTCCCATTTCACCTGCTGCTGCCACGTTATCCTGCTTGGGAGGGAGCCGCCACGACGCCCTGTCGTCCTGCTCCCTCCGGACGAAAGTGGTTCCCAACACGTGGCACCACCGCTGGGAGCCTCCCTTCCCCCAGGGGCGGACCGAGCATGTGTGTCTACGTCCACCGTCCACAACGAGTGTCTCCTCGGAAAGGGCGGGACTCAACAGGTGGAGGGCACAGTCCTGCTTGACCGCAAACAGCGTACTGAGGTTGATGAATTACTTAACAACTAGCTCACGGCAATTCGCGTCAGCCAGCCAGACACAAACCGCCCTGACGACACAGCGGTCCTTGGATTGGCGGCTGCGATGAAAGAACTTTCCCAGAGGGCCTTGCGAGGCGGCCTCCAGTGCCTGGTAGGTCCCTCCTTGGGCTCCCCTGTGGGCGTGTCTCCCTGGAAAAATAATGCTGAACCTGGAGGGTGGCCCTCCCACAAGACTGCGCGTGCGCACAGGTAGGAAACTAGGGGCCCAGAGCTCGAGCTCTGAGACCTGCTCCCAATCCACCCCCCCACCCCCGCTGCCACACTTGTCCAGGTTGGCAAGGCTGCTGGCAGGGGGTCTCCATCCCACCCCGGAGAAGCCAGGGTGCAGCAAGCGGCGGGGCCACCTCCTGTCCCTGTCCTGCACCTGCTCCTTCCAGAGTCCCCGCTTTCAGGAAGGGAGGAAAACACAGGAAGCCGAGGAGTCAGATCTGGTTCCACTCCTGTCCACAGCTCTCCTCCCTTGGCTGGTACCCCCCTACCCAGGGCTCTGAGAACTGTCAGGCCCCCTAGGTGACAGGTTGGCTAACATATACAGGGTGTCAACTAAATGCTGGCACTCACTGAGGATTTCACAGGTAGTATTTTATTTACGATCCCCAGTAATCCCGTAAAGTGAAGACTCTAATGATTCCCGCTGTGCACTTGAGGGAACTGAGTCACGGATCAGGCGGTGAGGAAACTGGCCCAGGATCGCACAGATAACAAACACCGGAGCTGCGACCTCAGCCCTGATGGTCCCCAACCCTTCAACATCAGTAACACTGACCTCTCGTGTCCCTCTGGACTCCAGACAGGGATTCAGTGACCACGAATGATAGGAGCGGTCATGGAGTGTACCGTGACCATGAGAAAGGGCAGAATCATAGACAGGCAGACCCCGGTTCTGGTCCAGGTATCAGTTCAGCACAGCAGGGCCCTGGGAGCCCCCAGGTGGGGAGCAGAGGACAGGTGGGGGACACTGGCAGGGGGCTTGCAATGAGGCTTTGCGTGGCAGGGGGTCGGGCCCTGGCCCACCTAGACCTGTGAGGTCATTTCCCCTCTGATAGCCCTTAAAGCAGACCTGCGAGGGAGGTGGGCAGAAAGGTTGTCCTCCCCCAGGTAGGGCTGCTGAGGCCCAGGGCACTCGAGACTCAGCGACGCCCTCCGGCAGCTCCTGGGGGCTGGTCCCTGCAGAAGCTGCCTGTGCCCCAGACTCTGCAGGGAAAACACAGACAGAACTTCGCCTTGGGAAGGCTGCTTTCCAGGCCGACCTGTTTCTGAGGTCGGCAACCACAGTGGGACCCGCTTCTCTCTCTTTCTCAGTCCCTTGGGTCCCTCCAGGACCTGCAGGCTCCCACCGGGCCGCTCACAGTGAGCTCCCGAGAGAAGATCTGAAACCAGCCTTGCAGCATTACAGGAAGGAAGCGCTCGTAAGCACTTGTAACCCGGTGCTTCACAAACGGTATCGCGCCCCCGATCCTGGGGGATCTTGTTAAAAATGCAGTTTGTGAATCTGGATGAGGCTGAGGCTCTGGCGTAACAAGCTCTCTGAAGAACCTGCTGGCTGAGGACCACATGGGAGTGACAGAGATATGGGGCGAGTGCCAGCATTTAATTGACACCCAATATAGGTTAGCTAACCTGTCCCCTGTGGCTGGTGACAAGTTTCTAGGTCCTGGGGTGCGGGGAGAGCCTGGAGCCAGAGGTCTGGGCTCCTCACCGCCACCTTTGCAGTTGATGCTAGGAAAGCCACTTAACTTGCTGTCTCAAAGTCTCTGTCTGCCTGCAGAATAGTCCATGTTAGTATTTAGTAAACACCCGAATATTAGTAACAACCTAGGATAGTGTAATAATACCCACCTAATGAAATTACTAAATGAAAGGATTAAATGAAAAAAAATATCTACAGGGTACATAGTCCAGAGCTGGGTGTACAGAAACATCCACTAAAAGTTTTTTATCCTTCCAGGAGTGCATGCTTATTGATTTTAGAGAGAAGAGAAGAGAGGGAGAGACACAGACAAAGGAATGGAGAGGCTGGTAGAAACTCAAGCACCAAGAAGCCAGCAAGGAGGTGGGTAGGGAAGGGGTTCTTTCGGGCGTCTTTCGGGAAAGAGCAAGAAGCCCGGGTTCCCCCAGGCAGGTGGGAGGCCGGGGCCGGGGTCCAGGCTGAGGGTCTCAGCAGCTCGGTATGCGCAGGAGCCTGTCTGCAGGTTTCTCTTCCCCTCAAATCAGCTCCGCTCCGCAGAGTGTCAGCCTGCCTGTCTCCTGTGGAATATGAACGGTGCCCATCGGCTATTTGTCCTGCTGCCTTTAAATCGGTGTCACGCACAGCGTCCAGGTTGGGCCTGTTTGCAGGATTGGCAAAGCCATTCCTCTCCTCAGTGACATTTTCTGGGGGATAGCCTGGATTCATCATGAGGGACTGAGGATGGCCCTTGCCTGCTTGGGAACCACCTGACCCACTCCCCCATCGCCATCGGTGTCTGTGTGTCTGTCCTGCCAGGCCCCCCCACCCTCAGACCAGAGCTGGCGCCCAGCGCTCCCCTGACACACTGCAAGTGCATGCAAACCAACCCCGGGGAGCTTGCCAAACTGCAGAGTCCGTGACTAAAAGGACCTTTGGCCTCAGAGATACAGTTCTCTCTCTTCCTCGATGTTGTTCCCCAAGTCCTTCCAAACTTGGCAGAGACAACTCCTGCCTCCACGGCCCTGGGTCAACTTCCGGAGCCCGGCACGCAGTCAGATCGTCTGTCAAGAGAGAAAATGGATCCCACCGCCTGCTACGGATAGTCCAGGGAGTAAGAGGACTCAACTGCTCAGGAACAAGCATGCAGGGCTCCCACCAGTTTGGCCCCACCCAACCACAGCCCCCCACGAGGGGCCTGGACTCCAAATGGCTCAGCTCTTCAGACAAGGAAAGAGCGGGAGAGCTCCGGCTGGTGTGGCAAGGCTTCTTGGGTGTAGTCCCCTCGGCCGAAGGGTCTCGGGTTCGATTCCCAGTCAGGCCACATTCCCAGGTTGCATGCATTGGTAGGAAAGAAACAATATGCATTGGTGTTTCGTTCCCTCTCTTTCTCCCTCCCTTGCCCTCTCTAAAAATAAATAAATAACGTCTTTAAACAGTAAAATAAAATAGGAACTCAGTGAACACATGCAGGCTGGCAGACGGGACCTCGCTGGCGTCTCTCTGGGCCCACCTCAATCCTTGGCCCCTGGTAAAAGCAACGATGTCTCTAACCCTGGGGTCACACTTCTGATCCCCACCTCCGCCCCTGGAGCTGCAAGCCCTGCCCTACAAGCTGCACTGGTGTGGAGTCTGTGTGTTTCCTCCCCTGCTGATCCACGGGGCGCTTCCTGGGGCCAGGGGGTGCCGCAGCCAGAGGTTCCAGAACCTGTAGGTGGTCCCCCCTCGAGGCTCGTAATTACTTCCTGATTCCAGAGGCTCATTATGTGAGCAGCCCGCTGGGTGCCGCCCCATCTCAGCCGTCAGCGGGAGGCGCCTGGATTGCTCTGGGGGAGACAAGGACAGAGCTGGAAGGTCTGCTTGCATCCTCTCCCGGGGACAGGGACGGTGGCCCTGCCCTCTGGGTGCACCTGCCAGCCACCAGGGGTGGGGGCTCAGGGGGCACAAAGGCGGATTCGGCAGGAAAGGACTATTTCACAGCTTGTCCACAAATCCAGTGTGGAGCTTGAAACGGCGCTGACCACCTCCTACTGGGGGAGGGGATTGCTGCAAGGAGTTATCATCACAGCAGATGCCGGAATGAGTAATCGGGAGAGAAGCCTGGGAGAGTCACGTCCATTCATTCTCTTATATCCCAGGACCAGCAACCTGTCGGCAAGCCCCTCCCCTTCCCTGGAGGACTCAGGGACAAATGTTTATTTTGGAGGGGACATGGGAGGACCGAAGCCACTGCGAGTGGAGTAACTGTGTCACAGCCCCATCAAAAGAGGAATAAACATCAGTCCTGCACAGCACTTGTCCTAAAGCGCCTCCATGCGTTAACCCGTGAGATACCGCTTCTGTTATTCCCATCTCACAGAAGAGGAAACTGGAGGCTGGAAGAGGTTAGATAGCTGACTCAGTAAAAGGCCCGGCTGGGGTGTGAACCCAGGCAGCCGGCTCCCGATCTGTTGTCCTAACTCCACGGTTCTGCCCAGACCAGGCCTCCTCGGCAGACGGCGGCCATGAGAATCCTCAAGGATCAGTTTCTGCCCCCCCCCCCCCCCCCCCCCCCGTGCTCTGCCAGCCTCCCCAGAGCCTGGGCCCAACCCCAACAAAGCAGGGAGGGGAACCCCACGTGGACCGAGATTCGATTTCTACCACCTGCTAGGGCGCAGCCCGTCCCGGAGATCTGGGTCAGTGACAGATAAAAGGGGACTCTATGCACAGAGATGCGCTGCTGTCACAATAACCACCCCAGGTGAGAACAAAGACACACCTAGCTCGGCTGCCTCCTCCCATGGTTGGGGGGTGGGGACTTCCAGTCCCTGGGCTTGGGTCTCTCCCCGTCCGGGGGGCTGCCGGGGCTGCTGGCGGCGCCTGTCACCATGCTCGCTCACCCAATTAGGCCTGCCGGTCCTCCCTCATCTGGAAAGAATGAAGGCAGCCTAGGACTTGGGTCACTAATGCAAACCATTTGTGCAGCCGCAGGACACGGACGTGATCCGGGGACATTCCAGCTGCCCTCGCAAGAAAGAGGCCGCTGGTCAGTCTGGAGAGGGCGGGCATGCTGCAGGGAGGGACGTTTCTGGTCAGGCCAGACTCAGCCTCCCGTAACCACCCGGGACCTCTCCGGGAGGCCGGGTCCTGGCCATCCTTGGTTCCCCGCTTATGGGCTCTGGTGTGGGGGAGGGAGGCCAGTGACTTCAGAGATTCCAACTGGATGAGCTGGACACCCTCTCACTTCCTCACAGGCACGGCCCAAGACGCAGTCATGGGTTTGACACACCGAAGAACCCAGGAAGGAAATGCCCGCAGTTACCAACGTGCTTCACTTGACTGTCAGGTTTCCCTGACGCTCCTCGAGGCAGAGGTGCTCACCATTGGTTTGACCTCCACGCCCCAGCACGGCCCCGGGGGAGGCAGAGACGTGTTTTTACATCCGCTGTCTTCCTGCTCCATCCCCTGCATGGGACCCCTGACTCGCAGCCACTCGGCCACACCGATCCGGTTTTCATTCCTTGGGGACCCCCAAGCACTCGCCTGCCCCAGGACCATTACACGTGCTATTCTGGGAGGCCAACGCTCTTCCCTCCCTAGTTTGCACAATTAACCTCTAGAACTTCTGAGTGCTCAGCTCAGACATCACCTCCTCAGGGAAGGCAGCCTTCCTGTCCTTGGTCGGTGCCCAACACACATTCTCCCTAACACTTTATAACACTGCTTGTGGCGTCTGTCACGGTTGTCATTCCACTTTTTCATGCGAATCTGTGGTCAGTGTCTCTGTCTCCCCCCACACTGTCAACTCCACGAAGGCGGGGACCGTGTCACCAGGATGGCCTCACCCAGCGCCTGCGCCCCAGCAAGTGCACAGTGGAAAGGCCGACTGAGTACCAAGTGCTGAACACTCCCAAAACACAGGCGTTTGCCTCCTTGTGCAGAGCAGTGAACAGGACCGGAAAGGGCCAGAGGCAGGCTCTGAATCCAGTGCTGACTCAGGCACCAGCCTTCCCTCCACCTTCTGGGTGGTCAAAGAGTTAGGCTGGTATCAGGGATGGATGGCATCAGCCTTGCCTGTGAGTTTATAGGCATGAGGCGGTGCTTCCAACACCAATTGCAAAGTGCTTGCCCAAGACATGAGGCTGCTTGGGTTCAGCTCCCGGCCAGCCCCTCGCTGCCTAGCTAGGGTCCACAGTGCCCAGCCAGACAGTGAAGTGGTCCCGACCTCTGTCACTTCCAGCCCTGCTGGGTCACGAACTCCGAGAGAAACAGGGGCACGCCTGTCTCCCCACAGGCGTGACTGTTGCAGCCGGCAGGCCACATGCTCACCAACTGAGCTCTGGGAAATCGCCCTGGGCCCTGGCTTACAGAAGGCTCCGGGTCCACATGAAAGGCATTCTTGGAAAATGCCTCTACCCTCCCGCCCTCCCTTCCTCCCTCCCTCCCTCCCCTGCTGGAGAAGTGTGTGCTGAGAGCCGTGGCAACACTTGCTGGCCAGGACCAGTCTGAGAGGCAGCCGCCCCAGCCTGTGCAGATCTGCTCAACCCCGAGGCAGTTTCTCTCGTGTCCACTGTCCACTTGTCTAGAGGGACAAAGATGCTCTGCGAAGTGAACGCTGCGGACAAAGGGCCTCAGGTTCCCCACGCCTTCCCCTGGAAAGCTGCTTCCACATTCCAGACCCCCGTACAGGGCGGGGGAGGGGATGGGAAAGGGCTGTGGGGACCACGTCGTAACCGCCCCCCTGCACTGAATCCCTGTTTCATGTCTCCCACACTTCTTAGAAACTTCCCAGAAATGACAGCCGTGCTCAGGACTGGCCAAGAGGCACCTACAGCAGAATGCCCTCCCCTCCGTCTTCAGGGGCTGCCTCCTTGTTACTACCCCCAAGGACTCCGTTCAAATGGCACTTCCTCCAGGAAGGCCTCCCTGACCACCACCGCACCTCTGGATTTGTTTTATGTTCTTTACATCCCTTCTCAGTTCCGAACAGGAGGAAAAATGCAGCGTGAGCCGGAGCAGTTCCTCTGGACAGAACAATACATTCTGCTACCTGTGGCTAGTGGCTGTCCCATCGAGGGACAATGCAGTGCTCAGGTCTGCTGCGAGGAGCGTGATCTCCTGACCAGCCACGTCAGCACCCCCTCCAAGCCTATCAGGAGGGAGCCGGACTCCAGACTGACCGCACCAGACTCGCACTGTAACAAGATCCCAGGCGGTTCTGCGGGCATGCAGGAGCGTCAGAGGAGCGTTCCTCTGGAGCACGGCCAAGACGAAGGGGGAAGGAAGGAAAAGAAAGGACGAAGGGAAGGAAAAAAGGCTCCTGGGCAGCGAGCACACGGATCTGAGTCCGTTCGTCTTTTGCATGGAATTCCCTCAGCACCCACGCGGGGCGTCTGGACGTCCGTCCACTTCGGACGCAGCTCTAACGGCTTCGGCCGCAGGATTTGCTTTTCCAGCTGCGGCCCAGAGAGCGTGTCTGCCGCCTCGGACGCTGCTGGGGGAACCGGCGCAAAGCGCCAGGTCACCACCTATGGGCCGCGGTTCTGCAGGCCGGGGGCAGCAACCCCGTCCGGAATTTCCCTGCGACGTCCCTCGGAGCGTCTGGAATAATGAAACACATGCTCTGCGCCGACGAAATTCAATGTTCGAGCTACATCATAAAACGGCTTATTTATGGGCAGATTTTACATCTCCCTGCAGGGAGATAAGTTAGCGTGTGAGTCCTTGCCACTTCTCGTGGCCTCCCCTTGACATCTCAGGGGAACATATGGGGAGCGGGGGCAGGCGAGGGGCGGGGGATGGGAGGCTGCATACTCGTAAACCTGTGGTACTTACAACCGTCACCGAGGACGACAGTTCTGCTGGATTTGCAGGTTCAAGGCTGGGGAGGAGGGAGTTGAGTAGCATTCACTTCCCGACCGCTGACAAATCTGTTACTGTGGAGGGACTGAGGGGGAAAGAGCAGGCTGTCCCAGAGGCTAGGACCCTGCTGGGGGGGTTTGGGGTTTTTTTTTTTAAAGATTTTATTTATTTATTTAGACAGAGGGAAAGGAGGGAGAAAGAGAGGGACAGAAACATCAGTGTGTGGTTGCCTCTCACACGCCCCCTACTGGGGACCCGGCCCGAAACCCAGGCATGTGCCCTGACTGGGAATAGAACCAGTGACCCTTTGGTTCGCAGGCTGGCATTCAGTCCACTGAACCACACCAGCCAGGGCTCCCACTGGTCTTTCTTGGAGCAACAGAGCCACAAGCAGAGGAAGTGCCGCCCTGGCCCAGAGCGGGGACAGGCTGCTTACCTGTTGGAGGTGAGCAGGTGACTCAGGAAAACAGTTTTGTGCCTTGTTTTGGGAAAGCTGGAAATCTGCTCTCCCTGGGCTGCTTGGCCTTCGGCTTGGCTTTCTCAGCCTGGTCCCAGGAAGGGCAGAGATCAGAAGGGCCCCAACGCCCTCTCTACGCTGCAGAGATTTGCAGCCAGAACACCCACTAGGTCCTCATCTGCAGGCAGAATGCAGGCATCCCAGGGGCATAGACGGGTCACAATAGCAAAGGACCTCTTCGCTTCCCCTCGCCTCTCCGTGGAGCTCAGCGTTTCGTTCCACTGCAAATGCAGGGGACAAACCCCAGAGGCGGGAGCAGCGCCTGGACTTCTGTCCCAGCAGAAATGCCCCGTGTCTTCCTGTCATACCACCGTGGGTGCCAGTGTCTGCAGATCCAGTCTGTGTGCCTCCCTGCTTCAAAATTAGGGGTGTCATGAGACGCACTGCCTGGTCTTCATCGATGGGCTCCTGTTTATTACTACATCAGCTCTCAGACTCTTTTGATCCCCACGTTGCAATGTCATTTGTGCATTTGTAGTCCCATGCGTGTTATTTTATGTCTTCATTCCGAGCCCAGGTCCGAAGTACCAGAACAGTAAAAACAGTTTGGATCTGGTGCAGCCACAGGGACCTTACAGGGGGCAGGGGCTGCGGGTCACTCAGTGGATGGGGTGTCCATGTACAGGCCCCAGGACCCTGTCACAGGCTGAGAGGCCTCAGGGCAGCCGGCTCAGAGCTGGAGCGTCGAGTTCAGAGGGTGTACGAGAAAGTCCCGCTGGGGGAGGGCGGACGTGGAAGCGGGCAGATGAAGACGCAGTCGCCTGGCATCTCAGGGGACCCGGGGTGCCGCCCTGAAGCTGAAATGATCCTTCCGAGTTATCCTGGGTGGGAGTAAGGAGCCTGCCCTTTATGCCCCCACTTGAACCAGGTAGCATATGTGCTGACCCCTCGGAAAGGGGAGTGACTGTGGGGGACTAGGCTTCTCTTTCCCCAGGCAGCTGATGGCGGAGGGCCCCTTGCCCGCCACTGGGGAGGAAGTGGCTCCTTCCCTCAGGGAGCTGGGGGTGGCTCCGCCTAGGCCAGAGGCCGCTGCATCCCTGGATGGAATCCATCTCTGTCACTTCTAGGGACACCCCCCGGGACCCTGATGATTGCCGTTTGGGGAGCCCTTGGTTCCAGGTGATAAAACGGGAAGAAGCTCCAAGACTACAGTGTCGGCGGGATGAGTAACAGTCACCAGACAGTGCCTGGCAGAGCGTGGTGGCTGCTGGCCTGGTCTTTCGCCTCGTCAGGCACGGGGATGCCTTCCTCAGCCAAAGGGACACCATTCCTGTGCTTGGGACGCCGACAGTCCAGGTGCCCACGTGCCTGTCCTTCTGCTCTCGTGCTGCCAGGTGCGAGTTCCCTCTGCAGGGAGAGTCGGCGGCATCCGGCAGCTATAAAGGTGCCTACTCCGCACTTCTGCCCCTAGGTGCGAGTCCTGCAGAGAAACCTCCTGTGGGTGAAGTAACTTGCATGCGAGGAGATTCACCCAGGAGTTATTTATCACAGCACAGTCCTGGCACTGGCTGGATAAATTGTAGCGCGAACAAAGGACTCCTATGCGGTCACTAAAAAAAAGGGGGGTGGGGTGGGAAGGCAGCTTATCTATGTTGACATGGAAGAACCCAACAACCCTGCAAGGCATTATCAGAAAAAAAAAATGAAAAGGAAGTCACAGCACCACGTACAACATGTCACAGTTAAGCGGGAAAAAGTACGAGTAAGTCCACGACGGTGTTCAGCCAACCCGACGACTGTGAGAAAGAGGACGTCCGTCCATCCAGTTGGAACAACAGAAGCCGCTGGAGGTGCCTCGCACAGAACTGAACTCAGGAGACTGGTCGGAGGAGTGACGTGGGAGGTGAAGCAGCCCCGACACTGCCCAGAGGGGGAAGCGGCTGGGCCGTGAGCTGGACGAAGCCACAGGCTGTCACAGGCAGGCGCTGAGGGGGCAGCAGTCCCAGAGGGTCTGGAACCCTGGCGGAGGCCACTCAGGAGCCAGCGGAGGGGCCGCAGAGACAGAGGGAGGGAAACANCAACAACCCTGCAAGGCATTATCAGAAGAAAAAAAATGAAAAGGAAGTCACAGCACCACGTACAACATGTCACAGTTAAGCGGGAAAAAGTATGAGTGAGTCCACGACGGTGTTCAGCCAACCCGACGACTGTGAGAAAGAGAACGTCCGTCCATCCGGTTGGAACAACAGAAGCCGCTGGAGGTGCCTCACACAGAACTGAACTCAGGAGACTGGTCGGAGGAGTGACGTGGGAGGTGAAGCAGCCCCGACACTGCCCAGAGGGGGAAGCGGCTGGGCCGTGAGCTGGACGAAGCCACAGGCTGTCACAGGCAGGCGCTGAGGGGGCAGCAGTCCCAGAGGGTCTGGAACCCTGGCGGAGGCCACTCAGGAGCCAGCGGAGGGGCCGCAGAGACAGAGGGAGGGAAACAGGGCGTTCGTTCCCTCTCCTGCCCATCACCTCCCACTAGGTGTGTGGCCTTGGCGGAACCCACCTGAGCCAGCTGCCCCAGGCCCTTGGGAGACAGTAGCCGGGGAGGAGCAGCCTCCTGGGGTGCGAAGAAGGGTGAGGGGGTCTGGTGAGCCCCGGGTGTGCTGCTGAAACAGAGAACCCCTGGGGTCCTGTAAGGGGTGACAGGGAGGGAGACTTCGTCAGTATGAGGTGCCCCGTGGTACTTCTAAATTTTGTATGTGAACATATATTGCCTCTTTGAAACAAGATGCCTGCTTGACATTCCTGTTCAGTACATCAGAAAGGGCAAAGCTATTCCCTTTTAATTGCAAAACATCCTCCTGGAAGAAAATGCCTGCAAAATCCGCACCCTCCCCCCTCCAAAACCTCCCGTAATTACACCCCCAGAGACAGCTCAGCATTTCTCCTGTTCGCCTTTCACAAGTGTCCTCTTCAAACCCCTCCGCTCGCGGCCCCTCCCTGAGCGGAGGTGGGTGCGGGCTGAGTGCAGGGCGAGGGCCTGGCTCTCTCAGCAGCAGCTGGCCTGCCGGCTGGGCTCGCACCACATCTGCAGCCACTTAGGGAACTGGCGACGGGAGGCCTCCACTGGCAGCCCGCCTGCCTGCTGCCAGGGCGCCGGGCTCTCCACCGCCCCGCAGGGTGCTGCCCACCCCCTGAGGCTCTCACCCCCCAACCCCAGGAAACAGCCCCCATTGGCTGCCACCAGCCAGAGCCCTGGTGCCTGCAGGGAGGGATGCGGGTCCCTGGGCCCCTCTCGGTCCCGCCCTGGACCTACGTGCTCTGTGTTCAATATTCCACAACCATGAGCAGAGGAACAAGCCCAAGGTCACCTGCATTCCCTGAAGGTTAACCTGTGAACTCGAGGAAGAGGCAGCTGAGCACAGGGCGCAGAAGTCACTTGCCCGAGGTCAGAGGAGAACCCGGACTGAGGGCACTGGGAGGACACAGGCGTGGGCCCCTCCGCGCTGCCTCCCTGTACCCCCGGGGATCTCGCGTTGGTCGGAAAGCACTTCCCGACACACTCTCGAGGTCTTAGTTTTCTTGGCTGCGCAGTGGAATCACTTCGACAGGTTGTGATGAGGTTACGTTTGTCAAAGCCTCTGGCAGGAAACAGGTCTCGGCAACGGGAGGCCCCTTCCTCCTCCTCTGAAGGGTCCCTGTCCTGAACCCTCGGGGCCACCTGAGGCTCAGGTGGGAATGCCCACCTCTCTGCAGGGGCCTGGGGCGCCAGACCTGGGAGCTGGCTCCGATGGCCACCGCATCTGCGCCCCAGACCCGAGGCCAGATTTGCTAGACACACAGCCTCCCCTCTCCTCCCTGCCCAGGGCCGCGAGTGTGGGTTGGGTTGACTTTCCCTGTTATTAACATTCCCATGCCTGCTCTCCCAACCAGATTCTGGACAATTTTCCTAAGATGAGGAGAAATGGAAGCGCTCTCCGCGGGAGCCTGCGGCTCCTCGTAGGTGGGGCCATCAGGTTCGCTGAGAGATGAGCTTGTGTCAGCACATCTGGGGCTCCCCTCGGCTCCCAGCACACCTGCCGGAGCCCCAGGCCACGGTGCTATAAATAAGCCGCCAGGTCCACTACCAAACGGGACAGGTGCAGCCTTGTTTCTAGGCAGAGTCTCCAGGGCACAGGGCCCACGCCTGGCCCCTGGCCCAAGAGCTCTCCCATCTGGACGCAGAGGCCTCTGCAGCCTGGCTGTGGCGTCAGCTCCTCCCTGGTCTTCATGCCTGGCACAGCTTGGAGTGGGGGGGGGGGGCTGTCATTCACCTCAGTCTCATCCCAGGGCTGTCCTCTGCGAAGGTTCAGCAAGTTCATCCCTTGGGGGTGGAAATCCGCAGATGAAGGAGACACTGTGCTGGCCCCGTCTCCCCAGGATGTCAGAGCCCAGCCTGGCGAGGCCGGGACTCTGTACAATGAGGCAGAAGCAGGTATGGAAAGGACAGATGAGGCCAGGGGCACTGAGGTTTGCCCAGAGGGCTGAGGATGGCGTTCCAGTTGTCTCTCGCTCTGGAGCACACCGCCCCCGCACTTCCGACAGCCACGTGTGCTCGGCTTCCGTGGGTCAGGAGTTTGGACAGGGTCCTGTGGGGCTGCATGTTCCCTGCCTAGTATGCCTGGCACCTCCGCTGGGGGGCTCTCGTGGATGGAGGCTCAGGGGTCTGGGCTGGGCAGGCTCAGCCCGGACCGCCGACCAGACCGCCTACATGTGGCTCTGCATGCAGCCCGGTGGTCTCGGGAGCGTGGCAGTCTCGGGGTCATCGGGATTTTACGTGGTGTCTCCAGGGTTCCCAGCGAGGTGTTCCCAGTGAACAGGGCGGAAGCAGCCCGACCTTTTGTGACTCAGCGTCGGAAGACACACGGCAGACGGAAGACCTGACACACTCTGTTGGCCGAGGTTGTCAAGGCATCAGGTCACCCAAGGTACCTCCTGATGGGAGGCGAGGCCGAAACTTGCGGCCCTGCTTGGAAGCCACCACAGAAGGATTTCTGAGAGAGGTGCCCCTTGCCCTCAATCGTGAAGGCAGAGAAGTTGGCTGAGCAGACAAAGTGGGGAGGGCTCCAGGTTGAGGGATAAGCACATGCAAAGGCCCAGTGGCACAAAATGGCATCACCTGAAATAAATCCCATCAGATTTCCTGGGAATTCGCCGAAGGCGCCCTTCCTGCCAGCTTGCCATCCTCTGCGGGGCCACCTAGACAGCCAGGGACCTCTGTGCCGGGAGCTCAGACGCCAGCCCCTCCACCAGGGCCTTCCCTGATGAGGGGTTAAGTGACCTGCCCACATCCCAGCACCCTGGGGCCCCGGCTCCCAGCCCCTCAGGGAGCACAGAGGGAGACGCCTCTGGAAGAGGTTCGGGTGGGGTCCGGCCAGGCCCCAAGTTCCCGTCTCCAGCTTTCGGTTCAGAAACCCCCAAAGGCCTGGCCAGAACTGCCTGGGTGTGGTTTTTCAAAGCACCGAAGGCTCTGTGTATCCACTGGCCTCAGTCCCAGCCATTCTTTCCGTAATGGTTAGTTCTTCTGATTGCAGGCGTAAAAACACAGACTGGATTAAACACAAAAGGGAAATGATCGGTTTCTGTGACTAAGCTGTCCCGGGCGCGAGCCCCGGACATGAAGCAACATCAGAATTCTCTCCCTCTCTCTGACCCTCAGCCGTGTCTTTTTCCCCATGCTGGCTTCCTTTCTGAGCAGAGTCTCCCCAGGTAGAACCAGCAGACCAGCCAGAGGGCGACAGGTGTCCCCCGGGCATCAGCTGCAGCCCCACAGTGGGCCTAACTAGGCCTGCTCGGACCCCCACAGGGTTAAGGGGTAGCCTCACAGGACCCCCACAGAAGCACTTCCTTTCAAGAACCTGGGGTTCTGTACCCAGAAGGGGAAGGAAAACGTGAAGGGCACACAAGTCTTAGCTGCCACAGTCCTGGGTGTACTGGAAGTACGGGAAGCAGACGGAGCCTTGGGTGTCTGCCTGGAGCGGCTCCTTCTGATTCACACGAGGGGGGTGGGTGGGCACATGGACTCCAGCTGGGCTTGGCAAGGCGGGCCACACTTTCCTCGCCCCAGGGCTCCAGCGCCTCCTGGAAAACCCTCCTCATCCTCGTCCCGGTTCAGAGGCCGGCACCCCTCCCTGCAAGTGGCTGCAGTGAGTCATGAGTCACTCACACGCCCACAGCATTCTGCCTCTCCGTCTGGCTGTGTCTCGGTGCAGCTGGGATTCCTTGTCTGTCTCCTACCTGGCCTGAGACAGGCTGCATGAGGACAGAGGCATGTCCAAGCTGCCCTCCCTGCCTGGCAGGGGAAGATGCAGGGGCAGGTGGGCCCGGTCCAGGTTGGGAGCAGACAGGGTCAGAGGTCCCAAGAGGCAGTTGGCCTGATTTGCGTGTCTGCCTGCCTCCTTTCGATCAGCCTCTGGGGACGTTGCCCCTAGGAAGGAGCCGTGCGTGGAGCGCCTATGGGGCCACGACCCCAGGCCTCCGGAAAAGAGAGGGTGCTGGGCACCTCCGGGCTTCCCCGAGGATTGCTCAACCCTTCACTCCTGATGAAAACCAGATCCAGGAACTTGGAGTCTGACGTGAAACTGGATACACATCGCCGTGGGCAAAGGAAATTCGCTGTGTGAGAGGGACAGGCTGGCCAGCAGCCGGCGGGGCTGGGCAGGGAGGCTGAGCTTTCTGTCCAAAAGGCCGCCAGGAGCCCTGAGACACAGAAGCCCCCGGGGGACCAAGGGAGCTACCCGCCTCTCTGTCCCGTTCTTCCCGAGTCCTTCTCTTCGTCGGCTCCTTTGCTTCAGTTAGAAGACCTGCCTTTGATCCCTTACCAACCTTTATTTTGGGGGGATAAGGTGAGCTAACCTCTCGGAGCCTCAGTTTCGTCATCTGTATGATGGGGGTGAGAGCAGAACCTGCTTGGTTGGCTTATTACAGGACTGACAGAGATGCTCTGTGAAAAGCACTTTGTGCAAGACCCAGAAGACAGTAAGACCTTATTAAATGTCCCTTCTGTTCAGCTCCCTCCTTCCCTCCTTCCCATGAAACCATTCACACCACCCCTGATGGTCCTAGTGAGGAATGTACCTCCTGTCCCTAATGGCTGGTGCGGTGGAGGAAGCCCTCACTCTGGGGTCGTCGCTCTGGGGTCAGTCCTGCATCCGGCGGCCTCCTCCACGGCCTGACCCTCGGGGACAAAAGGGGACACCAGTGACACCTGCCTTGCCTGTGCCCCGGACAGCTGAGCCTCTCGCCTGGGGACTTAAGCTTCCAGCACTGCGCCTTCCTCCTGCCTGTCTTCTCTCGTCCTGCCGGTTCCTTCTCTTCCTCCAAAGCCATGAGTCAAGTAAACTCGCCGGGCAGGGAGAGAAACTCTGTGGCCGTGGGTTCGGTTGCTCTATTAGAAATCGCTTGAGGAGCACAGAAATTAACATTCCTGGCTCCAGCCCCAACCCAGAGAAGCAGAATCTCTGACTTCTCAAATAAGATTTTGTTTTGAATGACAGAAGTAATACAGGCTCACTCTCAACGCTGCCAATAATACAGAAATAACGAGAGTAAAACCAGCCAGGCCTCAGAGGTAACTGTTATTAACAGCTTGCTGTGTCTCCTCCAGGGTTTTGTGTTTTTCCTGGAACAAGCTGACCATGTAGTTTTAATCGTTACTCTTTTTTTTTTTTTTTTAGAAATGTAAAATCACTGGCACATCTTTCTGCGTTAGTGTACACGTGTCTCCCTTGTTCTGTTTGACACTGCGGATGCTTGCCGACGATTCACACGCAGCCAACCCAGCCTCTGCCTGCCCCTGGCAACCTCAGCCCCGCACTCGTGGGCACCCCAAGGCCCAGGGCCGAGTGCAAGCAGGCCAGGGCCACAAAGCCAGGGCTGGTAACTCGGGCCTCCTGGCGTGCTCTCTGCCTCAAACTACACACCCGCACTCACTGTTTTTTAAAAGGCGGTCAGAGAGGACATCACACTCATCTGAACCTATTTCCGAGAGCAGGGAAGAGGGGAAAAACCCCTAATGCTCATTTCAGTCCATGTGTTTCTGAGAACCGGATTCCTTTCCCAAAGTTTGTCCTAGTTTTCACTTTTCATTACGTTCTTTGTCAGAGTTTACGACTCCATATATTTTTCCTACACACCGTTTCAGAAGCCAACATTTTTCATGCTGGAATCCCGAACTCCCGCTCGCCCTGAGGATGACTGCTCAGAGACCTTGATCAGATTCCCCTTCAGGGACCCATAACCCTTCCCCGTCCTTCGCCTTAACTGATGAACCTTCTTCCCTTGTGGAAACAAATGGAATTATAAAAATTGTGACTGTCATCTATTTTTTTTATTGAGTACGTTTCTCGAAGTCGGCAGGAAACTTTCCCAGAAAGATAAATTACCCACTTGTAATAAATAGAACACATAATGTTTGCAGAACCCTCGTGAGAATTTGCTCTCTGCCCAGACATCATGCTTACTCTTGCTCCCAAAGCCACTGGAACACGAAGCCCGCCTCCCACGAGGTAAGAGGTGTGATTGGAAGTGACCGCTGCCCATCAAGTCACGCCCTCTTCCAAGAGCTTGCCCTCAAGCCTAGTACTGAGCTGCAAAGATTTCCCAGTTCCTCCTTCACCCCCATCCCCTGCCACAGGGGCTGGGTTGGAACCCGTTAGGTTTCTGAGCAGAAAGGAACAGAGGCTGTTCTCAGCCGACCAGAGTACGGGAGACACATGAATGTTGTTCAGCGCTGTCTTGGGCAGAAGAAGAAGGGACAAAGGACCACAGGGTAACTCTTGGCTGCGACCTGCCTCCTGGGCTCTCCTGACCCTCTCCCAGTGGCCAGACCACAGTCTCTTTGGAGAAGTGGCTGATGCCTGGTTGGGAGCAGGAAACGTGCGGAACGAGCCTGGAGCATGGCTCCTCACACCATGCGGCCAGGAAGTTCTCAAAGACGAAGAGGGCCCTCCCCCAAAGATGCGAAGGCCCATTTAAGGAGGCTCTCTCTGGCCAAGGGTGGACCACTTCCAACGTCCATAAGGATTAATAACTGCAACGAATTAAAGCACATCAAGTATATTTCCATCCACAAATTCACAGGGGCAATCAAAAAAAGGGGGGGGGAAGAACAACAAACCAAACCCCTAAAAACCCACAAAAATGCACGGGTCCTTTGTGAAGGGTGCCAGGACCACCAGCTCCTCGCTTCGGAACCAGGAAGTACAGGGGAAGAATCAAACACCATTTCTGCCTTTCTCGCACACGCGGCAGTTCAGGCCGACCACCTCGGAGAGGGCGGGGGAGTGTGTTTTCTTGGGACTGTCCCGGCTCGGAGAGGAAGATGGAATGGGGGGACAGTCCCGCTTGCAGCCTCCAGCGAACTGCGGGTCCAGCAGGAACCTCCGGTGGCTGCCAATACCCCCGAAAGGGGGGCAGTCGGACACTGAGTCATCTGCGGGGGGGACAGTGCACCCCCTCTTGCAGCGGCCTTGCCCAAAACATCACGCCACACGAGCTTCGAGGTCTCACCACCAACTTACAAGAAATACAGGGGACAGAAAGGATGACGGGCATGTCATCATCATAAGCCGGACCGGGGGAGCTTCACAGGACGGACAACCAGTTCCTCCCACAAGCATGATCAAAAACCCCACAGGGCGAAGGGGAACTCCCAGAGGAGCAGGTTCGGGCGAGGATAGGTCACACAACTCAGGCCCTGCCAATCACCGTGCCCTAACCCAGTTGCGATTGGTCCAGACCTGGTCACCAGACCCAGACCAGCTGCATAAGGAGCGAGAGCCTTCAGGTTCCAAGTCGGAGTCCCGGCCTCCAGGGCCAGTCCTGCCCCTGGGCCTCCAGGCCTGAGAGCCTCCGCAGCGTTTCTCTCCACCGGGGTGGGGGGGTTGGGGGCGGGGGGTCAGCACATTCTTTTATGCAAGAAAAACAGCTTTATTCTCCTTTGAATTTTTGTCAGAGTTTATTTGAGCCAAACTGATGACATATGCCGGGAGCAAGCTCTCAAATGTCCCTCCCACCCCGCCCCGCGAAAACGGCTTTATTAAAGTATAACTCACATACCATACAATCCACCCATTTAATATGTACAATTTGGTGGTTTTTAGTGTGTTCCGAATTCTCCAACTCCCACCCCATCAATTTTAGAGCATTTCATCGCCCTGAAAGGAACCCTGCACCAGTCCTCGCCCCTCCGCGCCCCCGCTTGCCCCCAGCGCCCCCAGACTGAGGCAGCCACCAGCATCGTTCCCGTGTGGGGGTTTGCCTCACCTGGCCATTTGGTGCAAATGGGAGCGTGTGCAATGCTCAGTCCCCTGAGACTGGCTTATTCCCCTTGGAGCGATGTTTTACAGGCTCACCCCTACCAGTGGGCCAGCAGTCCCAGCTGGTGCTGACCAACACCCACGCCCCTGTTTCCTGACGCACCTGGCGAGGCCACATCGGAGCAGATGAATCCCAGGCCACAGAGCCGGACCTTTCTGCTGTAAACCCGGGGGGGGGGGGCTGCGGGGCAGGAGAGGAAGACGTTCAGAGAAGGGTTTTTGTGAGGTTGTCGACGGGGCAGGTTTTCAGCCCACACACATGTGGCACATCCTAGGCCACACGTAACATGTGCACACACCTCACAGCAGCGATCCCCAGACCAGGCTCCGTAGAACCCTGGGGTCCCATGGGAGGGGGGTCCCCAGAGGGAAGGAGAAGCACTGTGTTCCTTTTTGTCCCCCTGGAAAATGAAGAAGAAACAGGATTTGAGGGAACCAGGATGCAGCCAATGTTGTGAGTGGGAGGGAGCCATCAATTCTAGATACCAACCCAGTCTTCCCCTCCCGAGAAGCCCACCACAGCCCCCTTCCTCCAGGAAGCCACCCAGCAATGCCTATGATACCCACGCTCTGCCCCAGGTAACGACGTCTGTGGGGCACTGAGCGTGCGCTTGCTGTTTCTGGTGAGCGATCAAGCCCCAGATGGGGAGAAAAAACCAGGATGGGGTGGCATGCTGCCCGTGCGCACGGGTCCTGGGGGCCCTGGGGTGCAGCCAGGCACTGGAGCTGTGTTCATGAGGCTATCTGGGAGGTTCGGGGCACAAGCAGAGGTGCCATGGAGCCCCCAGGCAAAGGGTGGCCCAGTGTGAGGCCCTGAGGACTCTGACCCCGAACCCAGGCCTGCCCTGCTGTGTCAGGGCCCAGTGGCTGTGGGGCTGTGAAAGGGGGGCAGTTAAAGGGGGGCGGTGGACAGAGCCCTTTGGCACTTTCTCGGGGAGGGGTCCCCACAGAGGCCCCAAGAAGCAGGCTGCAGGAGGGGAGCTGCATCCCGACTGGGCAGAAGACCCTGCCCCGGAGCTCCAGTGTGAGCGGTGGAAACTGAGTGGGACCCAGGTGCCCCTGCCCCACCCCAGGAGCAGAGCTGCCCCCTGGGCCGTGGAGGTGTGAGGGGTCGGTGAACCTGCCCTTGTTTCTTTCAGGTGCCCGGGCCTCAGGGGTCTGCCAACCAGTGAGCTCTTTGAGGGTGCCCCTCTTCAGGACTCGGCCGTGTCGGAACGCCGCCGCTCCACGGTTCTGCCAGGAGAGACGCCCCCAAGGAGCCAGGTCGCACCTGTGTGCGACACAGCATCCCCACGGGGAGGCAGAGGGTGCGGCTCCACGAACAAGGGAAACAGCCGGGCCAGCTGTCCCTGTGGGAATGTAGGGCTGGGGACGCCAGATTTCCCCAGTTTGTCTCGAAAGAGAAAGCCCAGATTTTCATGTGAAATCTCCTGTGTTTCTAAAGTAAAAGCTAGCAGCTGCAGCCCATCCATTTGCATGTTCAGATCCACTCTCTGCCTGGTTATGTCCTCGCAGGGTGAGTCTCTGGGTAGCACCCTCATCCCCCCCTCCCCCACACACTCTCCTGCCCTCTGGAGTCCAGCTGGGTTTGGCCAGTGGGCACAATAGGAGGATCCTTAACATCCCACTTCCAGGCAAAACCCAAGCAGCCCCCACTCATCCTACACTGGAGCCACGGCCTCAGGTTACAACTCCTGGGGTTCTCTGTCCCTTCTGCCTTCAGGCCGGGGTCAGGGTCTGCTGCTGCTTCTCCCTGCGCCCCTCCCATGCTTATGGGCCCTCTTCGCCCTGTCCATGTGAGCAGCCCCTTTATTCTGAGCTCTCGTCACTTCACCCTTTTGAATGTGTCCCCCTTTCCTGCTGGGAACCACCAACACCCCAATGAATGCAAAGAGCACACACCATAGTGAGCTCCACACACCTTCCGGTGCTGAGTGGGGGAGCCCAGCCCACAGCCCCTGGGAAGCTCTGGGCACGGCCCAGGCCAGCGAGGGCAGGGGTGGGGGGCCAGGCACAGCCCAGGGTCCAAGCAGAGAGACAGTGCAAAGAACAGAGACGCCTTGAGACGTGTCCAACCAGTTTAATGAAGAAACCGTGCAGATGCCAAACTAGGGGGCCAGGGACACGGCCCGGAGGCCTTGGGGAAGCTCTACCAGACGGGCGTGGGGAAATGGGACGCCTAATGCCGACAGCGGGGGCAGGGACGTCCACTGGCACCTCAGACCTAAGACATTCCTCGGGGAGGGGGGGGAGGACATGCACCGCACCCCCAGAGCAGGAGCAAGACGGCCGCAGTCACTCCCGGACATAAATTCTCGTGCAGACCACGTCATCGGCGCCGAACGTCTGCAGAAGGGAAGGAAAATGTTTAAAGCATATCACTAATAAGGCTACTTACTGCCCTGTTAAAAACTCTTTGAAACAGACATTCAATTTCCTGTGCCATGTGCTCACGCTAAGTGCTAAGGGCTTTTTTTCTTTCTTTCTTTCTTTTTTTCCTCCCTTGAGCTCTGTGTTGGCAGAGAGGCAGCCAGGGGTATAGAATTATGTTCTATGCAGTCTTCCTTTGCTCCTGGAACCGGTGAATGCTGACATCAGCCATCCACGTTTCCGGGCTTTGGTTTTGAAATTAAATTGAAACGGAGAGTGTCGTATTGGGCATTCCTGGAGCGATTTCTATCTCTCTTTATACGACTTCAAGGGAGACGGGGCTGGGGGCAGCCGGAGCCCTGGGGTCCAACGCTGACCAGCAGATGGGAGGGGTGGGAGAGGGGACAGAAGTGCCTCCCGGGAAGCAGCTGTCCAGCCGGGGCGACAGCCTGAGGCTGCAGCCCTAGCACTCAGTCACCTGCACGCTCGAAAACAGTCTCAGCTGCAAGAGCGCAGCATCGGCCCTTAACCACGACTTGGCCCGCCTCCACTCCTGAGACTCTTTGGATGGAATTGAACGAGATGGTCCCAAGGGCTCCTTCCCGCCCAACTCTACGGCTCTTTGTTTGCGGGTTTGCCACAGGGAGGACTCGAGCCACGGCACACGGGGCGGGGGGCGGGGGGGGGGGGGACTGGTCTCTCCCGGCCCCTGAAGTCACGTCGCCCGGGAGTCAGCTGAGTCGACTCTCCCAGACCGGCAGTTGCTCACGGGGAGTGGGACAGAAAAACCGAGATGCTTTTTAAAAATCAAAGCCAACCCCGCCCCCCCCAAAAAACAAGACTTCCCCAAGCTGCAGCCCTGACAGGGGTGTCTGTGTACAGAGGGATGATTTTCTGCTGGAGGGTCTCTATCTGTCAGATTCTCGCTGAGGTCTGAGGGTCCAGTGAGGTTGGAAGCCCTGGATCTGTGTGGACCCTCAGGTCCTCGCTGGGGTCCCTGGGTTGGGGATGAGATGCTGTCACAGAGCACGTGCTAGGACGTCGAGCCAAGGCGTGTGTTTCAGGGAAACACCGTCCTCGGTGGTTCCTAAGGAAGCAAATCCTCATCACGGCTTCCCTTCTCTGGAGGGAGCTCCTGCTCTGGACAGCCCTCTGTCCTGCCGTTTATCATCTCTGCATTAGCCAGGACAGTGGGCCATTCTGTGTGTATGCGCAGGGGGAGGGGAGAGCTCCCACCGACATTCACCTCTCAGAACCCAAACTCTCCGAGGAGGTTGTCACGGGAAGGCCCGAGTTCGCGGACTGAACTCTACCCGCGCTGAAAGGACTGGAGCTGGCACCTCACCCAGTCCGACTCGCGCCTCCAGGACACGAGGAGGATGCACTGTGTCTCCAGTCACATTTGAGACATCCTTCTCGGCCTGGAAACTGGGCTGAGAGGCTCCCAAAAGACACGGTAGAATGTTCCAGAGTGGTCTGAGGGCTGACACTCAGTTTTCAAAAGAGCTCGGGAAGCGATGTGCTGCTGGCCCCGGGGGACAGCTTATGTCAACGTCGCTGGAATTAATTTGCCTCTTATTATTCGAGGCAGCATCTCCCTGCATTTGGATGTGTTAATGAGGATAACTCTCGAGATAAAAGCCCGCATTTCATACTCCACACTCCGGGAATTAGCGCTCCCTTTGCAGTGCGTGTGCACGTCTGCCGAGCCACGGAGGCTGTGCCTGCGCGGTGGCGCCTCGCAGGGGTTGGAGGGGGCCAAGTCCCCCTGGCGGAACTGGGCTCGGGCGCTCTGGCTGCTGGGCTACTGCGGAGCTTCATCGGGTCAGCTGCTCACAGAGCGAACTGAGCCGACTCGGCCTCAGTCACACTCAAAAATTCTAGAACCATCTCCCTCTTTGCTAACTCTGGCACCGGTGAACCCGTGTGTGTCCTCTTCTCCTAAATGTCCTTGTCCCCGATTACCCCCACCCCCACCCCCACCGCGTCAGGTATTTGCTCCCTGGAAACAGCATTATCCAGGCTGCGGGCTAACCAGCTCCAGGAAGGAGAAAGCCTGGGAAATCGTCACAGGACAGGACGAGAGCAGCAAGCCTGGGCTACAGTCACAGAGACAGCTGAGTTCTGGACTTCTCACAGAGCAAGTGCGGAACCCCAGGGTGGAGAGGGACCTCGGGGAGCAGACTTCAACCTGATCCCTCCCCTCACATCCCGGGAAGGGAAGGGCCACGCCCACCCAGGTCCGGGCAGTGAGTCCTTCCCCACATTTCCGGGTGGCGCTGGGTGGGGCGGGCAGGCCGTCCTAGAGGGCGGGTGTGAATGACTCGCCTGTGGAGAACAGAGGCTCTTGCCTTCTGGTGACCCACAAGGGCCTCCGTTTCCTAGTCTGGTGGACCGAAGGTGGCTGCCAGGAAAGCCGGGTGTGTTCTGAATACAGAGGGAGAGTGACAGGGGTGTCCTGCTCTCCTGCCTAAACACATGATGAAGGCGGAGGCGGCCTGTGATTAAACTACGGGGGTGTCTAAGTTTGCCTCCTTCGGGTAAATTTTGTGTGGCCGGGGCTGCTGACCATATTTTAATCCAAATACTTTCAGGGTAGAGCCCGCCCTGCCCAGTTTTCAGGCCCCCTCCCCGAATGTCTGGCCCACACAGACACTTCCCAAGTTAGCAGGACTTGCCGGGCTCTGAAGGCCATTGGAATTTGTAAGTCTGGGAGCGGGGAGAGGGGCGGGAGGTGAAAACGTTCTCTGAGGCTCCCAGAGCTGATGTGAGGAAATTTCTGAAATCTTTCCCAGGCAGAGGAACGGGGAGTGAGAAGGGGAAAAAAGTGAACCCTGAGACCTCACAGGGCCCATGCCTCAGGAGTTGTTGGGGCAGGGAGCCAAGTCACCGCAGGGAGGGATCACTCTGGGGGGTGTCAGTCTAGCCCCCCGCGGTGCCTCACTGAACAATGAGGTCCTCTGACCCAAAGGGACACCTCAGGCTTTCTGCTAGCGTTTTACCCCGGGGCCAACAAAATCTCTCCCCAGGTGGGCAAGAGAGGACACGCTCACAGCGGCGCCCGGTCTGGGGAACAGGGTCAGGGGCCCTCACCAGGATCAGCTCGTCGTTGGCCAGCTCTCGGGTCCAGTAGGTTTTGGGGCCATCCCCCTCGAGGAGAGTTTGTGTGCAATGGATCTTGTTCTCATTCTCCCAAGTGGCCAAACTCTGTGGGCAGGAAAACCGTTAGCGACATGAATTACGGTCACGGCAGCCGGAGTGCCAGCAACAATGAGCGCCAGAGAATAACCGCTGCCTAGAGAAGCAACACATGGTCCCCGTCAGCAGGGCTCGGACCCCCTGCCGCGCCTCTGAGCCCAGCTTCAGGGCCCCGGGGGGCAGACGGCCGGGGCACGCGCATCCCTGGTCTCGCACAGACTCGAGGCAGCAATGCTCGGGCGGCCTTTATATCTCCAGGAATAAAATTCAGAGTGTGCAATGATCCATTTATAGACTACCCTTCAAGCAATTTGGATTTTAAGGGCAAGAACCCTCACGTCGGAACTACAAAATTTTACAACAGCCAAGACACCGTGTGTGTGTGCGTGTGTGTGTAACCACATCTGCAGGGAGATCGGGGGCTCTGGTCCCTCCCTGTGTGCGTGGATTTGGGGGTAATGCCAGCCTGCTGGGAGAAACGGGGGGGGGGGTCTCTGGCCCCGAGAATAAAAAAGCTGCCTGTTTCTAGGTGATGTCCCTCTAGGGAAAAAAGTGTAAAAACCACACTAGACAGCCCTCTGAAGAGTCCTCATGCTGACGGAAGTGGGAAGCAAAAGGAGCAGACTGCCGCCTCCCCAGTGTCTGCCCAAAGCAGAGAGACGCATGAGGCGGTGGGGCCCTTGGCATTTTTACCAGAATCGGGGTCTCTGGCAGTAGCCAGCATCCCTGTCCCCAACTGGAGCCCTGCCTGTCGCCAGGCTGTCTCTCTAACGACACTGCTGCTCTCCTGTTTTTACCATCAGTTTGGTAACAGGGGCTCAGATCCCCGCCTGGCTCTGAGCCTGGACATCACGTTCAGGCCGGGCTGACTCCGGGGGCCAAATTCCACGTGCTGGGTAAGTGTGCCCCTAGGGCTGCCTCACTGCATCCCTGTCTGGAACCCTGTGCCCAGGGAGTCGCCCCCCCACCCCACCCCAGCACATCACACAGGCACCACTCAGAGAAGGAGAAAACAACTCCTCACTCTCTGGAATGTTGTTAGTACTTTTTTTTTCTTAATACCAGGGAAAGAAAGACATGTCGCTTTTTATGTAAGAGGTGGCAGCAGCGATTATTTTCCCATCCGTCCTCAAAATGCTGGAGTAGCCAACCGTCCATTCCTCTCGGGGCGGGGGCGGGGGGGGGGGAGTCAACCGAACGCAAACTTGCCCATCTCCAATCCAGCCCCTTGCTCCCCGCCCCCACCCGGGGTTCAACAGGGACTGATACACGGAGAAATACAAAACTCTTGCCCTTGAGGACTGAGAGACAGAGAGAGCACTCAGTCCATTCCCAGCAGGAATCCGCCTTGCTTTTGGAAGGATTCCACCTATTCTCTAAGGAACCAGGGAGGGCGGGCGGCAGAGGTGCCGACAGAAAAGGTGGCGGCCACCTGCGACAGAAAAGGTGGCGGCCCTGCCGCTCCTGCTCCCTAGCCGCCCGCACCCGGGGTCGCCGCCAAGCGCTGCAGAAACCTCGGCAGGAGACGGCTTAGGGACGGCGCTGGAAGGGAAGGGTTAGGGCTTTCTCCCGCCCAGAGCGCCCGGCTAAGCAGATGTCTGAAAACCGCGGTGCACACGCCCTGCCGGAAAAGCGCGCCACAGGCTGCAGGGCCGGGGGGCGGGGTGGAACCCGGTGCGCGTGGCTGCGCGGTCCACGGGCCGGGTGCGGGGATACCGGGCGATGCCCAGCTCTGCAGCTCACCCTGCACTTGCGTCCATCCACGGTCTCCTCCTCAAAGCCTTCTCCGACTTTGAAGTTGATCTCGGTGGTGCGCACCGTGGTGGATGTCTTGATGTAGAACTGGTCCCCGTCCTGGCGGATCTCCACGTGCGGCTTGGACGCCGCCGCCACGGCCACCTTCCGCAGCATGGCGTTCACACCTGCCGGGAAGCACGCACGCCGCGGGCTCGGGTCCCTGGACTGGGGACAACTTCCACACCCTCTGACTGCAGGTAGGAGCCTTAAAATGGAGCCGTTATCCCCTTGCCTCGCTCCGATTTTCCGGATGAGAAAGTCAGAAAGGGTAAGTGAGTGGCTTTCCCTGGGAGAGCCTGGCTTCAAACTGAGTCCCCAAATTTAAAGTCCCTGACTCTCCTGGGACTCCAGAAATAAGTCTCTCCTCACGACTATCGGGCACGAGATAAAGGCAGAGCCGTCGGGGAAGGCGCCCAGCACCCAGCCAACGTGCGCTGGACGCGCGGGCCCACTCCCGCTCCTACACGGCGAGCGCCGAGGATATATCTCCCCGGGAACTTTCTGCTGCCGGGGGTCGGTCCCCAAAACCCACCCCCCTGAGGTGCCCGCAGCACCTCCAAGGGTTGCGTCCGAGCCCGCTTACCCAGGGCCTTGAGGAGCTCGTCGAAGTTCTCGCTGCTGCGCATCTTCCAGGTGCCGGCGAAGTTGGGCATGGTGGCGGCGGCGGAGGAGGAGGAGGAGGCGGTGGTGGTAGTGGTAGCGGCGGCGGCAGGCGCACTCGGAGCTGCACAGCCGAGACTGCGCTCTGCGCCCAGCGCGCGCCCCGAGTCTACGCAGAGCGCCCCTCACCCCGCCCGCTGCAGCCCCGCCCTCGGCCCCGCCCCCGCGGCCCCTCGCGGCCCGGAGCCCAGCCCCCAGCTCCGATGCCCCTTCTGCGCCCTGGAGTCCAGGTTGCAGGTCTGGAACCCACTGTCCTCCAGCTGGACGTGGAGGCGCTTCTGCCATCCGCAGGCCACCCTTCTTAAAGTGGGTGCTGGGAGAGGGTTAGATGAACCAAGATGGTTCATTACAAGGGAGTATGTGGAAGGTGTGCCATGTAGACTTGTGGAAACATTACACTATTCTCTCCACTTTTGTCTGTTTGAGAATACCCATAATATGAAGTAGAGGGTACACCAGGAGATGGGAGCCGCTTTCTCCCACAACCAGTGACGGCTCTGGGTGTGCCCAGCCATTTCCCTTCTGCTCGCAGTCAGGCACCCCTTTCCGCATACCTTACCCATCAGGCGCAGGACCAATGGGAGCGAGAAGCGGGAAAGCCTGACCCCCAGCACGCTCCTGGGCGTAGCTGCTGGAACCCAGCATCCCGCGAGACCGGGCGACCTCACCCCCACCCTTGCCCCGGCCTCGCGATCACAGGGAACGGGGAAGAACAGTTTGTGCCAAGACAGAGCTGTGTGGTTGTGGGTCCCTGTGCCTCAGCGAGGCTGCTGTGCGTGGTCTGAAGGGGGTGAGGCAAGAGTGAGCAGAAGCCACTAAGCACACAGGGCCACGAAGTCACCTAGAAGGGTCTGGAGCAGAGATAAGCCCTGCACATGTTGCATTTTTGTAAAGTTGCCTCTGCTTTAGCGTGGAGATGGATGGGAGGGGTGGACATCGCCAGGGGCACTGGAAGGGGTCCGTAGCCCTGTGCAGGGAAGGGTGGTGCTGTGGACCGTGGAGACGTGAAGGGGACCGGGACAGGTTACAAGAAGAGCCGCGGTTCCCCTACCTGCTAGTCGGGATTAGGGCCAGGCATCAGAGCAGCCCGGGCAAGCTGTGTTGACATGTCGACCCCGGCCCTGCCCTGGAGATGTGGGTACAGTAAGTCCGGGGTGGGACCCAGGGAGCTACGTTTCCCAAGCTTGTACAGCCGCGATGGCCCTGCAATCTTCCAGGACCCGCTGTGACCGTAGGGCAGCGGGGCGTGGGAGCGGGAGGCCAAATGACTCCAGGTTTCTGGCTTTGTCAGGGGGAGAAAAGGAAAGAGCTTGAGGCCCCGACTTCCTGTGAGGTTGAAGGGCGCGTGTGTCGGGGTGGCAGGAAGGTATTCAGGATAACGATGAAGCCATCGTGAATCGTGAATCCAGCAGAGGGGCGAGTGGTGTGCAGCATTTCCTGAGTGTATCTGTGGGGCGGCCTGCAGAACCCACTGCACTCAGCCCCCTGGAGGGAAGTTCACTGAGTCCACCTTGGGTGTAATGGCTTTAAGATTCCTAGGGACACACAGATGGAGCTGCTCAGAGTGTGAAATTCAGGGACGCGAGGAGGGAGCATCCTGGAGGGCCTCCAAAAGGAGGGGAGTCCGTGTCTCCTTGTGGCAGTTCCGGGCGGTGGAGAGAGAGCCAGGGGTGGGGGGGTGGTGTGGGTAACATGGAACACAGCATTGGAATTTGGGGGTACCTCAGGCTGCAGAGGGGAGGTCTGGTGAGGCAGCAGGAGGCCTGGGGACAAGGCTCGGAGTTTCTAGTGGGATTCTGGTGACACGTGGTGTGGATGGTGCCCAGCCCCTGGCCTGTCAGCCCCTGGCCTGTCAGCTCCCTCAGCCGGGAGTCAGGTCCCGGCCCCGTATGCCTCAGTCTGAGGAGATTGTGCCAGTGGGCAGGCAAAGGTGGCTTCCCGGCTGAGGGAGCTGCCCACAGTCACTCAAGCCTCTGTCTGTGGCTTCTCCCGTGTCCCCAGGGCGCACTGGGGGTGTGTTGCACGCTCACTCACACACGTGCCTGCGGTCAGGATCCTCTTGGGGTTTTGGCTGGAACACTGATTTTTGAACCTCCAGAGCAAAATGACTCTTGGAAGACCAGCTCCGTGAATAAACAGATTCATGGACTCGCTCAATATGTTTGGAAGAAACACTCTGAGCCCCGCATGGGGTTCAGGGGCAGAGGGGCAGACAGGGGGAAGATCAGTCTACCCAGACCAAATTTGGGACCATGTGGAGAGGCCTGTAACTTCTGGAGGTGTCAGACCTTCCTGGGGAAGGTGACAGGAAGCCCAAACAGAGCCCTGAAGTGTGACGAGGGCCTCAGCAGGTGGAGAAAGGGGACAAGCTGGCAGTCGCAGGTGAGGAGCCTGGCGCTCCCGCCAGCTGCACTGGAGACATCTGCAAGGAGCTGCCCATAAAGGGGCTCCCCTGGGTGTCCGGCGGCCTCACTGTAGGAACAAGGCACCCCGAGTCCCGGCCAGAGTGGGTGTCATCAGCTGGCTGCAACTGCAGCCCACTCCTGGTGTGCCCGCCTAGTCTGGATCTCGGAGACAAGAGCTGGGCCTGGGCCTCCTCTCCAAGGCCCCTTTGTTCTCTGCTGGCCCCTCCGCCTGACTCCTGACTCTGCAAGACCCCACGTTGCCAGCTCCCCCCAGGCCACTGACCTGCCTCCCTGTTGTCCCTGTCAGGGAAGTTTCTGCTGAGGTCGGCTTCTTCTGCTTGGAGGGGCGCCAGGGCCTCAGCTTCCCGGGGCCTGTTGGCCTGGCCCCGTGCCCTCCGGCAGGCTGGGTTCAGGCTGGAAGAATGGGGGTCAGAGTTCAGTCCCGAAAGCTGGGGGCTCTGAAGAGGGTCCCAGTGGGGGTATTCAGGATGCTGCGGTGGGGCCTGGGGCCACAGTGTGGGGACAATCTGGGAGTCGGCAGAAGACAAAGAAGAGCCGGATTCCTGGGGTAGGCTGGGGGTGGGGCCGCACCTGCCTGTGCCTGGGAGGGGACTTCTTCTAGGGTAATGGGGTGGAAGGTGCATCGGACGGGGAGCCGAGGGCCTGGGACCATGCATCCCGAGGGAGAATAAATACAAGCGGTGGACATTTACTGAGGTCTGACCGAGCCAGGCCCTGTACCAGGTGCTCCATGAACATTCATTCATGCATGCAGGCATCCGTCCATCCCTTGTCCATCACCAGGCCCAGAGACTGACACTCACACAGGTGAAGATGCAGCTCCCTCGGCCGCTTAAGACAGAGTTGGGGTGAGCCCAGTGGGCTGCCCACCCCCTCTGCGTTTGATTGTGCAGATGGGCCCCTGGAGGCCCGGGATGGGGGTGCTCCTGGTCTCAGATCACACCACGGAGCAGGGGGACCCTCATTCCCTGCCTGCCAGCCCCGGGGATCCCAGAATGTCTGACTCACTGAGGTCTCACCGGGACAACTCTGCTAACCACCAGGACCCGAGAACCAGGTGCAGCAAGTCCGAGTCTCTGGGCGTCAGTCATGACTCTCCAACAGTCCTTGTTTGCCTGGGGCCGAGGGGCTTCCAGGACACGGGACTCTGCGAGGTGAAACAGGACTGTCCCGGGCAGACCGGGACGAGTCGGTCACCATGTCCAGTGTCGTGTGAGCTCTGAGAGACGTGCTTCGTGTCCGGGCCCTGTGGAGACGGATCCTCTCTTCTGTCATTTGTCTGAGACCGGGGCTGCATGTCTGTGTGCGTCTCCATCTCGGAGCCTCTGCACGCTCCGGGATGGTCTCTGTGTGGTTGTCTCTGTGTGTGTGTGAACCTCCTTGCCCACAAGCATCTGTTCTCTGGTGACCCCATCTGGTCATACCTGCCCCTTCTCCAGCTCAGTCTCGTTGCCCTCTGTGCCCTGCTGCCCAACAGAGGGGCTTGGTCCAGCCGGCCCCTCTAGCCTCCAGCCGGGCGATTCCAGAACCATGGCAGCACACTGTCCCCATTCACCCTCGCCCTCGGTGCCGCCTCCGCTGTGGCCCCGAACTCTGCTGCCTCACACTCCACACCCCCATCTGGGTCTCCGAGTCAGCACCCTCTCTCCTCCCCCAACCCTGGTCCTTGACGTCCTGCTTGCACATCCCCTGCTCAGTGAATCCTCCCCATGTCCCCAGGTTGGGTGAGCATTTCCCCCTTGGCCTCCACCTTCCCCTGAGACCCCTATGCGGTCTCACCTCCGGTGTCCGGAGCAGAGGAGACAGAGGGAGCCTTCACGGTTCACTGTGCCCTGCCAACTCCGTGTCAGGCACCGGGCTGTCATCGAATTTTCACAACCATCCTGTGAAAGGGGACCACAGCTCAGAGAGGCGGAGGCACCGGCCCAAGGCACACAGCTGGGAGGTAGTGGAGCTGGTTTCCCAGGCTGCCTGGTGGCTGCCACCTGCCCCACCCACCCACCCTGGGCCTTCTCCAGGCTGGGCCCCCCACCAAGCCCCTACATCCCAGTTTGTGTGCATGTCCCCAGTGGTCCACGCAGGCCCGGGGGGCCTAGCGGACACCCCATGAAGTGACTGCCTGCTCTTGAAAATGACAACCCAGGCTTTCATTAGTCTGATTTACACAAGAGCTGGGATCCTGTGGGCGCAGGGCCCGGGGACGGGCGGCTATAATTTATCAGGAAACTCGGCAGCCGTACCAGCGTCCCTTGCAGTGCTTGGAGGAGAAGGTAAATGATGGCCCGCATCCCTGTGTGGGGCGAAGACCGGTCCTGTTCCCGGCGCGGAGGAGCACGTGATGGGCCCTCCGCCGTCCCCCACGTGGGCTCATCCACCTGCTGCCCGGAGGTGCCACAGGGGGGTCAGCTGCCTCTCATCGATCGCCAGCTCAGGATGCCAAATGGTGCCTTTGAAAGTCCATAAAGAAAGGGACACCATCGGGGCCTGATCAATCACTGCTGCGTCCCTTGCGTGGCGCGTGCGGGCAGGGACAATGGCCGCCGGTCACGGGGCTCAGTCGCAGCGGCCGGATTAATGATCTTTGGGACAAGAGCGACGCCCACCTCCGCTCCCGCAGCCCCAGCAGCACTAGCAGCCCCAGCGCCCTGCAGCCTTCCCTAATCGAGGTGGAGAGGTTGACGAATGTGGGGCGCGGGGTCTGTGCGAGCCCCCGGGCTTCCCCGCACCCCCCCTCGCCGGCGGTGGGCAGGACAGCTGCTCTGCCTCCCAGATGTCCGAGGTGGGGGCGGGGAGGCCAGTCCCTTCCCCCTCAGCCAGGCAGCTGGGAGAGCCCTGAGAGCCGCACCTGAGGGGCCTTGCAGGGTGAGGGCTGGGGCGCAGTTCCCCAGACAAGCTCGGTGCCCCTCTCCTTTCGGAGGCGGCGCCGCAGGGTATGGGTGCTGCACGGGGTTTCTGGCCTTTGATGATGATTGCATTAGCGCTGATAACTCGAAAATTAATCTTCCTAATAAGACGCCCGCATTCCGGCAGCGCTGCAGGCCCGTCCCCCTCTCCAGGCTCCGCAGGCCCCGCAGGATGTGAGTATTTAATTAACGTCAGTCTCCTGCTCGCTGGAGTGTTTGTAAATATGATTCACGGGCGTATTGTTACCTCGCTGAGCGCCGTGGGCCCCTCTGCCTGCCAGCCTCCCTCCGCACAGCCAGCTCCTGGCAGCTGACCCGGCGGTAGAGCTGCCCCAGCCGGACTGGGCAGCCGTGCTGGGGGGGCCCGGGCCTGCACACAGGCCTCCTGCCCATCCACAGGACCCAGGGTGGCAATCAGAGGCCTCATTCACGTGGAACTTGGACTACAGTTGGTTAAAAGGCCTTGAGAAGGGCCTGACGCCCCCCAGGAGTGGTTCTGGGGAGCAGGGGATGACCCCCCCGCCCCCCTCCCCCCCGCCCCCCTCCCCCCCCCGCGAGAAGTCAGAATTCCGCCATAGACCCCACCTTCCCCGCAGTGGAGAGAAGCCAAAACAGGGTCCCAGGAGGCCCTGGCTGCAACCAGTGGGAGGGTCTTTGGGGCCCAGGTGACCTCTCACCTTTGCTGACACCTCTTGTTGCTACCTGGTGTGGGTGCCTCAGAGACAGGGAGGAGACTGGATCTCACGAGGGAGGTGGGGTGTTCCCGGCTGCTGTCATTTTGAGGGATGTACATGAAGGATTGCCCTGGGCCGCTGGAGCCTCCGGCCCACGGAAGGAGGCAGGGATGGGGCTCCCTGACTCATTAACACGGACCTATCCATCCCTGCCTGGCCCTGACACATCCATGGCAGCGTCACGCTCTGTGTGGGGGGCGGGGGCAGGGCTGTCAGGTGGGAGGGGGAACGCCTGTTTGGGAAATTCTGTCATCGTTCAGGCCACTTCAAAACCAACCTGAGGCCTGTGTGTCCTGTTTCCAGTTCCTTCAGCATCCTCCTCCCCATCCCTCCCTCGATGAGGGGTCAGCTTAGGTGTGACAAGGAAAGGGAACTGCCGGCCTGCCCACCTCAGAGACACCGGGAGTGTTAACCTAGAAACGGCCCCGTCCTGCTCTCCCTGTGTTGGGCCCACTTTGAAAAGTGAGGCCGACCGCCCCTTCGAGGGGGTCACAATGTAGGCCACATTCCTCACGTGCAGTTTAGGAAGGGCCTCTGGACACAGAGTCCAGGCTCTGGAGGGGAGGGAAGAGATCGTCGTCCAGCTGTTTCCTTCGCCCAGTCCTCCGTGGTCCAGGCCCGGGTTCTGCCTGCTTCTGCGTGGAGGTGGCTTTGGGTTCTTCAGTGGTTTTCCGCAGTGTGGTTGGCCTGGATCTCTTCTCCCTGCCTCCCACCAGAGACCATCCTGTGGGCAGACCTGCTCCAGGGACTGTGTGGCTTGATCTACCCCAAATGGGGATGGGGGTGTCTGTGGAAGTTCCTCCATCGGCTCTTGTCCAGACCCGGTGGCTGATTCCTGAGGGGATGTTGGGCAAGTCCTCGGCCTCCTCAGGCCTCTGTTTCCCCAGTGGCCCTCAGAACTCTGTCTGCCTGGACTTAACACAATGCCACTGGAACCCCAGCTCCTGCCAGCCCTCGTGGGGCTGACACTGGCCTGGGCCCAGCAGAGTCCCTGCCTGACTCTCACAGCTTCCCTGGACTCCCCTGTCCTGCTTCCTCGTATGGCTCTCTCTGGGTAAGCCTGTTTGATCTGGTTCTGTCCAGTTTGCAGCCCACACCCAGCCCGGGTCTGTCCCGGCCTGAATGTCCCCCAGGCAGCAGCGGCCTGGCCACAGCCCTCATTCATCTTCCCCAGTGGCCCGGAGACAAAGGGCCTAATGTGTGTGCAGCTGGGCCTTTCCCGCATCATCCCTCACAACCAGCACCGATAATGGGCCTCCAATGAGTCCCCCGTGGCCACCTGCTGACCAGGGGTGGCCGGGCAATGCCGCCAGCGAGCGCATGGACCCGATGACAAAGCAAGCCTCTGGGGCGAGGGGGTGGAGCGGGAGGCATGACCGCGGCCCCACGGCGAATCTCATCGCTCATTTCTGACGTGGATGCATTATGCCCCTCAAGCACCACTTGCCCCCAGACACTGAGCTGCCACATTAATTGACAGGGGAATCTGCGGGGGCAGCTACTGCAGAGCAGGACTTTGTCCTCAGAGGCCTGGCCCAGGGAGCCCTCATCTTCTGTGAGGCCGGAGCTTGGTACCCTCTGAGAGCTTGCCTCTGTTGAGGGCGTGTGTCTATGTGTGAGTGTGTGTGTGTGTGTGTGAGTGAGTGTGTGTGAGAGTGGGTCCCAGGGACACCAGGCTCCAAGTGACAGCAGGTCCATGAGTTGGCACCCAGGACTCCTGACCACCCTCCCACCCTTTCGCTCATTCTATGGGACGTTCCTGCGCGCTGTGTAGGGCTCTTGGGTGCTGCTGGGCTTCCCCGGACTCTGCAGAGCCAGGGCCCCCACCTGCAGTCTGTCCTTTCACAGCCTGGCCTCCCCTGGAACCGGGCCTGGCCTCCTTTCTTCCTGAAGACCCAGAAGGTGGCAAAGCAAATGGGACATGGTAGGTTTTGCGGGAGTGCCAGCAGCCCTGGGTGGCTACTCCCCCAAATCCCAAGGATCTGTAGTAAAGGGGCAGAGGGGTGTGCACAGAAGTGGGCATCGGACGCCTCAACGCATGCTGGCTCCACCCCAGAGTGCGCTCCCTCCGATGGCCTATGGGGTGGACACTACAAGGTGGACATACCCCATGTACTCTGGGGTCCAGCATGACACCCAAAGAAGGTGTGTACCTTCTTTGTTTATTTTTTAGTTTTATGTGTTCATGTTTAGAGAGAGAGGAAGAGAAGGAGAAAGAGAGGGAGAAAAACATCAATGTGTGGTTGCCTCTCATGCGCCCCCTACTGGGGACCTAGCCCGCAACCCAGGCGTGTGCCCGCACACTGGGAATCAAACCAGCAACCCTTTGGTTCACATTTCTGCGCTCAGTCCGGCGAGCCACACCAGCCAGGGCTGGCGCACACCTCCTTATTACAGCAGGTTCTTCATGCGGGTCAGCTACTGCACGTCAGTAACTTAAAACCACCCACGGGAGCTGTGATCACCACAGCCATTGGCACGTGCTGCGAACCAGGGTTAGCTCCTCCCCCAGGAGCCTGCTGTTAAACCTTGGCCAGCACACCCCTGGAGCCCTGCTCCTCCTCCCTGTACTCCTCCATCCAAGTGGGCACCCCCCCCACCTTCCTCTCACCCTCACTCACCAGCCTGCCCTGTCTCCTTCTCTGCACACTGTGGTGCCGGCTCACAGCTTCCACACCCAGTTCTGCAGACCTCCTGGGCCACAGCCTCCCCCTGGCAGGCCCACCATGCTGGGCTCTCTGGCTTACCTGCCTAACTTTGCTGCTTCCTAGGTCAGCAGGTAAATGACCAAGAGGCTTGCAAAGTCGTAATGGGTCTGGCTGCAGCAGAATTCTGTGAGCTGTTGGGCGTGACCAGCCTCTATCTTTCTGATGCACAGGGCCCAGTCCTTCAGCCGCACTTTTACTTCTCTGGGCTTGGGACTCAGTCTTTCGGCATAGGAGGGCTCCTACCCATTTTCTGAGTGTTTTGGCCTCCATTTTCTGGGTGAGGAACTGGAGGCCCTGGAGGTCTTTGCTTGAGGTCCCATAATGACTCAGCAGCAGCTAGTCCCAGCCTCCGGTCTGCAGGTGCTGAGGAGGGCGGCAGGTACCTGCTACTCCCCATCTCCTTCAGCAAACCCCCGCCAAGTGGCCAAGAGCAGGCAGAGACTGCCACTGTGTGGCCACCCGTAGTAAAGTCCTAGGTTGGTAGCTCCATTGCTTAGACTGTCCAAGTGGAGAACCGGTTCCAGGTACTTCTCTGGCTCAGCACCCCTGGACCCGCTGGGAGAAGACTCTGAAGGGCACTCTGAGTGTTTGGATTTCTGCCCCCCTCCCGTTTCCTTCCTGTGACCTGTTTCCCACCTTCCCCTCTCCTAACCCTGTGGAATGGGGAATGAAAAAACTAATAGCCATCCATCTCCCAGTGGAGCCCGAGTTCCCATTCTCATGCTACCTGTTGGCTGAGTGACCCTGGAGAAGTCACTGCGCCCCCTAGCGGTGAAACAGGGTGAACCCCGACGCGGAGGTGTTACCACGGGTACTCTGTGTTTGTACCTCTGTTGTAGCTCTCCAAATGTTTAAAACCAACACAAAACTGTGGAGATGCCCGGGTCTCCCGAGTGGGGTTGTGTACTCCAGACGGTGAACAAGCCCATCCCCTGGGGTATAGGAAGGAAACATTAGACCCTCTGATTACATTTATTATCTCACCCTTTGTATTTGCTTTATTATATATAACTGTATTAGCAGAGTAGCACATACACACGATTTATAATGTGCAGCATGTATGTGCAAATAATTTAACAACATGTATGTGTGGTCACTGGTCACTGTGCAACATGTATGTGGGGTCCCTTGACATTTTTCCATATATGTAGATATAAAACAGCTGTTTTTTTAAACAACACAACTTTACTATTCATGATACACTCTTACGTCTTCTATTTTTTAATGTAGTCTGTTTCTTTTGGGGGAGCTACATAGTTGTATTCTTGGTTGACAAAAACTGACTTAATACCCAAAACAATTTGCTCCAACTGGAAATTAACAGTAGCGGATTTGGAAGCAAGCGAACAGAGGGTGAAAGCCTCAAGTTTTCTGACAACAGATAAAAGGCATAAACGCGACCGGTGTGCTTTTACAATAATCTGGAGGAGGGGTATGTACACTTGCATTGATATTTGTCACACTAAGAGGTTGTGACTTGAATTTTTCAGAACAAATCTCTATTTTTCTGAAAATTGTTAAACATCAGAACCGGGAAGTCATCAGGTTTAGTCCAATAGCAGAGCAGAAACGGAGAAACCCGAGACCGCACCTGCGGCCGTAAGAACCTGAACCTGGGCCTTGGGAGCAGTTCCCGGGGCTCCGCCCCTCGGGGAATGGGCGGGGAGAGGCGTGGTCTCCCCCGCCACCCGCCGGTTTCCACCCACTTCCCCCCTCCAAGGTGGCTGGGTGTCCGCAGGGGGCGCTGCGGCACGCGCCGGCGCCCTGGAAGCGGGCGAAGTGCCCCACCTCCTCGTGAGTTCATCACCGTGCGTCGCGGTCGCGCCGAATGCGTCGACGTGCGCCCGGGCTGTACGACTGGGCTTGAGTCGGTGAGTCTGGATTCCGGGCCGGTAGGGGTGCCCGTCGTCTGGGCCGCTGATGGCCCAGGCGGGAGGGCGAATCCGCCAGGGTGGACCCGAGGCTGCCCCCAAGCAGAGCTGCTCCCGGCAGCGGGCCAGAGATGGCTTCTGTGACTGTTTACTCTGCTGCCTCGCGGGGTGCATCCTGGGAATGTTCGGTGCAGCCCAGAGATTGGGGCTGGTGTCTTTGCGGGACAGGTGCCTGTCCCAGGAGATGGAAGGACCGCCCTAACCGAACTTTTCCCGAGAAGAGCCATGCTCTCTCCCTAGATAGCGAGCCTCCCATCACCGGACAGGTCCAAGCGCAGCCGGGTTCGCTGTGCTTCAAGTCCCGTTTGGTGTGGTGGGTCATTCATGCCAGAGCGCTCCCACCCAGGCACGAGGGGTGCCTTTTGGAGACGCAGAGGTGCGAGTCTGAATCCGCTTAAGGAATTGTGAGAAAATTGCCTAAAGAGAGAAGGGGGCAAAAGCGGGCTTTGGGGTCCCCTGGGTTCTGAAGTTCTTGCTACCAGAGACTGGTGTAGGGGGTGATATAGCTTGGTGCCCTCTAACGTAGCTTGTATCACCTACTGTCAGACCGACTTTGGGGACGCTTCCTTCACAGCTGTCAGTCTCACTTCCCGTGTCAGGAAGGAGATGATAATAAGAAAACTTACCGAATGGGTTTTCTTACTGAAAATGAGGGTTAAGTGAGCTAACCCAAGTGTATGGGCCCGACTCAGTACATCCTCAAATGTGACTCCTTGATGGAATCACGCCATTGTGTGAGGAGGCTGCTTCTTGGAGGCTGGCTTCCTGCAAGTCCCCTACCCTTTCCTCCTTTCCCTCTGTTGCTGCGAATGAGGAGAGGGGATTGGAAGCAGGGAGGGCTGGGCCTGAGTAGAGGTCCAATGCCAGTCACTTTGGCAAAACTGTCCGTCCTACCCTGGGCAGCACTGGCTCTTGGGTCGCAGATGAATTGAGCACCACCAGCTTGGATGTGATCTTGACAGGCAAGAGTTATTTAGATATATTATTTGGGGTTCTTTTTTTGTTTGTTTGTTTTTTCTGTATTCTTGGAAAAACTTCACAGTACACTTTTGGGATTTGCAAAGTTAAAGCAAGTAACCTGAACGCCTTAGCTGTGTGATATCTTTTGCTCATGAATAGAATGAAGAGGGCCATGAACAAGAGTGAGAGGAAAAATTGCATCCTTATGTGCTCCAACCCCTAATTGAAATTTAGCATTTTTTTCAACGATAAATGTAGGCAACAAGTCATAATATTAACAGTGCTACTTTGTCCCTAAAAGAAATCACAATTATTTTCATATGCAAGGATAACGTGTAAGCACATCACAACTTTGAAATTATGGTAGTTACTGGGCTTGCGGCTGGGTATTGTTACATCATGTATTACTAAAAAGTGACATGTTATACTCTCACAAGTTTGTTTTAGATAAAATTTCAGCATACAGTTGCTCATTATTTTCAGTGTCTGTATTTAAATGTGTCTGTGTGATTTATATAGTGTCTGTATATTCAGGGTCAGTGTCAAACTTGCCTATGAGTGAAAATTTATTGGTAGCCCCCAAACCAGGATTTAGGGTGCTTTTGCGCTCTTCTGAGGATGTGTGTGAGGTGGTGAGAAGTTCAGGTCACCTGTTGCACATGTGACATCGGTGAACAGGGAGGTGCTCACATCTGCTTTCTTGTTCAGCTCACACTGTAAACAGGTGCCCTTTTCCAGTCTTTGTAGCACCACAATCTGTGCATATTTGTGCTTTTTTTTGGTGTTCACTGTTTACACTAGCCTCCAAGCACAGTGCCAAAGTGCTGTCATATTGTTTCTAAGTGTGGAAAGGCCCTGCTGTGCCCTGCAGAGGAAATGGGGGTGTGAGGTGAGCTTCGTTTAGGCATGCAGAGTGCTGCTGGCCAGGAGCTCAGCATGAAAGAATTACCAATGCATAGTAAGTAAAGTGTCTTTACAGAGAAACTCACACATAACAAAGCTACGTGTTGATTGGCTAACAAAAATGTTGTTGCCAGAAGCTTGCAGGACCTAACCCGATATTCCCCCTGGGAGCAAAAGAAGATTAAAAGGTCCTTTGGTTTTATTTCTCTGATGAACAGGAAGGAACAGAGACTGGTCCCTCTGTGGTCAGACTTGGGGAGAAGAAAACATGGGAGGGGTAAGGTGTTAGTCAAGCCCCTGGGCTCCAAGGGGCTTGTGACAGGAACTCCTGGGACTGACTCATAGAAAAGGGCCAGGGCACATCCCTGGCAAAGGGTTGCCTGATTTTTTTTTTAAAGATTTTATTTATGTTTAGAGGGGAAGGGAAGGAGAGAAGGAAAGAAATATCAATGTATGGTGGCCTCTTGTGAGTCCCCTGCTGGGAACTGGCCCGCAACCCAAGCATGTGCCCTGACTGGGAATCGAACCGCGATCGTGTCGTTCGCAGGCCCGTGTTCAATCCACTGAGCCACACCAGCCAGGGCTGGTTGCCTGATTTTCTTAGTCAAGGGGAACCTCCTGTAGCCCCCTCTGTCCTGGTGACACCCCATAACTGAAAGCCTTGTGTTGTTTCCACAGAGCTATCTGGCCTTCGGCCCTTCATCCTTGGCTAAGGAAATGACCAACCAGGTAAGGCTGAAGTGAGGAGAGGACACCAGTGGGTCTGTTAGGCAGGTGTGCGACTGCAGTGGGGAATCGAGGGTCCAGGCCTGCTCTGCCTCTGAAGGGTGGGTGCGGGGGCACCAGCGGAGCGCACACACCTGGAGGAGGATTATGTTATCTCAGTCTCACCAGGTTACGGAGGAATTGAGGAACTGAAGTGAATTTGTACACAAAAACCAAAAAACAAAGACCAGGAAAGGAGAGACATCTTTCTAATAAGATTAGGGACAAAGTTAACAGGTTATTCTGTAGGCTGTACAGTATTATCCAATTGCAAAAATTAAGCTGCAAAGTGGACTCTGAGCTTCCTGGTGGCCAGAGTACATTTATTAGTCTGTTTCCTTAGAACTAATTTTTTTCTGGTGTGGCTCCAAATCCTGCATGAGCAGGAGCCCAGGAGCTGGCAGGAGGGGAGGGCGACGCCGTGGAGACCGGGTCTGCTGGGGCAAGCGTTTTAGGCCGGGGATGTGAGACGTCTGAGACCTGACCATGGGTCTAATGTGGCTTCTGTTCCTTTTCAGTACAGTATCCTCTTCAAACAAGAGCAAGGTAAGCAGCCTGCTCATTTGAGCAAATTCACCCGTGAAAACAGTGTTGTCTCTGGTGTCTCTTGAGATTCTTGTCACGCTGACCAGACACCCAAGTGTACTCGCTTTGTGGCAAAATTGGCAGAGGCAGATGAAGACAAATACACTTAAAAACAAGCAAACAAACAACAACAAAAATCAAAGGCATTCAGATGACAGGCTGGAGAGCTCCCGGCTGAGGATGTGGCCGTGAGCTTCCCAGCTGCCAGGTGAAGCAGGGAAATGCGCCAAGTGTCGGCTCATTGGGAGGGTGAACTGGAGCCTGGCCCTGAACTCAGAACTTGCTTCGGAGGTCTTCACTCAGCCCACAGAGGACTTTTGACCTTAATGACAGCGGAGGATGTGACAGTGAGGTGGGAAGCACCAAGGACCGCAGCAGTGGCAGTGGGGATGGCAGCAGGGGCAGGTCCAAGTCCCCGCCAGGAGTATGGCTGGCCCGTGACAGTGGGCGTCGCACCTGGAAAGGGGGTGGCGGCCTCTCTGCACGCATCTCAGCTCTTAGCACAGCGCAGATGAGTTAGGAAAGGCCCGGAGGAACGTGTGGGATGGCTGACGAACGCTCTTCCGCACTAGGCAGCTGACATTCACGTGGTCTGAAGTTCAGGCTAAAGCATTCGTCCACCGCAGTCGGAATGGGCGACCGGGGCTAATCGGGCCTCAGCAAACAAACAACATCCAGCAACATCCAGTCTGCAGCCTGGGATGCAGCCAGTGCCACCCTGCTCGCGCCGGGTGGGGATCGGCAGAGCCGTGATGCTGTGACTCGCAGTTGGGTGCAGTGCCCTCACGTGCACAGCTTGCAGGGGTGTCCCCGCAGAAGTGCATCCAGGCAGGAAGAGCGCCTCCACGCACACCGCCACACTCACACTCCCGCCAGGGCTGCAGGCCCAGTGTGGGGCCCACAGGGGCAGCCTCCACACTTGCAGCTCCAGGGGGACTTCAGTTATTGGGGAGATTGGCTTTGATTTCCAGCTCTGCCCTTCTTGGCTTTTGAGCTTGGCTGAGCTGCTGGGCCTCTCCAGGCCTCTGATTCCTCATCTGTAAAAGGAGGTGATGTTAACAGTGCTTCCTTCCTAGGGTTGTGGTGGCGAGTAAGTGAGGAAATACAGAAGGACTGATGTCGGAACCGGCCCATCGAGAATAACACAGCTCGTGTGGGGGCCGCAGCAGGTGCTTGCGTGCAGACCTCTGCTGCTCACGTGAGCTGCCTGCTGCTTCCCAGAGACCTGGCAGGTCGCCGTTAGCAGGTTTAGGTCTCTCTTCTGGGCGGTGCAGGAGGGCGCCCCGCCGGCTCTGCTCGTTTTGGTCCAGTGGTAGTAGCCATTTCGGACAGACACATGCTGGACAGCGTGTCCGAGTGGACCAGTCAGACCACTGGGGGACTGCCACCCACCTGGCAGATGTGCCTTGGGCAGGTGGCTCCTTCAGAACCTCCTGTTCTCACGTGTGGCTCCGCAGTTGTAGTAAAAGCTCTGGGAAGGGCACTTCGTGAAACAGGAAGCAGACAGGTGGGTTGGCCTGAGAATTGTTATAACCGCATTTAGCTCCATTTTATTTAGCACATTCAGTTTAGAAGTTGCATGAAGTCTCTTTAAGTGACTTTTGTGTGTGTGCGGTAAATTTTAATCCAACCATTTGGATAAATGACTTTTTAATGTTTTCTATTCTAGCCCATGACGATGCCATTTGGTCAGTGGCCTGGGGGACAAACAAGAAAGAAAACTCTGAGACAGTGGTCACGGGGTCCCTGGACGACCTGGTGAAGGTCTGGAAATGGTGAGCACCCTCGCCCCTAACATACAGCCTTGGAAGTTGGGGCTTGGGGGTTTGCTTCCAGGCTCCCAAGTGAGGTCAGGAAAGTACGCACTGTCATGTAGGCAAGAAAGCAGTGGGTGTGTGGGGGTGTGACAGAGCAGCTCGTCTCTCCTTTGCCTTCCTGTTACTCAGTGCTGAGCCCAGTGGTATTTTAGAAAAAGGCCCATGGTCACAGTGTGGCTGCTCGTGGTGTGCAGGGCCTCCTCGTGCGTCTCTGCTCCCCCACTTCTCAGACCCTGGGGGGCATGGTCAGGTGCCGGGCACGGTCGGTTGTGTGTGAAGAAGTCCATTTCTTTGTCCCCCATCGAAGGTGTGATGAGAGGCTGGACCTGCAGTGGAGTCTGGAGGGACACCAGCTGGGCGTGGTGTCCGTGGACATCAGCCACACTCTGCCCATCGCTGCGTCCAGTTCCCTTGATGCTCACATTCGTCTCTGGGACTTGGAAAACGGCAAACAGATCAAGTCCATCGATGCAGGACCTGGTAAGAGTTCCCGGTCAGGCGTCTGGGGCCCGAGCACAGCCCCTCGGAGGCAGTGCTCCGCATCTGCTCGAATGAACACCATCATCCTTTGGGAGTAAAGCTGGATATTAAAGAGAGCTGTTGGATGAATAGGTCTTTGTTGATCGAGTATTTTTAACTTAACTTGCTTTTTAAAACAAACATTTCATAAGATATGTGATAGAGCTAAATGATTCATCATTACTTTGAAGGTGTGCATTAAAATTTGCAAGAAACTTTTATTTTAAAACTCCCCCTGGAATATGGAGCTGGCTCCTCTGTGCTGGGAGCCACTGTCCACCAAGAGTCCAGGCCTCTCCTTCACTGTCCTGTGGGCTGAGCGGGGCACCAGGTCCCTGGTCCTTGAGCCCCAGGATTGAGGCAAGGGACCTGGGAGTCTTTCTCTCCTTTCCCTCTGACCCAGCTGGCCCTGGTTCTGGCAGGTGCAGGAGGAGAGGGCTGAGGGCCCGTGGGACAAGGCCTGGGTGGCAAGTGGACAGCTGGGTCATTCCTGCATCTGGGCCCTGGCCATACTGGCTTCCAGAGCCCTGTGCATCTGAGAAGAGAAAGGCTAACATAGCATCCGTGACCCACAAGGAGGTACAAACCGCGCAGGCAGGAGTCTGCAGCCAGTCCGTCCAGGCAAAGGACGGGGCCGTTGAAAGCAACTCAGTTGTCCCGGAACACTAGCTGATTTGCCTTCTCACAGTGCCTCTTCCCAGCCCTGTTCCCTGTAAATCTGTGGAAAATGCTTGGTCACACTGTGGTTTTCTGTAAGAGTATTTCTAGTCCATCTCCCTTCATTTGCAGTCTTAGGTAGGTAAAATGTCACCTCTCTAATTTCACTCTGAACTTAAGTACACAGCTCAGCGAGTGTTAGTGACAGATGGTGCCTGTGAGGCCGGCCCTCCGTTCTGTGCCCTCCCCTCGTGCCTGTTTATGGTCCATCCGTCGCCCTGTCAGCCTCAGGCAGCCACTTGTCTGCTTTCTGTGTCTAGAGTGTCGCGTTTTTGAAAAGTTTCATGAAGGTGGAATCGTATGGTCTGGCACAGCTCGCTCCTTCTCAGGCGTGATGTGTTCCGGGTTCCTCCGTGCTGAGGCACGGAGCAGCTGTTCGCTCCTCTTTGTTGTCCAGACTGTCCCCCTGTGCGGAGGCCCCGCACTTAGTTCGTCGGTTCCCCAACAGGGGACACCGGCTACCTCCCAGTTGGTGACGCTGAGTGAAGCTTCGTGCACACCCGTGTGGAAGCCTCGGCACAGAGCTGGCTTTCTTCGTCTCTGGTGGGTTCCTGGCAGTGCAGTTGCCTGGTGTTAAGGAAAGCGGTTTCACTTCAGAAGCTATCAAGCGTTTTTCAGAGTCGCTGTACCATTTAATGTTCCCACCAGTGTTCTAAAAGTTTTTAAAATCTTAGTTAAGGTCACATCTTTTCTCATGGTAGTTTTCTTTGTTTGTTTGTTTCCTATGCAGTGGATGCCTGGACTTTGGCCTTTTCTCCTGATTCCCAGTATCTGGCCACCGGGACTCATGTAGGCAAAGTGAACATTTTTGGTGTCGAAAGTGGGAAAAAGGAATATTCTTTGGACACGAGAGGAAAATTCATTCTTAGCATTGCCTATGTAAGGAAACGTTGCTCTCTTGTCTCTGCTTCTCTGCGTTCGCCCTCCCAACCCGCTGTGTTTGTTCCGCGGGGCAGGGCCCAGGGGCTTGTCGGACGCTGCCGTCTGGCCGGTGGGTTGCCTGCTGGGCAGGGCTGGCTCTACGTGGGGTCTCATGCGTTCCCCATGTGTTGTGTGCGCAGAGTCCTGATGGGAAGTATCTGGCCAGTGGAGCTATAGACGGAATCATCAATATTTTCGACATCGCAACCGGAAAACTGCTGCATACGCTGGAAGGTGCGGCTCGTCGCTTCCTTTTGTGCAGATGGGGATGTCGGGCCCCAGCGGAAGCAGTGTTGCTTCACTGAAGGGCGGAGGAGCAGTAGGTCTGCAAGGTAGCCGTCTCGGAAACCGGGGGTGCCTCCGGGTTTCAGTTCCGTGACTGCAGGCATCACCTAGAGCGTCAGCTGCGGAGAAGTGGCTCCAGGAGGAGGGGCCTGGGTCATATGGACGATTCCAGAACACGAGGAGGCTGGGTCCAGTCTGCACCCTCCTCTCTGATGGAAGCGGCTCGGTGTCATTGGGAGGGACAAAGCTGGTGGGAAGCACATGTGAGGGGACGGGAAACGGTGGTCACCAGGTTAACGAGGGCCTTTGTGAACTGCAGGCCATGCCATGCCCATTCGCTCCCTGACCTTCTCCCCGGACTCCCAGCTGCTCGTCACTGCCTCAGACGATGGCTACATCAAGATCTACGATGTGTGAGTCACCCTCTGGGATGCAGGCTTCTCCCCTGACACCGGTGCCCGCTTGTCTCTTCTTGTTGTTGTTAAAGACTTGTGCTCGGGTCGCGGGGGGCCTCTCCTCCCCATCAGGCCTTCCTGCCTGTGAGTGCAGAGAGTCCTGCAGGGAGGCGTGTGTGGATTACCTGCTGGGATCAGAGACTCGCTGTTGTGTTTTGGGCGTCCTGTCTCTTGCGGGACCCACTGGTTGTAAATTCTTTGGGGTAGGTAAGCAGCATGAAGATGGGGAGACAGAGCCCTGGGCTGTAGCTGCCCGGGGTGATGGCCGAGAGTTCCCAAGGGGTGGACCACTCCCGCTGGCACCGCTCGGCCCCAGGGGCAGCAGGTCCGGGTCAGGGAGCCCTTTGTCATTGGGGTTTGACTCAGGTAGGGACAGGAGTCGATCATCCTCTTTGATCAATGGTTCTCTGAAGCCTGGCATTTCCCATCAGCCTCAGTCCCACACCCGCTCCCCCAGGACTCCCTCTGAGGTGGCAGATATGGGTCCTGACACTTTGACTGGGCACTGCGGTCAGCATGCCTCTGGCTCCCAGCTCCCAAACCTGGCATTGGGATCCACGGGGCATGTGCCCACAGTCATAGCCATGGGAGTCGGGGCAGCGCCCCTTCTCACTGGTTTTGATAGACCTGGAGTCAGAGCTGCAGCTGCCGGGGAGCCGCACCAGGACGTGCTGCCCAGAGCGGTGGGCGGCTCTCGGGCTGGGCCGTCCATGGGAGCAGAGCCCGTGCGGCCTGGAGGGCCCAGCTCTCATTTCTACAGGCCTTCATTGCCGAGCCCCATCCTCACTCCCTGCAGCCCGTGCGGTGGCCGCAGGGAGTAGCGCCCCTGCACTGTGGGAGCGGGACCCGGCTGAGGTGGGGTACCGACTGAAGACCTGGAGCTTCCCACGGAGGCTGCATCCTATCCTTGTACCTACCCCCGGGGGGTTGTTCACAGGCGTGAAACCGCAGTCAGGCCTTCGGGTGGCTCTCCTGTCGTAGGTCATTTGACTTCACTTTTTTAGAAAGGGAGAACGGCAGTAGCAGTTACACTCGCACTGCCCCTGGTCAGGTGAAAATGGACTGTGCAGGTGAGCCGCAGAGGCGCTGGCCCCGCCTGGAACCTGCTGCTGTCCTCAGCCTCCCGTCGTCGGAGCCGCCTACTGAGCCCCTGGAGTTCGGCTCCCCCTCTGTTTTGACTTCTAAGCACTCCGCTTGTCATGGGTCTTACTGTCAGCGACACTGACCTGTTTTGGGTTAATGCCACTGTGAAACTGACTTTCTGTGGTGCATGATGCCCTTTCCCTGAAAAGGGGGTTGTAGATCTACTGATGTTATTATCGAGGCCAGCAGATTGGGTCCAATTAAACAGGCAGAGTTAATGATGTACCTTCAGTGACTTGCTCCGGAGCTAATGACATCTCTATTTTCTCTGACACTTGCTCCTTTCAGACAACACGCCAACTTAGCTGGCACGCTGAGTGGCCACGCATCCTGGGTACTGAACGTGGCGTTCTGTCCTGACGACACTCACTTTGTTTCCAGGTATGTACGATCCTTAGCCCTTCCTCAAAAGTGTGAACTGCCTTAAAATTTACAGAAGGTGTGGCCTGTTTTTTATTCAGTGGCCTTTGTCCTCTGCAGTGTGTTTTATTTTTCGGTTGTGAAGTTAGTTGCCCTTAGCTGGAACAAACATGGATTCTTTTGAACAGTTCAGCTCTTAGTTTTTCCTTATAAACTGAGGATTCTGCCTTCAGGGCTTTAAGGATGTGAGACTGCCGGATGAGAGTGCCGGGGCCAGGCAGGGGACAGCGTCAGAGGTGGCTGCTCTGGGAGCAGATGGCCGCCCCTGCGGAGTCCACGCCCTGGCCAGCTCCTGGGTGAATGCGGACAGGGTGCAGCGGAGCGAGAGGGTAGGGTTTTTGGTCACGAGTCCTTCCAACTTCAGACCAGTCTGAGAGCTTTGCTAATACGAATGTTTCCTTTTTTAAATAGTTCATCGGACAAAAGTGTAAAGGTCTGGGATGTGGGGACGAGAACTTGTGTTCACACCTTCTTTGACCACCAGGATCAGGTAGGACATCGGTGACATTGCAGTTCTTTGTGGCCTGCTCGCATTGACCGACCACTGCGCTAAACGCTCTCCTTTCCTCGCCGCCCGAGTCATCGGGCCAGTGGACCCGGCACCAAGCTGCTGCCGCTCAGACGTCCTGCAGCCTGTGTCCTGTGCGCACTCTCTGGGCAGCGCTGGGCACGTGTAGGCCAGGGAGCACGGTGCCAGACGCGCAACCTCTAAACGCCGTTTGGAAAACACTTTGGTGGTGTCTGGGCCCCTCACCTGGGGTGGCCCGGCTGGGGCGGCTGGGGAGAGGCCTTCCTGTTCAGAAGTTTCTGCTGCTTGAACAGTCATCACTTGTCATTGTGGGGCCTGTCCAAGGAGATGATTTGTTTAATTTTTTAAAAAGGTTTATTTTTATAGAGAGGGGAAGGGAGCGAGAAAGAGAGGGAGAGAAGCATCCGTATGCCATTGGCTCCCTCTCGCTGGCACCCTTCTCAGGACCTGGTCTATAACCCAGGCATGTGGCCTGACTGGGAATTGAACCTGCGACCTTTTGGTTCCCAGGCCAGAACTCAATCCACTGAGCCCTACCAGCCAGGATGGAAATGAAAATAGAGTAAGGATGTTTGTTTGCAAAGAATAAAGAAAGGCATTAGCAGAACTTTTTTCTTTTACTTTATTTACAGGTCTGGGGAGTAAAATACAATGGAAATGGCTCAAAAATTGTGTCTGTTGGAGACGATCAGGAAATTCACATCTACGATTGTCCAATTTAAACGTCAAGATTTTCCATGCTGATGCTGCCGAGAGAATGTACAGAGAGAATGTACAGATTGAACATAACATTCCTTATCTTTGTAGCTTGTTTCAAAGAAATACAGCATTTATTATAGCAGAAACATAAACTTTGTAGATACAGTATAAACCTTTTCATGTTTTATTGGAAATGCTGCTCATAACATTTGTTCTTAGTGCAAACACCAGATTCTCAAACATGCTCCTTTTCCTCGCGCCGTTTTGCTGGCACACGGTGAGTGGAGTCGGCGTTGTTATGGGAAAGTGACTGTCAGTCTCCCACGGAGATCCAGGTACCCACTGATCCGGGTACAGCTTAGAAATACTGGCTCGCCCCCAGGGTGCCAGGAGGTTGAGTCGTGCAGAAGCTGTGACGAGGAAGAGGCTGTACTGCAGGAAACATTGGACTGGCTGGGTACGTCCCTCTGTCCTTCCTGTGTGGACGTCCTTCCATTTGATGAACTAGTAATGGCCTCGCCACACTCTCTCTGCTTCACTCTGCTGATTTCAGACAAGTCTCCAGCTCGCTGGTGGACATTGTTGCCTCAGCAATGTACAGGCTCCCGCCCGCGCCTGCTGCCCACTCCTGCCCCACCCGTTGGCCCCGGCACCTGTGCCTGAGATTGGTCTGTGTGTGAACGGGAGGTGTGCACAGCCGACACTGGAGCTTGCTCTCATTGATCATAGCGGCACATGCCTGTAAGTCAGGCCCTGTGCCCTGCTTCTCTCTCCTGCCCCCCTGCCCTGCTCACCCCGCTGTGACCGTACAGGCCATGGTCCTCCCACAGTCTGCCGGCGACAAGGCTCCCCCGCACCCTGCCACCCTTTCCCATTACTCTCAGTCTTCATAGCCGTTGTCACTGCCTGCTGGTTGTGTCTGTCCCCCAAATGAAGCTCCATGTGTGGAGACTTCATCCCATTATATCGACAAGCTGGCACATAACGCTGTTCGTTTGAGGTCCGGAAAATAAAACACCAAAGCCCTTTGTCTCTCATACCAGCTCAACTTTAATTTTAAAGTGACAAATGTACAGGTGGAATAAATTTGAAGCAACACCCTCCAGATTCCATTCACATGAGAAGGAAGGAGCCAAATGTAACTGTGCCCCATCGCCCACTAAACAGCTCTCTGGAGATCGTTTGTGAGGAAGTCGCAGCACAGGAACAGGGCGCCCTGCAGGTGTGGTCCGTCTGTACACTGACGTCCACATGGGCTCCATCGGAAGCACAGGTTTTATGTCTGTCCTGACCAGTGATCACAGTGGCACCGCAGGCTCTTCCACACCCACGTCAAGCAAATTGCTTGGCCTCCCAGGGGGGGCCCCCAGTGTGTACCACACTCGCAGGAGCCGTGTGTCCCAGTGAGTGCACGTGACGAGTGGCCTCTGCTTTAGCCTAGCAGCTCAGAAGGTAGCTTTTCTTTGCGACTGTTTTGGGAAGGACAGGAGTGACGGCTCCAAGTTGAGGGAACCCCCCATTTAAACTGGCCTGCCTGCCAGGACTGAAAGGACACATCCTGAGCAGGAAGCCACCTCTGTGGCTGAGTGGCGGGAGGCACCGTGCTTCAGAAGGTGCGGAGTCTGGGCGGGTCAGGTGGAACACAGACGTCGTGTGCCCCTCCAGACCCCCCAGGTGTCCAGGAAGCGCCAGGGGCAGGCCACCTGCATTATTCAGTGGCTGCACTGAGGCTGCTGGGGACACGGAAGGTTTCATTTTCTTCACAAGGAAGCACTTTGGTGGGCAAGCATTCCAACATTTGTTGACAGAAAAGCATTAAAACCATCAGAAAGGTGCAGGAGGCACAAGGCAAACAGTTACATCCATGTTTCACTGAAAACACAGGTCCGTCCTCACCACGAGGTCACAGGAAGCCTCCAGGAGAGGTGATCAGACACACTGACACTCCATTCCATTCACTCGGGTGCAGAGCGCTAGGAACCATGGTGGCCGAGGCCCAGTCCGCCTGGACCAGGCACCGCAGCCAAGGCGAGTCCACAGACGCGCCTCTGCTCTCGAGGAGGGTCAGCTGGAAGCCAGACTCGGATGTCATGTTAGCAGCCCTGAGATCAGCTTCCCTCCGTGCCTCTGCCCAGGAGGGAAGGAAAGCGACCCAGACCGGGGGTGGGCCAGGCCCCAGGCCCCAGACGGAGGGCTGCGGCCTGAACTGCGTCTGTGGGGGAACGAAGTCGGGCAAAGCCTCGACGAGCTCACCACGTCAGTGTGGTCGCTGGCCTTGCCGTGGATCCCAAACATGGAAATAAACTGATTCTGTATGCAGAGTGGAGGTGGTTTACACTTAAAACGTTTAAATATAATTAAGTTATAACAGGTTACAACCAAAAGAAAACCCAAAAGACACTCAGCCATTGAGAATGCTGAACACATACACAGGACACCCCGACCAGGCTATCAGAGCGATGCTGTTTTCACTGTGCTGACCTCACACTCGCTGCGTGCTCGTGCAGCGGGGCCGTCAGGCTGTCTGGCACTGCACCCCGGCCCGCGGCCCGTCGTCGTCCTCCTCGTAGGCCTCCCGGTGCTGGCGCCAGCTCTGGTCGTTGGGGTCAAACTCCTGCAGCTCCACTTGGTCCATGTCGTCTGTGACCCTCACCTTCTGCCGGGGGGGCAGCAGAGCTTCTAGCTGAGAAAGCCTGTCTTGAGGAAGCCAGTGTTTTTCGGGAAAGATTACCTGTAAAAGGCGATGGGAGAGAGCAGGAGGTGTGTGTTCCCTTCCCAATGAAGCCCTTTGCTCTGTCCCATGAAAACCAACAGGTGAACTCACCAGGAACTGGATGATCAGGCTGCCCTTCTCCAGGGGCGCTTTGTAGATGGGCATTCCCTCGTTCCGCACGCATTTCAGGTCCCCATGCTTGACCACCTCACCTGCCGTGGGAAAGGTTCAGCTACAAGATGGGGGCGGAGGGAGCCCTGAAGGGTCAGACTCCCACCCTCCAGCCTTACATCTCAGATGGCCACAAGAAAAGTTGCCCCCGGGGCGGGGGTCTAGGGTGCGTGGGTGGCTTAGCCTCCACCACACCTGTGCAGACATTCTGTGGCATGGACAAGGGACCTTAAGTGTATTCTGAGGCAGCTTCAAGCCAAGGTGCTAGCCTGACCTCCCCTCTTCCACATGCCTGCCATCCCCTCAGCCCCTCCCAGGCAGGGGCACTGGTGCCCTTGCAAACTCTCGCCCTCCCGAGAGCTGGGAGCCTGGTGTCTACCCAAGCTGGTGGGCTGACCAAACTCAAGAACCTTTTTGGTTCCTCAAGTAGCTCCCTCCAGCTCCCCCAGGTAGTGCAGACAGTCCTATGGATGCCTGCGAGGGTACACTGAGAGGTCCTTCCTCAGGAAAATTCTGTTTTTAAAATGTCTCTTGCATGCAGTCGCCAACATTGAGGCTGGAGGAACATGTGGATGGATCACAAATAACCACTGACTGAAAAACACTTCTCATCCGCCAGGTCTTCCTCCTATGCAAAAATTAAGTTTAAAATTCTAGCCTCACTGGCAATTTCCAGGTAGAATCTTAGTACACTTGCATTGATATTTGTCACACTAAGAGGTTGTGACTTGAATTTTTCAGAACAAAGCTCTATTTTTCTGAAAATTTTTAAACATCAGAACTGGGAAGATTCCCGTTTGAGGCTCTTCCCCCTGCTCCCACTGTGAGATTTTTTTCTAGGAGATTATTTTAAAATTAATAAATTTTCCAAGCCATTAACGGGGACTTTAAACCTAGAGAAAATCTAGTCGTAATGTATGTAACAGAGTGCAGCCTTTCGGGTGAGACCAGGCTCCGTGGCCAGTAGTTTCAAGGCAAACGTACTGGCAACGACGACGGGCGCACACGTGAACCGTTACCTGATTTGGACGTGATGACGAGGACTCGTTCGTCCAGTGTTTGTATGGTCTTCTTGAAGCCGCAAAGGGCTTCAGAAAGCTGGATCTTCATTTTCATGATCAAGTCATGGCCTCGCCTCTGAAAGACACTGTGATCCTTCTGGTCCAGCACGATGATGACGTCCCCGGGCTCCAGCTCGGGCTCCTGGTCGCCTTCTCCGTGAAAGACTATCTTCTGCCCATCCTTCATACCTGCGGAACATTGTCCCTCCCTGATGCGCCATTTCTCTCAGAAACCACACTTCGTACAGAGCACCAAGGGGCACGCCCTCACCTTTGTCAACGTGCACCTCGATGATCTTCTTCTCCCGGACCACCTTGGCGCCCTCGCAGCTCTCGCAGCGGTCCTTGGGGTTGATGCGCTCGCCCTGGCCCTTGCACTCGATGCACATGGTCTGGATCTGCTGCACCATGCCCGGCCCGATCTGCTGGATGTGGACCTGCATCCCGCGGCCCTTGCACAGCGGGCACTTCTCCACCGAGCCCTTCTTCCCGCCGACACCTGCGGACAGGGTGGGTGGACAGACGAGAGCTGAGCTCTTCCCAGAGGCACGGCTGCTGTGGGACCACCGTGGGGGATAAACCGCCACTTGGACTATTTATAAATAGTCCCAGGACAAGGAAGGTGGAAGTGGCTGGGTGCTTCTCGCTGAGACGATGGCCAGATGATAACACGGGATCTCCACCATTTGTGGTTTTGGTGGTGCCACACCAAATCCAGTGCTAAAGCCCCATCAGCTGTAGTTGCTTCCACCCCAGGGGGAAACACCCAGGCCACAGGTGACCGAGTAGGGTAGGCTGTGGAGGACCAGAGAGCACAGCCCTGTCACGGGGTGGGGCAGCCACCCGGCTCAGCCCGTTCTCTGGGGGACAGCGAGTTCCTTAGAAATCAGATTTTAAAAGTTACACAGACCACATGTACATTTAAGTCAAGTGAATAGAACACAGGCATGTCTGTTTGTATTGTCTGTTTGCACTACGAGTTGAATAGCTGTGACAGGGACCACGTGACCCACAAAACCTAAAGTATGTACTAGCTGGCCCTTTGCCAAAAAAGTCTGCTGACTCCTAGAGTCAGCAGGGGGAACTGCTGTATTTTTAAATGGTTTAAATACTGTCATATATTAGTGGCTTTGGAGGGGGTGGGGGTGGGGAGAAAACACAGACAACTGTAATTGAGCAACAATAAAACAATTTAAATTAAAAAGTAAATTAAAATAATTGTTATATATTAAATAAATATGCAGTCAACATAAAAATCATACAAATGAAACAAATTTGTTCCTCAGGTTGCCTGCTGGCAATCTGTGTTTAACCCTCCCTTTGAAAAGATCATTTAATTTTTTTCTGAATTATAAAACACTTAGAATTGTTTCCAGATCTAAGGAATCAGAACTTTGAGAGTCATTAAAAAATTGATTTTACCTTCACATTTCTCACAAATTATATTTTTCTGCAGGGCCAATTTCTTTGTGACTCCATTATATAAATCTTCAAGAGTTACAGACAACTGATGTACAACATTCTTGCCTTACGAAGGGGGAGGAAAAGAAAAAGCAATTAGTAAATGAGTGAATATACCACTGTATCAAATGCCACACATAGGACTCTCGTGTGAAGTCTCTCTAGAGACTCGGAGCTGGGCCTGGGCCACCGTCCCCTCCCTGCTCATTCCTCTGGCTCTCTACCAACAATGAGAACTAACACCCCTTCTAGCGAGGAGCTAATTAATCATTTATAGATGTCAACACAAATACTTTCCATCTTTATTTCCAAAACAAATCTGAGGACAGCGATCGCTGAGCGAACCTAAAGCAATGTTACAATGAAATGGATTGCCCAGGTTCTCCCCGTGAAAGGAGCCCTTTGCCCACAGGGGAGGGTACGAAAACCCGTCTCTGGACCTTTCAGTGAAACTTCCTTGAGCCTAACGCACTTGACTCTGAGCTCTTCTGTAATTTGCGGCCAAGTGGAAACCCTTTCATCTGTGCAGGCAGGACAGTGGGCCTTTTGTCTTCAGTTGGGGAGTCTGAGCTACTGCTGTGCCCACCTGTCAGGACCGGAGCATCAGGGCCCTCGCTGCTGCTCACAGCCCCTGAGACAAGCTGTCCTTGTTTACCGGCTGTCAACTTGCAGAGATGACTGAACTAAGGACAAGAAATTGTTCGTCCCCAACAGAGAGAGAGCTGGGCAAGAGACGTCCAAGGTTTTCATCACATCTACATCGTCCAATCTACGAGCGGGCAACACACCCAGGAAACAGGGCAAGGACTTCTCCCCCAAAACACTGAGATTTTCAGCATATAGTTCACAGAATTGGCAGTCAAGCTTTTTGAAGCTCAAGTCAACCTTAAGGTGAGAACCAGTGTAGCCTTGTTTAGGGGCCTCTTGTTGACCTCCCACCACCCTTCGTCAACCCCAAGGCAGAGCTTTTTCATTCTGCTTTTGTCCAGGGTCATGATATTGGTTATCCACCCGGTTTCAAGGTCCACACTGTTGACCATACTGTCAACAGTATGCTAAGCAGACAGTGGGGGCTATGAGACATCACCAGTGACAGTCACAGGGGACAGCCTGTAGTTTGGCAGGAGATGAGAGGTAGAAAAATTAGGAAGAGCAAATCCCAGAACTCAAAAACTACAGCCTAGGGCCATTCAGCTCAGGACTAAATCCCTCATCTATTTCATGGGGATCAGGCTGCTAATCTTAATGCATTCTGAAGAGGGAGGCAGCTAGGTTCTTTTACCCGAGATGTTTAAACATAAAAGGGTAGATTTTGTTGCCTAGAAAGTCTCCTGAGCAGGCTGAGAAAAGGAGGCCACCCGCACACAGCAGAGCACCCGCCCAACACAGGGCCCAGGCCCAGGGCAGAGGCGGGGGAGGGAGAAGGTGCAGGCAGGCAGAGAGGTGCTCTTGGCAGTGAGGTCACTGATAGCCCCAGGAGGTGCCACCATGTCTCTGAGGACACTCAGGAGCTTGACCCCAATGACAGAGAAAAGAGGGCAAGATGAACCTGACCTTCCTCCTTTCTGTACACCCCTCCATCTGCTCCTTTATATGTGGTATTTAGAGGGTGGCAGCTTATTGCTAAATGTACTGAGAGATTCCAGGAAGCCTGGATACTAGACAAGGGATGAAGTAGTTAAAATGAATGGTTCCCAAATCATGATACTTGTACCCTCTTAAGTCATGATCTGTCCTGATCCCAATAATGAACAATTTGGAAACTATACGACCTGCTTAAGGTCTTCAAAAGCATTTACCTCTTCTCTCTCTAGCCATCCGCCCTCCGCCACCGAAGAACATGTCGAAGATGTCCATGGGGGAGGAGAAGCTGGGGCTGCCCAAGCCTCCCTCCTTGATGGCCTGCTCGCCGCCCTGGTCATAAATCTCCCTTTTCTTTGGATCTGAAAGCACTTCATATGCCTGGGATATGAGCTTAAACTTTAAAAGAAAAAAAAAAGAGCAATTAAAAAGAGATAAGGTGCCCTAGCACCTTAGGAGTTAAGGTTAGAACATCATCCTGATACACCAAGGTTACGGATTTGACCTCAGGTCAGGGCACATACCAGAATCAGCCAGCAAATACACCAGTAAGTGGAACAACGAGTCAATGTTTCTCTCTCTGTCACTCTCTCTTTCTTTCCCCTTTCCTCTCTCTTTCTCAAATTAATCAATAAACAGAATTTTAAACAAGGTAAGCTTCAGGTTGTGTTATTAAGCAAACCACTATATGGATGCAATGTCAGAGGTTCTGCACCCAACACCCCAGGGTAACTGGTCTGTCCATTATCTGGAACTCGATTTTTCCATTTACTCCCCTTGTAAGGTGGGAGACATGGGGTGAACGTTATTATGGGACCAGTGGCAGGCAGGGCCCCTGAAGAGAACAAGGGACAGCAGTGGGGAGGAAAGTGTCTCCTACTCAGGTGGCACCGGACAGGAAAGTCATGTGGAACTAGGAGGCAGCAAGCCCAGTTAGGACTTCGCCTACAACCGGAGCCAGCCCAGGACTTGCGAGGATTGCTTTACGGGGTTACTAGCATGAAATTCATCTACAGATGTCTTGTGAGTGGCTATCCACCACAGGCTGCGAGCACGGTGTGCAAACCTATACTTTCCCCCAAAGTCCGGCCCCTCCCGCAGTTTCCCTGATGTGCCAGTTATTGGCAAGACCAGATAACTCGCTCCCTCCTGTCTCAGCTGCCAACAAATCCTTTTGGCACTACCTTCAGATACACCTCTTTGGTGCCCTGAGACAGACAAAATACCCCACGTGTTGCATTCCCACCAAAAACGTGATCACTGGAATCCAGTTGCAAAGAAAAAAACCCCCAGAAAACTCAAATGGAAGGACACTGTGCAAAACTAAAATACAGGAACGTTCAATGCAATGTGTGATCCTGGAAGGCACCTTGCACTGGAGAAAAAATGGCTCTTTTATGATTTTTTTTAACTTTCATGAAAATCTTATTCAAACTAAAAGTTACAGTGAAATTGGCCAAAAGAACAAAGGCACCTGGAAAGCCGGTTAAGGTAACAGCCAGGAATATAACCCCTGTCCTTGCCAGAGAGGGAGGAGCTCACTGGCCCACCTCCCGGTATCCCACGGAAACCAGCCGCGAGGAAAGAAGCACGGACTCCAGGACAGAGAGCCCGACAACAAACACTCGCGACCAGTGCTAAGCAACACAGGACAACAGGGCACAAAACAAAGATCAACACACCAATGGCCGTCTCAGTTATCCTGGAGCCGGTGGGGACAGGACCGCCTTAATCTATTTTTGAAGAGACATTAATAATACAGTGAGACACTCAGGAGGAAAGAAGGTTCCACCTACGGCGGCTGAAGTGGACGAGCAATACACACAGACTTGCACGAAAAGAAAAGGTCGACACGGTGTGCCCCGCACACAGGAGGGCCAGGCGGGAGGTTATCTGGTGAATGAACAAACGAGTTCTCTTTTAGGGACCATCATATCGGGACAACAGGGACATCGTTCCCTTCGATTTCCAATCCCGCTTCCGCCCGCACTGCAACAATGTCCCTCCACGGGGCTGTCTCCTCCTCCCACACGGAGTTCTTTCCATTGTGTTCTCCTCCGCTGTCTCCATTCATTCAGCCAGCCGACAGGCACGCGTGGGCGTGGGGCCCTGTCGGCGTGGCGCTGGGGAGTGCGGGTGTCACCCGCGGAGTCCCACTCAAAGCAGGCTGAAGGCCGGCTCTGCAGCCCAGCCCAGGGGCCAGGGGCCGCCTCTGGAGGAAGTCCGGGCTGAGAACAGGTTTCCAGGGCTTTCCCCTTCTCTGGAAGGTGAGCCCGTCGCCTGCTGAGGGGGGCCTGCCAGACTTGGCCAGTAAGGGCCTCACGCACGTGACACTAATTCAGTGCTGCCAACAAACATTGGGCTAACACACCAAACAGCGCACCCGGACAGCTGTGCAGAGGGCAACGCCCAAGGAAAGGCATTTTAACCCTAACCTGGGGGCGCCCTCCTTCCCAGGGATTCTCAGACACGGGGTCCAGGGACCGAGCAGAGCGAATCCAGGAGTCACTGACACCCGGGCCCGAACCCAGCCGGCCTCAGACATATGGTCCCGCAGGGAAGCTTTTTAACTTTGTGGCAGCCCCACTCGGCACCTGTAGCTAAATATAAATATTTTATCACTGTCGCCACCCGGCCACCCGTCCTGAAGCAGCTGTCCCCAGTTTGGCAGACAGGTTGTTTGATATCGGCGTCGGTTGCCCCGACTAACTGCTGGGGGGGATAATGGGTGACTTCAAAAGCGGCCGGGTGCCCCTGCGCTCAGCTCCTAGAAAAGCCTCCCCGCCCCCCAACCCCGCTGAGGACAGCAGCATTTTGTAAGAAAATGACACGACGTGAACGGAGTGGGAAGGGCGATCCGCCTTCAGCAGAGAGACGCCGGTCGTTTGAGGACAGACGCCGGTCGTTTGGGGCCCGGGTGAAAAGGGTGACCGACGGTTTCCAGGACGCAGGTTCCAGGGGTTAGTGGTCCTGAGGATGAGCTATGAGTCATTTGTCACCGAGCGCCCCGAACATTCGAGTCAGACGAGGTCCCTGTTTAAAAAGGGCCACCGGACCGCGCGGCGAGGTCCGACCCGGCTTCTCCCGCCGGAAAGAAGGGCGCAGACCCCACTTCCGGCTCGGGCGGCGCCGGGCGCCGGGCGCCGGGCGAAGCCGGTTCCCGCGGGTCGCGCCGCGCGCCGACTCCCGCGTCAGCCCCGCCCCCCGCCCGCCGGCCGCGGGCCCCTCAGGCCCCCCACGCCCCCCGGCCCGCCCCCCACGTCCCGTCCGCGGCGTCCCCCTCGCCGCGCACGCCCCCCACGCCGCCGCACCTTCTCGCCCTCGTCCGGGTTCTTGTCCGGGTGGTACTTGAGCGCCAGCTTCCGGTAGGCCTTCTTGATCTCCTCGGGCGGGGCGCTCGGCTTCACCCCCAGGATGTCGTAGTACTCCGTCTCCTTCACCATCTTGTCCCCGCGGCGCCGGCGGGCGACGCCGCTCAGGAGGCCGCTCCGCGCCCCGCCGCCCGCCCGGCCCGGTCACCTCACGGCCAGTCCCCGTCCCGTACGCCCCGGGCGCGTCACGGCCACGTCACGGCCGCGTCTCGCCGCAACCCCGTCACGGCCTCGGTCCCGTCAGTCGCGCTCCCGCTCGCTCTCGGGCGCCGGCGTCTCCGCCGCGGCTTTTATTGGGCGCGGGCGGTAGTTTCCGCGTGGACGATGACGCCACAAACGCCCAGAACTTTCCGGGGGTTTCGACCGCCGCCGCCTCGGACCTCCGGCGCGGGCGCGGGCTGTGCGGGGCCAGCGAGGCCGGGGGCCTCTGTGCGGTCACGGGCGGCCGGCACCCCCGGGAGCGGGCCCGGCGTGGGGAAGGGGCCCGCGCCGGTGCCTCCGGGCAGGCTGCCGCGTGCGCCACGAGACCCGGGCCCGCCGAGACCCCGGCCCGGATCAGACCGTTACCTGCATCCAGCAGCCACCCGCCCCATCTCCCAACCCTGTGCACCCCCAGGGGGATCCCTGTTCTGACTTCTAAAACAGACTCACTGCGCCTCTTTGTACATACTGTATTAATGGAGTCACGTACTAGGTTTTTTTTTCCCCCCGTTTGGCTTTTTTTCCTCGATGTCTCGCTGCTGTTGGGGGGGCATTTGAGTTGTTTGCAGGGGACGCCTGTGGTGCGCATTCTAGGGCGTCGTCTGCGCGTGGGTGTGACAGTTGTCTGTTGTATACACTCCCAGGAGTGCAGTTCCTGGGCAGGTTGGGAGTGACGTGCCCCTCTCGCCTTCCCCCCGCCCGCCCCCCCCCCCAGCCCCATCATAGAGATGCCTACTTTATGCTTTGAGAAACCCCCAGGGGGACCCCTTGTGCCGTGAGACCCCCGCGCCGCACGTTGGAGAAAGGACAGTGGGCAGAAGTGGGCATAGACGGGCTGCAGCCACGTGCCCCCCCCCCCCCCCATTTGGAAGTGCGGTCCTCAGAGCCCCGGGGATAAGCAAGCGGCCTGTAACTGCCAGATGGGGACTGGTTCTGCTCAGGCCGCTGGTTAGAGATAATCAGCTCACCTTGCCCCCCCCCCGCCCCCCCACCCCCGACCTCTGACCTAGGATGGGGTGGAGAGACCTCCGATGACACTGTCGCTCCACCCAGGACACGGGGCTGCGTCTCTCTTTCCCACTCTTCCCAAGGTCCAGCGCAGTGCCTGAAAAATGGAAGGTGCCTGGTAAATATGCGCGGCATTTAATCCACCTTTTTAAAATGCCAGTGAGCCCTGGGGAGTGCGGCTCAGTTGTCTCAGCACCACCCCATGAAATGAAGGGTGGCAGGATCGATCCCCAGTCCAGGTGTGTACAGGAGGCAAGCAATTGATGTTTCTCTTTCCTCTTTCTCTTCTTCCTCTTTCTCTAAAAAGGCAACAATAATAAAAAAAAACCCTATGGGTGAGGATCAAATGCGCGTGAGTTGAGGCTGCTGAAAGCCCCGGTGCCCTACACTGTCCTCACCCAGAGCCCTGCCTTTGTTTCCTGTGCTGCTGTCACAAAACGCCACAAACTCAGTGGCTTGTCAGATGACATGTTCATTCCCGTCTAGTTCTGGAGGTCAGAACTCCAAAATGGGCTTCACTGGGCTGAAATCAGGGTGTTGGTGGGACTGTGTGACTCCCACAGGCTGGAGAGAGAGGTTGCGTTTCTTCTCTTTCTGGCTTCAAGAAGCTTCCAGCCTTGGAGGGCTCATGGCCTCTTTATCTTCAAAGCCAGCAGCATAGTATCTTCAAATCTCCCTCACGTGTCCGTCACATCTTCACACACTCTGACCCCTCTGCCTCCCTCTTATATGGACGGATCCCTGAGATCACGTTGGAGAAACTGGATGATCCAGTATAGTCATACCTCAAAACCCTTGATCACATGTACAGAGTCCTTTCTGAGTTGCAAGTGAATGCTCCCAGGTTTGTGGAAGTAGGGTACGGACGTCCTCGGGGGTCCATGTCCACGTGGTCGGTGCACCCGTGAGGAATCAGAGCGTCCGGCCTGTGAAGGCTGTGGTCCTGCTGGCTGTCAGTCAGGTACTCTGCCCCCACTGCCACCCACTCCCCAGCTTCAGGGGCAGCAGCAGCACCCTCCGCCCAGGAGGGCCCTGGAGAGAGTCGTCTAAATCTCCGTTTTCCTCATGGTAACCTGCCTCTGTCCCAGTTTAGAGCTTTCTAGGGTCTCTGTGATAAAAATAACGAAGGAGTAGCTCTCGTTGAAAGTGTCCACACAGCTCCAAGTGCTTTCTGTGCATTTAACTCACTGCAACCTTGGGAGGTAGGAATTACTGTCTTACAGATGAGAATATTGAAGCCCTGAGCGGTTGAGTAAGGTCACACAGCTCGTAAGCAGCTGTTTGGTCCCAGGTGTCCCTAAAAACAGCCCACAGCAGAGCTTCTGCCCTGAAGCTTTGTTGGGAGCCGATCCCAGGGCACAGAAGTAAGGGTGGAAAGGAAGTGAGAGTGTTTCTCACCTGCTCACTGTTTCACAGGAACATCCAGGTCTTTGCTCCGTCACATGGGACATCCACACAGGCCAGTGCTCTGCACTGGCAGACGTTTGGACCGGTCTTCTGAGGGAGGGACCCAGTGGAGAATGAGGACAAGGAGGTGGCAGACCCAGATCCGTTCCGGGCCGCACCCCTCACCCTTCTGTGCTGAGTTGTTCATTCTCATCTTGGGTCACATGAGTTACTTTGTTGTCCTTTTTGCTAAGCTGGTTTCAGTCAGGGTTTCTGCCCCTTGCAATGAAGACTTCCCATTTTACAGATGAGGAAACCAAGTCTCAGAGAAGTGAGGTGACTTAGCCTGGGTCACATAGCTAATTCAAGAACCACCGTGATCCCGGCTGGTGTGGCTGCGTGGATTGAGCATTGGCCAACGCAATAACTGGAAGGTCTCTGGTTGGTGGGGTATGAGAGGCAGCCAATTGATGTATCTCTCCCACATTGGTGTTTCTCTTCCTTTCTTTCCCTCTTTGTAAAAGTAAATAAATAAAACCTTAAAAAAAAGAGCCGTTGAGCCCCACCCACCTCTGCCCTGGGCCATCCAGACCCACAGATCCACGCTCCCCAGGCCAGGAAAGGAGGCGCCTTCTCAGCAGAGGGCGCTGCCTTCTTTTCTGTCCCAGCTTCCTCCCCCAAAGGGCCCACTTCCAGCCCTGTCCCTGCTCATTGGAATCCTGTCTGTGCCTACTTTTTTCTGCCCTGCATGCAGGACAGCTGTCCTGGTGACCTAAATCTCTGAGAATCTGAGTCCCAGGGAGAGGGGTTTGAGCCTCAAAAGTCCCTGGGTTCTCTGTGGAGCTGGAGGAAACTTGGCTCTGACCCTGGGCCCCAACGGCCACCCATTTAGTTCAGAAAGGGATCAGAGAGGACAGGGCTGCAGTGCACCCAGGTGCTCTTGGGACCAGATGCAGAGTCCAAAGCTGGGGCGGAGAGGCGGACGCCCTAGGAGGGGCGTCCAGGAGGCGGCAACAGAGGAAGGTGGCGGTTGAGAGGTCCCTGAAGGTTTTCCTTGGAAACTTGGGCTGGTGGGAGCCTCTGCAGCCACCAGGGGCCAGCAGAGGCTTGTAGTTCTGCCTTCACCCTGGCCCTGGACCAGGAGACCTCCAGCCAGAGCCCCAGACTGCATTTCAAAACTTAAAAAAAATAAAAATTATGTCTTACAAATGTATGCACACGGTGACAGAAAAGTAGGCCAGAGGCTGATGTTCAAAGTACACAGCAGTCCTCCTCCAGCTCAGCCCCCGAACACCTTTCTCTTTCAGTCACTGCTTCCATTATGAGTACCTCTTTCCTGAGGGCTTTGCAATTTTAGAGCAGATGCCTGTCCCTAGACCTCGACTGATCAGCTGAACAGTGATCCCTGTGCGCAGTGACTCTGGTTGTCTCCTTGGCCCCCTCCCTGTCATGGCACAGCTCTTTGCTCCTGACTTTGAACATTGTCACCACTGGCCTTTCCTCTCCCCACATTGACGTCCATGGCATCTTGAAGCCCTTGGTGAGGATGTGAGCAACCTGGTTCCCTCTTGTGTTCTGTCAGCCCTTCCTTAACTTTGTCTTGTTACCGGGAATTACATTTGCATTCTTTGATGAAAACGAAAATGAACGTTCCCAGCTTTTTCTGTAACAGATTCCGGAAGTGTCCTGTGATGAAACATTAGAGGTGGTACACAGACATTTGAAAGAACAGCTTCATATATATTTTAATAAACATTGGGAAATACCTTTGTATGTATGAGTCAGGAGACAGTCAGGAGGAAACTCCGGAGGTGCCCAGGGCTAAGATAAAGGATGTCAGTACAGGACAGAGACCCTGGTTTAAGACTGGTGGTCCCGATTTCCGGAAAAGCACTGAATCTTGGTGAGTCACGATTGCACCTGCCCAGAAGATGCTACATGATCCCTGCTTCATTATAATGTCATTATAATGAATTAGCATTGTTCGACCTCCTTCTCCAGCGGCCAGTCATGGAAAATCGTGGGAGACCATATGCACAGTAGCTTTAAAGTAGTGCAACTGCTTGTATATGCACAATAAAACCCACCAAAACTAGCCAGGAAAGATCTGCCCTATAAGAACAGAATCCCTCCAGCCCAGGAGGTCAGTCTGCTCAGAGTTGGCCCACTTCCACGTTCCGTGGAGTGCACTATCGCTTAATACATCTGCCCTCTCTCTGCCTGCTATAAACTCTGTGTTCGGGTCAGTTCTTTGTCCACGATTACCAGGAGCCTGGTTACCTGTGACACGTGTGTGTATACATTATGAGCCCTTCAGTTTGTGGTTTCACGATCTAATTGCTTAGGATGAAGGTAGAGTCGATTTTCGCATTATAAAGTGAATCGAGGTAAAGAGCAGGATTAAATGATGTGTAGTCCCAGAGGCAGGTGTGGTGAAAGTCGTCAAAGGGGGTTCGAAGATGGATCGGAACATGGGTGTCAATTGTCATAGTGGAAAGCCAGGGGGCGAGCAAGGACTTGGCTGTGACGGCTGAGTGGCGGTCGGCGGTACTTTCCCTCCCAGTGGGCCGGGGCACAGAGACTGCTGTTGACAATAACGCCACCTTCCTACTTGTCCCATGATTTGTTTTTGCAAGTTGTTTTTCTTGGTGTTCCCAATCACCCTTCTTTCCATCATTGTCGTTAACCAGACAACATATCTTCAGGTTGAGTCACTGTCTGGGTCACACCGCCTGTTACATGGAATCCCCTTTTTGCCTGGAGACTCCCAGGAACCCTTTCAAAAAGGAGCTGCCACAGTGCTCATTGTGCAGCCTCGGCTGCACTCATCGGTCACAGGTCATTCCTCTGAGAGAGGTTTACCGAGTGCCTGCTCTATGCCAGGCAGAGAAGGTCAGAGAAGGAACTGAAGGGGCAGACAAAATCCCCTGCCTACCGGGAGCCTGCATCCCAGGCGACAGACAGGTGATAAAGCACACAGTGCTGCGAGTGAGATGGTGGTGAGGGCCTGGTGCTGGATGGGGGGTCCGGGAAGGCCTCTCTGACACAGCTGCATCGGGTGACGGGTGACGACAGGGAGATGGAGAGTCAGCTGATAGGTGGCATCATGTGTCTGGGCCGAGGGACCATCCGTGCAGAAGCCGCAAGCAGAGGAGTGAGATGCAGGCCGGGGTGGCTGGGTGAGGTTGCAGCAACTTCAGTGCTGCATGGGCCTTCGTGGTGGGGGTGCGGGCAAACCACAGGGTGCTCAGCAGCTCAGGCCCCCAGATGATGGAGGGCTCTGCCCTCAGCCTCCACTGTTTTCTGAGTCCCTTCCAGCCCCTCTCCTGTTTCAAGGACTCCTCACTCCTCCCCACCCACACGCCCTGTTCCCTTCTCATCTACTTTCGATCTCCTGTCTTATCTCCAGGAGTGGAAAAACTGGCTCTGTGTGTGCCCTGCACCCTCCTTCTCCAGGCCAGCAGCTTCTGAAATTTTGGTTCGTGGAATATTTGTTTCTGCCTTCGTGCAGTCCCACGGGGGAACACAGCCCCCACTGGGCACCAGTGGAGAGAAGGAAGCAGGCAGGTGTGCAGAAACCAGGGTACGCCCTCAGCACCTGGCAGTGGCATGAGGAAGCCCTGCCGACCCAGCTCTGTGCTGGGTGCCTCCCAGCGTTCCTAGCTTACTCCTCACTGACACCTCCAAGACCCACCCTCGGGTGACAAAGCTCAGGTGCAGAGGGCAGAGTCCCTTGCCCAAGGTCACTCAGCAAATGATCAGAAGAGGCAAAAGTTGAACCAGGTCTGTGTGGTGCCAGAGGCGGGGGGCTTCCACTTCCTGTGGTTCCTCCTTGGTGCACCCTCCTCGAGGATTTGCAGAAAGCCAGGAGCACCCCCACCCCAGAAAATACAGACAGATGAACACGTAGACACATGCCCACACCCTGCACACAGAGATATGCATATACACCTGTCACACACAGACAAAAGGGACATGCACATGTGTGCACACACCACACAGAAACGCACACACACCACACGTTGCCAGTGCCTCAGGCCTGTCCAGGCTCCAGGTAAGGACACCTGCGTCATCCCTGGACTGTCTGGACAGTGTACCGTGGGCTGGGCCCCACCTTGCCACACTCTGCTGGTTCCCAGAGCACATCCGGTTCCAGCCAGCAACCTCACCCCGGCAGCAGCCCCACTGGACTCACCAACCCCTTCTGGAGACAAAGGACTCCCACCAGCATCTCCTGTGTGCAGTTATACCGGGTAGAATCACGTCCCCCCAAAATTCACATTCGCCCAGAGCCTTGGAATAAAAGCTGACTTGGAAATTGGATCCTTACAGATGTCATTAGCTAAGACGTGACAGGGGAAGCGGCCCTGTGAAGATGGCAGTAGAAACTGAAGTGACGCATTCGCACGCTGAACGTGGGGGTTGCCGACAGCCACCAGCAAGGATCCTATCTTGGAGCCTTCAGAGGGGACAGGCCCTGGTGACACCTCGATGTGGCACTCTGGCCTCCAGCACTGAGAGCATGCGCCTCTGTCATCGTGAACCACCCCCTCCCACCCCTGCGGTACCCAAGGACTGACACGAGGTGAGTCTGGGGCAGACGTCTGTTGCTCAGAGGAAGCCCTCTGTGCTCCCTGCCCCTCGGTCGTATGTGGTCACCAGCTCAACTGCCACTACACTTCCCTGTAGCTAAAGGACAGACCCTGCCGAGGTGTAGGTGCCTTGGATGGTCCCCTTCCAGGTCCCCGGTATTGTGTCACCTAACTAGAAGCCCTCACTGTTGGCAATGTCTCCTGGAGGGCAGCACCCGGGGGGTCTTCCTCCGGCGTCCATTCTCCAGCGTGGGCCTGGGGTAGGTGGGCCGAGTGGGTGAAATCCATTCCTGGGGCCTCGTCCAGTGCCCGTGAGGCGAGGCAGCAGAGTGCAGGCAGTGGGGGTGCAGCTTGGTGCCCGGGAGGTTTTCTGGGGACCCAAAAGCCCTGAGCCCATTGGCCAGGCTTCCTGGGAGACTGGGAGCACATTTGCATCAAAAAGAACACTGGCTTCATTGAAATTCTCCTCTGAGGGGAACAAAACCACCAAGGAGAAGAAAGTTTTAATTCCGAGCAACTTCACCACTGAGGAGGAGCGTTGTGAGCTTCTAAAAACAGGGAGGAAACGGCCTCTGCAGTGGCCTCTCCCCTGGCCCGGTGCCCACCCCGGCTGCCCACTCAAGGCTGGCCTCGAGCAGTGCGAGACTGAGCCCTCTTGGCAGGTGCCCGGTGGACACTGCGCAGTTGTGGGGCCGTATGCAGCCGCCCCCCAAGGACCCCAGCATGCCAGATAGCAGAGAGGTCCTGCAGGATGGCCAGCCAGACACAAGCCTGGGGACCACCCTGGAAAACTTGGGGACCGGGTGAGTTGGCATTCGGGTCTCTGTCCACTGAGCATGGGCCCGGGGCCTGGACTCTGCTGTGCGAACCTGGGCAAGCTGCTCCACTCTCGGAGCCTCGGTTTCTCTGTCTGGGCATGAAGGGAGGGTCTGGACTGAGACGTGTGTGGTGTGGAGCTGCTCCTCAGTGTCCCCATTCCGTGTGGCCTAGGGGGCTCCACGGAGCGACAATTCACGTGTAGGAGTGAGAGTCGGGCTTGGGCAGGAAGGAGGAAGAATTTTCTAGTCACTAAGAGTGCCCCCCTTTTCGTCGGGCACATGGAGTCAATGACAGACAAGGCCCGGGAGAGCCAAAGGGTCTGCTCCAGTCTGCTGTGTGACCCTTGCAGGTCACTGCCCGTCTCTGGGCTTCAGCTACCCTGTCTGTCTGAGTGCCGTGGGTCAAGGTTCTCTACCGCCTTTCTACTGTGTGTGTCCTTCTAATCTGCAATTCAGAGGGAGGGGCCCAGGCCCTGTCCATCCAGGTGGGGGGCACCCTGAGAAGTGGGACCCGCCTCGGCCCCAGAACTCCCCAGCATGTGGAACCCCCGAGCCGGAAATTCAAGGGCAGTGTCAGTGGGGGAGGAGAGGAAGGGCTTGCGGGCGGAGAGAACAGTGTCAAGACGGTGAGGAGACATGTGGGAAGACAGGAAATTCAGGGACAGGAGAGGTCTGGGTGGTGGTGAAGTACAGGACAAGGGAGGGTGGGGTCTGAGCCCTCTGCAGGGCCAGCGTGTGTGGTATGTGGCTGCCTCTGACGGGCTGGGGGTGGGGTGAGGTGGGGGGGTAGAAGGGGGAAGGGCAGAGTGTTGAGGGAGTTAGTATGAATGCACCTCAGGCACAGAGTCCCCCACAGCTGGGCAGAGAACCCAGAGTGAACCCCGGCTTCCAGAAGTAGGGGCTCCTCACCTGCAAGGCCTCCAAGAGCCTGAGGTCCAGCCCCTCGCTGGGCAGCGAGGCTGTGGCTGTGGACCATGCCATCCATCGGGGGTGCCCATGTGGTGCGTCCGGTGGAGACTCCTGCCTCTGTGGACCTGATGCAGTCCTGGCTGGAGGAAGGGTTCCAAAGGACCTGGAGAAGGGGGCAGTTCATCCTGGGTGTAGAAGGTGTGAGTGCCCAGGGGCAGACAGTGGCTGTGTGGACTGAGGGTGTGCTGAAGATAGGGCAAGTTAGGGCCAGGCAAACTCCTGGGTCTGGCTAGGCTGGTGTGGCCAGATGAGGGGCAGCCAGGCATGGGGATGGCCGGGGCCACAGGAGGAGTGCAGAGGGGCCGCAGGACACACCGTGGTAGCAGGAGCCTGGGAGAGCCTGGCTGGGGAGGGGTCTGGCAGCGGCATGAGTTGGAGTGGGCCGGAGGCAGGAGGCCAGAGGAGGGAACCCGCGGGGTCAAATCTGGCTCAGGGAAGGGTGGTGAGCAACCAAGCACACCCCACCTGGCGCCCAGCAGCCTCCCCCAGCATTGCCTGCAGAGAGGGGTCCCCCCAGAACCAGGACTCATTTGTCAGAGTGTGTCCTGTCATTATCCCATCATTAAGCAGTGCACGACTGCAGTGATGACAGACACAGCTGGCTGCCCACTGGTGTCCTCGGCCCTCATGGAGAGGGCAGTTCCGACCTAGATGGAGCTTCCCACATACCTGGGCCGTCCAGTGTGGCCTGCTGCTCCTGGGCTGCCAGCCCGTGCCGTGCATTAGTGCCCCAAACAAGACAAGATTGAACCAAGCACAGGAGAAGATGACGCTATTGAGAGAGAGCAAACTGGATGAGGCTGCTGCTGGTGTGGCACGGCTCACAGGCTCACCGCGAAGCTGTTGCACGCGTAGAAAGAGTGTGGTTTAGAACACGATACAAACTCTGGGACGGAAACACGAACCTATAGCACAGTCATTCATTGTCCCTGGCGATAGGCGTGTGCTGGACCCAGTTGTGTCTGCCGTGCTTTCGTGCACCTTGCCGGCAGCAGGTTTCTTTGCACCTGATCACACACGTATGAGCAGTGCAGTGTGCTGTCTGTCCGGAGGGCTGCAGCGTCACTGGGTGACAGGAAGTTTTCGGCTCCGCCATGATCTGTCACACTGAGGTTCATCCGCTGAAACATTGTGGCTTCCTTGTGAGTTGTCACATGCGCCTTGCTTATGCACAAGACTCTTCCAAACACAGTTGAGGGATAGGCATGCTGTTAGGGTCTACAGGCAAATGATGGGCAGCAGAGCAGCAGAGGATCGTGGGACACCCCCTCTACACCTCCTCATTTTCCATTGCTCCCCCCCACCCATCACTTCATAGCCCGGAGACCACAGGGTGCAGCCGGCTGGTTAAGAGCATGAGACACCCACTCACCTGAGTTTGTACCTCAACTCTGCAGACAGAAGACCTTGCCCGAGTTACACGATCTCTCTGCCCCTCAGTCTCCTCATCCATGAAGTGGGGACGCCGGCAGCAACTGCAGCACCGGGCTGTTGTGAGGACTAAGCGGGTCAGGTGTAGGCAGCAGTGCTGGGCGCACAGCAGTGCTGAAGGCCTGGCGGCCTGCTGGCTGGCACTGGCATGGTTCCTGCTGTGCTGTTTCCCCTTGCCCCACACGCCTGGCCTCCTGGTGGTGCCCCACCTTAAAGCCTGGCCCTGCCCAGCAGGAGGCTAGCCAGGCACCCACCGCAGCCCCAGGGAAGTTGGAAAGCCCTTTGTCTGTGACATGGCTGAGGAAATGATTCCCACACAGGACCAGGGACTTGCCCATGGTCCCCCAGCTGAGGCAGAGGCTGGGCTACGGTCCTGGTGTCTCAGTGCCCAGAGAGTTTCTCCTGGGCATGGTCAGACTCCCTGCCACCTCCTTCCCAGCTTGGAGGCCACCCTGATGACCAATGCTTGTTCTGTGTGACTCGGCTCCATGGGGTTGGACACTCTGGGCACTGCCAGCTGGGTCAGCAGTGAGTGGGCCGGCCACATCACCCCACCACCTCGGCAGCAGCCAAGGGGAGGCCTTCAGGGCTGGGGCCTTGGACTGGGGGCTGAGAGAAGGCCAAGGGCCCACCTGGGAGGATACATCCTAAACCGCGCCCCTCCATTCCAGGAGGCTGTGGGTCCCCAGAAGTTCTCTACCTTGGCAAGCCCCACAGGAGCTGGGTCTCCCCTCCAAACCTGGATCTGCACCCTGCTGATAAGCCTTCCCTGCTGCCTATTTCCCAAGGGCTCTTGCCCTCTCTCTCACACGGATAATCGCACCTGCTCCCTGCCCCAGCCTGGGTCTGCTGCTCCGCAGTGACCTCGAAGGCATCTTCGTTTATTGACTGCCAGTCCTGTCGTCTCTGAGCCTTCGAGGTGGGGCCAGGCTCCCCTTGCTGGCCTCTGTCCCTGCAGTATCTGTGCAGAGCCCATGCTACGCTGGCAGTCACGGTCGGTCGAGAGGCAGACAGAGTTCACTTCCAACTCCAGGAAGGTGGACTTGAGGTTTCCATTGCACAGCAGACAACTATGTTTTGAAAAGGCACCACCCAGCACCTGCACACCAAGTGTTCTGGGAGGGGCTTGGCTTGGCGGCTGCAGGAAGAAGCATGGGGCTTCCTGCAGGAGGAGGGTCTGCCAGGGCGGGGAGCAGGGCGGTTGTGCCTTTCCTGAGCCCTTCTGATCCAGGAATAAGCCCGTTTGCCTGACCTCGTCAATTTGGAAACTGCATCTGGCCTGGCCATCAGGGTACTGGGTGGGGCTGAGCGACTGGGGCACGGGCTCTTTTGAGCCCCCACATGACCGTCATTTCCCCCACCCGCATCTCCCCAGGGCTACCTCCTGTCGTTGCCATCAGTGCAGGAGGAAGAGCAGAGGACACAGCAGGGGCAGCCCGGATTTGTGGGGTTCACTGGGCTGGGGTTCACTGGCAGCTTGGGATTCCAAGCCTCTGGGACCCAAACCAGCAAAGAGCATCTGGGTACACTGATGAAGGCAGACAGTCTCCCCGCAGGTTCTCAAAGGGGCTCATACCCATGGCGGGGCTCAGGCCAGTACCCCAGACCCCAATTGTCAGAATCTCCTGAGGTGCCATGGGCAAGGGTTGCTGGGGAAAGAGGCCTTTAAGGGTCTGGATTCTGGTGGAGGGCAGAATCTTCTGGAAGTTGGTGCACTGGCTGTGGCCTTAGTGCAGCGATCCAGGGATCGCCTGCTCTCTGACTGGGTGGAGGGCCTTGGAACAGCTGCGTCCCCACTGCTGCCTGTGCCCTGCGCCTCGGCCTTCAAATGAGCAGGCTGCCTCCGTGCTTTCACCTCTGGCAGCCCGCTCGCCCCAGAGGCGGTGTGGGATTCTGGTGTCGGGGCGGGCATCTCGGGGTGGCTGGGGGGCAGGGCTCCACGAAACAGGGGCCCTGGTCTTAGAAGACGCAGGTGTGATGCCACAAACCTGCATGTTTCTGCAGCGAGGGAGGAAGTGGAGGGGGCACTGGGGGCAAAGGGAAGGGTGCAGGGATGCCTGTGACCATGCAGCGGGGACTCCGGGGACGAGGACAAGACGGTTGGCTGGGTTTTACGATGCAAACAGTGGGTAAGTTGGCAGTGTGTTCGCAGAGTCAGGGTCTCAGAGTCAGACCCGGGTCTCGAGGGCCGGATCCTGCCTCTGGCGGGGCCTCTGTCACCTCATGTGGAAAACGGGGCTTTGACCAAACCCTCATCAAAGCTGCTGAGAGGCTGCAGGGGGCCCGTGCAGGTGAGGAGCTGGGCACAGCCTGTGCTCACTCAGTAAGGAAAAGCTGGGCAGGCGAGCTTCCTGCCGGTGGCTCCAGGTGAGTCAGGCTGCCGCGGCGACAGTCCCTGCGGCTCTGCCCAGGACAACAGCCAGCACCATGCCTGCCCCACCTGCACCAGCAGGTCCCTCTTCGGCAAGTCCCACTGGTGGGTAGTGAGTGGGGCCCGTGCCAGGTGGGTCAGAGGTATCTGGGGCAACACCTCGAAGGCAGCCCCAGGCAGACTGGGCTGGGTCTCCATTCACACCCAGCCCACTGTCTCATTACCTGGAACCCAGGGCACCGGCCGTGCGGCTCCCACACTCACGGTGCCTCCACTGAGTCCACACAGGGATGTGGAGCTCCCAGCCTGCCAGCCCCTAGGAGGAAGCAGGTGAGCCCCACTGCAGCCAGGCCCTCCTGGCACGCCCTCAGGAGTCTTCTGTGGGGTCTTCAGGCAGGTGGGGTTGGTCTTCGGGGTGACACAGGCGTGCGGACTAAGAGAAGTGAGGGGTGGGGGTTGCAGACGGAGGTCACAGACAGGGGCCTGGGGAGGCCCTGTGGAGGCTGCTTGCAGCCTCAGCGGCTGCAGCTGAGAGCACGCTTTCCTGCCGCACAGTGTTCTCAGGACCCAAAGAGCAGGCAACACTCTCCTTAGGGAGCGTTCTCTGGTTCTGGGAGACAGGCCTCCCTCCTTCACCCACAAACACAGAGACAGAGACTGGAAGCAGTGACAGGAAGGCTGGGGCTGGTGACGGGCCCTGGGCACAGGGAGCCACGATGCCCAAGGCAGCACCGAGTTCAAGGCTGTGTTGGGCTCAGGAGGGAGCGAATGACAGTTGGCTGTTCAGCCCAGTGAGTCACGGCCATGAAGGAGGGTGACAGCCCTGGCCTGGCCGTGACTCATGCCGTGTCTTTGTTGCAGGGCGGTTTGGTGGCACGGGGCCTCTCTGGGGCTAACACTGCCCCCCGGGGGACACCAGGACACGTTCTCTGAGGCCCATTTCTGGGTGAGCTTGTGGGGTGCGGCCATCCCTCAGGGACCATGCCAGAGGTGCTCCTGCTCAGGTCTGCCAGCTCTGTCCTGAGGACCATGTAAGGAACAAGGGTCCCCTGCCCCTGGCCCCTCGCTGCCACTCAGGGGGTATACCTGGGCCTGGCCTGGCGCCTGAACCCACAGGTGTGGGTTTGGGGTGTGCCCGCCCACTGGGTTGCCCTCCTAATCTCACCAAAGAACTTTCTGCTTCTTACTCCCCCAAAGATCCCTGGGAGCCCACCAGTGGGGGCGATGAGAGCTGGCTGTGTCCTGGGCAGTTTTCGTGTATCATGTCATCCTCACAGTAGCTGTAGGATTGAGGCAGAACATGGAGGCCCAGAGACGTACAGCGACTTCTGCACAGGCCCCCAGCCAGTAAAGCCGGTCGAACCCAGACAAGCCAACTCTGGTGAACCTCAAGGCTGTGTTGTTTTAAGAAAGCACTTGTTAAGCACCTACTGCGTACAGAGCAGTGGTCTAGCTGCTGAGGGCTGAACAGAGAGAAAGGGCAGCAGAGGTAAACAGCAGGTGGACGGTCCTCCACGAAGGGCTGGAAAAGAGGGCCCCCTTCGAGGCATGGGTGCCACACAGGATGTGAGAGGGTTGGTTGAGCCCCTCGGTGCCCCTCGGTGGTGCTCGGGGCCAGGGGCCGGGGGACAGCGTGTGGACAGGCGTGGCCCTGCTCTCAGGGAACCTCCCAAGCCACAGGGGCCTTCAAAGGCCACACCTGAGCTGAGACAACAAGAGGGTGCTGGGGATAACCTGGGAGGGCTCCCTGACAGAGGGGCCGGAGGAAGCTTGGCAGGCTCTGTCTTCATACGGTTCCTGTCTGCTCCTCCAACAAGAACAGCTGCAGGCAGAAGAGGCCCCTGGGCCAGAGGCGGTTGTGAGAAAGGCAGGGAGCGGGCTGTCCCAGACTCCTCCGCCTCCCCCACCCCCACCCATGTCTTCACTCAGACGTGGCCTTGGAGTGTCGTCTTGCTCCCTGTGCTGCTGGGCAGGCGCCAGAGAAGTGCTGTGTCTGTGAGCGAAGGGTAAGGCGCGGTGCTCCCAGCGTGTGAGTGAGCTGGGCGCGGGCACACACCCATCCTCAGCAAGCTGATCCTTTCCAGACCTCCTACCGCCCACGAATGGGAGAGCAGACATGGCACGGCGGCTCCCTCAGGGAAACGGCTCCCTGGGGCCCCGGACACTCGGCCCCTGGGTGGCAGCCAGGCCCGCAGCCCTGCATTCAGAGGCGTCTGCTCTTCAGGAGTGGCAGGCACCCTGTGCTCCTTGCTGTGGGCGGGCTGGAGGCTGACGGCAGGAGTCGTGCCTCGCCCGTCAGGACATTGTTCCGCCACTGGACCGTCGGGGTAGCAGCAGGAACCAGGGAGGCCCCCAGTGTTCTTGGGGAATCAGAACAGTAGAGACTGCTCCCCAACGGTCCTCCAGGCTTGGTCCTCGGACGCGTTCACCTCATTTTCTAGTCGGCTGTAGAGTAGGGGATGCCGGGTTGCTGCAGGCCAGCCCACTGGCTGTGGGGAGAGCTGGCCACTAGCGATGCGAGAAGGGCTTGAAACGCCGGAACTGCCCCGCAGCATCCCCCTCGGTGACATGCAGGCGGCGGCCATGTTGGAAAGGGCACAGGGGGTCATGAGCCCGGACGGTGTGGGCTGTGACAGGGCGTGACCCTGGGTGAGCTGGAGGAGTCACGGAGTTCTCGGCGACTTCTGTTTTGGATGACGGGCAGGGATGACGTCCCACTGCAGGGGCTTGGTCTGAAAGGTTCCAGCAAGGTCAAGGCCACCCTGCACCCACCCGGGGAATTAGGTGTAGACCAGGCCGAGGGGCTGGGTAGCAGAGGGCCGCCAGATGCCCCGAAACGGCCCTGCGGAGACAAAGCACTTCCCACAGCCCCTCCTCCCCATAAACAGAGGGTTCGCATCACGATGAGGATGGACGCTTGGCCTCTGCTTCCTTAGTAGCTTTTTGTTTAGCCTTTGTTCGACTGTTTTAAAACTAGAACCAGTTTACACAGAGTTTATGAGGTGGAAGAAGTGCCGCCCGTCCCTTTTGATGGTGAGGATTCAAAAACAGGCTTGTTTGAGAGGAAGCGGGGAGGAAGACGGGTGGTTACAGCCAGGGCCGGCCCCCGCTAATTTGGGGGTGGCAGCCCAGCTGCTGATGGCAAAGACCGGTCAGCTCTACACCCTTGGTGACCCCGCGGCCAGCCCTGCCTCCTGAGGATGGCCCGAGACACAGCATGGACATTACACCAGCGTGGGGACCTCCATCATCTGTGCCTGGTCCCCCCACTCTCCGTGACTGTCTGAGCCCAGAGCTCAGGGGCTCTTCAGTCATGTTATAGTCATTGTCGTCCCAAAGTGGATGTGGCTTCCGCTTGACAACCCCCAAGAGGAGCGGCAGTACCAGTGGTCCAGAGTCAGCAGGACAAGTTCTGCGGGGTTCATAACCTTCCCTTTCCCCTGCCTGGCACAGCAGGCCTCACCCCAGTCTTCTTTATACCCTTCCAGCAGCATCCCCTCGACGGGTCACCACAGCAACGGTCACCATAGCAACAGAAGGGCAGCTGAGGCCAGGCCTTGCTCACCAAGTTCCCAAGAAGGGACAGCTCAGCCCCCTACTTACCCCCTTCTCTCCATCCCTCTCCTTTCATAACCTCCTGATATTTTTTGCTTTAAAACTTATCTCAGGTTCTTAAGCAGACTGCCACCAAGTGGGCCCAGGTGTATTTGCAAATTTAGTTTGAACCCGTGGTACCTGCAAAGAGGGAGGCCGAATCTCAGAAGCAGGTAATTGGCCCGGCTGCCCAGGAACTTGGCCCCCCGACAGACAGGTGCCCCAGAGCCAGGGGCCGCCCTGACCGGCCTCACAGGTGGCTCACCACACCACTCTGGTAGACTCTGTTTGCAGAGCTGGCGGCTGAAAAGTGTCCCCTTGGCTGTAGGACACTGCCTCCATGCTCAGTTGTGCCGGGTGTGCTGGACTCCGCCTGCTCACCCGCCTGAGGTGGGGTCTTCCACCTCGGTGTGGTGCCGAGGAGCAAGGACCCGAGTTGGTAGTGGAGGCCCATTGACCACCAGGGCTGTGCTGCCTGGAAGGGGAGTCCAGGGCCACTAGGCCTGGGAGGCAAGGGGGGTCCGGGCCAGGCCCAGGGGCACGTGGTGTGAGTCCAGGCCTCCCAGGTCCCATGCTGTTCTCCATGTGGGTGACTAGACAGAGGGCCCACCCACAGGCACCCCCAAGAGGAGAGGTTCTCGCTGGGCCTCCTCAGGACCCCGTGAGAGCCTGGGAACGTCGTCACTCCACTCTGAGTATCCAAACATGGCTATTCTCAGTGCCCGTGGGGAGTAAGGGGTTGGGACTCCTCCCAGCTCTGAAAGCCTGCGCTCCGCTGGGGTGGCGCCCAGAATCCTGCAATGCCAGGCCAGGAGTTGCCTTTATAGACAACTCCTGAGAGAGTTGTCTCTCCCGAGCCCAGAGAGAACCATGCACTTGCCCAGAGTCAGACAGCAAAGTAGAGCAGAGCTGGGCATGGTTTCTTTTTCTGCTGAGCCCTTAGAACCTGAAGGGAGTGGAGGGCTGCGGTGGTGGGGTGGGGTCAGCCACTGCAGGCATCCAGTCGCTTGACCCCCCCCCTGGCCTGGCAGAGGCCGGGACTGAGAGGCACGTCTGCCCTGTCCTAACAGTTGTTCTCCTCCCTGCCAGCTCCCCGACTGATGGGCACACGCTCTCCAAAGAGTCCCTGAGCCACGCTCACGACTTCTCGTCCCCAGAGAAGGCAAAGGATGCTCCACCGAACTCCCCAGGTGAGCCAGCCTGGAGCCTGGACTCAGTGGGGGGGCCGGCTGGGCTGCAGAACCGGGCCGTGCTGAGGGCAGAGGGGGTCCCAGCAGAAGCAAGTAGGGCGGGAGCCACGGGGCAGAGCTTGGAGGTCAGGGTGGGTGGAATCGCCAGCACCAGCAGGGCCCAGTGTGACGCAAGGGGGTGGGGGAAGGTCTTTTCTTGTAGAAGTTTGGGAAGGGGACAGGCAGAGGGGGCCTTCACACTGCCCGTGGGGCGAGGGGCGGGCCTGCCGGCCAGGGCTGGCAGAGCTCACTTTGCAGGCCGACAGGTGGCAGGTTCCTGCGTGACCTTCCCCGTCAGACAGTCTCGCCGCATTCACTCCCATTGGCCACCCAACGTTGTGGCGGCAGCAGAAGTATGGGAGGATGGGCACGGCTCCCACGCTCTGTGCGGGTCCTTAGGATGGGGCCTTGCTGCTGCCCAGTCATCCGCCTGCGTCATCTGTCAGGGGTGCAGGGCTTCCCCCAGGGGCCAGGTTCCCAGCTGCGGATCATCCCGGCTGCAGGCTCCTCCGGGCTGTGGGGGCTGACTGTCAGTGGCAGAGGTTGGACTGGTCGAGTGCCTTGCTTGCTGTCCTGCAGTTTGTGTGCCCCTCACCTCTCCCTCGTGGTTAGACAGGGGCTTGGGTTTGGGGGCGTGGGGGAGGCCCTTGAAGCGCGACCTGCCAGGAGCCCGGTGCCGAGCATCTCTGAACGAGGGGCAGTGACGAGGCACACCAGAAGGTCTCAGCCTGGCCTTGGCAAGGAGCTGGCCTGGGAGTGCCCTTCCCAGGTGTGGACACTGCCTGTCGTGTCCGCCCCTAGAGATAGAGATAGAGAAGGAACCGGGCCAAGGAGAGGTGAGGCTGGTGTCTGTGGGAGGGGCCTCCTGTGTCCTCCGCCCAGGGCCAGGGCACCTGATGGTGGGCCAGGTCACTCTGCAGGTCCGTCCGCAGGTTCAGGCCCCGGTTCTGCAGGCTGTCTGGTGCTTCCTTCGCTGCAGTGCTCGAAGAGCAGTCGGGTGCATGGCAAAACCCTGGCACCCAGGGAGTCCTGGCCGTGATGGCGGGACTCAAGGGGCAGGCAGGGAGACAGCCTGGTGTCCCTGGAGCCCCAGGAAAGCATGGGTGTCCCCAGGCAGGGACAGGTCATCCCAGACCTGTGTCCTCAGTAGCTCTGCAAGCTGTCACCTGCGTGTCCCTGCAGCCATGGGTGCTGGGAACAGCAGGTCCCATCGAGGGCTTACATGGGGCAGGGGAGGCATGGGCCCTGGACCCAGGCGTGTGGTGGGGAGCCTTCTGCCGGGCATGGGAAGGCCATTCTGGCTCCTGGGGACCATGGGAAGCTGGCAGGGCGGCCTGGCAAGTGTGCACCGGTGCCTCCCTCCAGGGGCAGAGCCAGGCCCCAGGGACTAGGATGCACAAGCTTCTCTCCGCCATCCGGGAGCTGCCCTCTGAGGGCGGACAGGCCGGGGCGTGGGGCACCAGTAGGCTGAGGGAGGGAGGCCTGCTGCCTGGAACCTGAGTGGCCGGGGCAGGCTTCCCAAAACAGGAGGACCCCCGCTCTGGGCTGGGTTTGAGCTGAGGGGTCTGCCCCTGAGAGCTCAGTGTTCAGGGCTGGAGGTGAAGAGGGAAGGACAGTCCCAGGGGCCGAGGGAGCTTCTCGACACCACTGCTGTCAGCAGGCACCTGGGACAGAGGCCCCAGGGGACCCCACCCCCCCCACCCCCACCCCACGCAGCCTCCAGCTCGCCCCAGAGCCTGCCTCACACCAGGCTCCGAGTCCCTCGTCTCCACGACCCCCCTGCAGCTTCAAGGGCCTCTCCAGGCTCTGCATCAGGGAGGACACTGGGGCAGCCACACCCGGGGGGGGCTCGAAGCTGCCCTTCCAGAGGGCACGTTGCAGGGGAGTGAGAAAAGGCAGCTCTCTCTGCAGCAGAGATGGGGGGGCATTTGGGGACCCTGAGCAAGCCCAAGTCCCCCTTCCCTCACAGCTGCCCCCTTCACAGCGAGAGCGCGGACCGTGTGCCCGGCTCGGAGGGGCTGACTTGCATTCCTTCCTTTCGTCTTCATGGCAGCAGCGGGATGGGCACTTGCTCGTTCTCATCTGATGGGAGGAACCGAGCACAGAGAGGGCCAGTGATTTCCTCAGGGCCCCACAGAGGTAGATCTCCAAGTGGGCGTGCTGCTCGTGGGGGACCTAGATGACACGGAGTGATAGCACAGCGGGGTCCCCCGGGGCCCTGCCTCCCAACCGCTGAGCTGGCAGCCTCTCTGGGAGCTCTGGGAGCTTCGCTCTCAGGAATTCAGATTCACCTCGGTCTCCCCGAGTTCACAAGAAGCTTGAGGGTCCTTGAGCCCCAGCCCCCAGATGCATTCCCAGGGGGCAGCCTGCCGGAGTTGGGCCGCAGAGCTTCCAGAATCTGACCTCCACACAAAGACAGCCTTGTGCTGGCCCTAGAGACACATTGCTGTCTTGACCTTTGCAGGCTGAGAGTGAACCCCTGCCGGAATGGGAGGGGAGGGGGTCCGGCCTAGCAACTGCTGGGGCTGGGCCAGTGGACGTCTGGTGAGGGCCTTTCCCACCCCTGCTCTTCTAGATAATTCCCACACCCGCTGGGCACTCAGCCCAGCCTGGTCTCCGGCCCAGTGAGGCTGAGGGGTGCACGGGGCCAGCCTTTGTCCCTTGCCCGTGCCCTTTCCCTGGCACAACAGGCAGTTGACGAGACACAGGCCAGGGTCAGGCCAGGACTGGTGGTGACAGGACAGCAGGAAGGGGGCAGAAAGTACACCTCGGGCCTTAGGAAAGCCCCCCACCCCCTCCCTTCCTGCGGCTCCCACGCCCAGGCTGAGGCCCCTGAGCACCGGGCTGTAGTGGGCCCAGGCCAGCGGGGCATGAGCAGGCGGGGCCTCCCCAGGCCCGCCTGGGGCTCTCGGGCGTGCAGGGAGTGGGTATTGGGGGAGGGGAAGGCCTGGGACCCTGGACACACGGTCATGTGTCCTTCAGTGTAGCTGTCCCAGGACTGGGGTGGGACAGAGGCTCTTTGTCCTCCCCCGAGGGTGCCCTGACCTCTGCTTGCAGGACTCGGGAGCTGAGGGCCCTGCCTTCCAGGGCCAGCAGCCTGGGGGTGGGGGGAGTCGGCTAATGGGGCAGAAGAAGTTACCTGAAGGAACTCAGTCCAGAAGGTCCATCAAAGTGGTGCGTGTTTTTTCTCCTGGCCCAGTTAGCCCACTTGCAGAAACCTGCCCTTTGGGGAGGCCGGGGGCCTGGGCTGCATGTCAGTGGAGAGGTGGCTGAGGACAGTGGGAGGCGGCCAGACAGCGGGGTGCTGTGTCCCCGCACCCACTATGAGAGACAGCTCTGCTCCAGCTCACAGGTTGGCTCATGGCTGTGTTTGCTTTGGTCCACATAGCGTTTTTTCAAGTGTGAGCCAACATTAAAAACCAGGTGACTACACGTCAGCCCCCACCTTGCAGGTAGCTCTTGTAGCTCTTGTAGCTCTCCTTTCCAAATGGGTGCTAAGTCCTAATGTGACAGCCCCCCCCACCCCGTGGATGTGCGTGTGCTGTCCCACCCGCAGTCCCCACCATGCCCTGCTGCACCCGCACAGGCGGGGACGCCGCCCTCAGTGAGGGCCGGCCCCGGGGCCGGGGCCTCATCTTCATCGGAGACGGGAACGTGAGAGCGTCCGGGGACCTGCGCCACTGGGGTTCGCCGCACGTCCTGGGTCACCTCCTCATTCATTATTGACGGTCATACGTTATTCATCACGGTGTGGGTACATTACTCACCCGGCCCCTAAGGGCATTTCCGGTTTGCTATTCTCAGTTAATACAGTGAGAACACGATCCTTTCCCCGCTTTGGGTAAAACCTATCTCCCCCTCGTACCTGTGTTTCTGTGACACGGCACCCACACGGCAGGTCAGGGTGCTGACCTGGCAGGGCTCCGCAGGGCCTGCCTCCCCTGTTTAGACCATGTGCTTCTAGATTGCTTCAGGGTTTTTAGAACGCGTACTGTTTTGTGATTTTTAAGGAAAGGTGGTCAGTGTTGCAGGTAAAGTCTTTTGGCTGAGTCCGGGTTTGGTAACAGATGGTAGCACTTCTCTCTGATCCCGGCAACTGGTGAAGGGGTTAAGGCTCTCCACCCCTCCCGCTGTTCCCTCTCTTCCTTCCCACCCTTCAAGGCTGTCAGCCCTCCTCCTCCAGGCAGCCTCCCGCCTATCCTGGCCCCGGGCCTGTCTGCCTTCTTGGGACCAAAGGGCCAGCATCCCCGCTCAGGGGAGGAGCAGGGGTGGCGGGGCGGGCCCTGAGCCAGCCTGGCCCCAGCTCTGGTCTCCCCACCTCAGAGGAGGCACTGTGGACCACTCGGGCCGACGGGCGGGTCCACCTGCGCATTGACCCTGGCTGCCCTCAGCCCCCCCACACCATACATCAGATGTTCCTTGAGGCCGTGGACAAGTACGGGCACTTCAGTGCTCTGGGTTTCAAGCGCCGGGGCTCGTGGGAGCACATCACCTACTCCCAGTACTACCTGCTGGCCCGCAAGGCCGCCAGAGGCTTCCTGAAGGTGAGTGGCCCTCGAGGCCAGCCCTGCCCTCCCTGGGCCCGCCTGCCAGTCGCACTGGGCCCTCACAGGCCCCCACCCCCATTTGGGATCACATGCAAATCTGGGTGGACTGGGAAGCCGGGTGCTGGCCTGCAAAGGCCCTGGTAGGGGGAGTAAGGGCAGCTGGGTGACAGACCCACAGGGCCTTCTTGGACTGAGTGGGCCCCCAGGAGGGGCTCTGAGGTCTGGGAAGGGCCTTGATGGGAATGGGAAGCCCCATTCCCTGTTGGCTTACTGGCCCATCTCTCTGGCTACAGCTCGGCCTGGAGCGGGCACACAGCGTGGCCATCCTCGGCTTCAACTCCCCCGAGTGGTTCCTCTCAGCGGTGGGCACCGTGTTTGCAGGGTGAGTGCTGGGGCCAGGCAGGGTCCGGGGGAGGGAGGGAAATGTGCAGGGAGTGGAGAAAGGCCCCATCCTCCCCAACATCCCACCTCTTCCCTGAGACCCTCTGCAGAGCTCCTGGGGGAGCCCTGCCTGCGGGGCATGGGGGCAGGTTGGGGGCTCTCTGGGGCTGGGCTAAGGGGTGGGGTGGCCATCTGCAGCTGCCTGACCCCAAGCCTGGGCCCCTGCAGAGGCATCGTCACTGGCATCTATACGACCAGCTCCCCCGAGGCCTGCCAGTACATCGCCCTCGACTCCCGGGCCAATGTCATCGTGGTTGACACGCAGAAGCAGCTGGAGAAGATCTTGAAGGTCTGGGTGGGGGTGTGGGGGTTAAGGCTGGGTGTCCTTGGGGACTTTCAGCTCCAAAGGACTCCCCTGCCTCTGGGCATAGCCCCGTTCCTCTGCCACAACACCCGTGCACGCACTGGTCACAGCACCGAGGCCCAGAAGGTCCCAGGGGCATGCCCCATGTCACTCCAGAAGTGGGTGACCGGGCCTGGGCTGGAACTCTCAGCCACCCCGCCGCCGCCGCCTGTGGCTTACTCAGGGCTGGGCCCCCTGTGGGTCCAGGGACCTGTGGGGTGGAAGGGCCAGCTGCCCCGAGGTGGTGGGGGCCCCAGGGCGGGCTGTCAGGACAGAGTGGGGGAGCACACCTGTGGAGCCAGCTGGGTCTTCCTTAGAGGGCTGACACAACCTCACTCGCACGAGGCCCTGTCCCCACATGCAACACACGGGTGCAGTGGCCTGGGGACACCTCGGTGTCTGGATGCGACAGCCGCATGCGGGGGCCCTCTGCGTCTCGGTTGGCCTGCCCAGGATCCCAGTGCGCAGGCTGGCTCTGATGCTCGTGTGTGCTCCTTCTTTAACGCCGCTGACGATTAGCGTGGAAACCCTCTGCCGCAAGCACTGCAGACCTGCCTTCTCTGACTGTTAAGGGCTCATCACACGGGCTCCCTGTACTGGGGAGGGGACTGTCCTTCTGCTTGGGTGTCCTGGTCCACCTGCACCCCTACAGGAACCTCTGTTTTCAGGGTCTCCCATTCTAAGTGTCTCCGTGTGTCTGACTGGGACCAGTGCTTGGGGAGAGGAGATGCGGGTGTGGGTGATTCGGCCCAGGGTGAACTCCCCGTCTCACCCTCCCCACCCCTGCGCCAGGCCCTCCCTGAAACCGATAAGGGGCCAGTCCTCAGGAGAGTGGCAGGTTCCTGGTCTGCCGGCTGCACTAGAGCCCAGTGGGCCCTGCTTTCCTCAGCGGTTGTGGCTCCCAGGGCCCCAGAGGCCGACCCCCTTCTCCCAGGGTCCCGCCAGGTTCCCGTGGGGAGGGCCGGGAGCTTCCGGGTCCCCCAGGAGGCTTTGCCCTGTCTCTCAGGGAGAGACCTCCTCCTCATAGGTGTAGATCGAATCCACGCGCCTCTTCCCAGCGCCATTTGCAACTGAAGGAACAGGCCCACAGTTAGGAAATGTCCACTCTAGGCAGTTACCCAAGTTACACTCATTACGAAAGTTTCCAAACACCAATAGGAGTGTCCAGGGGACCCCACAGGTCCACCATCCAGATTTAACCATCGTCAGAGATGTTTCACCCCTCATTTCACTGACTGATTTGCCTTTTGTGCTGAAATATTTGGAGACAAATCTCACATTGTCATTTCCATCCCTGAAAATTTCAACATGCATCTAAGAAACAGACAAAAAAATAATCACAGTAACTTTGTCACATTTAACACGAGTCAGACAGGCCCTTCACATCCAGTCCCCACACTGTGTCTTCACGCCCGGGTCAGTCCCACTGAGCCAGGATCCAGGCCGTGCGTGTGGTGGTCTCAGTTCAGATCAGAGCCACGGGCCCCTGTGGTCCTGACCAGGGAGGCCCCACCTGGAAGAGACCCACTGCCTCAGAGCTTGGTGTGCGCCCCCAGTGCTGCCATCAGCACTCGTTGGGGAGCTGACACTGCTCCCGTGAGAGAGCCGCCAGAGTCTGGGTCAGCCGTGCTGGACAGACAGACGGCCTCTCACAGCTGCCTGCTGTCTTGTGCCTCCGGCCTTGGACTTCAGGCATTGCAGAGCCAACGTTGTGGGGCAAGCACACCCTGTAGGGGGCGCTGCTGACTTCATTTTGCACCACCTCACCAGGCTGTCAGGTGGGGGCCACCTGTAGAGGTGCTGTAAGTGGCCACAAGCTCATCCACTGTGATGCTCCCATCGGCCTTTCTCCGTTCGTTGTCTTTACCTGGGGGAGGCCAACAACCTTTCCCACAGTGTCTGCCAGGCAGACTGACACCCAGAGATGGGGCTCTTCTCCAGAGGTGACTATTGTTAATGAAACTCCATGTATTTTTCCTGCCGACACAGATCTGGAGAAGCCTGCCCCACCTGAAGGCAGTAGTGACCTACCGAGAACCCCCTGCGGAGAAGATGGCCAGCGTGTACACGGTACGGGCAGAAGGCCTGGGCGCCCGGCGGGGCCCATCTGGGCCTGCACCGCTGACCCGGAGGGCCTGCTCTCACCCTCCGGCCGTAGATGGAGGAGTTCATGGAGCTGGGGGAGCAGGTGCCTGAGGAGGACCTGGACGCCGTCATCAATGCCCAGCAGCCCAACCAGTGCTGCGTGCTCGTCTACACGTCCGGCACCACGGGCACACCCAAGGGCGTGATGCTGAGTCAGGACAACGTAGGGCCAGCACCCCGTCCTGGGTGGGCTGGGCTGCCCTGGATCCGGGTAGTGGCCCCCAGCAGCCCCCGGGGAGGTTCCCCTGGCCCGCAGCTCGGGGAGCAGGGGTGCCTCTGTGATCCAGATGGAACCCAGCGAAGGGAGGGAATCTGTCCCTGGAGGTTTGTCCCAGAGACGCCCAGGAGGACAAACACCCCAGGGTGCCCCAGAGAAATAGCCCAAGCCCCCGGGTACCTGCACTTGTGAGCACGTCCAGGTCTGGCAGGTGGACACTGCCAGGCCCGCCCATGCCTCCTCCAGATCACGTGGACGGGCCGGCACGGCAGCCAGGCCGGCAGCATCCAGCCGTTGGAGGTGGTGGTCAGCTACCTGCCCCTCAGCCACATTGCCGCCCAGATCTATGACCTGTGGACGGGCCCCCAGTGGGGGGCCCAGGTCTGCTTTGCCGAGCCCGACGCCCTACAGGTCAGCCTGCCCCGTGCCCCCGTGGGTGCCGAGCATGTGTGCCAGGGCCCTGGGCGTGCACCTGCCAGTCGGGATTCTTCTGGGTGCAGCAGCACAGCCTTCAGTGGCCCCACAGGAAGGGAAACGGATGGCACTGCCTGAAGGAAAGTCGGGCGGGAGTGGCTCCGGGGGGCCCAGTGCCATTGGGACAGCCGTCCTCGGAAGGTCACGATGGTCGCAGATGGCCACTGCCTGCCCTGCATCTGCCTGAGCAGCTGCACCTGTTCTTTGGATCCTTGTTTAACCATAAGGACTTTCCCAGAAGTGCCCTCCACCCACCTGCAGTGGACTTGTCCCCACCTGGCATCTCACTGGCCCAAATGGGGTCACATGTCCACTCCTGAACCAGTCACTGCCTAGTGGGGTGGGAAGTCAGGCCCACCCGACTTTGGGTTAGCCAGGGAGGAGTTACCACGCGGGACTTAGGAAGTATCAGGGCTACACCAGGGTTCTGTTGGCAGAGAAAGCAGCAAACCCATGGCTGTTGAGTTGCAGCTGGCAGCACACCTGTGCGCACACCTGTGTGTGGGGTGACCCTGGTGACAGGGCCTCCTTGCCCTGCTGGCCCTGAACCAGGAGGCCTCTCTCCCTCTGGCGGTGAGCAGGGGAGCCTGGTGGACACGCTGCGGGAGGTGGAGCCTACGTCCCACATGGGGGTGCCTCGCGTGTGGGAGAAGACCATGGAGCGCATCCAGGAGGCCGTGGCTCAGTCTGGCTTCATCCGGCGCAAGATGCTACTGTGGGCAATGTCGGTGATGTTGGAGCAGAACCTCACCTGCCCGGGCAGGTACGGAGGGCTGGGTCACACCCCGGTGTGCAACCAAGGATCTGCTAGGGCAGGCCTCTCTGGCCCGGAGCCTGAGCAGAGGCCCCGGCTGTGGCTGGGCTGAAGCCCCTTCCTCTCCCCAGGCCCCACAGGACTCTCTGGGTTCTGGGAGGACTGACTTGTTGCCCCAGGTGCGTTCACCTCCCGGGGAGCAGCTCCTGACCTCAGCAGGTGGCCAGAGCAGGGGCCACAGTGATGGGCTTTTCCAGCCTTCAAGTGACCGCTCAGATCTCTCCTGCTGTCTCTCAGTCACCCCTTAAACTGTCCCCAGTGCTGTGGGAGGGGCAGGGGCGCAGACCTGGCCTCTTCTGGTTTAGGCACCTTTTCCAGATGTTTCCTCAGGCAGCCTGTGAAAGTGCATCGTGTCTCATGAGACTGGTGTCCATGTGTCTGCGCCTCCATGTCATGTCACATGCACATGGCGTGAATGTGCATGACACCCCTGTCATGGGTTTCAGATGGGCTCACACATGCCTGTGCAGGTGTGTCCATGCCTGTGTGCTTCCAGTCTTGGCACATGTGTTCTGTGTGCATGTGTGCCCGTGCACAGCTGACTCTGCCTGAATTCTGGGCTGAAGACTTATTTGCACACACAAGCACAAGCACACACATCTGTGTGGGCATGTGTGTCGTAGGCAGGGCCAGTGTTTAAAACATGTAGTGAGGGGTTCGGTGTTGGCACCAACCAACAGAACAGAGAATGGCCAGGCCAGTGTGCACCACTGAATGGCCCACCCTGTTCACATGTGGGTTTCTCTGTGTCCCGTCTTCCTTCCTCCACCAGCGACCTGAAGCCCTTCACAGCCAGACTGGCAGATTACCTGGTGCTGGCCAAGGTCCGCCAGGCGCTGGGCTTCTCCCGGTGTCAGAAGTGCTTCTACGGAGCCGCCCCAATGACTGTGGAGACACAGCACTTCTTCCTGGGCCTCAACATCCGCCTGTACTCGGGCTATGGCCTCAGCGAGACCTCGGGCCCTCACTTTATGTCCAGCCCCTGCAACTACCGGCCGTGCAGGTGCGCCTGGGCCAGTGCCCGAGCGCACACTCCCTTGTCACGCCCCTCGGTGCCACCTGCTGACTAGCCCCAGGGCCTGGGCCCCTGGCCAGGCCTCAGTCTCGTGGCAGGGGTCTCTGCCGGTGTCCCGCAGTCTGTGGTGGGAAGCCGACTAACGGGCCCTGGATCCAGGAGCAGGGCTCTGACGGAGGAATTCCCCTTCATACCCACTCCTGTGGGGAGGGTGTGACAAGTGTCCCAGCATCACTGATAGCCGAGGCCCCACTTGGGGTCAGAGGGCAGGGACAGGCCAGCCTCCCCGAGGGGCAAAGAGGACAGTTGGGTCTGGGGGTGAAGCGAAGGACCACCTGTTGGGCTTAAATACTCCCTTCCCTGCTTGCCTGTCACGGAGCCTCAAGTTGTCCCATGAGGGACACCCGTTCATTCATTCGTTCCTCTGAAAACTCTCAAATGGCCACATTCCTCAGTTCTGGGTCCCCTGTTAAAACAGAAAGGCCTAGGAGGCACCGTGTGGGCATCAGTGGAAACAGAGAAGTTGGGGATCCCAGGCTCTCAGGGGGCTGACCCCGGGCTGGAGGAACCGGCCCCCTCTGACCAGGCCTCCGGGCCCATACCCTCAGCTCTGGCAAGGTGTTGCCTGGCTGCCGGGTGAAGCTAGTGAACCAGGACTTGGAGGGCACCGGTGAGATTTGCGTGTGGGGCCGCACCGTCTTTATGGGCTACTTGAACATGGAGGACAAGACACGTGAGGCCATTGACGCTGACGGCTGGCTGCACACCGGCGACCTCGGCCGCCTGGATGACGACGGCTTCCTCTACATCACAGGACGACTGAAAGGTGGGGGAGGGCTCCCCGGCCACCAGCACCTGGACAAGCAGGGAGTCCTTGGGCGCCGCCATCTGGATGGCTGCCACGTTCCTCGCCCTTGGCTTCTATGGGGCAGACGTGATTATTAGCCCAGGTCACCAAAGAGGGTGCCCAGGTGTCCGAGGGCACCCAGCTGGTAGACGGTGCTGCTGGGATTCAGACTCCCAGACAAGCAAGGCCAGCCTTCCCAGGAAACGTAAAGGCATAAATACGTGTTTTCACATGAAACATGGATGTGATGTAGAGTAGAACACAACTTGAACATGAAATTTTAGAGCATGAAACCTCCAGGAAATTCCTCACGGAGAGAAGTTGGCTTTCCCAGGGAGGAAGCTGGGACTCCTCTGTGGAAGGGGTTTGCTGACTTCACTCCAGTGATCTAATAATATCCACCTGGCCAGGTGTCTTGCTCCATTCTGTGCCCGAGGCCAACACAGGACCTGTGCACAGAATGGGGCCAGCTCATCTTTCTTGAATTAGACAGACGTGGGGGCAGGAGCACAGCGCAGCTGCATCAGTCAGGCTGTGTTTATGAAATGCCCTGGCGTCACAGCCTGGACGTAAGCCGTCACTCTGCAAACAGACCACTGTGCTGAGAGCCCGGCTCCCGGCCCTGCACACGGCACCCACTATGCATGTGGATGAAACAGTGGGCCGTGGACGGGCGGGTGCGGGAGAGCTTGGAGAAAGAGTTAGTGAGGATGGGAGGGTCGCACAGGCTTCGAGAAGGAGGTGGCCGAGCTGGCCTTGCAGAGGAGACAGCCTGCTGGGAGGGAAGGACAAGGTGTCCCGAGGGCAGGTGTCCGCAAGGGGAGAGGTCGCAGGGTGGGGCACCACACTGCCCTTGCACCAGCTCTGCTGTGTGACCGTGTGACCGTGGACAAGTTCTCCGTGCCCCTGACCCCTGTCAGAAACGGGAAGAGTCCCTGCTTCTGTGTAGGCAGCGAGGGTTCGGTGAGCTGTTACACGTGGCTCTCCGCACAGAGTCTGCCCATGGTGAGTGCTGTACGAGGGGCGGGGCATGGTCACTCAGCAGAGGTGGGTGAGGTAGGAGGGTCAGCGAGGACCTGGGTCCGGTAGGTGTTGGAGCAGGCAGAGAGCCTCAGCCGGTGCGCACAGGAGAGTGAGCCCCGGGTGAGCGTTTGTCTTCGGGCACCGCCCCCGTGCCGTCCCCAGCAGGTGCGAGGGGCTTTCTGGGGGTGCTGCTGCTCCCCACACAGAGGGGCACCTCTGGCCTCCCCGAATGGCTAACGGAGCTGCCCACGGCTCTAGCCTGTGGGCTGTGGCCGGGGCTTGTGTCCAGATTCACCCGGGGCCTGGCCTTGCCTCCCCAGAACTAATCATCACGGCCGGTGGGGAGAACGTGCCGCCGGTGCCCATCGAGGAGGCCGTGAAGACGGAGCTGCCCATCATCAGCAGCGCCATGCTGATCGGGGACCAGAGGAAGTTCCTGTCCATGCTGCTCACCTTGAAGGTGTGTCTGCGGGTCTGTCCCAAGTGAAGCCACGTTCAGACAGAACCTCGTTCTGGGGCAGGCAGTGCTGCGGCACCGAGGGGCAGCTGCCCGTGGGGACATGCCTGCTGCCCCCACAGGCGCAGTCAGCAGCCCGCTGCCACAGCTGTCTTTGTGTTCCCAACACAGTCTGCTCAGCAGGAGCGTGGCCTGCGGGGCAGTGTTTGGGGTGTCGTCACCCGGGGCCTGAGTCTCAGGCCTCCATTCTTTTCACCACAGTCAGGGTGGTAGTCGCACCCCAGAACTGCAGCTTACATGATCCACCTGCTGGACAGCTGCAGGCTCGCTCCTCCGAGCCCAGGCCGCATCCTGAGCGGTGGGGCGTGGAGCTGACCCCGTCTCTGGTTCGCAGTGCACTCTGGACCCAGACACCTCTGAGCCCACCGATCAGCTGACCAAGCAAGCCGTGGAGTTCTGCCAGCGCGTGGGCAGCAACGCCACCACGGTGTCCGAGATCGTGGGGAGCAAGGACGAGGCCGTGTACCAGGCCATCGAAGAGGGCATCCAGAGGGTGAACAGTCAGGCTGCCGCCCGACCCTACCACATCCGCAAGTGGGCCATTCTCGAGAGGGACTTCTCCATCTCAGGTGGAGAGCTGGGTAGGTTTGCTCTGGCTTCCTTTCCCAGGGCCCAGGTGCTATGTGGGAAGACAGGGCCGGGCCGGGCCGGGCCTGGGAGCTGCCTGTCAAGCAGCAGCCGTGGTGAGCAGAGGTCCCTGACGGCCCTTCACGAGGGAGGGCACTGCCCAGGGCATGGACTGTGCTGCAATGTGTCATTTTGAACATGTGACATGTGACTTTGCTTTGACTCCGGGGCCACTGTCCCCTGAGGTAACTACGGGGCCACCTGGCAGACATAGAGGCCCTGCTGGTGGTTGGGGTGGAGCCCCCTGTCTCTAGGGGGTAAGGCCACCATGACCTCCTGTGATGCCACCTCATCTGGCAGGGACGGTGGTGAAGCCCTTCTGGACCGTGGCGCACAGAACCAGAGGGACTCCGGTGCAGCCTCAGCTGGGGGCGTGGAGTGTCTTGTGGCAACTTGGGGTGTTCTCACGGCCCAGGGGGAGGGGCGGGGCTCCCTTGGACCGCTTGAGGCTGACCCCAGACACAGTGACACTGAGCTGCCGTCAGGTCTGGAACATCAGCCAGACGCAAGTCCTCTCTCCACAGTGCTGAGAGAAGGGACTCTGACTCTGAGCGCTCCAGTTCAGAGTGAGTTAGCACAAAGTGGACTTCTTGCTGCCCAGTACCTCGGGTCTGAGCCATCTTCACCCTCGCTCCTGAGGGAGAGCTGAGGCCTCTGGGCCAGGCGCCCCCGCCCCATCCCAGGCAGTCGGAGAGCACAGCGTCCAGCAGCACACGCACTTCCCCTGAGTGCAGGTGTGACTTGCACGTTAGTTACTGTTGTGTAACAGAGTACCCCCAAGTTTAGCAGTTTAAAATAGCACCGCTCCTAATTCCTGTGGGTCAGAAATCCAGGCAGCTAGACTGGGTGGTTCCAGCTCAGGGTGTCTCAGGTTACAGCAAGTGTTGGCTGGGCAGCAGCCCCCTGGAGCTCGAAGGGCTCCATGTCCGTGGCTGTTGGCCAGACCTCAGGCCTCGAGACAGCTGCATGCATGCTCACAGCATAGCAGCCGCAGGGCCCCGGAGCAGCAGTCCTCAGCGCCCGGAGCAGAGCCTAGATAATCTTGCAGTTTGGGTTGTTTGAGTCATTTCTTCATTCAAAGGACAGCACAGAAAATGCATCGAGATCGGAAATAGGTGCAGGTCGAGGGTAAGGTGGAGGTGGCTCACATCACATCCGGGAGAGAAGCTGGTCTGTTGTAACCATTCTGTGAAGTGCCGGTGGAGGGGTCATGGAGGGCCAACTCAGAGGCTGGCTGCCCGTGCGTCCAGCTTAATCCTTGCAACTTGCTGAGGGAAAGCCAAGGCGTCTCGGCCAGGCGCCCCCACCCCCTCCCAGGCAGTCAGAGAGTTAAGGTCAGCAAGTTACAAGGCTCAGCAAGTCTGGCTCTTGACCACGTGCCTCAGATTTCTCAGAGGCCTCTTGCACTCATGCTTTCCCATCTGCTTTAGGTCCCACGATGAAGCTGAGGCGATTCACAGTTCTGGAGAAGTATAAAGACGTCATCGATTCCTTCTACCCAGAGCAGAATAAGTAATGGGAAGGCCTCCTCCTTCCTGAAGCCGGTGGGCCTCCCTGAGGGACCTGATCCACCCCCTCTTCGGTCTGGGCACAGGGCTTCCGGCAGGTCTGTTAGGTCTCAGGTCAGGTATGGCACCAGCACCTACACTTCCCAGGTCTCGTGCCAACAATGGCCAGCAATTCCAAGCAGCTTCTCGTGCACGTAGTTTTAAGTGCCACTTTGTTCGGGTGATGGGAGACCAGTTCTCCTTCCAGAACTGAAGGCCTGGTACTTTATGGCTTTAGTTCCAGGTAGAATTTATGAGCCAGTAGCTCACTGAGCAGCCTGCCAGCAGGAGGCTGTGTGTGGGGGTGGGGGTGGGGGGAGTCAGCTCATGTTACTGCAGGTGCCACCAGGACAGTGGCTGTAACTCGCTCACCCTGGAACGTGCTGGACCGGCCACCGGCCACTCCACACCTAGGCCGTCCCCAACACGCGCCTACTGACATGCTGCTTCGTAGGACTGCTGCTGCCAGTTTGTATTTAATGTGCAATTCGGATATTAAACTTTTAACAACCGTCAACAAGTACGTGGCTTTTCTGGTTGGTTGAGCAGGTGGGACCAGCGCAGACGGTGGCGGGTGTTCACCTACAAGGCTGTGCACCGAGGGCGTGGGAGGGCCGCCCCCGCCTCAGAGCCCTACTGCGGAACAGCCACTCCTAGCCTGGGGCTGAGCCCTGGACCTTGAGACAGCACACATCTCAGTCAGTTCTGGAATTCTTTATTAGTGTGAACACAAGACTAATTCACAGATTTCAACAAAACAGAGGAAGCAACATCTGAAACAGGAAAATAAGTGTGAGATTGCAAGTCTAGTTACAAGCCTTAAAAAGCGCCCAGGCAGCGATACCTGTCGTTAAGACAGCCCGTGACCTGGGCCCATTATGCAAAGCCTCAGGTTTGTGTCATTACACGAGGAACAAGGGACATGAGTTGCCTTTGGCTTGGGGCCAAAGAGTGCCTATGAGAACAGGGACTCAGCACCTGAGGCTGAAGAAAAACCATGCTGCCAGGGAGTGGTGCCTGAGGGCAGGGGCTGTGACCCGGCTGAGGCCACATCTGCGGTCTGCAGCCTGGCCTCTTCCCGGGGGGGGCTTGGGGGGAGTGTGGTCCTGGTCCTTTCGGCAGGACCAGCTGGAGGGGACACACGTGCTGCACAAGTGTGACCACACACGGGTCAGCCACCATGCCCGACTGTCAGTTGCCCCCCCCCCCCCCCCCCCCCCCCCCCCCCCCNACCCAGGGTGCTTAGTGCGTGTCGAGTGAAAAGGAAGTTCGGCCCCTCCCTTCATGAAAGGTTCAAGGTAACAAAATAGTTGAACAGCGTAGCTGTGTCTTTGTAGCCAATGTCTTACCATCCCTTATTAAAAAAGTTATCTCTCTCGTATTTCTTGGATCTGAAGTCTTTATTCAGTCAGTAATTCATATAAAGGACAAATCTGTCTTAATTTTCCACATCATAAAGAAATACACCATAGTCAGTTTGTGAGGTGAACTTTCCTAGGAAGTCTCTCTGGTGCCCATTCATTTAAGAATGTCATCTCGTGCCATTATGTCAATATTCTGTTTTATTTCTATTAAATTTTTCATAAACTAATGACAATTTTTCTTTAGAAAGTTAGATGTTTTCTCTTATTAATTCTGTACCATATTTACAGAATATGGTAACTGTTTTGAGGAAAATGGTTTTAACTGAAGTGTAAAATGGTTAACAATGGCAAATGATACAGTCCACTTAAGAGTTTACAAAAAATGTATACCAAATAGACATTAATAAATAAAACAAGCACTTGGAAAAGTCCTTTGAAAGCACACCTAGGGACATCACCTGCGTCCTCTGCAGACTTTGTTGAAAGGCCAGACCGACAGGTGCACCGGCAGAAGCTAGGAGACCCAGTGCCCTCGGAATGGAACGTGTTCTCACGCAGCTTCACGTGGCTTCGGTAGCGGGGACTGATGCAGATGCCGTCTGTAAAGCCTTAATCTAAGTCTTTCACTCGGTGACAGATTTCCTGTGTGAAGTCTGAGCATTTTGCATTGCCTCCCAAATCTTTTGTTAAGCTCTGAGAAAAGGAAAAAGCAAAAGGAAAAATGTATCTCATAGTAAACCAAAGCAAGGATATTTTTGTTTAAAGCGTGGTAAGACACCAGCTGAGCAGGCTGCCCAGCCGCTGTTAGTTCATTCCAAAGCCAGCCCCCTCACCACATCTGCCTACCCCAGGAGGATGGCAGAGTCCCAGGAAAACGTCTGACGATGGACATTTAATATCTAAGCGAGGGAACCATAAATCCCATGGGGAATTTCTGAAGTTGAAAAAGCTTAAGACATATTTTGATCTGTTTTTAGAGGCCGGGAAACAAACACTAAGGTAATTTAAATCACTAACTACTAAACTTCCCTCTATAGGCAGGAAATTCTGCCATGCATCCACTCTGCTCTCTTCCAGCTTCTCTTCTTTGCACCCCCAAACTGACCTCCAGACACTGACCTTGCATCACCGTGTCCTGCTCAATTAGAAGGGCCTGCTGGGTAATTGCCACCCCTCTGCTCGGCTATTTGTGAATAGGTTAAATTCACAAATACAGCCAGAAAAAACAAGTGAAATCATACGCCCTTCAATAGGACCACTGGGCTGTTAAAAACAGGCTGGGATTTCCTGTAAGAAGTCAGCAGCACCCCTCCTTCATGCTCCCTTGGTCAGAGTAACCCACCGCAACCCTTCCAGGGCCACAGGTGCTTGTGGAAACAGGGAAGCTTGGTGGGCACCCAGGTTCTCACCCGGACTGGGTGGGAACCCCAGCTCTACCATACGAAGCTGTGAGACCTTTGACAAATTCACTGATCTCTCTGTGCCTCAGTTTCCTCATCTGTAAAACGGAATTCACTGTAGGACCTACCTCACAGAGTAATAAAGATTTGCTGAGACGACATATACAAAGACCAGCATGTAAGGACTGGGTTAAATCAGCCATTGCTAACACTTTCTAGTTCAGACGCACCTGGTACAAGTGACACCACGGTGTCTCAGACACAGCTGCGCCTGTGTCTGCTGCTGGCTCCCAGCTCCTGGAGGCCAGGACCTCATCCTATTCCTCAGTTTCTTTATGCTTCACATCTTAAAAGGTACACCACAGACTTTTGTTGGGGGGAGAAAAAAGCCGCGTGGACAAAGGTGAGGGCCTTGGCCGCGATCACACTGCCAGCCACGCGACACCTGGGCCCGGACCAGCTCTGACTGGGGACCCTCCGCTCTCCCCACGGCTCACTCCCCGCCTCTCAGCCCTTTCCGGTGAAACCGTGGGAGACACGCAGGAGGCCAGCCCCACCACGACGGTACCTTCCCATCCTTAATGGTGGCGAAGCAGGCCGCCTCGATCCGCGCGGCGTGCTCAAACAGCCCCATGTGGCGCAGCATCATCACCGCGCTGAGCAGCAGGGCCGTAGGGTTGGCCATGTCCTTGCCGGCGATGTCCGGGGCCGTCCCGTGAACCTGCCTCGGGGAAAGGCGGCGCAGTCAGGGCCGTGGGGCTCTCGGTCCTCTCTCTGGACCAGCGGGCGCAGTCGCTTAACGCAGCTGCGCCCAGCTCATCAGGCACAGGTCTGGCAACAGAGCCGCAGAAAAATGAAGGGCGAAAGTAACTGTTTCCAGAAACTTCAAAACTACGGACTACCTTTCTCTGCCAGCTTTCAGTGAAATATTTCAACTGAGGAAGTTTAAATATGAAGGATACCATACAAACAGGGGAATGAATGAACCATGCTTATGTTAAAAAAAACTGTATTAAAAAAACTATTTTCTTCTAACAGCTGGAAAAACTCAAAAGTTCTAACACATTTGAGCAGATCACCCCTCCTGCATTCTCGTGCCATTCTGGCCGATTTCTGCTTTGCATGTCAGCAGGGTCCTTACCGACTCAAAGATCGCGACCCCGTTGGCGCCAATGTTGCCACTTGGTGTCACACCGAGACCTCCAATCAGTCCCGCACACAGGTCACTGGGGGCAAAGAACATCAGGAGTGTGGGTTTGAAAACTAAAACGTCTCACCCAGCACCCAGACTTCCACTTTCAAATATCACCCTCCACTGAAAGGAACCGGACCCCTTGGAGAAGTGGCCGATCCCAGGACTAGGTTAGGGACATCGGGATGATCCTGGAGCGTGTGACCGTGCCAGGCGCTAAGCAACAGCTCAGAGGGATGCCCTTGGCCAGGTCCAGACAACCCCAGTCTCCACATGAATGATGGTGGCGTGTGCAGTGCTGGACAAAAGACACGAGTCCCCACTGACCGACACAGACACACACGAGACGGGGGAAAGCTTGTCCCGGGGCAGAGCACCAAGTAAGGAATGTAAGGACTGATGGACTCAGAAAATCACCATTTGGCCAACAGTATGAGTGTGAGTGTGTAAAGAGAGGGACAAATGCAGTAAAAGTGGTAAAATGCTGACATCTGGGGAATGGAGGTGCTGAGTACACAGGAATTCTGTGTACCATTCTTGCTACTTTTCTGTAAGTCTGAAATTACATCAAAAGTTACAAAAATGACCACCCACCTACCTAGTGATATAGAAAACATCGAGGTCAACCAATAAAACACAGGAAGACTGCACAGAACTAGCGATGAGGGAGCGGAGACGGCCCAGAAATGGGGAATAGCCCACCCACGTGTAATCATGAGACCACTCCCTAAACTGTTACAGCTCAGCTCACGTCCCAGAGCAAACAACGATTCATTTTCGGACCTTTATAAAAAATACTACAGACTACAAGGGGGCAACCAGACTTACCTCAGGATGTCTCCGTACAAATTTGGCATAACAAGAACATCAAACTGGGACGGATCTTGGACCATCTACAAGAAACGCACGTGTGCATTCAGCTATCAAACCTGCACAGCAGACAGACACACCGCGCGCCACGGAAAGGAGCAGGCCAGCAGGAACGCACACTTACGTTCAGACACACTGTGTCGAGGTACATCTCGTTAAATTTAATGTCTTTACAGTTTTCTGCAACTTCCCTGCATTTTTGCAGAAAAAGCCCATCTGACATTCGCCTGTATTTAATCAAATAAAAATTGTTGAAAGCAAAAACTTGCAGAAAGAAAAGCATCAAATCAGAGAAGTAAAGTAAGTTTCGAAAGCCAAGATGTGTGATTTCAATTACAGTAAAATTACTTCTTAGGTAGTGGTGTTACCCAGGACAAATGAAGAAATACGTATTTATAAGAAAATGCTAAAATCGCTTTAAAAGGTTGACTGAATTATTGGAATGGTTTGACTCTTTTTACATGCTCAACACGTTCTTAGGTCAGGAAACCTGTTTCTTCCCACATTCACGATGGCCTTTAACCGCGGGGGCTGAGGAGAACTTCACGGGCTAGAATCGTGCACCCGCGAGGGCGACCACTGTGAGCGCTGATTACTGCCGTGCCCCTGAGCACGTGACCGTCCCACAAACACTCCTGCGGGGGTTCCAGACCCTGCAGCTTCCTTCTCTTGGACCTGCATTCCCAACCAGCCCCCACCCCAAACCTGTTCCACTCACTCACCCATGGAGGCATATAAAAGTAGGAGGCTGTGACAAGAGAAGTGCCTGACCCTCTCACCGTCACACGGGGTGTTTTTTGGAGACACCAGGAATCAGTGCACAAGCCGGACAGAAGAAAGTAAACCCCACTGCTCCCCCACAAAGCATGACGGGGTGCTGGGCCCACAGGCACTCACATGATGTTGGCTTTGTGCACGGCGGTGACGTTGCTCCGGTGGTTGTTCCGGGCATACTCAAAGGCGAACTCTGCGATGCGCCTGCTCGCCTCCTCGGTGATGAGCTTGATACTCTGCACAACGCCGTCCACGATCTGAAAGAAGGAAGTCCAGACAGGAAGTCCTGCCTTGCTGGGAAGGGGGTGGCAACATCCTGGCACTGGATGGCTGTATGAACTGTATCGTCAGGGGCATGCTCACAGAGCACCAGCAACCGTGGCTAGCATCACGCATACGGTGTGCCAGTGGGGTGAATGTTGATCCAGCCCTATGAGGTAGGTCGGCACCGGAAGCCTCATTGCACAGATGAGGAAAACTGAGGTTCAGAGATGATCACTGCCCAAGAGGACCCCTGTGAAGCCAGGATTCAAAGTTCACACAGAGGGTGTGTCCCCAGCCCCGTGCCGTTTTCCGAGCACCCATGGGAGCACATGGCCCAGAGACCCAGGGCCAAGACAAGCGCCCACACCTCAGGCCGCAGCGGACTGCCTCCGGAGTTCTTTTCACTGGGAATGTAAACAACTGCCCGAGTGCATGGGAAGCAACCCAACTGAGCATAACAAGTATCGGAAATGAACTTACCACATGCTCGATTCCACTGTACTCTCCTTCCGTGTTCTCTCGAATGGTGACGATATTTACGTCAGTGTAAGGGGTTTTATAGCCTTCGATGGAGACACACGGTCGGACATTTGCATAGAGGTCAAAGGTTTTACGCAGCAATAAGTTCATGGAGGGGTGACCAGCAGCTATTGGGGTCTTCAAAGGGCCTGTGAGAAAGAACACCCAGATGACAATAGGGTCTTCTCTTCTTTATAAACACAAGTACACAAGGTTTGTTTAAAATTGCAATTTTTTGGTTTTAATTTTCCATCAGAATTGTATTTAGGACCCCTCCTTTAACATACCTGCTTCATGAACTAAGAGACACTTTCACAAAAGAGCAAGTCGCTTGAAAGGGCAGATAGCTGCTCTGTTTGTGAGCTGAATGTTCTCTTCGCCGTGGGCGAGTCCGTCCTGGCTGGTCACCCTCGGTAGCCCTTCAGTGCCCACTGACCCTGCCCCCAGGCTTCCTTGTACACGTGTTCTGCCTCAGACTGTAGCCGTCCCTCAGATCCAACTGACAAAAGGATCTCCTCAAGGGAGCTTTCTGGAACGTTCCCTGAGCACCTCATGGCTGAGGACCAAGCGTGACATGATCTAATCCTCACCATCATCCCATGAAGTATCAACTCTGTCACTGTCACTTGAGAGGAACAAACAAAATTCTTTTTCAAAACCAGGAGTAAGAAATTCGTGCAGGCCTCCCAGGAAATATGTGGCAGAAATGAAATTCAAATGTGATCTGTCTGGACTTAAAGCCTCCCATGTGCTAGGACTTTGAATCATGACCTTAAGTATGTATTGACTAAAGTACATTTGACATTAGCCAGGAATACTCTATTTTCACTGCGGAACATATGTCCCAAAATGAAAACACAGCATCTTACTATGACTGCGTGGCTTCACCGGAGGCTAGCTGTATTTAGCTTAAATGCATAATCATTCAAAAACACTAGGCCGAGAGCAGAAATCAGCACCGTGCCCCCTTCAGTTACCTTTCAGGCCCATCTTGTTCTTGTCCATGGACTCCTTGGCTTCCGGAGGGATCATCCACTTTCCTCCCGGCCCTTGGATGGCAGTGACATTCCGCTCCTCCCACTGAATGGGCGCCTGGACGCCACACCGCAGAGCACAGTGTGGGGAAAGGTGACATGAGTGACAGTCCCACACCATCACCAACACACTTTCTCATCTTTGGTGTGAGTGGTGAAAACGCACTCCATGAAGGTCCAGAAAGTCCCTGGCATTCGAGGACAGATGTCGTTCTCTAGCCTGCCCTGAGGGACGGTCCACCCCGTCCAGTCAGGCCCCTAGCTGCCACCTGCCCACTCCAGTTTTCCACAGCGCTTAACGTGGCTATAATTAGAATATGATCATCAGCAGAGAAGTACAGTTTGTAGAGATGTTACACAAAACTGATACATGGATGCACCGGGAAAACACGATGCTAAGTGAAGTAAGCCAGCCATAAAAGACTGTTTATCATAAGCTTCTATTCACATGAAACAGACGGAGCAAATCTATGGAGACAAAGTAGGTTAGTGGTTGCATGGGCTGGTGATGCAGGAGTAGGGTGAGAGAGTTGGCAAACAGGGAGCGGCTGCTGTTGGATATGGGGTTTCTTTCTGGGTGATGAAAATATTCTAAAATTAGATTGTGGTGAGGGTTGCATAACTCGATGAATGTACTAAAAACCGTTAAATTGTACAGTTTAAATGGTGAACTGTCCAGTATGTGAATTATCCCTCAGTAAGCTGTGAAAAAAGAAAGCTATACTGCGTAACCTACAAAGGCAGCAGTTTGAAGGCATAAACCACAGCGTCATCCTTTCTTCCCACCCACATCCTTCAGCACGCAGGCGCACACACGTCTGGCTGCTGGCACACCGAGTGTGCTGGAGTCAGGGCAGAGCAAGACGCGTGCCTCGTGAACAGTGCAGGGAACGAGCCCGTTTCCACTGCACTGCTCCTGGACCAGCATCACTTCCTCTGCAGGAGTTCTATTTCCAAGGTCACGCAAAAAACAATGTGTATTTTAAATAAATTGCATTCCTCAACTTATACCTGTTGGTATCATTAACCACCACTAATTTACTCTTCCACATTTATCACCTGCAGCTATGAACAGCAATAATAAAGCATCATGTGAAAACTGGTTCAAGTTTCCTGATTTTCCCAAACAAAATGAAAGCTGGGCTGTTAGAAGAATACCTCACACTTGATGATAATACCACACCAGAATTTCTGCTAACCTTTCAAAATCTGCCATACAGTGTTTTGAAACAGCGATTCTGTTCTCTGGGGCAGGAAGACAGAAGGCGGTAGGCAGGCGACTTGGCCAGGCCGGAAGACCTAAAAGTCGAGGCAGGACTGAGATCCACAGAGACCTCGGTTCTGCTCCCATCACTTTGCGCAGAACTGGTGCTGATGTGGCTTAAGACACCAACACAGTGACAGTGGCAAACCCCGATGTTCCACTTAAAATCGTGAAGATGAGCAGACCATACCAGCTCCATGCAAATGCAAACGATTCGTCCTAAGAGGCCATGGACTCCCACAGGCTAAGAAACTCTTCTACAAATTGCTCTTTAAGGTATGTTTAAAGTCCACTTACTTTGGCAGCATCAAAAATCTTCATAACCGAGGCTGAAATCTCAGGGCCAATACCATCTCCTGGAATTAAAGTTACTGTCTGAACCTGAATATGAGAAATCATCGAAGACGACAGTAAGAATTGATTTTTGAAGGTTTAAAAAAGAGTATCATTGACAAAGAAACCCACTTTATATGTGTTGGGAGGGGGTGAGTTTCCAGAAAACCCAAATGCCATTAAAAAACCAGACCTCGCTCCCCCAGGCTCATCGAAAAAGGCAAGATTCAAGAGACTCCACAATTCTACTCTGTAGCTGAGCTCAGAGTTACAAAAACAACTCCAGTGACAGTCTTCAGATAAAACAAAAATAAACTACCAGACTGATATTGATATTGATATTTCTTTAAGTCTGTAAAAGCAGAGAGAGCAAAATGCTTTCAACAGTGTTCTCTCCCTAAAACGGTGGGCTTCTACGAAGACAAGTGCTTTTCCCTCCACTGGGGTCCCGGACAGCTGATTGTCTCACGCAAACCAGGTCTGTCTCATCCAACACTTTTCGACCACTTCCGAAAGCAAGTCTTGGAGAAGACGAGGCTTCACAGTAAGAGAGAGTCTCTGGTTTTCTGAGTTCCGCTATATAACTGGCTCCTTAATGGCAAATGTAATTGAAATAAACTCAGCAAAGTTGACTCGGAACCAATGAGAATAGCTCATGTAATCATACCTGCAAAGTCTGAGTTACACTCAGAGTGACAAGTGTATTTATAAAGTAACTGCAATGATTTATTTCAAAGCTCCAAAGTAAATGAAGCCAGCATTTCAAATGTAGAGATAAAAATGTTTGAAGGGAAATGATGAGAGAATTTAAATTAGTTAAGATAATATTCAGACTCTCTCCACTTAGAAACTATATGTCAGTGTTGCAGACATTCCTCCACCGGCAGGTTTGGCCCAGACAAGGTCCTTGGCCTTTTCCAGTTCCAGCTGCCTGTGCTACTTTTTAAATCACTGGTTCAAGTTTCCCTGGTCTTTTGCCTTCCAGTGATACTCCCTGAGCAGGTGGACCGAGTCAGTTTTTCTGTACGACTGAAGAAATCTTTTGGAAAATTCGTTTATCTTCATATTTCTTTCAAATGTACTCCCCTCCCCACCAGGCTAATATTTTTTTTTTTAAATGGATAGCCTGAAAACTAAGTCACAGCAGAGTGCAATGATCATTCCATCGGCTTTCCGAAACGCGTGTAAAATGCTCGCTTCACTGTCCTTCAGCTGCAAGTGCCGGCCGGCTCTGCATCTTTGCAGGAGCAGAGCCCAGAACCTCTGGCTGCTCCTTCCTGTTCTCCCAACATGTTGCAATAAATGCCATCAGGCCACCCCAAAAAACCCTACTTTATACTACAGGAGAGAAAGTAAATGAAAAAAACCATATGCTTTAGCCTTATAGATGCCACATAGAATAATACGGTATGGGAGCATAGAAATCATGAAATCCAAACCAGATTCTGCAAGAAGGCTAAAATAAAAGTATATAGGAGGAGTCACTGACCCACAGTTTTAGAATGCTCTAAAAATGTGGTATCAGCTTTTAAAGCACAGAACTCTTGAGTTCCAAAAGCAGTGGATTTCATGAGAAACAGACACGGACATGACAGCCTGTAAAGGCTGCGGAAGGAAAGCATTCAGCCTGCAGGAGTTACAGATGTTTGAGACGCTTCTATTTGGCAGCCAATCTACCGTTTTTAGGGACGCTCACAAAATAAAAATGCAAAGCAGGTTTTGAAGCTTCTCAATGATTTTTTTCTCAACGTGGAGTCGTTTTGAAGAAAAAACTGTCTTACCAAAATGAGACTGAAACAAAATAACAGGCTCAAGGGAAATTTCTATCTATTTTTAACAAGGCTCTTTCCAGATATTAATGTTACAGGCTTACACAGCCAGCTGTAATATAATTCTTTTAAATGTGACCTAATGATTTCTGCATGTTAGCCAATAATTTAAATGTACAATATAAGTATGGCCAATTTTCCCTAATTTTAAATAAATGCAGATAAAAAGGCTACATGTAACATGTTAGAGCACCTTTCTTGAGAAACTTCTAATAGGAAAAAATAAAAGATGTAATTATACTCACACCACCAGCAAAACCTCTGGTCACCTGTTTTGGGTTGTGAAATGCCCCCAGCAGCCGAGAGACCTATATTAATGTCAACAAAGAAAGGTCACGCACAAAATTAAACCACGTGCATTAAGAGGCACAGATATTCGGGAATTTTCAAGTAATACTTTCTCATGTATTAGCTCAATGTGGCACACTACCTCAGATCTGAAAATCTAAATCCAGCATTCAGATGACCTTTTGCTTTGAGAACTTAAGTACTATAAGTACTCCAAAGGCAATTTTATGAAGGTAATTGTCAAAAGACGTTGAAGGTAGAAAGAAACTATACTTTCTCAGGTCAAACAATGGATTTTCCTCCTAAGGTATCTTTGAGGCACCTCCGGCTCCAATCTCTAAAGGGAGAAAGTGGCCCCACAGAGGTCAGTGGACTGTCCAAAGTCCCCACAGGAAGTCCATGCCAGAGGAGAACCTCCCTCCTCTTCTGATTCCACGCCCCAAAGGGCTCTCACGTGATTTTTTTTCTTGTAGACAGACCGCCCTAAAGGCAAAACAAATTGACTAGTGCTTTGATTATCAACAGTTAGAAGGAAGGCTTTAGTCCCTCCTCTGAAGGCTTCACATACCTACCACAGTTGAATGAAGAGCTAAGAGTGTAAGCTCAGTGATTAAGGGAATGACTTCTGTTGAGACAGTGACACACAAGCTGCTTCCCCTTCAGGAGCAAATGTGACATCACAGTCATCATCACACACAAATCCAGATCTGAAGAGGTACCAAGCAGAACCCAGTTACGGAATAAACCCTTAGTAACTTGGTCTGCATGATGACTGCAAAATAAATCCCCTGATAATCCCTTAGGAAAGCTTCAGGCATGTGTTCCTTCTGCAGGAACCAGGTGATTTCACGTTTTTAAAATTTAAGGTCAAACAATTCTGCGAAGCAAGTATGGATATTTTACGCATGGACATATTAAGGCTCAGAGATGTTAAGTAATTTGTTCAGGGTCACACAGCCACTTAGTTGCACCGTCAGGATTTAAAACTAAGACTCCTACATCCCAGTGTAGACCTTTCTCCACCAAATAACAGAGCATGTAGACCTCACTTTAAACTCAAAACAAAGGAAAAAGAGAATTAAAATCTACAGGAAAAAGAATTAAGATCTTTATGGTAGATTTCTAGGGGGCTTTTCTTGACCAGCACCAGGAAACCTGAGCCTATTTCTATTTCTCCTCCCATGCTTATAACCTGTGGTGTGACCTTGGTCCCAGAGCAGGCAGAACGGGACTCAGAACCAGGAAAACCCAAATGCCACAGTCCTCTGGGTTCCTCTAGGTCTGACACCGACTTTCTGCGTAACCTTGAGGATGACCTCTAAGGGCGCGAGTGAGCGCCACCCAGAAACTAAGAAGCCGAAAAGACGCGGTCTGAGCCCTGCGGCGCCCTGGCATCCCAGCTGTCAGGGTCGCGGAAGCTCTTCAGATCACAGATCCTCACTAAAAAGGTGGAAGAGCTGCTGGTTTTCCTGTACAAGGGCTCAGATGGCAATTCTACGGTTGAAGGTGCCTATGTCCTTCGAAGGGGGCAGAGCCGCAGGGGCAGACGGGCGAGTGCCTGGCAGGGGCGGGGAAATCTGGCAGGAAGCAGCCTGGGGTCGCCCACGGGAGCTCGCCTGCCCCGAGTGCGAGGCCTGCGAAGTGACCCGGCCCGGCCAAAGGAACCCGAGGAGGCCCAGCAGTCAGCGCGAAGTGGGTCCGATCTCGGACAGTCCAGATCTGCGCGGGGCCTGGGCTCCGGCCTGGGGTACCGCGGGGAGCAGGGCCGCGCATCCCCTTGTCCTTGTCATCCCCCTCCAGCGCGGCCCTCCCTAGGCGGGCTGCTCACATGCCACGCGCGGGCCTCCTCCGCATCAAGCCCACCGGATCCACGCTGCCGCCGCCCTCCCGACGCTCACCTTGGACATCCACGCGGGCCCCGCCATCGCGTCTCACTCCTCACCGAGGCGACAGAGCAACTCTACTGCGCAGTCGCGAAGCCCGCTCTTCTTCACTCACGATGGAGGCCCCGCCCCCTAGAAGTCCCGCCCCCGAGCCCATCCCGGGAATTCTGGCCTCTCCTCCACCTCCCGGAACACGCTCCGCCTCCACTAGCCAATCGCCGGGCTTGTCTCGTGGTGACGTAAGCAGCCAGAACCCGGAAGCCGCGCGGGTTTGGCTCTTCTAGGCTTTTCGGCTCCTCCATTCATTGACTCACCTTTTAGGTAGGATTGTGACTCTGAGACTTCTAGTTGCTAGACACTTCTTACTATCTGCTTTTTTTATTATAGCCATCATTCCTAGAGTGGGTGAAATAGTATCTCATTGCGGCTTTGATTTGCATTTTCCTGAAGGCCAACGTAAATAAAGCCTTTCTTGTCCACTCTATTTTAAATGGCAACCCCTCTCCTCCCTACTGTCTATGCCCCTTCACTGAGTTATTTTTCTGTAGAACTTATCTCGCTGACATACCATGTATATTTCACCTATTTATTTGTTTACTGTTTGTCTCCTCCCCAGGGGTAAATTCCAAGAGGGCAGGATTTTTGTTCCGTGGTGCACTGTATTCTCAACGCCCATAGAAGCGGTAACGACGTGTCCCCTTGCGCTAGTCAGGGCTGATTTAAACCCACCGATTACCAGCTGCGTGACCGTGGGCAAGTCACTGTCTCTGAGACAATTTCTTCATCTGTGAAATGTGATTATGACACCAAGCTCTATAGACTTAAGAGGCATTTGTGGAATTATGTCCAGTAAATGGGCACAGAGCAGATAATCAATGCTGCCTTCCCTCCATCCGAGAGCCCATGAACAAATACACACACCGTCTTTCTGGGGACCACACCCAACATCTGGGAGCCCCAGGAGCATGTGATTTGGAGTCAGAGAATGAGGTTGAGCCTTACTTTGCTCCTTTCTAGTTGAGTGGTGCTGGGCAAGTCACTTTTCCTCTCATTTGTAACATGAGAACTCCTCACAGCATTGTTGTGTTAGTTCCAGAGAGAGCCTCATTCAGAGCACTAGCAATGATAGGGGCCTTAAGATTTGGAAAATTTTATTTTAAGTAATAGGTAATAAGCTTAGTAATCAAAGCATGTAAAAGCTTTGCTCCAGAAACTGAAGGTATGCCCCACCTTGACTCCAGGAGACCATAAGCAGTTCCACCTTTGTTCCTCCAGAGGACTGCAAGCAATTCAAGGTGATATCTGGCTCAGATATCAGAGCTTAACTCCATTCCCCAGGTGGCAGCTAGGGGCCTTTCTTTGTCCAATGCTCCAGGGTGATAGGACCACAGGCCAGGACACAGCTAAAGACCACCGCCTGGGGCACAGCTTAAGACCACTACCCAGGGGGAGAATGCTGGAGGGTTTTTTTTGTTTTTGTTTTTTTAATCCAATTAACAATTAACTCCTCCCTGAATTTCAAAACCCCTGACCACACCTTGTTTATTCCCCGCTACAAAAACCTTGGCCTGGGAAGAAAAGGCAAGATGGTCTGTTAGGGTATGAACTGACCATCTTCTCAGATCGCCAGTCATCTGAATAAAGCACCCATAAAGATTCAATCCCTGTCTCTGCTTATTGGGTTTGGTAGTGACAGACAGCCCGAACTTTGGTGTCTTTTCCGGTTTCAGCAATAGCGATTAAAAGGAATTTCTTATGGAAACTGTCTAGTCAAGGTGGTGCTTCTTTTTCACCTGTGGAAGGAGATTCCAGAAATGAAAACTCAGTCTTCTGCAGAAGTTGTGACCTTCCTTTTCAACCTGGAAGGCTGCAATTCAAGTGAACAGAGATTAAGAATTGTAAGAGAATGTGCCAGAGCATCTTCTGAACACAGAATACTGGCCTGTTCACGGGGAAGAAAGAGAACCTTTGTAAAAGTGACTGTGTGGTTTGGATAAGTTTCGATTTCTCCAGCTCTAACCTGGGAGAAAGGGGAAGTGCAGATTTGGGGAATCTTATAAAGGCCTGTCTCTACTCTAAAATTCCACATTCTCTGAATTCTTAGTCACATGTACTAACTTCCTTCCCAGGTCTGAAGGCTCTATCCCACGGGTGCAATATAAACAAAGGATGAGGACATGGCCTCTGAGTCCAGACACTTTCTGCCCCTTCTCAACCATGAGCTCCTGGGCAAGTTGCTGAACTACTCCAGTGCAGTGCCCTTGTTTGTGAATTGGAGATAATGCCTGTAGAATTGGCTGCCCCGCGGTTAGAAATAACACAAGTGTGAGCTGGATCCCTGGAAGGCATTTGGTGGGGACTGTATTTGCATAAAAGCCCCCCAAAACTCCCTGGCCTTTGTCACAGTCACTCTCTGCTGAAAGTGCCGGGGTCGCCACGCCCGCACCAGCTGGAGCAGGACTTAGCAGCAAGGGCATTTTCTCCCTACCTGCTCCCGGTAGCGGAGCCGCAGCGCACCCCAGCCAAGGACCTGCACTTTTCTTCCGCCACGCCCCACTGCTCAGGCCCGCCCCTCTTTGGGACCACGTCCCGTTCAGCCCCCGCCCCGCCTAGGCTCTGCCCCTCCCTCAAACCACGCCTCCACATCTAGGCTCCGCCCCACGCTCGGACCACGCCCCGCCCCGGCTACACCCCTCCAGTGGACTGCGCGGCAGTAAGCGTGCCGGGCTCGGCGTGCGCGGTGGGAGGCGGTACCCGGCTGGCCGCGCGCATCATGGGGAACAAGCAGACCATCTTCACTGACGAGCAGCTGGACAACTACCAGGTGAGCCCGCGCCCCTGCTCGCGTCTTCCCATCGCTGCCGGTTTCCCGGGTCACTCCTGGCCTCTGCCTTCACCCCGAGCATGACCTTGGGTGGGCCGCTACTTCTCTGAGCCTCCCCGGGACCGCGAGCCTCTGGAAAGCACAGCCGAGCTGCGTCCTGCCTGGGTTGGGAGTCAGGTACATCAGCCCCCAGAGGCAGCTGTAAGTTGAGGCGTCTTGTTTATCCTGGGGAGCCTTCCTCTGGCTCAGCATGGAAATAATGGAGCAAGGAGGCGGCCCGTTACCAGCCTTGCTTACCCGGTCACTCTGCTCCCCCAGCCACTGAGAGCCCTGTAGACCCCCTTCCTCAGGAGGTCCCAGATGGGAGACCGTGCTGCAGATGACTCCCACACTCCTAGGTGCCTGCCCCTCCGGGTGGTTCTGCATCCTTCAGAGCCCCGTTCCGGTGGGGGGGGCCTCCCCCTGACTCCCTCAGGCAGAGGCCCTGACCGGGCTGTCGCCTGTGTGCAGTGTGCTGTGGGGACATGCCACCAGCAGGGTCTCCACAGCTGCCCCGTGTTGCCGTCAGGAATAGGTATTTGGTGTTGGTCTTGAAATGTGGGTCCTCTGCCGTGGGCAGCCCCTAAAATGAAAGCCCCTCCTCCTGGGTGACTTAGTGTGAATGACAGATTTCCCAGTTCCCCATGAGGACCTGACAAGGAATGGGGGCCCACACATTCCTGCAGCGTCTGTTGTGTCCCGGGCACTGTACTTCCTGAATTTACCTTATGGTCAGCTCCTTCCATCCTAGGCTGGTGGATAATTGGCCCCATTTTACAGACATGTAAACAAACCCATTCAAGACCCTGCCATGGGTCTCACAGGGGAATCTGAATCATGAATCCCTGGCTCACTCTTTGTTGGGGTTGGTGGGGCTGTGTGTGTCCTTTGTCATCAGGAGGGACAGTTGCCTCCAGTGCCAGGGAAGGGCACTAGTGGGAGTGGGAGACCTGTAGGGAAGGGGGCTTTTGCTTTGCTGGAAGGTTCAGAAATAAGGCAGCCCTGCAGCAGGCCTGCCTTATGGGGGCTGGCAGGAGGTGTTCCAGGTGGAGGGCACAGCTTGGGTAAATGCCCAGAGGTGAGCACAGGTCAGCAGGTAGACCAGGCTGAGGAGTAAAGAGTAGCCCCGTGGGGGCAGGGGCCTGGGTTCCCACTCAGACCAGCCTGGCATCCGGTTACCCTTCGCAGCCACCCCTTGTGTTGGGTTCTGCTCTTTGCCAGAGCCTGGCTGGACCCTGCCAGGCCGCTGGGATGGGAGAACTGAAGAGCTGTCCCTGAAACCTGAGACCCTCACATGCCCCACCCCCACCCCGACTCTCCAGACAGCACCCGGCCAGCCCCCGGGGGTTGTGGGCAACCCTGAGTTAGAGCTGCTCCCCAAGTGATCTGCAGGGTTTCTCATCCTCCCTCCCCAGGTGCCAGTAATCCCTAAGGCTCAGGGTTCTTCCCAGGCCACTTCTCTGCCTTGCAGATCCATCCCCCAGACTCCCTCAAGCTCCAGAGTTTTGCTGGCTGCCTTGCCCAGACCCCAGGCTGCTCCTCCAGCTGATCAGTGAACTATGCGTCCTGAAACTCAGCCTCCCTGGGGATCCCTCCCGTCTCCACCACCAGGGCACTGGCCAGGCCTCCTCAGTCTCATGCAGACTCCAGCCACCCACACTTTCTGCCACAACCCCTTGCTTTTCTCACCCCACCCCTTCCCTCCCTCCTTTCTCTTTCTTTCAACAGACACTGAGCATCACCCCGCTCAGGCAACTTTTTCCAAGGAGAAAGAGTTGCAGTTTGTTGAGCCTCAGGGCTCCCGTCTCTGCCCAGGAAACAGCGCAGTCCCATAGGCTAGCAAGGAGGATGCAATGGCATTGGATAGTCAGAGCCCCCTGGGACTGGGCCCCTGAGTGGCTCTCAGTGATACTGAGTCAGAATCACAGATAACCATGGGGGGACCTCTCCCCTCTGCCCCTTCCCCGCCCCCTAGCTGGGTCCGGTCGCTCCCTGGGGCACAGCCCTTCCACCCCCATGGGCCGTGAGGTGTGGTCCTCAGCTTGGGCAGCACCCAGCAACACCCGGGTGGCTTTGAAAACAGCTGATGTCCCTCCCCTGTCCACGGGATGCCTCCAGTCACTCACTGCCACCATCTTCTCCCCCCACCCCACCCCCCACCAGCCTCTCTACTGCCTTCCTGGTGTGACCTTGTCAATTCCTGTGACTTTGCTGCCAGGAAGGTGCTGATCCCCACACCCCCACAGTCTGCGTGTCTGGGACTCGGTCTCCCAGCAGGAGGTTCCCTTCTCCCAGCCAGCGCTGTGGTGGAGGCTGCCTCCCAGTCACTGCCCCTCCGACCCCTTACATGCTCTCCCTCACCGCCCTTGTCCCTGCACTGAGTCCCCTGGGTCAGGTCCAGAGCTTCAGGCGGTTTCTGGACCCACGAGACTGCTGTGGGTCACGCGTGGGCTGGGTGGCCGTGAGTGTTCCCACCCCAACACTGTGGAGGGCTGCCCACGTGGGGGGGGCGGTCTGAGGAAGGAGGAGCTGGGACTGCTCAACCGACAGCATGTGTTCTCTCTACAGGACTGTACCTTCTTCAATAAGAATGACATCCTCAAGTAAGTGTGGTTCCGCTCGCACCTCAGAGGGGCGGGGCCTGGGGGACGGGTGGGGCGGGGCCTGGGACCCCAGCGGGCTGGGCGCGCAGAACTTCCCACTCCTCCTGGACCCAGATTTTTCTGCCAGAAATTGAACATCTGCTGGCCGTATACCCGGCTGTGTGGTGGGTGGTCTCGGGCACATTTTCATGTAATCTTCATTGTCACCTTGTAGTGGGAGAATCCAACTTTATCCCCTGGGTGGCCAGCGTCACATAGCTAGGGACTGAAGACGGGGCCTCGGACTCCAGGCCCCTTGCTAATTCTCTGTGTCCTGGGGCCTCTCGGACGAGGGGTCCCTGTCCGTCAGACCCGGGGCCCCTCAGGGCCCTCAGGCTCTGGCTCTGATGACCTCTGGCCCCTGGGACCCCAAAAGTTCTCCCACTGCCCCCGCCGCCCTCGGCTGTTCCCTAAGTATGTCTTCCCTTCCCAAGATAGCCCTTTTCTTTAGGGGTTGGGGGGCTGGGCCTAGACAGAGAGATGAAGGGGGTGGCAGTCTCAGGGTGCCAGGACCAGATGGTGAGCGGGGCACACAGAGCGCCAGGAAACCTGGCCCCCAGCCTGGGCTATCAGGTAGCACTAAAAGCCTCCAGGGCTCGAGATCACTTTCCCTGCAGGTTGATGGGCAGGCTGGGGTGGGAGCCGGTGGTGGCTTCCCCAGAGGGCTGTGGGGGCCACTGCCCCGACCCCTCGGCTCGGACAGGCCCCTCTTCCTCCCTGCCCCCTTGGTGGGCAGGGACACCCCACCACCCCACCCGCCTTGGCATCAGCACACCTGGGCTCTGCTGCCCCCTCCCAGGTCTGGAGTGGCCTGGGGTGACATCTGAGCCTCACTGAGCCTCAGGTTCTTCTATCGAATGGGACTGTGCTCCCAGCCCCGGAGCGGTGTCCAGAGGCAGGAACACCAGGCTGGGGGGTGGGGGAGGGGTTGACCCAGGCCCTGTTTCTAGGACCTCTGAGCACTGCTCCCCGTCTCCGCCTCCCTCCACCCCCATCCAGGTGGGTTTCTGGGTGAGCTGCACCCCGAGCACCAACCGGATGGCGAGGAGGAAAGGTGAGCTATAGGTTCTTCTTGGCAGCGTGGGGCCCAGCTCAGTGACCCTGAGTCAGAATCACAGATAAACATCAGGGGCCTCTCCCTCTGCCCCCGCCCCCCCAGCTGGGTCCTATTGCTCCCTGGGGCACAGCCCTTCCACCCCCACGCCGACCTGGGGTGGGCAGCCCCCAGGCAGCCACCTTTGCTCCTGTAGGTAAGAGCTCAGCACCCCAACTCCTCCGTCATAAGTGGGCCAAGTCCTTGTCCCTTCGGCGTGGAGAGAGGCCCCCCCCATCAAGCCACCCCTGGGTCTTTGCCTGTTCATTACTTTGTATCATCTGTTTTACTCACTCTTGATTTTTTTATTCCACATGTGATACATGACCATAGAAAAATTAGAAAATAAAACCAGTCAAGAGAGAGCAAAAAAAATGACCTCTAACCCTCCCCTGCTGCCCTCGAAATAATGACTATACACCCCTCAGTAGATTGAACCTTTGGGTACGCTACTTTGCCAGTATTTTCCCCTCATGCATATTTATCGAAGATTTGGATCGTGTTGCGTGGTCATTTCTTTAAAATTGCTTTTCTTTAGGCAAATGGTAAAAATAAATAAGAAAAAAATGATCTCACCACCTCTATAATGCATTTAGTTGGACATTTTGGTTTTCAGTGTTTCGCCATTATATTAGCCCCACGGTGACACTGTGACATCCAACCCTCACCTCTGGGATTATTTCCCGGCATAAATGTCTAACAGAGACTTCTGGGTCAGAAGGTGTGCAGACTATGAAAGCTTTTGATTTTTGTTGCTAAGTCACCCTGCAGCAGCGTCGAAGCAGCCTGCCCTCCCCAACCCTGAGTGGCCGGGAGCTGGCAGGGGCATCGGCCTGGGCGTGGGGTGGCGCCCCCTGCAGGGCTTCCTCCGCTCCCCTCACAGGCTCCACGCGAGGTTCTACGAGCTGGCCCCCAACCTTGTCCCCATGGACTACAGGAAGAGCCCCATCGTCCACGTGCCCATGAACCTCATCATCCAGATGCCGGAGCTCCGGGTAGGTGAGGGGCTGCCCGTCATAGCTGTGTGGCCCTGAACATGCCTTGAACTTCTCTGTGCCTCAGTTTCCTCCCTTCACTGTGGATAAGTGAGCAACGTGTGGGGCTCTGGGCCGGCACTCGCTTGCCCCTTATTTATTTATTTTTAGAGAGGAGAAGGAGCGCCCTCTACTGGGGACCCGGCCTGCAACCTAGGCATGTGCCCAGACTGGGAATCGAACTCGTGACCCTTTGGTTTGCAGGCTGGCACTGAATCCTCTGAGCCACACCAACCAGGGCCGCTTGCCCCCTTGTTAAATGGCCAGTCTGCTGTCTTTCACAGCTCTTCCTCGGCTTTTTTAGACAGTTTTCCTCTCCTGCCTTGTCTGGCTGTGGCTTCTCACAGCCGGGTCATCCTTGGCATCACTTCTGGATTTAACTTGCAAGGACTCCCCTGGGGATCTTCTCAAAACGCCTACTCAGGCTTGGGAGGCCTGGGGACCCAGGGCCGTGTTTTTCTAGAAAGCTCCCAGGTGGGTCCTTGACCCACATGTGTATTTGACATAAAAAATGTCATCCATGAGTTCCTCACCTGTGATGGCATGTGAAGTGCCCTCTGCCAGGGAAGAGGCTTTTGGGGCACAAAAAGCTGTTGTGTGGGACTTTGTGCAAAGAGGCTCTCGCCAGGCCTCAGATATGCGACTCAGGGGTCCCCACAGGGTATCCACAGGGGCCCGTGCCCCAGTCGTGACCTCAGTCCTGAGGGACGGTGAAGCCAGTCTCGGTCTGGTGGTCACTCAGTCTGGCCTGCAGAGGGGATCGAGTCCAGGCCTGAGAGCACTCAGGCAGGAGGTGTCCCTGGGGTGAGGAGGGAGTCGGAGGCCTTGGAGCTGGTCTAGGAGAATCCAGGAGCTGGGTGATAGGCCAGCCTGGGGTCTGCTGCGCTCTCTGACTCTTGCTGCTTGTCCCGCCCAGTTATCCAGCCCCTTGTGGGGATAACTCATTCCTGCCTCCCACTGCGCTGGCCTGGCCCAGCCTGAGCTGCGCCTGCTTGGGGACGCCCTCTGCTCTCATACATCAAGGTGGAGGCTGCCCCCATGGGCTCCCCTGGGCATTGGGTCTGCCCCTACCCCCGCCTCCCCAGAGCTCACCCTCCAGGGAGCACGCCCTGGCTCGGCCGAGCTCTCTGTGCTCACCTGAGTGACACAACGTGACCTAACGCCCCAGCGAGGTCACGGTCTGGCCCCGGGGTTCTCCCAGCTGACTGGCCCCTAGGAGACTGTCGTGGTTCTGTGTCCAGGAGAATCCCTTCAAGGAGAGGATAGTGGAGTCCTTCTCCCAGGACGGCGAGGGGAACCTCACCTTTGACGACTTCGTGGACATGTTCTCCGTGCTCTGTGAGTCGGCTCCCCGAGACCTCAAGGCCAACTACGCCTTCAAGATCTACGGTAATGAGGGTCTGCGGGGGAGCGGATGCGGGGGGCCTCTGCCACTATGGGGGGGGCACTCAGGTGAGTGGGCCGTCCAGTTCCTGCTGGCTTCCACCCCGGGGGATATGGGGACACCAGGGAGACTTAGGAAAATGCCTGCCCGGCAGGGTGGCCAGAACTGATAGTTGGTGCACGAGAGACTCCATGGCCCTCAGAGCAGAGGAGGGACCCGCCCCACCTCGGTGGGGAGGAGAGGGCTCATGTAGAAAGGTTTCAGTGGGGCCTAGGAGGACATGTGGTGCCCCCTAGGGCCGGGCTGTGGGGTCCAGTCAAGGAGTTTGGGCCTGGTGCCCAGGCCAACAGGGGCCACTGAGGTTTCAAGTGGGGCAGGGCAGCTCTGTGTTGTAGAAGGGTCTTGAGGCATCAGCTGAGGCTGGGGCTGGAGAGGAGGCCTCAGCCAAATAGTGAGCTCCCAGAGGTCCCCAGGCGGTGAGAGGTGGGCCACTTTTTCTCCTGCCAGCCCTGCCCTCCTGACGCTGCCCAAACCGCCACCAGAGGGCGCTGGCCACCGCAAAGCCCTGGCTGTTCCACAGCCGTGGGAGACATCCAGCCTACTGGTGTCCAGTCCTCAAGACTGTCCTCAGACAGGGACAGCGAGGCCCAGGGAGGGACTGAGACCTGTCCGGGCCCAGAGAGCCTCGAACAGACCTCCTGTCCCCAGGGGACTTTGATCAGCCAGACACCAGGGCCCCTGTTTTTCATACAGGGAGTTTCATGTTTATTTAGAGGACTTTGGTCTAGATGCATCTGGTCCCCCCTGTGTTTGCACGTCAGAGACAGAACCCGCCCTGCCTGCCTGCCAGCCAGCCGTGGTTGCTGGCTCCTAAAAAGCTTCTCGAGTTCCTCCCGTCACCCCTCGTGCCCTGAACCCTGCAGCCCCTCCTCTGGGCGGGCCTGCTGTCTGCAGAGAGGGGCTCCCTGCTCCTCTGGGCTGGGGGTGTCCCTGGGGAGATGGGGTCCGCCCTCCAGCAAGGGTCGCCCCCTGCTGGACCCCAGTGTCCTCATGTAAAACGGACACTGGTGTCCCCCTCTCCCCAGCCCATCAGCCAGCACAGGCCTGGGTGGGGAGCTGGGCAGGGCGGGCACCTATTGGGGGCTTGGGCTCCAAGAGGAAACACTGACTGCCAGGGATGTGACCTCGGGCAGGTCACTTGTCCTTCCCACGCCTCCATTTCTTCATCTCTGCTACGGGGTTCTCAGTGCATCTACTGGGCCGCCTTGCTGTGCAAACTCGGCGAGCTGGCACCTGTTGTGCTCGTGGACGCAGTTAGGCCCTTTGTTACCACCATGGGTCGGGCTTTGAGCAGCGGCAGGGGCTGCATGGAGGGAGCCCTGTGTCTAGGCAGCAGCCCCCACCGGGAGGCGAGGTTGGAGCCGCAGTGTGAAGGCTGAGTAGCAGTCTGCTGCACCGATGGGTGCAAAGGGCCCCCCAGGCAGACGCAGCGTCCATGCGAGGACCCGGTCGCCGGTCATCCAGCAGGGAAGCGGTCGGAAGGGCGCTGACGCTTGCTGTGGCAGGCCTGTCGCCCAGCGGAGTGACACTGAGTTCCCCGCGCTGTGCACCCTGGCCAGCCATGGGCTCTTCCTGAGGGGAGCCTGCATCTCCTGACTGGCGAGGCGAGTCTGGCTGGGGGCGGGGGCAACAGGGTGCCATTGAGGATATGTGGCCTCAGAGTCACGTCAGAATCCTCCAAGCAGCCCTCTGGCCTGGATTCAGGCGCTCAGCCTCTCCGCACCTGGGATTTCTGAGCTTTGCAAGGACCACAGGGTCACTGGGGTGAGGACCCAAGTTCCCAGGAAGCTCCACATGTGGATGATTGACGCACCTCGGTTGGGGTGGGTTTTTATGGGGCTGCCCCTACGTCATGCCCAGCAGGGGATGAGAATCCAGTGTCCCCAGCATGCATGCGGTTGGGGACATGGCGTGCCCAGCCTGGTCTGAGCGGCCCCGCCTCCCCTGCAGACTTCAACACCGACAACTTCATCTGCAAAGAGGACCTGGAGATGACGCTGGCCCGGCTCACCAAGTCGGAGCTGGAGGAGGACGAGGTGGTGCTCGTGTGTGATAAGGTCATCGAGGAGGCCGACCTGGACGGCGACGGCAAGCTGGGCTTATCCGACTTCGAGGACATGATCGCCAAGTCCCCCGACTTCCTCAGGTGCCGCCCGGGGCTGCGTGTGCAGCTGCAGCCAATGCCCAGCCTCCTGGGGCCCCCGGGGACCGAGGCCCTGTCACCACTCAGAGCAGCAGTGGGGTCCCAGGCCACGCAGCGGGGGGGGGGGTCTCAGCCCGGCTCCCGAAGGGGGTGACTGGGAGGTCCCCCATCCCCAGCAGGGCCAGCCCTCAGGTGAAGGTAAACAGCAGAGGCCCTGGGGTGGATCCCAGGGCACAGCTGGGCCTGCAGGCCACCCTTCCCTTGGCATTGGTAACCACGGGCCCTGCATCCCCCTTGAGAACTGTCCAGGCCCTGACCCCCTCTTCCCATTCTCTCTTTCCAGCACCTTCCACATCCGGATCTGAGGCCCTGGCCGAGGTCACAGGGCCCCAAAGCCCACCGCCCTCCTCGGCTGTCTACACAGTTGTGACCTCCAAGCTCCCAGCACAGGAGCTGCAGCCTCCAGGGTTTACACCCACGAACAATATCTTGGCCCTTTGAGCAAAAAAAAACCCTTCACCAGGGAAGGGGGAACGTGAGGAGCAGGGCCCTTCCCAGGTCCCCCTGGGGTTCAGCCCCAGGGCACACAGCCCCCTTATAGGCCTTCCCTTGGTCCCCCAACCTCCCCTGCACCCAGTTTTCCTGCCTCAGAAATGTCCCCATGGGAGGGGAAGACAGAGCACCTAATGGGGCGGGGGGGGGGGGCGGGGCGGGGGGGAACGACTTGACAACATGCGGGGAAACACATCCTGGTCACCGGGGCAAAGAGAAAGAAAGAGGAGATTTTAACGGCTGTGCAATCCCACTGCAGCCCCACAGCTGGGCTGCAGCCTTCCCCCCACCCCCCGCCTGTCCTCATCTCCCAGCCCTTCCCCACCTGAAGCCTTGGGAACATGAGGCCCAGAGGGCCCTGCCCCTGGGTCTGCCCCTCCCAGCCCTGTGGGCCCCTCCCTCCCTGGTGAGTGCTGTGGGCACATCTTGGTGTTGCTGCCAGTAAAGCCCTCTGCTGTCCCCACGTCTGTGTCTGTTTCTGTCGGTGTCGGGACCTTCACCCGTCCTGGGAGCCCACCACTCAGCGCTTCTCCCCTGGACTGGGCCTGCCTCCCGCGCTTCAGTGCCAACTCTTATTTCAGGGCTGGAGCCAAGGCGCCTCTGTGCCCAAATCCTCAAGGGAGCCCCATGCAGGACAGACGGCTGTCTGGTGAGAGACGTGTGCTCTTCCTCCGTGACAGCCATCTTTCCGGTGACTGCATGTCAGGGGCAGGCTGGCAGCCACACTTGGTGCCCCCAGGGTGCCCCGGTCTCTCAGCGGGGACGCTGCACCGCCACGAGGCCACCCAGGGGACAGTTCCCACCAGTGTGGGACAAACCTGCTCTGCCCGGGATGGGCGGGGAGGTCACCAGGCGGGTGGTCAGTCTTGTGCCTCCCATGCCTGTGGCAGTGGGCAGGAGCAGCAGGTGGACAGTCACCCTCAGGAAGACGGGGACATGGGTGAGACAGAAAAAAGGGTCCAAGGGGAGCGGGGCTGAGGCAGAGCCACCTGACCTGAGGGATGTCCTGAGAGGCCAAGCGCGCAGTGCCCTGAAGCTCCTGGGAGGCCGGGGCCACCTGTTGAGCCTGGGTCTCAGGGGAGGAGTGTGAGTCCCTCTCCTCCGTTGGGGTGGGAGACCCCTCCCGCTGTGTCTCTGAGCCTGCTTCTGTCCCAGGCTGGAGGGGGGGGCAGTGAGGTGTGCCTTTGGGTGAGTGAGGGCCTCCTGGGGACCCCTGTAGGGCGGGGCACTGGGAGCCCCATGGTGTGGGCTGCTGGGAGCCAGGCTGTCAGGGTCTGTGCTTCTTGTCTGCAAAGAACAGCTTCCGGAGCCTGTCAGACTGCAAGGAGGAAGAGGACACTGGAGCCTGGGGTCCCTGGGGTGCCCAAACCCCCAGCACCGGTGTCCCAGGTGGCACAGGGTGGGTTACACATGGTGCCACCAGGGACCAGAGAGGACGGGGCCTTCATGGCCAGGGACAGCCCAGTCCTGGGTGTGGCTGCCATGGTTCTTGGGCCTGGATCTGCCTTCGGGGCCCAGGGGAGGGAGGGCCTCCTGGGCACAGCCCTGCCCCAAGGGAGGGGCTGGCCGAGCTTCCCTGAAGGAAGGCCTACCAGCTGGAGTAGGAGGTCAGGGGCTGTCCCCACAGGGAGTGGAGTCTGCCTGCTCATCAGCTCCCAGTGTAGGTGGGGGTGCTGGGGCTGAGGAACCACCCCTCCCTTTCTTATCAGAAGTGGTCAGAACAGCAACTCTGTTGGAGGAGGGCTCTCTGGGCTGTGTCCCGAGCTGGTGGCGGTGCCTAGCCCTGTCCTCTCGGCAAGCGGTTTTCAACCTTCCCCATCTCACGGCACAGAAACTATTTACTGAAGTTCTGCGGCACACCAAAAGATAAATTTTTCTGCGGATCTGACAAAGCTGGGTATAATTTTGATTCATTCACCCCGGATGGCTCTTGTTCTGATGGCTGTTGTCATCTTTTTTACTTGACCATCTGAGGGAAAGGAGGTCAGTGCCCCCGACTAAACAGTCAGGTGTCACGTGGTTTAACCATTCCCAAGGCACAGGGGGTGAAAATCACTGCTCCGGGCAGCTGTCCTGCAAACAGCCTGAGGACCAGCGCCTCCTATAGGTGGGCAATAGAAGTACCAGATGCCCCATTAAATTTCAGTCTTGGATAGGGGATGAATGATTGCAGTATTTGGAGTGTGCTCATGCTAAAAAAAAATTTCCTTGTTCTCTAGAATTTGAATTAGCTGGGTAGCCCATCCTGTGTCTGGCTCAGCCTGGTGGCCATTTCTTGCTGGTGAAACTTGCCCAAAGCCACGTGGCAGGGGAGTGGCTGAGCTGTGACAAGTCAGACATGGAGCCCCTTCTCCACCTCTCAGGGGCTCAGAGACCCCTGAAGTGGCCAAGAGGAAGGGTCAGGGACCCTGGTGTGCTGTAGAGAAAGACCTCAGAAGGGCCCGGAAGCAGATATCTGATACCCAAGTCTAACAGCGGCCTCCCCTACCACCTGCGGGCCCAGGGCTGGAAAGTTCTGGGCACCTGTGGTGGTGGCAGGGGGGTGGGGGGTGGCCTGCCCTGCCCCTGCCCAAGGGCCATGGGTCCTGTCTACCACCAGCTGCTCCCTGGGAGCGCCTGCCACTCACCCCGCACAGAGCCCACCTTGTGTGTTTGTCCAGGCTCCTTGCTCTTGGCTGCCGGCATGTGTTGGGGGAGGTCACCAGGCTCTAGGAGCTCCGGGGCCCCCGAGACCCTGGCACAGGCACAGTCTGTGGGCCCGGACAGCCTGCTGTTGGGGAGACCAGCGCGAGGAAGCAGGAGCCTGGCGGGGTTGCCCCAGCAGACCGGGACTTCCTCGTAGGTGCTGCCGCCTGGGCCAGCCACATCACCGTCCTGCAGGAGCAGCGCATAGGTATCCACCGTGCTGTCCGGGGACCCAGGCCAAGCCCCGTGGCCGGGCCTCGGGGGCTTCGGGCTCCAGGAGGCAGCTGAGGGTCCTCCAGCCTCAGAACGGGGGGGCAGGCGGAGGCCCCAGGAAGTGGGAGAGACGGTCAGGCCCTGGTCTGGGCTGCCCCCCCGAGGGGGCCGGTCCCGGGCTCTTGGGCCCGTCCTGGCTTCCATCTGAGAGTCTGCTCTGGGCCCCCTTGCAAGGGATGCCAGCCTGGCTGCCGGCTGGAAGTGGCCCATGCCTGCCGGACACCTCTGTGCCCAGACCTAGCTGTGCCTGCTTTGTCTTCCTGGGTTCTGCATAAACGATGTTGGGGCTGTCAAGAAGCTGGTCCAGATGGGAGGCACCCCTTTCAGGGAGGGGCGGCACCCCAGTGGGGGGCTGGGGAGAGAGGGACAGAGAACCTGTGAAGGTCACCACCACCAAGAGGCCGATGGGTAAACTAAGGCATTCTCAGACCACCTGGGACCCCGACTTGGCCTCAGTTTACCTGACTTATGTGTACAGGGCTTGTTGTATGAGTTCAGGACCCAGCCAGCAACCATGCTGGACTCTGAGGAGTCTTCATTCAAAGTCTGGGGTCACCAGCTGTCCCTACCGCCCAAGCTCCTCCTGCCTCTGGGGTCGTCCCCTGCTCTCCCGGAACCCAGACCCTTCAGAATGCCCCCCAAATTAGTCATTTGCCCCAGCTGCGTGCCAGGCTGTGTCTGGACTCGGTGATCGTAGGTGAGAGCGTGTCAGCCTGAGAGGTGGCAGTGCATCGCCCATCACTGTCACATGGGCCGACGCCACTGGCCTGTGATAACACGTCAACAGGCAATGTGCTGTCAGGTCCCAGTCGGAAATGAGGAGGAACAAAGCAGGGTCACGGGACAGAGCCACCGGCGGGAAAGGGGGCGTTTTGACAGCCTAGGCGCCTTTGCCAGGAGGTGGCGTGGGAGCCGGAAACGGGATGCACCGAGCGTGAACCGTGCAGGCAGCTGCTGGATGAGAGTTCCAGGCAGGGGGAACAGGAAGAGCAAAGGCCTGGAGGGGGGATTCCAGAGGCTTGAGGGCAGGAAGTGGAGGCAGGGCAGTGGGGCACCCCGTGAGGAGCTGGGGAAGGTCTCAGCCTGTGTTGTGATTGCGGGGGTCTGACAGCAACAGGGGCCTCTGAGCCTCCCCCCCCCCTCGGCCACAGTGCTTTCCCCCTCCCCCAGCCACAGTTACAGCAGATCCCAGCTGTCCTGGGCCCACTCTCTCATGCAAGCCTTGCTCGCTGGAACCTCAGGAATGCAAACGAGGTTCCCAGAGATCGGGCACTTTCCCCACCTCACCCAGCTAGACAGGCCACGCTGAGCAAGATGTGACCCAATTTGACTTGCCTTGAGCAGGTCATGCAGGGCGCGGCAAGCCACCGGGGGGGGGGGGGGGGGGCCTGTGGGGCCTGGGGGGGGCCNGGGGGGGGGGGGGGGGGGGTCCCCTGTGGGGCCTGTGTGTGGGTGCGCCCGGAACCCAGAGTCCTCACCTCCACACTCTGCTCCTCGGACGCATTCTCAGGACCCCCGTCCTTGCTCATCTTCATGGGCAGGAAGGAGACCTGGGGCTTAGGAGGGGGGCGGGGGCCGCCGGCCTTGTCTGGGGCCCCTGTGGGGGGCACCGTGGCAGGCGGGTCCTCCAGGCCCAGTTTGGTCTGCTGGAGGCCGAGAGTGATGGCGTCGTAGAGATCACTCTCCTCCAGCTGGGGACAGTGGACACAGCGGAGTGAGGTCGCACACCTGCCCAGCCCCCAGCACCTGCTGGAGACTGCTTGCTGGCTAGGGAATGAAACATGCCCGCGGGGTCCCCGAGCGTGGGGAAGACACGGCCTCAGTCTCCCTTTTTCGCAGGGGGGCCCTGACACCGTGGTGCATGCCCCGGCTCAGCAGCAAAGAGGGAAGAAAAGGCCAGTGGCCCCAAGGGGTGCGCACCCCAGACCTGGGCAACCCGCCCGCCACCCTTCCCCGGGGGTGGAGGGGTGCCTACCCGGGGGCAGGCGGCAGCCAGGGTCTCCCCGAAGGGCTCAAACTGCACCGCCTGGTAGTAGCACACAAGCTCAGACAGGCTGCTGTGGCTCTGAGTGTCCCCGGAGACCAAGTAGCGCCGGTTTCGGAGCTGGGTGATGACAAAATGCCGGCATCGGTCGCTGCCCCTGCAACATGACAGGCTGGCCTGACCCCTTGGGCTCCAGACGGCCCCTGCAGGGTTGGGAGCTGGGCTCCTGGGACGCCCAAAGGGGGCCGGGGAGGGGAGGGCAGGGCCGGGCGAGGTGGGGCGAGGAACGGATTCGGCTTGGTGCAAAATTTAAAGGGCACCACATAACCCAGGCATCGAGGCTTATAGACCAATATTGCAGAAGATGAAAATACCGAGCAATGCAGGACAAACAAAATATCAAAGTTAGGGATGAGATCCGGCCCTGTGCTTGCACGAGGCAGCCTGGCCCACCCCACAGTGGACCCTGCCCTGCCGTAAAGGGGGATCGAGCCCAGGTGGTGGGCTCCCACTGTGCCCACCCTCCTCCCAGGCATCCCTCCAAGGCAGCGGCTCTGCTGACACCTTGGTCTCTCACGCCTCTGGGCCTTTGCCCATGCAGTTCTGTCTATTGGAAATGCTTCCTAAACCCCAGGCACACCCCCCTCTCTGCCTAGCAACTTGCTATTCGCCCTTCTATCCTTGGCTCGAGGTTCCCTTGCAAAGGCTTTCCCTGCCCCTGCCCCATCACCCCCGTGGCCAGCTGGGACTCCATCCGAGCCCGCGGCCAGTGCAGCTGAAGAAACGTCCTAGGAACATGGAGAGTGAGGGAGTGAGGGAGCCAGGGCCCGGGAAAGCCAGGCGGCGTGGGCCGGGGGTGGTGGGGGCCTCCGCTTACCTGCACAGCGCGTCCTCCCTTACCTGTAGGACAAGATGTAGCCGGTGGCCCTGTCACTGAGGCGGATGAGGAAGGAGCCAAGAGCTTTGTCCCTGAGCAGCTGCTCCGCCTGCCTGGGCAGAGCGCACGCCCTGAGCTGGGTCTGGGAGTCTCTGCCCGGCGCCGGCCCCACAGACCTCTGCACGCTTGCTCAGCCCTCCCGCCCTTCTGGGGTCTGTCCAGGGCCAGCTCAGTGGCTCCGGGTTGGAGTCCTGAAGCCACATGTCCCCGGGCTACCCCTGGGTACAGCCTCCCTGACCCTGGCCACGCAGCAGAAGGGCTGTGCGGCGTGAAGGAATCCACGTAGATTCCAGGTCTGCCAGGTCCCTGCTCAGTGTGGGACGCACTCTACTTGACAGTCCCTGTCCTGTCCTCCTCGTCAGCCCCCAGGCCGCGCTGTCTGCGGCTAATTTCTAAGTGGTGCCAAGGACTTTGCAGGCACGGTGGGAAATTCCGGCTGCCACCCGGTTTGGCAGCCCGCAGGCCAGGGCGTGCCCGAGCCACGGACTCACCAGGGACACAGAGTGAGTGCCTGCTGCATGCATGAGCCATGGGCCAACGACACACATGGCCCATGCATGGGCCAACGACACACTTGGCAGTGCCCAGGGCAAGCGACAGAGGGAACTTCCAAGACAGTGACAGTAGAGCATGAGAACCAAGAACAGGCCTCCTGAGCAGAGGGCCTCGAGCAAGGAGGGCTGGCGGGACGGCTTGGAGAGTCGGCCCACTCAGTCCTTCAGAGCGGGCCTGAACGCACCTGTTCCCAAAGGCCCTTTGTGTCCCAGTCTATATGCAGAGCAGGGGCCAGTGCCCCAGGGAACGGGGTGCTCCCCACTCTGTCCCCCTACCCACTGCCTCCCGGGGTCCCTGCCCAGCTCCGGGAGAGGGCAGGAGTCAGGTTTGTCCCAGAGTTCCCAGACCACCTTCTCCACCCCGAAGGGCTGCGGACAGGGGCAGCCTTACTTGCGGGTGATGAATCCGTGAAACCAGGGGGGCAGGGCTCCGTGGTGCAGAATGAGGGGGGCCTGCGTCTCCATGAACCACCTCAGGGCCAGCTCCTGCAGCTGGGTCACGGCCTGGTTGTCTCCCGCCTCCTCGGGCCCCCGGCCCCCACAGAGCTGCGTTGGGCTGCCCTCCATGCTAGCGAGTGCTGAGGCGGGGGCCGAGGCCCGAGCCCACACGCCTCTATATATGCATGTGCTCCCACTCATTTGCCTGAGCCCTCAAGTACCTCAACCATCAGCAGCACACAGGAGCTCTATTGTCACCTCTGGGCTGGCTGGTGGCCCTGGGGGGAGGGGTACCTCTACAGCCAGAGAGTGAGGGAGGCCATCCCTGACCTGCACACGGCAGGGACATTGCCCTGCTGGGCTTGGCCTCCTTCCCAAAGGCCAGCCCTGACTGAAGTCCAGAGCACAGCCCCTGTCCACGGAACCTTGGACTTAAATCTACATCTGGCTCCCTCATGGAAGCTGCTTGCATTTTGGTGAAGTTCTGTGCCGATTAATTCCCCTTTCCTCTCAAGATCTATTTTCTTTCTTTTTTAAAAAAATATTTTATTTATTTATTTATATTTTATTTATTTATCTTTAGAGGGGAAGGAAAGGAGAGAATTATCAATGTGTGGTTGCCTCTGGTGAATAATCCCCTGCTGAGAACTGGCCTGCAACCCAGGCATGTGCCCTGACTGGGAATCGAACCGCGATCGTGTAGTTCCCAGGCCCGCGCTCAATCCACTGAGCTATACCAGCCAGGAAGATCTATTTTTTTTTAGAGATTTTATTTATTTACTTTTAGAGAGAGGGGAAAGGAGAGAGGAAGGGAGGGAGAGAAACATCGGTGTGTGGCTGCCTCTCACACACCCCCTACTGGGGACCTGGCCTGCAACCCAGGCATGTGCCCTGATTGGGAATGGAACCAGCGACCCTTTGGTTCACAGGCCAGCACCCAATCCACTGAGCTACACCAGCCAGGGCTCAAGATATGTTTTCTAGATTCCTTTAGGGTCGTTATGGGGGCAAAGCGTGGCAGTGTAATGGTCAAGAACAAGGGAACATCTATGTAAGTGCGAATAAGACAGAACCCCTCGCAACGGTAACACGAGTTAGGCCGTCGTAGCCCCCGGGGCGGCCCCGACTGGCCAGGCTGAGCAGTGGCCGGTGCGGTAATGTCCTGCCTGGATCCTGGTCTGAGAGTCAGGTGACACAGGTGCGTTCGCTTTGGGAAAGTTCATGGAGCCCCATGCTCACGGTTTATGCACTTTTCTAGGCACATGTTCTGCTTCAAGAAAACAGTTCATTTCTTTTTTTTTTTAGACTTTATTTATTTATTTATCTTTAGAGGGGAAGGAGAGAGGAAGAGAGACATCAATGTATGGTTGCCTTTCGTGCATCCCCTGCTGGGAACTAGCCTGCAGGGAACCGGCCTGCAACCCAGGCCTGTGCCCTGACTGGGAATCCAACCGCGATCCTCTGGTTGGCAGGCTTGTGCTCAATCCACTGAGCTACACCAGCCAGGGCGAAAACAGTTCATTGCAAAACAACCCTATTTCACTGGTTCCAATTCTGGCAGACCAGCTAAATGACGTTGAGCAGACGGCAGCTTTTCTGGGCCTCAGCGTCTTTGTCTCTGAAACAGGGACCATGATACCACCTGCTGTTAGGTCCTTAGTGTCCGAATAACAACGGATTAGAATTGGCCGTTACCTTGATGACGAGGATGATGAGGATGGTGTGGAACAATTCTGGGTCCTCCACAGCGGGTAACCATTGTCATCATTACTGTCCACTGTCATTACACTGTGGTCCTCTCAGGTCACACACACTGGTGTAGGGTGCGTGTGGATCAGTGGGAAGGCAAGGGCTCGAAGCCCTGGGATCTCAGCCTGGGCAGCGCCTTCCCCGTCTGAGGGTCGCGTTCCACACCTGGACCCAGGGAATGCGATGTCCCCCTGTCTCACGGGCAGATGGAGTGAAGTTCTGCAGGTCACGCTGTCAACACAGGCTCACAGCAAGTGTTTCTGGAGGGCCAGGCCCAGCGAACATCACTTTTATGGACAGTTCATGTCCGGCCTTGACAGGGAGGTGTGGACTCCAGCCCAGAGTCGCGGGAGGTGGCCATCCACCATGCGGTTGCTCCTTGGTTTTCCCGCCACAGATACGAGCCAGGCACACGTTGGGTCAGAATGGAAATCCCAGTCCCAAGCTGGGAAGGACTGTGACTTCCTGAAAGGGGGCAGGTGGCTGGCGGTTTCGTCTTTGCCTTCTCTGACCTCCGACTGACGTCCGCACGCCCTTCCACGGCAAGTGCAGGGAGGAAACCTTAGTGTCCGTGCCCCTCCCCCCACCCCCGCATGGCTCCGGCACCAACACAAACGGCAGAGGTTTCCGTGTCCTGTGACAGCTGTTGAGGACATCTGGAGACATCGTGTTTGCTTGTGATTACCTCAGAATTATAGTAATTAGACCCAATGCTGAATCTTGTTATTGAACAGGCAAATAAGAAGCACATCGTATCAGTACCTCGCAAATATTTTGACAACCACCTTTCCGTATAACTTATTTTCCGCTGTGGTTCTAAGCATTTCATTCTGCACATTTAAACTGATAAGAACAGATACTACACTTGATCTTAGCCAAAAGGCCGAGAAGCGATCATTCATTCTGCACATTTAAAAACACTATTCTGAGGAGCCCGCAGCTTTACCAGACACCAAGGTGGCCGACAGCACAAAAGAGGCCGAGGGGGCTGGGGTCAGACCCAGAGTCGGGCAGCTGCCAACATGAGGTCTGGGAAGTATTCAAATGCAAAGAAATTCGCTGCCGTAATTTTCCAATGACGTGTTCTCTTTCCACCTTCCTCTTAGGTCGGACGCTTTTATGAGTGGAACCTGGGTGTTTGCATAAGGAGACAAAGGTTTTGTGTACAGGATGGGAGGCAGAGCCCAGGACGACTTGGGACAGGGTGACGATTCTGAAATCAAGCAGATACGCAGGGGTCTAAATTTACACTCAAGAAATGTGGGGGAGGAGGGTGAGGCTCCGATCTGGGGCATCACGGAAGATCTGTGAAGGGCGGGTGGGGTGACTCTCACACGGCGCTCTGCTCCCCACTGTTCAGCTCAACCATGTGGTTGCCCACGGTGGGGGGGTGGCGGGCCCAGGGACTGGGGGTCCAGGAGCAGCCCCCGCCCTCCTCCACCCCGAGGTGCCTTGAGGTGTAGACAGAGGAATTAAGAGGTTTCAGGCTCTGGAGCCCGATTAATGGGCTTAGGATTCCATGGCGTCTCTGTTCATTCGTAAAAACAGGGAGGAGAGAGAGGACCCACCTGGCAGGGTTTGGGAGCTGGGAGCCGATCCAGGCAGAACAGTGGCTAGGAGCCAGCATGCACAGGCAGTAGATGTCCGCCCAGCTCCAGGTCACCACTGGGCTGGGAAGTTTTGAGCATCCAAAGTCTCTGCCTGACTCCTCCAAACCTCCTTGTCCTGGGTTCCCCTCCCTCAAGGTTATGCTTCTCCTTTAGGACCAACAGATGACCCTGGATTGTCCACAAGGTACTCTCTCCGAGGGTGCTCGGTCTGGCTCGCCCTCTGATGAGGAAACCCAGGTGTCTCCAGAAAGATGCTCACAGGCTGTGTCTCTGGGACGCTTTTGGTGTGTCCCCTTGATGTCACTGAGCGAGCTGGTCCTGTCATCTCTACAGTGTGGCTGCTGGGGTGGGACAGCGATACCCAGCGAGGCCCCTTCCAGCCACCCTCCCCGCAAAGCACAGCCTCTTCTGTGTTATTCACAGGACAAGGGCCAGGCACTGGGAACTTGACAAGGGCCTGTAACACATGTCTGAGACCTGAAAACAAACCCAAAACCCAAAACCTATACTAGTAATGGTTCCCAAATCTAAAACTACAAAAGTACAAAATCAGCCCAGGCTGGCGTGGCTCAGTGGATTGAGCCCCACCTGCAAACCAAAGGGTTGCCAGTTCAATTCCTAGTCTATGGCATATGCCTGGGGTGCAGGCCAGGTCCCCAGTAGGGGGCGCTCGGGTGCAATCATCCATTGCTGTTTCTCTCCCTTTCTCCTGCCCTTCCCCTCTCTTTAAAAAGAAATAAGATCTTTTTAAAAATTACAAAATCAGAATGAACAAATGTATAAGGAACTATCCACACAACATCGTATGGCATCAGCTTCATGTAGTGTTGGTAAAACTTCCATCGTATCTGAAAATGGTCTGGAGGTCAGGTCCTCTTACTTCCCAAGAACCCTGCAGTGTGCGGGGGAGGGGGGAAGAGCCCTGCCCACCCTCCACCCTTTAGCCCCCAGGGGCACCCAGGCCTCTACCTGTCCCAGCCCTGGTTCCCTGGTCCCGGGGGGGGGGGCGGAGCTTGGTCAGCATGTCAGGTGCCTTCGCCCTAAGAAAGTGTCTCATGAGGTGTGTAGATTTGCCTGCAAATTTGGTAGGGAAATGAGGCCTCCTGGAGCTGCCCCCTGCACCGCCACCCCCATCTTGGCAGGGGGTCTCCTGGCCGGGCTCTCTCCCAAGCTCCACCCCCTGCCTAGGCTGAGAGCATCTTGCCGTGGGAGCCAGGTCCAGGCCTTTTGTGGGCACCCCCAACAGCCAGCAGAGCCAAAGAGCAGGGCTGAGGCTGTCTGTGGACTGAATGAGCCAGGCTGCTGCCCGTCGGGGCCTGGGACAAGTCCTTTGTACTCATTGTCTTGTGCAAGCCTCGTAACAGCTCTAGGAGGTAAATGCTGTCTTTATGCCCTTCCACAGGTGAGGAAACTGAGGCACAGGGAGGCCAGGTAATCACACAGCCCCTCCCTTATTTTGGAACCCTCCCCTGACCTCTAGAGCCCTGGGCACCCCCTCCCCACCCATCAGTAAGGGTAGGAAGTGTGGAAAGCAAGGTCAGTGCCAAAATTTCCCCTTTTCAGTAAACAGCAGACACTTCCCTGGCTTGGCCACTTCCTTCTGATCGCTGGGTTTGCTAGAGAACTGAGGGGGCAGGCCCCCAGGCACCAAGCATACCCACATTAGTCACAGCTGGGCTGTGTAAAGCTGGCCCCTGACCACAGGATGCTGACATTTAACCCGAGAGATCTTGAGGACTGTCATATGCCGAGGAGCCACTGAAGAAGGGTTCCAAGGAATTCAGAGCCACCAGAGGCAGCCCCCGAATTTCCCCGTAGGAGGGCCTTGACGGGGCGTGACCTGGTCAGAAACGGGGGGGGGGGGGGGGGGGGGGGGGNGGCTGGGGGGGGGGGGGGGGTTGGGGTAGGAGACTGAAGCTGCATTTTTTTCAGAATTTTACATAAATCATAAAAATTGTAAAATGATTTTACTTAAATCACAAAAATTACATAAATCATAAAAATCATTTATGATTGTCCAAACTGATGATGGGGTGGGAAGGTATCAAGGAGATGAGATAAAGCCCCGTGGTGGAGCCCTCTTCCAGCTCACGACCCCAGGAATGAGGGGTGAGACATTGCAGGGTGGGTTCATGAGGTTACCAGCACCCCAGGGTGGCCTAGGAGAAGTCTGGGAGTTGAGGAGGCATTGGACTTGGTCCTGGAAGCTGTATGAGGCCTCGGAAGGCTTGGGCCACTCTCCTTGGCGCCAGCAGTGGGCAGACACTCAAGGCTCCCCATCCTCTCTACTTCGCTTTATTGTGAAACCATCCTAATTGCCCCTTGAGATTTGTGTGAGTTCATGAGTTAATATCTGAAGCACTGGCAAGTACTAAGGGCCATTTTAAGTAGTAAATCTTATTCAAATGTCACCACAGCATTTACACAACACAGTCTGTCTTCTGGTTTCGCGTGTGTCTTCTCTGCCCCTTCCTCAAAGGCCGTCTTGGGGACACGAAGGCGACCTGCAGTGTCCGCACCTGCACGTGGTGTGCAGAGCAGATGGCGCTCGCTCAGGGAACGTTCGTTTAATTCAATGCAGAAATGAGTTCCGGAGAGGCGGGACGTGCGTCTACAAATATTTACCGAGCACCCACCCACTCGGCGCCGGCAATAGGCTCTCATTTGTGCACTACCAGCCTGTGAGTCTGGCGGGGTTAGACGCTTACACAAACGCTTTTGTAGCCACGGTGCCGAGAGGACACTCCGCTGGGTTTCAAGCCCTGCACACTCCTAGACAGTAGTGCAATAGTGCCGCATAAGAGGGCAGGGAGGACTAGAGTGGCCCGCTGGAAGTAGCCTGCGGGGCTGCGGAGCTGCGCAGTTCGGCCCCGTCCGGGGGCTTCGCGGGTGGGCGCGGGAGGACTACCAGTCCCAGGCGGCTCTGCGCGCGCAAGCCGTGGGCGCGGCGGAGGCGGGACTACAAGTCCCAGACCGCCTTGCGTGCGAGGGCGGGGCGGGTAGGAGGGTGCGGTGGCGGCAGCGGCAGCGGCAGCGGCGGCGGCGGCAACGCGGGCGAGAGCCCGGCTGGGCTGCAGTGGGCGCGCGGCGGGCGATGCCGGGGCCCGGGGCCCCCGCGGACGAGGGCGGCGGCAGCGAGGGCGCGGGGCTGGGGCGGGAGCCCGCGCGGCTGTGCGGCTACCTGCAGAAGCTGTCGGGCAAGGGCCCTCTGCGGGGCTACCGCAGCCGCTGGTTCGTGTTTGATGCGCGGCGCTGCTACCTCTACTACTTCAAGAGTCCGCAGGACGCGCTGCCGCTCGGCCACCTGGACATCGCCGACGCCTGCTTCAGCTACCAGGGTCCCGACGAGGCGGCCGAGCCCGGCGCCGAGCCGCCCGCGCACTTCCAGGTGCACAGCGGGGGCGCCGTCACGGTGCTCAAGGTGGGAGCCCGCTCCGCAGCCCGCACCCTAGCGCCCGCTCTCGGGCCCGCTCCCTAGAACCCATTCCCAGGCCCGCACCCTAGGGCCCGCTCCCCCGCCTGCCCCTCAGAAGCACCCTCTCAGCCCGCACCCAAGACCCGCTCCTCAGCCTAGAACCACCCCCGCCCCTTGGCCGACTCCCAGCCCTACGCAGGTCTGCCCATTGAACCCTCTCCTTCCTTCTTCCTTCCTCTGAGGCCTTGGTGCCTTCGTTTCCCTCCTTCTACCCCCAACTCTGTCCCCGTGTCCCATCTCATGCCCTTTACCGGGTGGCCACTGACCTCTGACCTCCCTGGCCAGGCTCTGCGTTCCCACCTCCCTGGTGTGTCCTGTGCCCCCCTCCCCGTCGCCCAGGACTGCAGGCTTGTTGACCTTGGCTGAGTGATCCCACATCCCCGTGCCTCAGCTGTCTCTTCCCAGGACTGGGAGGAACCCCAGTCGAATCCCTGAGACTGCTGGGTGAGTGTTCCCGCCATCAGTGTCTTGCACAGAGTGGGCAGGGACCCCCCCCCCCCTGCAGTGGAGGTCGCACAGCCAGCCCCAGTAGAGCTGTTTTCTTGCTCCTTGTTTTGGCTGGAAGTTGGGGCCGGGCTGCTTCCACCAGCATGAGGTTTTCCTGGTTGTCGGAAGGAAGGAGGTGTGGGAGATAATGCAGAAATGTGGGCTGCAGTCTGCAGGCCACAGGCCGCAGTCAGGGTGCAGAGGCCTCCCATCACTGAGCTCAGGGCCCCAGCCCCGGCCTCTCCTGCCCCTGCTGCCTGCCTGGTAGTGGATGCCTCCGCCCTCACTCCTCTTTCTCATTTCTCTTGCATGTTGTAAGCTGGGCTTTCCCCCAGAACAGCAGGGCTGGGCTGGGACGAATGACAACTTTCTGGAAAGCGGGCCAAGTGCAGTGCAGAGTAAGTTGTGCCTGCTGCTGCCTGGGCCTTGTGAGCACAGCACTGTTCCCAGAACCCCAGAGCCACAGCAGCTGGGGCTGCTTCCCAGGGCTTTGCTGCAGACCCCCACGTCCCGTCCCCAAGTGGCTGCAGACAGCCTGTTTCTGCAGAGGAAGCCACGTGGGGTTGCAGTGTTTCTGCGGCTTCCTTAGAAAGCGCGTGTATGAACTGGGGCACGGCCCCAGCGAGGCTGCGTGAAGCTGGGCATGCCAAAGAAAGGCTTGTCCTCCCCGCACATGGACCCTCCCTGTTCAACGGTGCGCTGCGGGCTGGTTGGTGAAAAGGGGAAACAGCCTCCCATGTGGATGGCTTTGGAGCCTGGTCTCGGATTTTCTGTTTAAAGTTTTTTGAATAGTGGAGGTGCCTACGTAACCAGGGCTGTGGGTGCAGTGTGGGGAGCTTGGTGTTAGAGCAGCAGGAGCTGGAACCTCCAGCCCGAGCCTGCCTCAAGCACGTGTTGGTGAGGTCATCCCAGTGTCCTCTGCTGGGGGGGAAGGGAGATCTTACCTCACCCTCAGGTGGCTGGAGGGGTTCTGATGGAAGTTGTGGGAAGGGGCTGGCGGGAGCAGACACTACCAGGCAGCCGTGGGAAACTGTAGTAGGGTCAGGGCCATGAACGTGCTGTCTTCACGTCGTGGAATACGGGGCAGCAGGTACACACGAAGGACCGAGAGCTGTGGGTGTGAACACGGAGGACTCACACAGGTAAACTTGGCAAGGAAGACGTACTTACTGAGGGGTGGCACGCAGAAGGGCACCAGTTCTGCAGGGACTTGGGAGATTGTGCAAACGTCTCTGGCACGCGGTTGGCGGGAGACCTGCGTGTGGGGATGGGCCCTGGGCCTGGGCGGTGGTTCCTGCTCGGGAGGTGAGGGCGTGTGCGTGGGGACGGGTGCCTGGAGGCTGCCAGTGTATTTCTAGTACTCGGGGGTGGGCACCCCAGTGTTCATGACATTATTTGGTCCATCTTAGTGTGTTCAGAATATTTCTTTAAAAAAATTTTTTAATTTACTTTTTAGAGAGAGGGGAAGGAAGAGGAAAAGAGAGGAAAACGTTCCTCTGTCGCCTCCTGCTCACCCCCAACCAGAGACCTGCCCCACAACCCAGGCTTGGGCCCTGACCGGGAATCGAACCAGCGACCTTTCGGTTTGGGGGATGATGCCCAACCCACGGAGCCACACCAGTCAGGGTCAGAATATTTCTTTTTAAAAAAGAAACTGATTGCCCTGGCAGGTGTAGCTCAGTGGATTGAACACGGGCCTGCGAACCACACGATCGCAGTTCGATTCCCCATCAGGGCACATGCCTGGGTTGCAGGCCAGTTCTCAGCAGGGGACCCACGAGAGGCAACCATACATTGGTATTTCTCTCCTTCTCTCCTTCCCTTCCCCTCTAAACATAAATAAATAAAATCTTAAAAGAAACTGGGTTGCTGACTGGGCAGGACTATTTCGATACATACAGTTGGCTTAGTGACAGAGTGGGACAGTGTGCCTGAGGCCAGCGGTCTGCTTTCTAAAAACAATGAAACTGGAAGCGGAAGAAGGCCCCCCAGAGGAAGGGGGCGTCCAGATGTGGCATTACAGTGTGGGGGTGTGTTTTAGGAAGGATGAATTTTAGTATCCAGCAGTTCCTTTTGAGAACACTCTTGTGGCGGTAAAAGTAGAAATTGGCGATTTATCTTCCTTTTCACCCTTCAGCTCCGAGGGCTGATTAACCCTCCCTGTCCGGGTTTCTCTGCCACGGGGGACCCCGATTTCCGAGGAGCCTTGCGGGAGAGCAGGGATGAGCCCTGCCGAGACTTCGTCCAGCTGCAATTAACTGTGTAGATGCCGTTTCCTTTGACAGATGGGTTCAGAAGAGAAGAAGAGAAAAATCAGCAGTTTGCTTGTGGTGTGAGCATATGTTTCTCATTTTCCAGCGTCTTTCCGCCTTCTCTGGACAAGCTGTGGTTTTGTTGGGCTTCTACAGAACGTTTTCCTGCCTGACTCTCAGTGTAAGCTGATACTGGAATTTTTTGGTCAGCTTCTCTGTTGCTGAACCCTACCTCGTTCAGCGCCTGATTTCACAGATGAGGTACTGGGCGCCAGGGATGGGGCGTGATGGGCCTGTGGTCGTGAATCCAGGCTCAGGCCCTCTTTGCAAGGAGGGACTCCGGCACAGGGAGCGTCCGAAACGTAGTGTGTGTTATCTGTGTCAACACATCTGCCTTCTTTGACTTTGGAGGCTAGTGGTTGTCGATGAGATAAGGGATGGTGGTTTTTCTTTCACTGTGTTTGCTTTGTGCTTTTTGTGCAGCGAGAAAGCTCCGGGACTGTTGTACCAGCATGTGTAGGAAGGACCGCACGTGAGACGTTTGGGAACCGCTGCAACAGTCAGGCAGAGGCCGGTGCTTCCTGTGGGGGCGGGGGGAGCTGAAGGCCTCTTTCTCCCTGAGCTCTGCGGAGGTCTGAGGCCCGGAGGCAGTCGTGGGCTGCCTGGCACTTCGGGAAGGAGAGAGCTGGAGGCCGATGTCGGGTGAAGCTCAGCCGGCTCTGCCAGGTCCGCGCAGTGTCCAGAGCAGGGAGCTCGGGCAGCGGGTGAGGCCTCTGCCCCCCACCCCTTTCCTGGGGGCACTCCGCTGCATACATGTGTCAGTTCCCAAGTCACACTTGACTGAACAGCCATGCATGCATGCCTATTCCGAAGCCACTTGTGTGGGGGAAAAGGCACATTCTGCAGTGTCGAACATGCTCTCGGCTTTAATGGCAAGCATTCGTCCGCCTGGGTGATCGTGGTGCGTTCAGTACACGCCAGACGTGGCGGGCCAGGCTTCTGGGGCGCACAGGACATCTGCTCAGGGGTCTGGAAATACAGTCTGTGATGAAGGCGGGACTTTTCCTGGGCTGCCGTGGCTTCCCGATCAGGGAGTTCCATAAGGGCCAGAACAGTGTCGTGTGGGACATCACAGTGGCTCCTCATCTCTCGCTGCCTCGCACAGTCCCCGTTGTAGTGCAGCCCCCACTCACTCCCCGCCCCCGAGGACGGCCGTGTGTATCCTCACCGCCCAGCCCAGCCCAGGGCCTGGTGCAGAGCAGGCGCCCAGTAGGCACTTGTTGAACCGGGGAGCCCAGCGCCCACTGGTTTTGGTGTGAGCGGCAACCCTTTAGAAGCAGTCAGCTAGAATTCTCAACTGTATCAGATGCCATTGTCACCCCGCGTCATGGAGGTGGCCGCCACTCTGTGAACGGTATCCAGGGTCCAAGAGGGATGACTAACCCGCATTTCGGTTGGGCCTGCATCTTCAGGTCTCTGGTATTTGGTGCCACGGCCTGGCCTGGGCTCCGAGCACACTCGCACCAGCAGGCAGGCAAACCGTGGAAAGGGCCCCACGGCGAGGGCCCCACGGCGCAGCGCCTTCCTCTTGCACGTGTGCCGTCTCGGTGACCGTGCTGTGACCGTCATACAGAGGCAGCCATAGAGGGGGGTCACTGTCTTCCCAGAGGTTTTGTTGATGGGTGCCAGAATTTCACTAAGTTTCACGTGTCACAGACTGTTGTGCTTTTGGTTTTTTTTTTCCACAAATGCTTGACAATGAGAAAGCCACTCTTGGCATGCAGGTATATAAAGTAGTCCGTGGGGGGCAGGGGCCTTTGTGCGCCACACTGTCCCCCAGAGAAGACAGCCTGTCCCCTGAGGCAGTGACTGGGCCAGGGCCGCCAGTGTTGATGCGGAGTTTTCGATTCTCTTGGAGGTTCCTGCGGGAGCAGGGTCTCTGATGCGGGAGGGGCAACCCCGTGCTCCCAGGCCCAGCCCTCGGAGAGCGACCATGCATGGAAATGGTGAGGCGGGCAGCAGGGGCGCTTCTGATGAGTGTCCACTGAGTCATCTCGTAGACAGCGTGGTGGGGGCGGCACTCTGGGCTGCTGTCTGTGTGGAGCCCTCCCAGGGCACGCGGCTGAGGTGGGCTCTGGGGTCGCCCAGTGAAGAACAGCTGACCCAGGAGCCCTGGAAACCCCAGCTCAGCTGGAGATCCGGGCCGGGGTCGCCCCAGAAGCGGGCCTGTCCCGTGCGGTGGCGGATCATCCCGTGTCACGGTCCCAGCAGAACGTAACTCCCTGTGGGCCGAGGTCTGTCTGCGACTCAGCACGGCGCCCCATTCGTTCGTAGAGCGGTGCCGGGCACGCGTTAGGTGCACCCCAAGACCACTCCGGGTCCTCGTGTCTTCACGGCAGGGGCAAGGAGGTGTGGGCTGCGCTCTCCCCTGTGCGTTCAATCAGCAAACGTATTGCACACCTGCTGTGTTGTGAGCATCAAGCTATTCCTGCAGGCACAGCAGGGAAAATAGTCTGTTCATTTAAGAAAGGACAGCGACAAGACTTTAAAAATAGATTAGCACTTGATAGAATCAAAGCATTGCAAGAGCTTTGGAAAAAAAGAACAACGACGTTGAGAGAAACCACATTTGTCTGCCATCCTCGGCCTTGGGAGTAAATATCAGATGTCCGCCGGGTTTTCGATTCCAAGGGAGGTCTGGCATCCTTCCACGGTAAATGAAGGGGAGGGGGGATCTTGGTTGGGAGGTGGCCCTGAGCCAGAAATCTGTGCTCCACGCAGGAACGGCTGTGGGCGTTGCCGACTTGGAGAAAACTGCCTGTGCTGACTACCGAGACGCGCTCTCTGGGGAAAAAGACAAGCTGTGCGGGGGTCAGATTTCGGTAAAATTGTGAGCTGCTCAGGCACTGGGTCCTCCTTGGGTCACTACGTTGTCGTCTTTGTCACATGGACTCAGCATCTTTTTTTTTTTTTCAATTTTCACCCAAGGATTTTTTTTATTGGTTTTAGAGAGAGAAGGGGGGCGTGGGGAAGAATGAAGGAGGGGAGGGAGAAAGAGAGAGGAAGGAAGGAAGGAAGGAAGAAAGGGAGGGAGGGAGGGAGGAAAAGAAAGGAAATGGATGTGAAAGAGAAACATCTGTCAGTTGCCTCCCACACGCTTTCTGACTGGGGACTGAACCAGCAACCTTCCAGTTTATGGGATGATGCGCCAACTAAGGGAACCGTGCTGTCCAGGGCGACTCAGCACCTTTTAATGCTGGGCCGTTTGCTTCTTCAGATGGATTGCTGGGAGGACAGGACTGGTGGGGAAGGGGGGATCTGGGGTGGGGAGACTGGGCCCCCATGCCCCCTAGCCGTCCGCCTCGGCTCTGCCTCGGTGAGGACCTACCTCCTGGGGACCTGCCTGTATGAGGAGGTGGCCAGGCCTCTGATGTCAGGTGGGCAGGCCTGTGTTATCAGAGATATTGGTCTTGGATTATAAGAGGTGTTTCTTGGCAGCAAGCCTAGTCTGTGCTTCCCTTTGTAGCCCTCTGCTGTTCAGGGACGGGGCTGGGCTTGCTGGGAAGGCGACCACAGTGCAGGAAGGCAGTGAGGCTGGCTGGCCGTTCCACCGGCAGGTTTGCTGAGCACAGGACTCTACGGCCTGTGGCCGCAGGGAGCTTGTCCCTCTCTGTTCTGGGCTGTGATGAGGACACATCTGGGCTGGGTCATCTGTGAGTGGCTCTGTGAGGTGGAAGGGGGCCCTGGGTTTTGCTCCAAGGGACACTCTCCTGGAGTCAGGACCGAAGGGGCCCTCAGGGACCAGCCTGCCCTGTCCCCTCCCGACACAGTGAGGAAACCGAGTCCCGCCACTCGAGGGCGGCAGTTCCGGCACCGGAACCTTTCCCAGACATAAGAACTGCATTTATATTTAAAATGTAGCCGTGTGCTGGCATTTGCTTTGTGTTTCCACCTTGAGCCATGAGGCGGAAATTGGGCTCGTTCTGCTCTCAGTTGCTGTGTAGAGACTCTCCAGGGGCACCGTCACCCACTTGGGCGGCGGCAGAGGTCAAGTCCCCCAGGGTTGGAAACGAATGGTGTGGGTGACAGGTGTGCGGGGAGGGGGTGGACTCAAGAACAGGCGGGTGGCGGTGCCGGGAAAGGCTGGGCCCGGTCCTGGGCCTGATCTGGCGGGGTCTACGTGGCTCCACGTGCATCCACCCTCATCTCTGAGGGCCTCGTTTTGCAGCCTGAGACGAGGCCAGTGTAGCCAGCGCCCCCGTCTTCGCTTCCAGGGCAGCGTGCTGACCAGGCTCCTTTCACTTCCGTGACGTAAAGGGCACCACCTCCTCCAGAATGGGGCTTCTCACACTTGTGAGGGCGAAGCCCCCAGGGACCCCCGCAGGTTCTGGTTCAGGTGGGAGGCCAGGGCGGGGCTCAGGAACCGCGTTTCTTTCTGCCCGTCCCCGGAGCCCACCAGGGTAGCCTCTGTGCTGTCCTCCGTGAGGGACGGTTCTCCGTGGCTCTGAGGTGAGAGGCCAGGAGAGGGAGCTGGGCTGCATGGGGGAAGCCCTGGCGGCTGCGCCCTGGTCCTCAGGGGCACTCTGTGGTTTTTATCTGCGCATCCTCTTTGCATTTCGCGTCTCTGGCTGCAGAGCATGGGTTTGGGGCCTGTTACCCACTCCATGCCATCCCCCGAGGGCCCTGAGGTTTCTGTCCCCAGGGAGTCACTCGTCACTGCTGCACCCCACACGCTGGCGTCCCCTTGGCCTTTTGGAGGGAGCTCCTGTCTTGCCCCCAGTTTGTCCCCAGAGGGGGTGAATGACAGGCAGACTAGAACTACTTGACACTTTTTTTTTAAAGATTGTGTTTATTTCAGAGAGAGGGGAAGGGAAAGAGAAGGGGAGGCTAAGACATCCCTCCCCACACCGACCAGGCCACCGCCCCCTCCGACTCTGATGACTCAGGAAAACGACTGTGGGGTCTGGCTTCCTGCTCGGTCTTTGAGGGATTTCATTCAGATTTCATGTGATTATTTTAATAGCAGGCACGCGTACGTCGACGTGCAGACCACAGCTTAGAAAGATAGAGAACGAGGGTTTTTTCGGTTCCCTGGAGGGGTGGGGGCGGCAGGCAGCCGCAGCGGGGGGCACAGCCCGCGCTACTTCCCTTCCCCACGTCGGCCGCTGGGCTGAAGGAGGAGGTTTCAAAACCTTCCCAGGGAAAAGTCACATGTCTGTTCCTGGTCCCCGGCCAGATCCCCCATGGGTGTTTCCAGGCTTGTAGCTCTGAAACACTCAGAAGGAGCTGTGGAACCTACAGTTATTTATCAGTTTGGGATGATGGTCCATTTTTTAAAATTATTTTTTATTTCTTTTTTTTTAAAGATTTTATTTATTTATGTATCTTTAGAGGGGAAGGAGAGAGGGAGAGAAACATCAATGTATGGTTGTCTTTCGTGCGTCCCCTGCCGGGAGTTGACCTGCAGGGAGCCGGCCTGCAACCCAGGCATGTGCCCTGACTGGGAATTGAACCGCGATCCTCTGGTTCACAGGCCCGCGCTCAATGCACTGAGCTACACCAGCCAGGGCGATGGTCTATTTTTTTTTTATTAAAAAAACGTTATTGCTTGACGTGAGAGAGACAGAGAAACACATTGATTAGTTTTTCTCCTCACTGATGCATTCATTTTTGTCGTTGGTTCTTGTATGCGCCCTGACCGGGAAGCGAACCCCCAGATGGGGTATCGGGACGCTGCTGTAACCAGCTGAGCTATTCAGCAGGGGCCCTGTAGACTGTGTTTTCCTCTGAGCTTTGTTTTGCTCTCTCAAGCTACTTCCAATGTTCTTGTACTTTTCATTGCTCGCGGAGAGATTGCCTCAGACTCAGCTCGGAAATCGAGATATCCCTCCTGAGATGCCAGAAGCAGAAGTCCCTCCGCTCCCAGTGGCAGGCGGGCACACTGCTTCCCTCCCTCCGGGGGTGACTTCCCCATCTGGACAGTCACTCGCCTCGCCTCTCGGTGGCCCCTGCTGGCCCTGACCTTCGGGCGGGGCCCAGAGGTCAGGTCTGAAGTGGGGGCTGAGCTGCTGTGTTATCACATGTGGCGCTCGGAGGGATGAGTAAGCGGTTCTGTGAGGGACCTCTGATGGCCCCGTGGGTGGGACCTGCGCCTGGGTCTCCAGGAGCTTGTGGGGGTTGGCAGGGGTGTGGGCGCAGCCGGAGCCGGTAGTGGAGGCTGGCGTCTGCATGCCGCGGTGTGGGCGAGAGGCTCCAGTCCCGTGGGGCGTGGGCAGCGTGGGCGTGGCGGCGGGGGCATCAGAGAGGCGTAGGCAGGGGGCACATTGAACCTGATGGCAAGGAGAGGGTTGGGGTGGGAGACAGAGGGTGCAACACCATGCAACACCAGTAGGGGCGCTGCTGCAGAGGCTCCAGTCACGGGGCAGGAGAATGTCTGGGAGCGTGAACCAGGGAGACTGACCAGGGGTCTCTGTGGCCTCGAGACCTGGTGACTTTGTTTTGCTGGACACCCTCTGTCTTCTCAGTGTGTGGGCTCGTTCCTGCCCCTGCAGCCCGCTTTCCGCAGGGTCCTCAGAGCAGCAGTGTGCCCTTCACAGCCTGGGGGGCGCTCTGGGTCCCTCCATCCAGCCTGAGGTGCAGAGGGCCTGCCTCTGACGTGGGAGGCTCCCTGGCCCACGGAGCCAGCGCCCTGGCCGGGGTTTCAGTCGGACGTGGACGTGGCTGGGGTGGCCGGGATTTCACTCTTTGAGAAAAACCGTAGAGGAACTTCTGATTCCTGTGGAAATGCTGAGAGGGTGCGTTTCGTCCTGGACTCGAACTTCTCCTTCTGAAAGCGCGGCGCCCAGGCCTCGCTTTGCCCCTCGGAGGTGCTTGTCGGCCAGAGGAGCTTGTCCTCAGTGTCACACAAAGTTGTATTGTTACCTGGGTCATAATTCATACCGCCTTCATTTCTTTCCAAATTTTTAGCCAGTTCTCCTAATCCCATTGTTTAATGATGCGTACTCTTTGCACCGATCTGACTTGACACGCTGCGTGGATGTTTTACACACGCTTGCCCGTAGGTTCAGATGCTCTGGTGGTACACGGCTGCTGTAACTGTTGTTTCTTTAGAATACGCTGACCGGTGTGGTGGGGCACAGGCAGGCCTTGAACTTGATGTATCTTCTCAGAATTNACAAAGTTGTATTGTTACCTGGGTCATAATTCATACCGCCTTCGTTTCTTTCCAAATTTTTAGCCAGTTCTCCTAATCCCATTATTTAATGATGCGTACTCTTTGCACGGATCTGACTTGACACGCTGCGTGGATGTTTTACACACGCTTGCCCGTAGGTTCAGATGCTCTGGTGGTACACGGCTGCTGTAACTGTTGTTTCTTTAGAATACGCTGACCGGTGTGGTGGGGCACAGGCAGGCCTTGAACTTGATGTATCTTCTCAGAATTCTCGAAGGTTAAACTGGAGACGAATGCCATGATCTCTTTGCCACCCTTTGAAGAACGCCTTTTAGAATTTTGACCAGACACTGTTATAATTCTGTAATGTGTGAGGATTTGTCCAGTGTGTGCCCAGGCCCGTAGGTGTTGACTGCACTTGGGAGCGTGTCTCTCATGATCTACTGGCCACAAGGACACCGTCTGCTCTCAGGGGCATCTCAGAGGGTCACCCAGCTCCATGCCCCTAGGGTGGACCCCTCGCTGGCCCAGGTTAGGCCCTTAATGACTATTTGCCGAGTGAATGAACCCACATTATCATGTACACGGTGTTTTCCATTTTACTCCTAGCAATATGGCTGTGGGTCACAGGAGATGAGCACTGCCCCGGCCCCGGGGCAGTTGCTGCCGAGCTGGGGCAGTTGTGCAGTGATGATGAGGCCGAGGCCCCGACCTGGCCCTGGTGTGGGCACCAGCCTCTCCCCCGGCACTGCCTGGGCCTGGTCAGTGCCTGTGGCAGGGAATGACCTCGTGATCAAATGACTGTATTTCGGGATTTCCCTGAGCACTGAGAAGGGGGTAGGGCTGGGAGGGAAGGGAGCCCCTGGGGTCCCAGGAGAGACAGGTGGCCGGGGCCTGTGGTCCCAGGAGAGGCCTCGGGAGCAGCTGGGGCGTCCCATGGCCCTCAGCCAGCTGTCGGGCTGAATCCCACTCGGGCTGCCCGAGGGGGCCTGGTTTTCCTCCTCGCAGCGGGCACCTTGCAGGGTGGCACCCCAGTGCAGCAGCTGTCTGTGAGAGCCGGGCTGTGCCCACCCAGCCCTCGCCTGCCCCTCACCTTCCTGCAGCCGCGTGGGGGACCTCCAAAACACTCCCTGTGGGGTCTGTGGTGTGGGGGTTGGTGGCGGTTGGCACTGGGATTTTAGCCATGTGAGCAGCTGAACATGAGGAGAGCGTGGGCCAGGCCCTTTGAGGGCTCGCTCAGCGGTCAGCACTGTGAACCAGGGAAGCTGCCCTGGGCCGCATGGCGCTGGGACCTCCCGCTTGGCGAATGGAGAGAGCTCCAGGGCTGGGTCCGCTGTCACGGGCCGAGTGCCACTGGCCCAGGGCACACGCCAACTCCCAGACGTCCGAGGTCCTGCTGCCCCACCTTCACGGGGGTGGTGAGGGTCCCGAGAGCCAGCCCAGCCAGCTTCCGCCTTCGTGGCCCCGCAGGAGAGTTGGCGTCCCTGAGTGCGTGAGCCGCATGGGGTGGCAGAGCCTCGGGGTGGCAGAGACTTGGGGGGCCGAGCCCAGTGCTCAGCAGGCCCCTGCAGGTGCTGGACTGCGTGCGTCAGAGCGAGACTGGCCGCTGGCTCTGCGTCTGCGAGGACCCAGTTAGTCTCGGTGTGAGGGAAAGTCACCAAGTGGGGTACTGGGAGGTGGGCGGGCTTCACGGGCTCCGCCCCTGGACTGGTGCTGCAGAGACAGAGAGAGAGAGAGAGACAGACACCTCCTGCTCCCTGCTGCCTGCACAGGCCCTAGCCACGTGCACCGGGCGGCGCCGGCCTCTCAGCAGCTGCTGGGATGGCAGTCAGATGCTCTCGGCGGTTTCTAGATTTTTTTTAAAAAATGAAAGGAAGCCATTAATCACTGTCTCGAGGTGTTTTGCCGGCTTGTGGACCAGGTTTCTATGGCATGAATAATATGTCAGCCATTGAAAGCATGTGACCTGAAAGGGTTTTTTTTTTTTTTTGCCCCGGGAAGTTAGTGAGAGATGATGAACAGGTTACTAATTGTTCCCCAGGAAGATTTATTACTCAGAAGTGTCCAGGGGGAGGATTTCTCATACAAAGCCGATTTTTCAAGGTGCCTGTGTTGTAGGAGACAGCTGGCGGGGGTAGGGGAGCGAGGGGTGGGCTGGGTGTTCTGAGCCCAGATGGACACAGTGGAGTGTGTGCTGGCCATGGGGGCAAGGGTAGGGGGCGCACAAGGGTCTGGGCAGGCCCTGGTGGTCTCTTCCTGGGGACGGTGATGGGGGCCAGGCCGGGGAGTTTGCGGGGGGATTAGAATGCACACATCCCTCCCAAACACACACTGCCTTCCACCCAGCCGACCAGGGCTCAGTGTAGGCCCTGTGAAAGGGGAGGGGGAGGGGAGGGCTTGCGCACACCCTCAGTGTCCCCCGTCTCCCTGCCCTAGGAGCACTGGGTTCCCCTTCCCCTGCCAGAGCCAGGCCGAGCCCCCCGCCCATTCCACCCTGTGCTTCACGGGTGCCACAGACCTGAGTCCTCGTCCCCTTTAACACCAAGCTCCCATGTCACTTCACTAGCGTCTGTCCATTCACTTCTCGTTCCTCCGGCAGACACTGACCTCCGATGTGCCTGGCACTGAGCTGGGTGCAGGGAAAAGGAGGCATCTCGAGTTCAGGTTTATGGCCGGCGAGAGACGGCGAGCCCCCACGGAACCGTTTGATTCCACAGGTGGCAGGTCTGCCGAACTTCAAGTACCCGCCACCTGTGCCCTCTGCCGCGTGCTCGCCGTGGCCCCCGCCTCACCCCCTGGCCTGTGACAGCGCTTGGCACACCGCCCCCACCACAGCCACCGCTCTGTGTTGTGGTCTCTCCCACAAGGCGCCGGCTTCAGGGATCTCTCATTCCCGGTGGGAAGTGCGGGCAGTGAATGTGGGTGGACGTGCAGGTGCCATGAGCGCTCGGCTGGTGGTGGAAGAACATTCTGGAAAGTGCACGGCGGTCCCTCTGTGGATGTCCATCTGCACCTGGGGCTGTGTGTGTGTGTGTGTGTGTGTGTGTGTGTTGGGGGGGGTCCCTGGGACAACACAGGTCACCGTGCCCGGGCTGCCCCATGCCTGTGGTCGCTGGGCCTGTCCCCTGCTGTCAGGACTGTGAGGCACTTTTCCATGTGCCTCTGGCCCCCGGGGGGGGGGGGGTGGCCTCGAGCCTGAGGTCTTCTCATCCACCTCCCAGGACGCCGTACGGGCGAGCTTCCCGCAGCTGCGCCCCTGCCCCCTTCGCGGGGCCCTTCCAGTGTGTTCATTTCTTGGTCTCCCTCCTCGTCTTGGTTGATTTCTCTTTTGATGTCCACTTAGCGAAATTCCCTCTTTGTCGTGCACAGTTCTGTGCGTTTGAAAATGCGTCGGCCCCTGCCCACCACCGCAGTCAGGATGCGGACCCTCGGTCACCCCCCACTCCCGCATGCTGCCCTGGCAGCGCACCATCCCCTCCCCCCAGCCCTGGCCCCCACTGATTTGCTTTCTGTGCTTGTCATCCTGCATTTTAAACGTCACCTATGGAGAATCACACAGTATGTAGGTGGCTTTGGGGGTGTGGCTTCTGCCGCACCCGCACTGAATATTTGTCCCTGTTGGGCGAGTCCATGGGCGGTTCTTTCTTCCTGGCGTGTAGATTCCGAGGGGCAGGGGCCCCAGTGTTTCTGTGCCCCAGGTCCCGGGAAGCATCGTCTGTCCCAGCCCTGCATGGGGTTGGTGGGCGTGACACTTTTCCCCTCCCCCTCTCTCCCCAGGCGCCCAGTCGCCAGCTCATGACCTACTGGCTGCAGGAACTGCAACAGAAGAGATGGGAATACTGCAACGGCCTGGACGGGGCGACGCGGGTCAGCAGGACCTCCCCCACCCCGGGGGACTCCTCTAAGGGCCTCGTGGCCAGAGACAGCACAGGTGAGCCCGACATGGGGGGGGCCTGTGGCAGCTGGGACGCAGTGACTGGGCCGAGCAGGGGAGCACAGAACGAGCATCCTTCCTCTGTGTCCAGATGTGGGTTCCAGCCCAGACGTGGGTTCCAGCGGGGCGGGGGCCTCGTTTCCAAGCCTACAGCCTCCATGTTCGGGTCGCAAAGATGTGTGCCTGTTGGCTGAGCTTTTGTAAGAGCCACCACCACAGTGCGTTTGATGAAAAGAAGCTGTGCTCGCCACAGAGGCCCTGGGGCCCTGGAGGCAGCAGGGGGGTTGGGACCCCCGGACGTCCTGTGGGACAGGCTCCCGCAGACCCGGGGAGCTGGGGCTGCGACCGGAGGAAGCCTAACAGCTGTGGTCCACACCCACTCACGGCTGCACTGGGGGCAATTGCAAGGACCGTGGAAGGTCTGCCCTGGCCGGCCGGCCCCGTCGATTAGAGGGTCGTCCCTTACCCCTGAAGGCTGCGGGTTCGATTCCCGGTCACAGGAGCAAACTGATCGATGTGTCTCTCCTGCCCCCGCATGTAAAATCAATGAACATGCCCTCAGGTGAGGATGGAAAACAGGCCAGAGCGGGTCTGACAGCACACCCCTCCGGTGCGGACGCTGTGCCGCGGAGGCTGTGAGGCGAGGCTCCCGGCACACCCAGTGCTCTGCCCCCGTGTCCCTCGGGCAGTTCCCTGAATGCCGGTGTTGGCCCCGGTGTTTGGGATGAGCCAGCTGCTGTGCTTTGACTCAGGTAGATGTCACGCAGCCGTCTCGATACTGGACACCAGACAAAAATAACAGTAACGGCAAAACCGGGAAGGAGTACCTGTTTCCCCCCAAGTAATTGCACTTAGCAACGGTCTCTTTCCCCAGCATCCTCCCTGGCCTCGGCCCCTTCTCTCCGCCCCGCCCCAGGGTCCCCACTTCCTCTGGAGGCCTCTCCACTGTGGGCAGGAGCTGCTGCCAGGTCTGTGGTTTTCTGACGAGAGTCTGACCCTGGGCGGGGGCCGCCGCCACCTTGCTGCCAGCCCACAGCGGAGGAAGGGGCTGCACTGGGCTGCGGCGGGTGTTCTGTTTCCTGGCTTGGCCTGGCCTCGCGATGCCTGGCCCAGCCCCGGCGGCTGCGCTGGTTAGCACGTCCTCCCCACACCACCAGGTTGTGGGTTCAGCCCCAGTCAGGGCACAGACAAGCAGCAGCCCATGAGTGCGTAGATAAGCAGGACCACAAGGCAATGTTCCTCTCTTTCCCTCTCTCTCCCCCAATAAATAAACATGAAAATAAAGAATTGTGCTGCTTTGCCCTGAAGGGTGTGGCAAAGGCCAGCCTCTTCCAGGAGCCGGGCGGAGGGGTCGGTCCCACCCTCCTGCCTCCCGGGTCCCTGCACCGGCCCTGGCCGGTCCACCCCAGGCCAGGTGGCCGCGTTCACGCCCTGGCTGTGGGCGCTGTGTCCCGACAGGTGGAGCAGGTCGGGGAGACTGCCCCTCCTGGTGGTGTTGGCACTTGGTTTTGTTTGTTTGTCGGGAGAGCAGCTGCCGCAGAGGGAAGCGTGAGAGGGGAGCGTCCGTCCCCTGGGGCCCCGCGGCCCTGAGGAGGGGCCGGGTGCGCCTCCTGCGGTCGGACGGACTTTGCTTCTCGGCTGCATCGCCCAGCAGCTCCGTGCTGAGCCCGTCTTCACGGGAGGAAGGAAGTGTCCACCAGGCCTGCGGTGGATCGGGAACCCCTGCGGACATGCCTCTCCTCACGGGGCGGGGAGGGGGGTGTTGGGAGAATGCAGACCACTTCTGCGCGGAGGCGTTCTTGTTGAAGTTCTTGTCGTGGGAAGGTGGACGCGTGCGGAGAGAGAGGAGCACACGGTCACCCCCGTGTGTACCAGGTAGTTTCAACAGCGACTCCACGGCAAATGTGTGATCACAGCCCCGCCCCCTCGGTTCTGTGGTTTTTGAAGCAAGTGGCACGTTAGGCGATGCAAGTATTATTGCTTCTTTGTTGAATAGCAGAGTTTTGTCATTTCCAAGCAGGTCTCTCGTATAAAATTTCAACCTTAAAAAACCCGAGAGCTTGCCAGAGGGTCAGAGTGTGAGGCTCGATCTCACCTTAGCTGTTTGCCTGTGAACACACAAACCGCTCGCCTGAGACCTGCAGACTCAGTACAGATGCAGCAGACATGGAGGTTGTAGTGTTCCCCCCTTTTAAAAGAGATTTCATTTATTTACTTTGTGACAGAGGGGAAGGGAGGGAGAAAGAGAGGGAGAAGAACATCAATGTGTGGTTGCCTCTCCTGCGCCCCCTACTGGGGACCTGGCCCACAACTCAGGCATGTGCCCTGACGGGGAATCGAACCTGCAACCTTTTGGTTTGCAGGCCCACCAGCGCGCAATCCATGGGGCCACGGCAGCCAGGGTTTCCTCCGCTTCTTTGAGAAAAGGGAGTCGAGTGAGATCAGATCCACAATCTGCGTTTTGGACCTACCAGCCTGTGTCGGACTTCGCTCCTTATCAGGATGGCGAGGGACGCCAGTCACAGCCCATGTCCGGTGAACTGAGCTCCAAGGCACCGAGGGGAGCCCGGCCTCCTCCGTTCCCGGGCCCGGGCTCCTGACAGTCGGCGGCTGGAGCCCATCACAGCTTCCCTCTGAGAAGTGGCGACCAGCCTTAGACCCAGTCGGCTGCAGAATGCCAATGCTGCCCCGAGGTTTCCGCGCAGTCTGCGTTAAAACCACGCTGCTGTGTGTCTGGGACTGGTTCTTACACGGCGTATCGGTCGGGGTTTCCTGGACGTTGCCAAGTTCCACGCAGAAGCTTTGATTGAGTGCCCGACCTTTGTCTGCCTCCCTTTCAGATCTCCCGCGCCCACACCCAAACGCCTCTGCAGAGAAAGCCAGGAGCGTCCTAGCTGTGGAGACGGCCCCTGGGGAGCTGGTGGGAGAGCAGGCCGCCAGTCAGCCGGCCTCCGGGCCCCCGAACTCCATCAACTTCTCCTTGAAGCAGTGGGGCGCAGAGCTGAAGTGAGTGTCGGGATGCCACCCCGAACCAGAGGAGGTGGTGGGGCGGGCTGCTGACCGTGCGGGCTGCAATTTCGTGCATGCATTTTAGCGTCCGCCGGGTCTGTGTCTGTTCCCAGTGGCGGGTTTTCCTCCTGGTGGTCCGTGATGTTTTCACACTTCCCTGCACGCCCGGTGCTTTCTCTGCAGTACGTGTCTGCACCTTCCCAGGCACTGGCTGTCTTTGTGTTCTATAGATACTCCTGAACTCTGCTCTGGAACAAATGTAATCACCCAGAAGCAGTTGGGTACTCTGGAAATGCCCATTTCAGCTTTTGTAGGTGGGCCGAGAGCACCTTCAGGGGCAGCATCACTGCCCTGCGTGGGACCACTCTCCCCAATGCCCCCCGCACAGGTGTGTGCCCACTGTGGCAGGTGGGCTGGACACTGTTCCCACCCCCGTGTCACCTCCGGGGCCGTTCCCTCCACTCCTCTCAGCTGGTTCCCTCCCAGTCTCGGGGTGCTGTCTTACACACAGCCTGCAGTCCCCCGCTGGACCCTTGGGGAGCCCCGAGGTGTGCTCTTTCCCTGTCTGGCTCTTCTCGACCACACCGCGCCCTGTGGGTGCCCCCTGGGTTCTCTCTCTGCCAGGAGCCTGGACAGTGTCTCCAGGCTGGGAGCTCAGCCCCCTCGTTCGTCCCCCTCAGGCCACTGCCCGGTGCCCCGTGCCTGAGAATCCCTGTTCGCTCCACTTTGTTCAGCTTTGGCTTTTCTCCAGGGCTGTGAGTCTAGTCTTCTCATTCTGCCTCCCCTGGAAGCAGACATCCCCACCTAGTTTCTGAAAGTTTTCCTGAACTATTTTCAGCGCACACCCATGTACAGACCACAGCACAGAGACTGCATGGGCAGCCCTGCCTCGCTGGATAGTTCTGTCTTATTTCTGCTGCATCGGAGACACCTGGGGCCCGCTCTCCTCCGCGGTCCCCTTCCTTCCTTGCCCTTCACAGAGCTGTCCAGTGTCCGCTTGGTGATTACCGTTCACGCCTAGGTTTTTAAAAATAGTTTTACTACGTGTGTGTCTATCTATAAATGTCTCAATATCCTGACAATGTAACACAATATCCTGTCGCATATCTCATTCTGTGATTTTTTTTACTCACCACTTAAAAAATATTGATCCGTATGATACATGTAGCATTAGCTGGGAAATATGTTCTGCAGGATAAGCATTTTTATTGTGTTCGCTGGCTCATCCTAAGTGCCTGCAACGTTGTAGCCACACAGGAAGTATCTGTTGCAGGAATGCGCTTGTTTCAAAGACGTATAACCTTTGTATGGAGTTTTTGTGGTTTGTCAGTTTCCCTGTTGACGGAAGTTTGTTACATTCTTCTGCTAACTGCTGTAAGGAATGTTGTTGCTTGTGGTTCCTTGCGCACACCTGCGAGACCTCTCCCAGGAAACGCAGGGTCTTGAGGTGGGCGCCCTGGCCTGGCCTGCGTGTCACCGCGAGAGACCCTCCCCAGTACCAGCAGCAGCGGTGGCAGCGGCGTGTGCCTGCCCGCCCGCGGGGCAGAGCGCCCTCGCCAGCGTCCGATGTTAATCAGATCTTTTCACTCTGGGCAGCCCCCTACAGGTGCAATTAAGTTTTCGCAATAACATTTCCCTGTTCCCGACAGAAACTCCATGTCTTCTCTGCGGCCTGGAAGAGGGCACGAGAGTCGGAAGAGTGTGTTTTACACCCACGAAGAGTGGGTGCTGCTGGACCCGAGCCCCAGGGACCTGGAGGAGTCGGCAGCCCAGGAGGAGCGGAAGAAGCAGTCCCCCGAGGGAAGCAAAGGTGCGGTCTGCGTGGCGCCTGTGGCCGGTCCTTCCCCACGCAGCCACCTGTCGGCCACCAGGGGTGCGGAGGCCTTTCCAACAGGTGTCTGTTTGGAGAAGCACGGGCCCAGTGGGGTGGGGGGGTGGGGGGGTACGCCACCCTTTAGGGTTAGGCCCCAAAATGAGGTGCTACAGGAAATGAATGACTGCCCCTCCTGGGACTCCTAAACTTTTCAAGGAGATGGGATATCCGTGGCGCTCTTTACAGAAATATTGGCCAAAACAACCAAAGCAGGTCATTTACAGAGATGTGATAGGTACAGGGAAGCAGAGGACAGGGGTCCGGAATTCTGGAGAACCCCCGTCCAGCCTCCGCAGTCCTGAACTCGGGCCTCTCCTGTGTCCTCCATGCGCCTACCGCCCCCGGCAGCCCGCACCGTCCGGCTTATTTTCAGGGGAGTTCTACATGTCAATCCAGTGCCTGTAAATATTTTAGTGTGTGTCTCTACGAGAAAGGGACTCTTTAAAAATAGTCTCTCACGCTGCTAGAGCAGAGGCCGGCCCACATGCAGGGTCCAGGGACGAGGGGGGGTTGTGTGCGCCACATCCGGAAAAGCAGAGAGGGATCAGCCCAATCCATTCGAATGGGTGTTTAAGATTTTAAAAATTTATTTGTAGAGAGGAGAAGGGAGGGACAAAGAGAGGAGGAGAAACATCAGTGTGTGGTTGCCTCTCACACACCCCCTACTGGGAGACCAGCCAACAACCCAGGTGTGTGCCCTGATTGGGAATCGAACCGGTGACCCTTTGGTTCTCAGGCAGGTGTTGAGTCCACTGAGCCACGCCAGCCAGGGCTTAAGTACCATTTTTAAAGGAAGAGAATATAGTCATGCTTTTGTCTGAGTCCTGCCTGGGAATCTGCCACCCAGCCTCCTGGGCAGGGTGTCCTCACGGGGGGTCCTGGGGCAGGGGCACTGTGGGTGCTGAGCGCCTGGGTCTCCATTCTCTTTCCTCCTGAAAGTACCTGTGATGTGAACACCGAGGGTTAGCCGCGAGCGTTTAGAAGTACCGATGCACTTTGGAAAATAACAGCATTCCCAGAGAACGCTGGGAGAGCTGTCGTGTGCACCCTTCTGTCGCTGATTCCTTGTTGGGGCCCATGTGCGCTCAGCCCTTCTTATCTGCCTTACGGCGGAGATTGGGCAATCGGACGACGTGGTGTTCTTTTCAAGTGCTCACGGGGTGGAGTCTCGTAAGGAAGCCTCTTCCGCGGGGGAGTGTGTCTGACTCAGGCGCAGCTGTTACTGGGACTGAGGGGCAGAGGCGGCTCTGGGGGCACAGCAGACTCCCTGTGGAGCGGCAGGTGGACGCCCGGCCCGTGCGGTGGGGGGTTCCCAGAGGAGGACCGGGCCTGCCTTTGAAAAACAAGTTCCGTTTCTCCATAGGGGTGACTGGCTCGGGATTTCCCTTTGATTTTGGCCGTGTTCCCTACAAAGGAAGGCGCCCCCTGAGAGAAATGATTGGCTCGTACAAAAGTCGTCACAGCAGCGGGGACCCTGGCCCTGAGGGGACGCCCGGCGGCGGAGCGGCCCGGCCGGCTCCCGATGTGCAGCTGCAGGCGCGGAGCCAGCAGGAAGAGCTGGACCGATTGCAGAAAGACCTGTGCAGCCAGAAGGTAACTGCCCCTCGTACCCCTCCGCCCACACTGGGCCGGCCGAATGCGCCCTGTGGCCTCAGCCGCGGCCGCTGGGCCTGATCACACGTGTTCCAAGGCACGAGCCTTGCCCAGGGGACCGCAGACCCTTCACGTGGCCAGTGGAGAATGTTGTCTGCACCCCACTCTCCCCTGCACTCGGCTGCCCCCAGAGCCCAGGAGCAGTAATTAGATACCTGCCCCCGGCCAACTGCCCCCCCCACCGTCTGGTTAAACAACCCTTTCCTTCTGAGCTCGTGTGACCTGACCCCCTTCACTGGTCGGCGGGCGGGTGACCCGATGTCCCAGCTCACGGTGTCGGGCTCGGGTGAGCGCCCACCCGGAACCATTGCGAACTATAGTGTGTGTGTCCATCGCTTCCTGTTTCCTGTGATTGTCCCCCCGCCGGCCGTCTTGGTGGAGTAGGGTTTTTTTCCTCCTCGTCTCTGAGATCCTTAAAGAGGAAGTTTGGTGTTAAAATGCTCCCAGTATCAGTGCTGCGTTCCCTCAGGTTCCAGCGTTGGCGCCACGCGGCCCTCTCACGGTTCTGCTCCGCCCCCGCCCCCGCAGGAGCTCGTGCGCCTGCTGCAGCAGACCGTGAGGTCCTCCCAGTACGACAAGTACTTCGCCAGCAGCCGGCTCTGCGACGGCGTACCCCAGGACACGCTCGAGCTCCTGCACCAGAAGGATGACCAGATCCTGGGCCTCGCCGGCCAGCTGGAGAAGTGCGGCCTGGAGAAGGAGAGCCTGCAGCAGGAGCTGCGGACGCTGAAGGGTGCGGTGGGCGAGCTCAATGAGAAGCTGGGGATGCTGATGGAGACCATCCAGGCCAAGGACGAGGTCATCATGAAGCTGTCACGGCAGCTCAGTGAGTGCGAGGATGGCGCGGCCTCCCCCACCTGGCTGCCTGCCTCTCCCACCACCGCCCCTGCTGGCCGGGACCAGCTGGAGCTGGACCGGCTGAAGGTGAGAGCAGGCCTGGGCTCCCACTGCTGGGACCGGAGGCCCCAAACCCCTTCCCAGTGTCTCCGTTGATGTCAGTCCATGGCTACCGGCCTCCACGAGCTACAGTCAAAATGTTGCTAGTCTCCTGGGAAGATTCCCTGGGGAATAGGAGGCAGCCCAGGGATATTGCTATTGCTCCGGCAGTTTCAGCTCTCTTCCAGTCTCTGGCCTCCGGTCCTGCTGGGATGTCTGTTTATACACCCTAGGGCTTCCCCTTCCACATGACCCGCAGAGGCTGCATCTTGCCCCTCTGTGGCCAGTTCAGGAAAATCACCATGTGAAGTAAACTCGTTTCCCCCTCCCCTGGACACAGCAGTGAGGCCTGCCTGCCTGTGGCCCCCGTCAAGGGTGGCCCCAAAGACTCCTCAGACACTGCCTGACAATCAGCTTTCAGTTCCTCAGGACCCGCGGCAGCTCAGCAGGGCTGTTTGGCGAGGCAGCGAAATATCGGTTGTGTGAACAGTCAACATTCAACCAATGTGAATCGATGCATTTTTTTTTTTCCAACAGGATAACCTACAGGGGTACAAAACCCAAAATAAGTTTCTAAATAAGGAAATTCTGGAACTCTCGGCGCTGCGGAGGAATGCGGAAAGGAGAGAGAGGGATCTCCTGGCCAAGGTGGGTCAGGGTGGGTGTGTCCCTTTACCTGGCGGCAGGTGAGGTTCAGGAGCCATGTAGAACGTGCTGGAAACCCAGCTCAGTGCCGGGGCTGGCGGGGAGGTGGTCCTGGACGCCAAAATCGACGCAAGGTAGCTCCGCTGCCTCGCTGTCTGCGGTGGAGACAGGGGGCACTGCCCCAGGGGCAGGTTCCGTCTGTGCGTGGAAGGGAGCTCGCAGAAACAAACGCTATTCCGAGTGTGCAGGTTTGGGTCCCCTGTGTCCATCTGGGACTCATGCTGTCGGGCTGGGTGGGTCTGCGTGTTCTCTGCCGACGGGGCCGGTGAGTCGGATGCGGCCTCCCCAGCGGGGGCCCCGCAGGGTCGCCAGGATGGTCAGACACCGCTGTGGCTGCAGCCGGCTTCCCCAAGGGCGGCAACGTCACACACACTGCAGGGACGGTCCTGCGAAATTCCGGGATGCTGCACCCCCCAGGGTCACCCCGAGAGCCGCCTCCCAAACCTCGTTCTGTGTGGCCCCCAGTGTGTTTGGTCTGCCCGGTGCGGTGGCGTTTGGGAGCCAGTCCTGGGTCATTGTCCTCAGGTGTCGGTGTAGTGCCCACCTGCCACCTGCCCTCCCCTGACCTCTCTGACGGGCACGTGGCCAGCCTTCCGTGGCCACCTCTGCCCCGTCCAGAACAGACGCTTGTGTTGACACCTCAGCAGCAGCACCTCCTCTGCGCCAGACCCCGTGGAGGGAAGGAGCCCGCGGCAGGGGATGTTACCCATCACAGGCGGCCTCTGGCAGGCATTCGTCCCTGGCCCCCGGTCTGGCGTCCCTGGCTCCCTTCCCGGCACTTTGGGGCTTGTCCCTCCTTGGGAGCCCTGGTGCGGAAGGCTTGCTTTTCCCGTGGGCCCGCCCGGGTGGAGGTAACCGCCACTCTCTCTGCAGTACTCGAGCCTGGAAGCCAAGCTCTGCCAGATAGAGAGCAAGTACCTGATCCTGCTGCAGGAGGTGAAGACCCCCGTCTGCTCTGAGGAGCAGGGCCCCGCCCGCGACGTCATCGCCCGGCTCCTGGAGGACGCGCTGCAAGTCGAGGGCGCGGAGCAGCCGGAGCAAGCCCTCGTCAAGCCCCATCTGGTCAGGTAAGGGGGCAGCGGCCGCCGGAGGTGCGGTCCTGGGGCCAGGTCTCTGTCCCCTTGCGGGCTGTCCAGGGCGGCCCCTGCCAGCTCCTCCAGCCTGTGTCCCACGGCCCCTTCTTCCACCGTCCAGGCCTGCCAGGTCCTCCCGCCGCATCTCTGCTGCCTCTCCCATCGCTGTGCCTCTCTGGCCGGCTCTGCTGTTTCTCCTCTGCCTCTGAGGGCTCCCTGGTGACACTGGGCCCACCCAGCCCCTCGGGATGACCTCCCCATCTGGGGCCCTGGAACTCAGTCTGTGGCTGGCACGTTCCTCCTGCCCCCTGACCTGGCGTGACACCTCTGCAGGCCACATGTCTCTCCCCGCCCCGGACAGCTCCTACACGGTTTCCTCCCTTGTCTCTGCGCCTTTCACAGCGTCACTGTTCACACATAAAAGCCATACATGCACACGTATGACACACACACATTCATGTAGCCGAGTGTGTCTCCTTCTGCGCTTGTTATCTTCAGGGCTTTAAACCATCTAGAATTATTTTGTTGGGTTTTTTTTTTAAGATTTTATTTACTTATTTTTAGAGAGAGGGGAAAGGAGGGAGAAAGGGAGAAAAATATCAATGTGTGGCTGCCTCTTGCATTGCCCGCCATTCTGGGGACCTGGCCTGCAACCCAGACATGTGCCCTGACTGGGAATCAAACCGGCGACCCTTTGATTTGCAGGCTGGTGCTCAATCCACCGAGCCACAGCAGCCAGGGCCAGAATTAGTTTGTTTACTGTGTCATATCAAGAAGAAATTTAATGGGCCCTGGCCGGCGTGGCTCCGTCGGTTGGAGTGGCGTCCTGTAACCGGAACGTTGAAGGTTCAATCCCTGGTCTGCCGAGTACAGGAGGCAACCAGTCGATGCTTCTCTCTGTGTGAAAAGCAGTGAAAAAATACCCTCCGGTGAGGGTTAAAAAAAAAAAGAGTTAAACTTAATTTTTTCCCACGCCGAGAGCCAGTTGCTCTCATGCTGCTTATGCCAAACTTCACTTCCTCACCGGGTGGAGAGGCCTGGTTGTGCGTGAAACGACCTGAGCTCACTCCCAGGTTCTCTCTTCGGTTTTCCTGCCAAGACCCCACCCTTCTGTTTTCCCCGGTGCTCTTCTCCCCAGTGAGTACGACATCTACGGGTTCAGGACGGTGCCGGAGGACGACGAGGAGGAGAAGCTGGTGGCCAGGGTGCGGGCGCTGGACCTCAAGAGCCTGCACCTCACGGAAGCGCAGGAGGTGTCCACCGGCGTCAAGTGGGAGAACTACTTCGCCGGCACCGTGAACCGCGAGATGGCGCGCTCGCCGGAGCTGAAGAGCCTGATCCGCGCGGGCATCCCGCACGGGCACCGCTCCGCCGTGTGGAAGTGGTGCGTCGACCTGCACACCCGCAAGTTCAAGGATGGCGCGCCGCCCGGCTACTTCCAGGCCCTGCTGCAGAAGGCGCTGGAGAAGCAGAACCCGGCCTCCAAGCAGATCGAGCTGGACCTGCTGCGGACGCTGCCCAACAACAAGCACTATGCCTGCCCCACCTCCGAGGGCATCCAGAAGCTGCGCAACGTGCTGCTGGCCTTCTCCTGGCGGAACCCGGACATCGGCTACTGCCAGGGCCTCAACAGGTGCGTGCCCGCCCCGGGGAGCCGCGCGGCCCCGCTGGCCCCGCCCCTGGGCTGGGCTCCCGGCTCGGCCGCAGCTGCCCCGCCCCCTGCTTAGCCGAGAAAGCCCAGTGTTTTTGTGGAAAGAAGGAGCTGCCTGCAGTCACCTAGTTTTCATCTTTTTCCCCCCGAATCCTCGCTCTAGGGTATGGGTATTGATTTCGGGAGGGGGGGGGAGAAACATTGACGAGCCGCCTCACACACACCCTCCGAGGGGGGATCGAACCCACCACCTTCTGGTGCAAGAGATGCTGCCCCAATGGAGCCCCCCCGGGCCAGGGCTCGGCTAGTTTTAACTGTGCGGTCCCCCCAGTTCTAGAATAATGGGGAGAAACATGCCTTCAGAGAGTATGAAAAACACCAGAGTCCCATTGATGTGAGACTGTTAGGTTTCTCTTTTTTTCCTTCCTCGTGGCTCTCGTCACGTGCGGGCTGTGACCAGAGTGTCACCTCACGCGTGTCTGGTGCGTGACGCGCACACGGTGGCCCTCCTGTGCCTGTAGGGTCTTCGTGAGTCAGGAAGTGGCCTGGGCAGAGCGGCCGTGGGTTGAAGCCGAGCCCTGGGACAGCCCAGTCTCCTTCCTCTCGGGGCCTTTCCCGGTGTCCGTAGGCAGAGGACTCTGAGTGTCCGCCGTGCCTTCCTCCTGACCTGACCCTTCCCAAGCTGAGCGGGGACAGGGCAGGCCGCAGTCCGAGGGCTGTGGTGCTTTCTACCCCTCGCCTGTCCCGGTCCGTTTGTCTCACTGCCGTCGTCGCAGCCACCCCTTCAGAGTCCTGTCTGAGTTGTGGGAGCAGGTGGCCCGGGCTGTGGGGGACAGATGTGGGCGGAGGAGCACGCGGACACCCAGTGCTCTTTGGGAATTCCCTGTGAGCCGGCGGTGTGAGCCGAGCTTCCAACGCCGCCGCTCCGGCTGCCGGTGGCCGGCCCTGTTCTCCCTGCTCGCTGTGGCCGCCGTCCCCACATTCCACTCTCCGTCCCACTGGGGCCCGTGCCAGCTGTCCCAGCGCCCTTTTCATAACCTTTTAGTCTCGCTCGATGATGTTGTAATGTCACCTAGGGAAGGAGAAAGAATCGACTCTGGGGCTTTCCCGTGAGTCACGCACGGGAACCTCCTGCTGGGCCGAGGGTCTGGATTTCTGAGCCAGGGCCTTCCCCGCCTCACCGTCCCTCCCCTGCCCAGCGCTCCCAGCTGGACAGGTCACCCCTGGGACTCGAGACAGCGTCAGCGGCCAGACCCAAGTCCCCATCCTGAATCTGAAACTGTCCGTGAGGCGGCCGGTCCCCAGGCGGGGGCTGGCCCTCAGTGTCCGTGGGTCTGAAGCTCCTTTCTAAGCAAAACACCCTGGGTTTGCCTCTGACGTCACCTCTGGGATCTTTGTGCATAAAAGGATGAGTCGGAAGGCCTTGAACCACAAACTCAAAGAATTAGCTGCCGCGGCAAAAGTCTGACCCTGAAAACTCCTTTTCGGGAGGCTGGTGGATCGCTGGGAAACGCTGCCACTGTCCACAGGCAGAACCCAAGAGTGGGGGCCGGGAGCGTGGCCCTGCAGAGGGGCCGGCCCTGTGTGCGGGAGCCGTGGCCGTGAGGACGCGGCCCCTGCTGGCGGCACTCACCGAGTCTCCCTGTGCTTGCAGGCTGGTGGCCGTGGCCCTGCTGTACCTGGAACAGGAGGACGCCTTCTGGTGCCTGGTCACCATCGTGGAGGTCTTCATGCCCCGGGACTATTACACAAAGACACTCCTGGGGTCCCAGGTAGGCGGCCCACACTCTGCTTCTGTCGGCCCCCCCGGGGAGCCAGAGCAGGAACGGGGCCCATGTGAGGCCTGTGGGTGGCGCCTCCTAGGTGCTGTGGGCTCAGCCCTGATCGTCCCCACCGAGGCCCAGGAGGCGTGGCCCTGGGGACAGGGCTGCAGGGATGGGCCGCTGTCCACCAGTGAGAGCTCGCCCAGGGCCAGGCCCCGGGGGGTGGGGGGGGAGCCTTCCTGTCCTGGCCTCCAGGCTGCCTCAGTCAGCTGCCTGGCTGCTCAGCTGCCGTCACCAGGGTGACTGCCTGCTGGGGAAAGTCCCTCTGCCTAAATGGCCGGGAGCTCTGAGGTTTGCAGCTCCGTGGTGGTGACCAGTGGGCCCGCAGCCAGGCCCTCCCTTCAGGGAACTGTGTGGCTCGTCTCCCTCATGGGCACCCCTGCCTCAGTTTCCCTATTTTAAAGAGCATCTGACGTGAAATTCTGATGATGCGGGGAGAGTCTAATGCCCACAACGACATGGCCAGAGCTCAGTAATGTGACCGTCATCACAGGCCCAGGGAAGGCCAGTGTGTGTTTGAGGTCAGACCTGCATCCCATTGTCTTGCAAACACTGGACCTCTGAGGAGATGCGCCGCCCCCCCCCGCCCCCCCGCCCCCCACTGGGAAAGCAGCCGCTCTCTAGAAAGAGAATGAGTGTTTTCCGTTGTTCCCTGTTGCCTTTTTTCCCCTTTATGCTGACACATTTCAGAGGGCCTCCCACAGCCCAAGCGCCCTCCTGTGTCCCCATGGGCAGGTCCCCCATCCAAGTCCTCAGCTGAAGGCCTGCAGTGCGTCCACTTGCTCCCCCCGCTCCCCCCATGGGTGTGCACAGCCCGAGCTGTGTTCGAAAACCCCTGGCAGACGCCTCCCGCTGGGACCCAGTGCCCCCCGCCCCCCCGCCCCTCCGCGGTGCAGACCTTTCCCCTCCTGTCCCTCTGTTCAGGACAGCTGGAGGCCCGGGGCCTTGCCAGGCGCTCCTCACCCTCCCCAGCCCTCAGCCAAGCCCCGGGCAGCCTCTCCATCTGCCGCCGGCCTGGGGGGAGAGAAGTCGGGGGCCGGCCCGGCACTCCTGGCAGAAGAGCCCCTCGGCTGTTGCTCCGTCCTGCGGGCAGCTGTCCTGCGCCCTGCCCACGTACAGACCCTGGCAGGCAGCCCCGGGGCCCGGCCTCCTGTCCTCTCCACGGTCAGGCGTGAGGCACACGCCAGTACGTAGCTGTCACCCGAGCACTGAGGACCAAGTCACCCCCGCCTCTGCCCTCTGCCCCGAGCAGGTGGACCAGCGGGTGTTCCGAGACCTCATGAGCGAGAAGCTGCCCCGGCTGCACGCACACCTGGAGCAGCACAAGGTGGATTACACCCTCATCACCTTCAACTGGTTCCTGGTGGTCTTCGTGGACAGCGTCGTCAGCGACGTCCTCTTCAAGATCTGGGACTCCTTCCTGTACGAGGGACCGAAGGTGGGCGGGCCGGCAGCGGCGGCTGCATCTGTCACGGTGGAGCAGCTGGCTCCCTGGGACATGGGAGGGGAGCCCCGGCCGGAGCCGGCAGGCGCCAGTGCCACCAGAGGGGGCTGGGGTCAGCGGCGGCCACTGGCTTGTCATCCTCGGAAGCGTGTGGAGCCCCAGCCCTGCACTCGGGGGCTTTGCTGGCTTGCGGGCTGCGCTGCCCCCGATGAGACGGACGGTAGTGCTGCCCCGTCGAGGACAACGTCCAGGGCCAGCGGTCAGTTCACACGGCCGGGGACAGCCTCGGGCCACTGCAGAGCCTGATGCCCAGGAGCCTCCCGCGCCTTCTGTTGTCTGCGTTTTAAAAATCAGTTCTTAAGGAACTAAACGATAAACTCGGATTATGTAAAGGAGAGTGCGCAGCAGAAGGAGATGTTAGCGTTGAAGGCACGTGGCACCGAGTGGTTCTGTCCACCCCCGTCTCCTGGTCTCTCTTCCGTGTATCCCATGTTCCTTTCTAGGTCTTTTACGTACGTCTCAAATACAGGCTTTTTGTTTTTTAGGTTTTACTTATTTATTTTTTAGAGAGGGGAAGGGAGGAAGAAAGAGAGGGAGAGAAATACCAATGTGTGGTTGCCTCTCACACGCCCCCTACTGGGGACCCGACCCACAACCCAGGCATGTGCCCTGACTGGGGATCGAACCGGCAACCCATTGGTTCACAGGCCAGCACTCAGTCCACTGAGCCACACCAGCCAGGGCTAAAATACAGGCTTTTTAAATAAAATTGTCTTGGAGATAGTTCCATAGCAGGGCATATGGATCTGGGTTTGGGTTTTTTGGTTTTTTTGACTCTGCATAGTATTTCTGTATACAGATGAACCAGGAATACACATAAGAGGCCCCGACGGAGTCTTTTTCACATATGCAGCAGCGGGGCTGGGAGTGGATGTGCAGGGTCCAGGGTGGACCTGTCTGCGTCCCCACAGACAATGCCAAGTCGCCCTGCCAAGGGCCTCGCTGAGGGGCGGTCCCACCAGCAGAGCAAGGTGTGCGCTCCCCACTAAGGCCCACGCAGCATTGCAACCCGGTCTGTCGGGGCTGGAAGGAGTTCTCAGCCGGGGCTCGCCCACTGTTTGCTGTGGGGACCGTCACAGAGGGCGACCTGCTCAGATGCCACTAACGTCTTCTCCCCAAACTGGTTGGACTGGCAGGGTGACCAGGAGGCCCCGTCCCTCTGGCCTCAGACGCAGCGTCCCCAAAACAAATCAGTAAAAAATGCACGTATTTTCACTCACTGGTCAGTGACTCACAGCCACCATCCCGTGGAGGTGGAAGCTGAGTGGAGATGCGGAGAGTTTCACAGCCGAGTGGCTGTGATTCTATGTAAAAACCGGTTCTGGTTCCGGATGCGTTCTTGCCCCAGAGGCCAGCTGCGTGCGAGGAGGGTCCCGCCCGGGCCCGCCCCACGGGGACGCATGGTCTGGGCCGCAGTCTGGCTGCAAACCACCAGCGCCCACTGCTCCGTGGGACGGGCCCTGCCCGTGGGCACGGCCGCCCCGGGCGCCTGGCAGCCGGGGCACTGCTCTGCGGTCACCTGCCCTGTCCCTCCCACAGGTCATTTTCCGCTTTGCCCTCGCCCTTTTCAAGTACAAGGAAGAGGAGATCCTGAAACTGCAAGACTCCATGTCCATGTTCAAGTACCTGCGCTACTTCACGCGCACGGTCCTCGATGCCCGGTGAGTCCCAGGGCCCGGGGAGGGTGGTCCACGCGTCCAGGACAGTGGGATCCTGATGCCTGCCACCCGCACGGCGACTGCCTTGGCGTCTCCGACTCGGGCCTGCCCAGGGGTTCCACACACTCTGTGCTGCACACTCTGGCCCGGCCGCCACAGCAGCAGGGCGATCGGACAGCCACCAGTGCCCACGGCGGGCAGGCCCTCCTCTGCCCACATCGGGGCGGGGCGGGGTCGCCCCATGCCGAGACGGAGGAAGCCAGCCAGGGCTGACTGGGGCTGGGAAGGGGCAGGTCAGGAGCCAGCCCGCAGACGTGGGACCAGAGTGTGGGGAACCATGACACAGTTGGGCCGGGGCTGGTGTCCGTGTGGCAGGGACCGAGCTGGGCCTCTGCATGTGCTGCCGGGGCTCTGCTTCTTCCTGAGTGTTCATGTCCTTTCGGGGTGGCTGCGTGGGTGCGCTTGTTGGAGTGGAGCGGGATCAGCTGCTCTGGGGGACCGGGGGTCCACAGGAGGGGTGGCAGCCTGGAGCCAGCAGATGGGGAAAAGCAGGAGCACATCTGAGAGAGTGGGAGACCCCTGCCCCTCTGCTGTCGCCTGGCTGTCTGGTGCAGCCCTGGTGCTCCAGGTGGGGGCCGATGGGGACAGGACTGGCCACCTGCAGGCCAGCTGTTCCTTTGGCGCCACCTGGTGAGGGCTCAGAGTCCGTGTCCCCAGCCACTGGCTTCAGGAACTCTGGGTCACTGGATCAGGAGTTCCCAGGGGCATCAACGCACCAGGCCAGCTGCAGAGGGTCTCCCAGGGTGATTAGGACCGTGGGTTCCTCTCTGCTCCCCGTACTGGGCCCTCATGTGTGAAGCTCCAAGCACACAGATTCTGCAGCTGAGGGTTTGGGGCCGCTCCCGCATCAGGCCTCCCGGGCTCTGGGTCCCGTCCCCGCTGCCCCAGGCCTCCTGTGTGAGCATCACCTGAGCCCCACTGACGCCCTGTCCTGTGTCCCCCCAGGAAGCTGATCAGCATCTCCTTTGGGGACCTGAACCCCTTCCCCCTGCGCCAGATCCGCAACCGGCGCGCCTACCACCTGGAGAAGGTGCGGCTGGAGCTGACAGAGCTGGAGGCAATCCGGGAGGACTTCCTGCGCGAGCGGGACGCCAGCCCTGACAAAGGCGCACTGGTCAGCGACGAGGAGGAGGACACCTGAGCGGCCCTCCCCGCAGCCAGGGGTGACCTGCAGACAGAACGTTTCTGCGTGGTCTGTCGGGCAGCCGGCTGGCACACACCTCAGCCTCCGCTCCTCTCGGCCAACGGGCCGGCTCCCGTTGGTTTACAGCCGCCTTCCTGCCGTGCGTGCCGTCCCAGGGACCCGGCAGCCACTTGCACTGATCGGCTGTGGGGGGTCCGAGCCCTTAGGAAGCCCCAGGTGGGCCGCCTCCCGTGCTGCGTGTCCTCTTCCCACGGGCCACTGGCATCGTCCGGGGGGGGGGGCCCACTGGGAAGGACACCCAGTGCTCAGACGCCCAGGCCGGAGTGTGGCCGCCCCCGTGGCCTGCAGTCAGTGCGAAGGAAGCAACTTCCTAGGAAGAGCAAGCACGTCGCTGTTCAGAACCGTCCTGCAGACATCGCCCGGTGCCCTGCAGGTGGCCTCACGCGGCCCCCAGCTGCCTGGCCCCTGGCACCACACGAGGTCCTGCGAGAAGCTCTCCGTCCGTCTGACCCACAGCCCTCGGGGCGTCTCCAGCACAGACAGGAGACGGGGTTCCAGGGAGGCTGGCTCAGTGTCCTGCCAAGCCGTGCCCACCCCCGCAGCCTGGGTCCCGGGGACGCAAGGGTGCCTCTGCTGAGCGCGCAAGCAGCATCTGTGGCTTCCCCGCAGCCGCCGGTGCGCCCACTGTGTCCTCCGTCTGGCTGGGGCCTGTGCAGCGCTGGGAAGTGCCTCGGCTTGGGGCCGCAGCCTTGGGGACCCCCCACCCTCTCCGAACCCACCATGTGGCTGCGGGGCACCGGGCCCGTCCCAGGGGTCAGAGACCCCAGAGCCACCTCTCTGAAGCCCTGAGTCTTTGCACAAGGAAGGGGGTTCCGCTCCATCCTCCTGCCGACCGTCGCTGCGGCCTGCGTTGTCGTTCAAGTAGGAAAGAAGCCGTTTTACCCGGAGCCCTTTACCCTGCCTGAAGGAAGCTGGAATGGCCTCTGGTTGGCAGACACCGAACCCGCTCAGGCTGAGTGTCGAGCCCGTGCCGTTGGAGAATGGTCGGCCTCGCAGCGGCAGCTGCCGCAGCGTGCGGGACGGGGCTCAGCCTCTGTCTGCGGTCAGTTGCCTGGTTGGATTGTTCACGGTGTGCAGGGAGCTGGTCTCTGTATTTAGCCAAAAAGAAAAAACAAAGCCTCGGTGTCTTGTCAGGCATCAGCGGTGGGTGTCCATCCTTGGGGTCTCGGGGCAGATGCTTGAGCTCCAGCTTCCGCAGGAAGCTGTCTTGCAAGTCGGGTCCTGGGAGGAGGCTGGGCAGCAGCCTCGCTGCTCGACACCCCTCCCTGTGCCCAGGACTTGGGGTGCTGCAGATCCCGCTCCCAAGTTCATTTCCCCTGGAACCCCCATCCTGGGGCGGAAGCACCGCCTTAAGGAATAGGCTGGTGTTGCCCCTTTGGCCCCGAAAAGACGCATCTTCGAAGCACCTGAAGTGACTTCGGGGCCGAGGTTTCAGCCCTTGCAGCAGCGGCAGCGGTGACGCCACAGTGGCCCAGCGATGGGCACGCGAGCAGAGCTGGTGGGCAGCCTGCTCTGTGGGGAAGGGCTGGGGGGAGCGGTCCCGAATCCACATGGGGACCCGATGGCGCCGACTCGCCCCTCCAGAACCACAGGCCCAGTTCCACTGTCTGAGCCACCGCTGCCTCCTGGGGCCGCTGGGACCAGGTGGGGCGGCCTCCACGGCTGCCCGCTGAGTTGCCCACTCCATGTTGCTGGGCTTGCTTTCTTAGGGGTCAAACACCTGTGGATACTTTTATATATTTCACTACAGTTTATATTTTTATAGCCTATTTTTATCAAGGTTTTTCAAGTTCATATGCCTGTATTTTGTATAACAAGGTCTTCTGTGTGCAAGGCTCCCTCACGTGTATTTATGTGACCCCGAACCTCCCAAGTGGCTCTGCATGCTGGGCCCCCTCCTCACCCCAGGTCGCGACCTAGGGTCCTGCTGACGCTGTCCCGCAGCAGCCAAGACCGTGGTCCCCAGGGAAACTGTGATCTCGACTGCATTGTATTGACACAGGAAGTGTCGCAGGCAGACGGCCATTCCAGGTTCTGCCTGACGCAGAGTCTGTGTCGCCCCTGACACTCTGCCCTCCTGTGCGTCGGCCGGGAGTCGGGATGTGGCACTGACCGCTCACTCCTGTTTTTCCATCACAGCAGCCTTCGTGCTTGCCTTCCTGTGTAGCCTTGGAATTGCCCTGGTAAAAGGTAAAATAAACTAATTTGTATGACATTCTGACATGATACACAGTTGCAGTCACTGGGGGGCAGGGTGGGGGTGGTGGCCAGGATGGGGGCATCTGCAGGGGCCTGGGCCTCCGCCGGGAGCCAGAGCAGCCCCCAGCTGCGAGGACAGGTGGCCTTGCCACTGCCTGTGACCTGCCCTGCCGGAGTCTCATGACGAAACACAGGAGAGTGACTCAGACCAAAGTTGTTTCCATGGTGTGGGGGAGGGGGCTCCAGGGAGGATTCACAGACAGTCCGAGCCGGCGAGGACCAGGTGAGGCGGCAAGGCTGCTGGTCTCTGAGCTTCCCCTGGCACCACGGCCAGGGCTGGGGCCAGGCTGGGGCTGACATCGCCGGCCTCTCTGTGGGCTTGCATGTCCATAGGCACAAACAGTAAGAAACCTAGGCCACAAGGTATGGAGCATGGCAGAACACAGATGTATTCTTGGTGTTCTCAGATTAGAAGCAAGTGAATCTATGTCACTCTCGGAATTTCAGAATCCACAGAAGAAACGGAGGTCAGTCTCCCCACAGCCAGCCGCACTGCCAGGTCCTTCAGAAAAAAGCCCTTCCACACTCGCTGTTCACAGCCGAGTGACAAAAATTCTGGGGGAAAACCAGCAAGGGCAAAGATGCGGGGCTGTAGTAGATGGAGTCTTTCTCCAGAGACAACAACCTCATACATTACTCACCAGTATCCGAGTCTCCTGGATAACCATTAAAGCCCTTAGCAAATTTGAAAAGGCATTTGTCCATTTTACAACTCACGATCTTTTCAAAAGCTGGTAAATAGCGCTACCTTGTGGACAAATCTGGTATTGCCGTTGGCACAACAGGGACAAATGGGATGGTTGTCTTCAGGTGGAGGGCTAGGTGTGTCCTGCTTCCCTCTCAAACATAACAGAACCTGCACAGGCAACAGTTCAGTCTTCCCTGGGCGGGCTGCATTGCCAGGTCCTCCAGGAATGAGCCATTTCAGAGATGCCTTAAGGAAACAGCCTCATAAAGGACACTAATGGGGAGGAAATGCTAAGTACAAAGGACAGAGCAGATACAGCTGGGCTAATTTTTAAAACCCCCTCATCCATAAATTACCCACTACTTTCCAAGACTTGCAAAGTCATCAATGCCCATAGCAAAGTCGACAACTATTTAGGTTTTTTTTTTTCCCTCACAGTCGCTATTTTTGAAAAGTAGGTAAATAGTGCCGTCTTGTGGACACCGTTGGTATTGCAGTCGGCAGGACAAGGACAAATGAGAGTTGTCTGTAAAGTGAAACCTCAGCTCTCAACTTGAACAAGTCGGTTCTCGAACCAAGTTGTTCATGGAAAAAAAATGTCTGTTGACGAACAAAACATCACTTCTCTACCCGACAACCTTTTCATGCTGATAGCTGGGGAAAATGATTCGGTTTTGGAACGAAGCTCTTCTCGAACAGCCGTGAGGGAGGAAATCAGTTCGAGAACCGAGGTTCCGTTGCGCAGCGGCCCCGAGGAGGGGTAGGCCGGGAATCTTTCCGGACCCTCAGGCACAGATAACAGGCTCAGGGACCGCCGACGGCAACGGAGTTTTCTGGCTCCACAGCTGGAGGAGGCTCCGGAGCCCAGAGTCCAACAACTGTGCAGCTGCTCAGGCCGCCTCAGCTTTTCTTGGCTCTATACTTGAATATTTAGTGTAAGTCTTATTTGTTTGTTTGTTTGTGGTGGTGGTGGTTTCTTGTTTTTGTTTTTGAGAAACAGAGAAAGGTCGACTTGCCGTCCCATATATTTCTGCATTCATTAGTTGATTTTTGTATGTGCCCTGACTGGGGATCAAACCCTCATCCTTGGCATATCCGCACCACGTTCCCACCAACTGAGCCCCTAGGCCAGGGCTGTAAGTCTTTTAGTTTAAATGTGTAAATTGAGCCCTGGCTGGTGTAGCTCAGTGGATTGAGTGCTGGCCTGTGAACCAAAAGATCGTGGGTTCAATTCCCCCTTTCGATTAAGGCACATGCATGGGTTGTGGGCCAGGTCCTCCATGGGAACCGCCTGAAAGGCAACACACATTGATGTTTCTCTCCCTCTGTTTCTCCTCCCTTCCCCTCTCTCTAAAAATAAATAAGATCTTTAAAAAAATTAATGAACTTAGTGGATGATCTGTACCACTCCATGTGTATGACATTCCAGGGCACAGGGCACTACATGAGCTGTAATTGGGATGTGCCTAATAGTTTCAAATGTCTTAGGCTTTAAAAAAAACAATCATAGTTGATTAGGAGGCTTTTCTTATTTAAGCTGGTAGAAGTAGCAAAATTTAGAGAAAGTGAATAGGAAAGATAGTTTTATAATCCTAAGATTTATCATCCTCTTTAAGATAAGCAGCATATTAATTTAATCATTCATTGATGTTTTACAAGAGAAAATATCTTTTCTAAGACCCTAAGTATGTGCAGGTCTTAAAATTATCTATGAATTTTTTTCTTTTTTATAAAAGATTTTATTTATTCATTTTTAGAGAGAGGTGAAGAGGAGGAGAGGACCCAATCATTGTGTGGTTGCCTCTTGTGCGCCCTGTACCAGGGACTTGGCCTGCAACCAGGCATGTGCCCTGAATGGGAATCGAACCGGCGACCCTTTGGTTCGCAGCCCGCACTCAAGCTACTGAGCTACACCAGCTAGGGCACTATGGATTTTCTTAAAAGTTGTTTTCGAAATCAGTTTTCCCTCTTAGTTCTCAGTTCTCAGGAGTCATGGGGTAAAGGCATTTCTGGCTCTTGGCAGATAAGGTAATGCTTGTTAACTATTTGTCAACTGTCAGTAGTTAGAACCAAACTGTGTGGTTGGGCCTGGCTTCAGCTCCACCATCAATATGCCTCACAGTGCCGATGGAACACACTTCTTTGCAGTCAGAGGCTGAGCTGGAGGAGTTTCAGATTAAGGAGGAACAAACAAATATAAGTTCTTAATAATTACCTAGGGGCCCTGGTTGGTGTAGCTCAGTGGATTGAGCACGGGCCTGTGAACCAGAGGATTGCGGTTCGATTCCCAGTCAGGGCACATGCCTGGGTTGCAGGCTGGTTCCCTGCAGGCCAACTCCCAGGAGGGGACTCACAAAAGGCAACCATACATTGATGTTTCTCTCCGTCTCTCCTTCCCCTCTAAAGATACATAAATAAATAAAATCTTTTAAAAAATAAATTAATTAATAAAATAAAATAAAAGTACTTTAAAAAGTAGTTAAAAATAATAATTACATAGAACATCCAGGATTTATGAAAATAATTCTTCACACCTATTTTCTCTCTAGGATGGCATACATTATTAGCAGTACTTCTTAAAAACATAGTGAAAGAAATAAGGAAATAAGTGGGGGCTGACTTTTAAATTGAATGGAATGGGCTGCATAGACTAGTTTTGGATGTAAATATACCTAAGTGTTTTGGATGGTTCATAGGCTTTGCAATATGTTATCTTACTGTCCTTTAAAGTAGCTGTAAAGTTTGTGCCATTTTCCAAGTCAAGTTCAGGCAGGGAATTAAATCTTTTCATTACGAAATAACAACAGCAGCAATAACAAAAATAACAACAGACCATTTTCTGAGGCTTTCCGGAAACCAATCAAGATTCCTAGCAAAGTCGGCCAAGACTTTCTAAAAGGTGAATGCTGCCACCCTGTGGACACACTTGGTATTGCAGGACGCGGAACAGGAAACGAATGGGACAGCTGCACTCAGATCAGGGGCTAGGTGTGTTCCGCTTCGCGCCCAGACTTAACAGAACCTGCACAGGTAACTGGGTTCAGTCTTCCCTGGGCCGGCTGCATCCCCAGGTCCTCTAGGAATGAGCCATTTCCAGACACAGAATGAAGGAAACAACCATATAAAGAGCATTAAGGGAGGAGGCAGTACTAAATATTGGGTTGGCCAAATAGTCATTTGTTCTTTTCTGTGACGTGGCTGTAGTTGGGCTTAGTTGTCTCTAACTTAATTTGAAACAATTTTGTTAGATTGTATTGTACAGCGGTCCTAGCAGCGTGCATTAAATAAACTTATCAAAATTGGTAATTTTTTGTGTAGCCATTTTAATATTGAAGGTGGAAGAAAATATGCCACATTTTCAGCATATTGTGCTGTATTGTTTCAATAAAGGTAAAAATGCTACTGAAACGGAAAAAAAAAATTTGTGCAGTGCCCGCAGGAGATGCTGTGTGACTGATCAAACGTGGAAAAAGTTGTTTACATAGTTTTGTGCTGGAGATTTTTCACTGGATGATGTCCATGACTGGATAAGGCCAGTTGAAGTCCATGGCGATCAAAGCGAGACATTAACTAAGAACAGTCAACGCTATACCCCGCAGGAGATAGCTGACAGAGTCAAAATACCCAAATCAGTAAAGTTATGGGTGAAAATGAAAAATCTTTTACTTTATAGGAAAAAAAAAACCATATGAGTTTTTTGACCGCACCAATATAAAGGCCCTGAGAAGATGTAGCTGGGCTGGCTTTCAAGACCCTCCCACCCATAAATTACCCACTACTTTCCTAGATTCATGTGAAGCCTTCAAGGCCCGTAGCAAAATTTATAATCATATTGTAAATTTTATAATCATATTGTAAATTTTATTGTAAAAGAAGGTGTAAACACCTCTTTTCCCATAGAGGGTGTTTTTGAAAAGTAGGTCAATGATGCCACCTCGTGGACATAGGGTGGTGTTGCAGCCAGCGCGACAGGGACAAGTTAAGACAGTTGAACATTCCGGTTCTAGACAGTTTTTCACGGAAAAAAAATGTCTTGGTTGTGAAACAAACCTTTGGTTCTTGACCTGACAACTCTTTCATGCTGATACCTAGAGGGAAAAGTATTTGGTTTTCGAACAAATTGGTTCTCGAAGAGCTTTGTGGAACGAATTAAGTTCAAGAACCGAGGTTCCAGTCTATTCTCAGGTTAGCGGTTAGGTATGTCCTGCTTCCCTCGTAGGCGCACCAGGACCCACAGAACTAACGGAAGTCGGTCGTTCCTGTGCCAGCTGCATTGCCAGGTCCTCCGACATCAAGCTCTCCCAGATCCAAGATTCAGGGAACAGTGATAGAAGAGGACTCAGGGTGAGGATGCAGCAAGAACAAAGGCCCAGAGCAGGAGGCTGTTGTTGCAGAGCCACACTAAAAAATAACAGACGGCTTTCAAAAGCCTCCTGGAAACCAATTAAGATTCTTAACAAAGTCGACCGCCCCTTCCCCAAACTCCTACGCACTCCCCGCAAGGGTGTATTTTTTAGAAAAACAAGTAAATGCTGCCGCCTTGTGGACACTAGTGGTATTGCAGACTGCAGAACAGAAACAAAAGGGACAGTGGTCTGGAGCTCAGATGAGAAAGTAGCCGTGTGGCGCTTTTCTCCCAGACTTAATAGAACCCACCGAATTAACTAAAGTCGGTCTTCCCTGAGCTAAATGCATTGCCAGGTCCTCAGGCAATAAGCAAGTTCAGAGGGGATCGGGGTCAGCATCCCCAGCCACTGCCTTCAGGAACTCCAGGTCACTCCATCAGGAGTTCCCAGGGGCACCCACGCGCCGGGTCAGCGGCAGAGTGTCTCCTGGGCCGTTAGGACTGTGAGTGCCCCCACCCCCTCTTCCCCCGCACTCAGCCCCTCGGTGTGTTCAGCTCCAAGCATACAGATTCTGCAGCTGAGGGTTCCGTGCCACAAATCGGCAGGCAGGAATTCTGAGTCAGGTGTGTCCAGGGGACGTCGGGTTAGACAGGACCCACCTGTGTCTGCGTGGGGAACGCTGGGGCCTCTCACACACCCAGCGTGGTCTTCTCTCAAGAGCAGACACAGGGCGCTCGCTCTGCTCTGGGCCGCCGTCCAGGCTGTGCAGGGACTGTGGTCCCTGGCCCGCCTCAGGCAGCAGCCTCCGACTGAAGGTGTCAGTGAGAAATGTGAATATAATCGAGCGCTTTTCTGTAGCCACGATGGGGCTGCACCCCATTCCTTCAAGTACGGGGGCGGGGCAGGAGGGGGCTCTAAGAGCCGAAGGACACGGGCTGGTCAGGTTGCCCAGTCCAGGTTCCCAGCCCATCAGCTGAGCGGAGCTGCAGGCAGGACCTAGTCAGCCCACACGGAGGGCTGTGTTTAGGCCTCTCCTCCTTCCTCAAGGTTCTCTGGGAACTCAGCATTTAAGTGCCTTTTTGACCTTTTACTTTCCTGCAGGAGGACCCTGTGGGTGGGAGTTAGGCCTCCCACAGGACAGGGTTTTTTTCAAGTAGAAGGTGTATGTGTTCTGATTTATGTGCCCCTCTGGTGCCCACAGCCTGAGGGCACTACAGAACCAGGCTGTTCCCAGACGGAGACGAGGAGTCCCGGGGACGTGTCTATTCTGTCACAGCCCTTCCTGGGGTTTCTGTGGGTATTGGCACCTTGGTCCCTGCAGAATGCTAGGGGGAGGAGCAGGAGACAGCCCCCTTTACTGTTGGAGGAGTCGGCTCCTGTTCTGACCCCCAGAGACAGCGGTGTGGGATCGGAACGGGGAACCCAGCGGGGCCTGGGGTCGGGTTCACCTAGGTTCTCATGAAAGCGCCGGCCGGCGGGGCGTTTGGGGGGGCAACCAGCAGGGGGTTGGGGGGGTGGCCGTGATTGGACAGTAACATGTGCGCTGTACACGCTGCCCTGGCCCATGGGTGCTGTGACAGGCACAAAGTGCACATGCTCCCGAGATGGCCTCGATGCTCCGGCTGGAAGTGGGTCTCCGACCAGGTGGGCTCAGGCGTCCCCTCCAGCCCTCCAGGCAGCTCAGAGCCTGCCTGGCGGTGACAGGCAACGTAGGGGCAAGGCCTGACCGCCCAGACAGTGCCAGATTCCGACCAGCACCCCCCTCCTCCAGCGCGAGGACAGGCGCCCCTCCCCCCACCGTCTGCGACCTGCCTTGCCTGAGTCACGGGTTGTTTGCCTCTTGCTGGGAGGACAGCTCAGGCCCAGCTTCCCCTGGGGACGCCGCCCCCACCCCCCGTCGTTGAAAAACACCCGAGAGTGATTAAGAGCAAAGTTGTTTGCACGGTGTGGGGGAGGGGGCTCCAGGGAGGATTTGCGGACAGTCGAGCCGGCAAGGGCCTGCTGAGGCAGCAAGGCTGCAGGTCCCTGAGTCGGCCCCCACCCCTGCACCACGGCTGGGCCGAGCCAGGGTCAGCACCCCTGGGCTCTTCCTGGGTTTGGACTCCTCAGTAGGAGGCCTGCTGCCCGTCTCTCCTGAGGGTTCCGGGAAGCCACTGCTCAGGGCAGGTCCCCAGGGCCTCGTTGGGCCAGCAGGGTGTCCGCACACAGAGGCAGGGCAAGCCTGTCGCCCCTCCACCCTCAGGGAGGCAGGGATTCTTGGACTCCCTCGGGCCGGTGACTTGCTTCCCTGAGTGACCTGGGACAGGCTGCCTGCTGTTGGAGCCGCCCCCGGGCCGGCTCAGGGTCATCTCCCTGCCTGGCCTGGGCACCCAGACCTCAGCAGCGGGTGGGGCTCCAGGCCCCAGTGGCCTGGCCGGGTGTGTGCCCTGGGCTTGTCCCCTCCCTCAGAGCCTTGGGTTTCCGGTCTGAACTGAGGTGATGGGCGCTCAGAGAGCACCAGGGCCCCACTGCCCCCCGGGTTACTGCTGGGGGTGGCCAGGCTCCCTGGCCTTCTACAGAAGGGCCGGTTCTGACGCTTCAGCCTCTGGTCTTGATCCTCAAGGAGTGGTTTTCAATGTCCCCTCTGTCCCCAACACACACTGGCCAGGAGGGGCCACAGGGCCCAGGACACCTCGAAGCATCCAAGCCCACAGGATCCTGCACTAGGGCACCAGGTGGGCTTTGGAAGCGGGTTGGCAGGAAGGGGCTGTGGGGGGCAGGGCAGGTGCCAGGTGGTGGGACCCCAGGCCAGCCCTACACATCCACCCTGGGCCGGGAGCTCAGAGATGCGGGAGGTGGACTGGTGGGGGAGAAAGGTGTGGCCTGCCCCTCCCTCCAACCTGGGGCTGACAAAGCCCAGCTGAGCCACCCTGGGCCCCCGTGCAGGTGGGCAGAGGTGCAGGTGGGTAGAGCGCACAGGGCCACCGTCACCTCGGTGGCAGTCCCTGTGAAAATGGGTCTTTGGACCTTGCAGGGAGCACGGGCGGGGGGGGGGGGGGGTTGGACGCCTGAGCAGGGGGCCTGAGACACCTCCCCTGAGACTCAGCCTCCTTTCCAGGCCTCCAGCCCACCTGGGCCTGGCTCTGCCTTGTGGCCCACCCACGTCCCCTGCTGGCCCCCTCTCCCGTGGGAAGAGGGGGGCAGAGTTTCACATCTGAAATTCCCGCCACCCCAGAGGAAGCCAGGTTGCACTCTGACTCGGTAGATGCTTGTTTATATAATAATTAATAATAATAATAATAATAATAGTGCGTTATACAAACTGTTAGAATAAAAAAATACCTTTTCTGAGGGGGGGTCCCCAGCCTGCCACTGGCAGGGGCCGGGGTAGCACCATGAGGGCGCAGACAGGGGGTGGGGTGGGCACTGAGGTCTGTGCGGCTGTCAGTGGTCCGTCTGTCTGTTTGCCCAGCCAGGGTGGCGGTCAGCTGCCAGGGGCCCGCCGGTGGCGGCTGCGGCCGGGTGCCGGGCAGGAGAGGCAGCACTGGGCGCGGATGGAGGGCAGTTGGCAGCGGCCCAGGAGGCGCAGGGTCTCGCAGAAGGCGAAGGACAGGCGGTCCCGCTCACAGCCTGCGGGGCGGGAGGGGCCATGGTGGGCTTGGCCTGTGCTCACGGCTATTCTGGGAAGTGGCTGGCTTCCAAGCCCCCACGGTGGCTGAGTGTGCTCAGCAGCCCCCGGGCCCTGCTTGGCCAGCAAACATCCCACGGGCCTGGACATCTCCAGGCGGCAGGCACCTGGGCTTTGGACGGCAGCTCCCAGCCACACATCTGCCCTGTTCCTTTTTTAACCCCCCGGGGGGGGGGGCACTTCCCTCCTTGGTCCCTGCTCCTCTCCGCGCTGTCAGCTGCCTCGCCCTGTGACCTCACATCCTGGAGTTTCCAGGATTCCCAGAGGCGCCCCCACGAACCGTCACAATATCCTGGGGACTCCAGGGTCTTAGTGTCTGAGTCGCCTCCCGGCTGGCTCCAGCACTGACCTCCTCTGTTGGGACAGCGCAGGGCTCAGCCACCTGACTGACCCTCCAAAGCCACCCAGGCCCTCCAGGCCAGGCCTGTCCTTGGTCTCAGCCCCCTGCACCTGGGTTCCCACCCTGCCCTCAGCCCAAGGGGTCCAGAGCAGCCGTTCACCAAAGTCAAATGCAGCCACCCCCGGGGCCGGGTGCGGAGGGGCTGAGGTTACTGAATGCAGAGAGCGGAGTCCAGGTGGGGGGGGGGGCTTTCTTCAGGGATTCGGGGCAGACTGGGGCTAATCCCAAAGTCCTGAGCCACCCCCCACCCCTGGGCAATGTCCCAGGGGCCGGGGCAAACAGCTGACTCCCTCAAGTGACAGGCAGCCCTGCACCGGCTTCCTGGCACCACGTGACAACAGGGTGACAGTGGCTGTGTGGAGACCCTCTGCTCACCCCCCCCAGGCCTCCCGGGGGCCCCTCCCCCACCCCCACGGAGGGGAGCTGGCGGCCTTCAGGGAGGGCAAAGCGCACCCCAAGGCCACCCAGCTGCGGGGGAGCCCAGGTGGCCTCCAGGCCAGTTTCCCGTGGGGGCAGTGCAGGAGGCCAGTGGTGTGTGCGTGCTGTGTGTGCGTGTGTCCACGAGCGCTCGTGCCTCGGGCCCCTCCTCCAGGACCCCGGGAGGGAGGCACTGCTCACTCAGGCCGCCTGTCCTCCAGCTGGTGGCTCTCAGGCATGAGCGGACCTACCTCGGAGACCCACAGGGAGGCAGCTGGCCAGCCTCACACAGCGACGTGGGGACCGAGGCTGCGATCCCTCCTGACCCAGAGAAAGCTGGGCCCCCACCCCACGCCCCTGTTCAGTCCTGGCACAGTCCCCTGCTGTAGGGGCGACAGCCGGATGACTCCCCAGCCCCCACTCCCTGCTCCCCTACGGTGGGGGGTGGGCACACTCACGCTGTGGCTCGGCCAGCACGCAGTCCTCGGTGCCGCAGGGCTGGGAGCCCTCGGGCCAGGGCTCGTGGGCACACTGGTCGCTGTCTTCCTCCGGCAGGCCGGTCTGGGTATTGACGCACTTGACCAGGCGCCGCCGGACGCCGCCCCCGCAGGGCAATGAGCACTGGGGCGGGCGGGGGTGTGAGGGGGAGGGACGTGAGCTCCCCCCGACTGGCTGCACCCCGCTTCGGAGGGACTGACCCACCAGGCTCCGTTCTTCCCAGCTGGGGTCTGATATTTTTAAAAAGCCCCGAAACACGTTTCCTCGGGGCCGACCTGTGCCGGGCCCTGTTCTGAGGGCCTCGCTGTTCCCACCCCCACGACCCCCTTTTACCACCGGACACACACAGCCCAGCGCCACTCAGCAGCCAGGGGGACGAGGAGCAGAGCCCCGAACTCGCGAGCGCGGGAGGCACTTGGCCCTCCTCGGGCCAGGGCTGCCCTCACCTGGCTCCAGGGCCCGACCACCCACTGCGTGCAGGGGTGCGTGTTGCAGGGCTGCGTGCTGTTGGGCCTCAGCGCCTCCTCGCACAGCCCCGGCTGCGGGCAGGTCACCAGGCGCTGCTGCTCCCCGCCGCCGCAGGCCTCGGAGCACTGGGGACGGGACGAGCGGGGCGGGGGCGTCAGGGCCAGGCTGGGTCCCGCGTCCCCCCCGCCCCAGCCCGCTCGCGCGCCCCCCAAGCCTCACTTCTCTCCAGGAAGAGGTGTACCAGGCGAGGCAGGGCTGCACCCCGCAGGGCTGGCGGGCGGGCGGCTGGGCAGGCCCGGCCTGGCAGTGGAAGGGCCGGAGCGGCCGGAGGTCCTGCGCGCCCACGCACTGCACCTCCCGCACAGAGACGCCTCCGCCGCAGCTGCGGGAGCACTGGGGTCCGGAGGACAGGCGCGTGGGCGCGCGGCGAGGCCACCCCCCCCAACCAGGGGCCTCGTTCTCCGAGTTCCAGGGAAAGGTCGGGGCTGCCCACCCACGATGGACTGGAGGGAAAATGGGTGACCCTCAGGCCACCCTCAGATCCCAGGGGGCGGGAAGTACAGGGGAAAAGGACCAGGCCAGCAAGGGACGGGTCTGGTGAGGGTGGCACCAGCGAAAATGCGAACACGGGACAGGCCAGGAACTCGCAGGCGGTGGAGGCCCGCGGCTCCGGGCCCAGCACCCGCGGTCACCCACACACCTTACTCCAGGTGCCCACGTGCCAGGTGGCGCAGGGCCGCAGGTGGCAGCGGCGGGCGGGCTGGGGCCGGCCGGCAGGGGCGCAGTCGTCCTCGCGGCCCGAGCTGCAGCGCACGGACCTCCACTCCGCGCCCAGGCCACAGGTGGTGGAGCACTGGGGGCGGGGCCAGAGGCCGTGAGGGCGGGGCATCTCCCGTCGCCCCGCCCCGCCCCGCCCAGGTGGCTGAGAGCGCGTCTGCGCAGCTGAGGCCTCGGTTTCCTCATCTGCAAAACGAGCTCCTCCCCCCCACCTCCCGAGGAAACGGGGACTCCCCTGGGCGCCACGGTCCTGACCCACGGGAAACACAGCCGAGAAGCCCAGCCGTCGCGACAGAACCGCCTGGGGGCGGGAGTCTCTCCCTCCTGCCCCCACGCCGGGGACCTGAACGGAGCTCACTTCCTCTGCCGTGACAATTGGGGACCCTGTGTGTGTTCGTGGGGGACAGCGTGGTTCCTTGCCACTCAGCCCCCTGCAGGCCCAGAGAGAGCTGGGTGCAGCCGGGTCGGGGGAGCCAGGTGGGAGGGCCACAGCAGCACACAGAGGAGCCAGGTGAGCCTCGGAGCCCTGCTGGGCCCCACAAGGGAGGGGCCTGGGCGGGGGAGGGGCTGCCCCGGAACCCCCGCAGTCTGGGGTGAGCACCCTGTCCTTGGGGCATTTGGGCCCGAGGTGGGGGAGAAAGGCTCCTGTCTGCTCCTGGTGGGTGCTGCCCTGCCTCCCCAGGGGCCCCGAGCTGGCCAGGGAAGGGCCTCTGGGGACGCCAGGGACACAGTGAGACGCCCCCCCCCACACACACTGTTCAGAAACTGAGGCAGCAAGGCCCCCCGACAGCTCTGATACTTGCCTCACTCCACTTCCCCACTTCCCAGCTGGCGTTCCCGGCCAGGGGCAGGTCCAAAGGGGGCCCTCCGTCAGCCAGGCTGGGGTCCAGGGTCTGGGCCTCGGGCGCTCTGCTGCTGTTGGCGGGACTGTCCGAGGCTGGTGCGGATACTTCAGGGCTGAGGGGCTCAGGCTGGCCCGAGGGCCGTGGACTCAGGGTGGCCCCCCAAAGCCTGTGCCCTGGGCCCGTGGGGGCGGTCCCAAGGAAGGTCTCTGGTGGCGCTGGGCTATGCAGGCCTGGTAGAGCCAGCCCTGGGGCCGGGGACGTGGGTGTCCCCGGCCCCAGGGAGCCGTCCCAGCCCCGGGCCTCTGGCTGAGAGGCGGTGGGNGGCCCTCCGTCAGCCAGGCTGGGGTCCAGGGTCTGGGCCTCGGGCGCTCTGCTGCTGTTGGCGGGGCTGTCCGAGGCTGGTGCGGATGCTTCAGGGCTGAGGGGCTCAGGCTGGCCCGAGGGCTGTGGACTCAGGGTGACCTCCCAAAGCCTGTGCCCTGGGCCCGTGGGGGCGGTCCCAAGGAAGGTCTCTGGTGGCGCTGGGCTATGCAGGCCTGGTAGAGCCAGCCCTGGGGCCGGGGACGTGGGTGTCCCCGGCCCCAGGGAGCCGTCCCAGCCCCGGGCCTCTGGCTGAGAGGCGGTGGGAGTCTGGGGCAGGGGCAGCGCTGGGTGGCCCTCAGCGTTCTCCTCCTCATCCTCCAAAACCTCGTTGGTCACCTCCCACCTCGGAGGTGGCAGTTGGCTTGGGCCCTGCTCCCCGACCGGAAACTCACTGCGGCTCCCAGGGGCAGCAGGCATCTCACTGACCGAAGTGGGGGGCCCGGGGAAGCTGGGGGGCTCCCCCTCAGGGGCCAGCGTAGGGGCGTCTTCCTCAGGCAACAAGTTGCCTAGGGGGTTCCAGGGCACCCTCTCTGGAGGTGGCGGTGTGGAGTGACCAGCCTGGCGGGGCCAAGGAGACGGGTCTTCCGCCGCCTGCTGGTCCTCCTGCCTAGGAAGTTCTGTGGCTGGCTCGGGGGCCCCAGCGGGGGGCTCGGCAGGGCTGCTCGGGGGTGGGGGTGTCCCGTCCCCTGTGCCCTCTGGGCCTGGGCCAGGCTGTTCGAAGCGCTCGTAGGACAGGTCCTCGTGGAACCTGATGAAGTTGTAGTCATAGTAGAAGTCGTCCACGAAGACGGGCCCTGGCGGGCCCAGCTGGGCGGTGTCCTCCTCCTCCTCTCCCTCCTCTTCCGCGATGACATTGCTGAGTGGGGAAGGGGATGGAGTGTGGGGGGCCAGGTGGTGGTGGGTGAAGCTGACCTCGGTGTACAGCGTCTGGCTAAAGGAGCCACTGCCGGAGCCTTCAGGGTCCGGGGCCCGCGGGCAGGGCGGCAGGGAGCAGGCAGCCTCGCTGGCCGGCCGCTGGGCCTCATCGCAGGGGACGCTGGTGTTGTGGGTGCAGGTGACTGTTCGGTGCCGAGTGCCTTGCCCGCAAGTGGCCGAACACTGCAGGGGAGGCCGGGGACAGGGTCAGGCCACTGGGGGGCTGGACCAGGAGGGCCCCAGCCTCCCTCCCGCCATCGCGAGGGTCCTCCCAAGGTGGTGCTGCCTCCCTGCAGCCCCCCAAGATGGACAGCGGTGCCGGGGGCAGACCCCTCCTGTCCCCATGCTGACCTGAGACCAGTTCCCCACGGCCCAGGAGGCCGGACAGGGCACGTGGAAGTTGCAGGGGCTTTCGGCGGGGGGCCGGGCCAGGTGCTCACAGTGGGGTGGCTCCAGGGCTCTCTGCTCCTCCGGCCCCACGCTCTGGATGCAGAGCACGGCCCGGCGGGAGAGGCCCCCAGGCCCACAGGAGCAGGAACACGGCTGCCACTCGCCGACCCACCAGCTGCAGGGGGCAGGGGGTGCTCGCATGTCGCTGGCCGGACTCCCAGGGTGCCCGGTCTGGGCCAGCCCCGCCACAGCCTAGTGCGCCTTTGCTCCCGCCACCCTTAACCCAGGGAGAGCCCCGGGGACCGTGGTCAGGGGGCTCACCGGGCGGGGCAGGGTTCCTCGCTGCACTTCCTCTGGCGGTCGTCGGGCCGGCCCACGGGGTCACAGTATCTGTCGTCCACTGGCCCCGCCTGCCACTTGGTGCAGTAGGCACTCTGCCTCTGTATGCCTGGGGGACCACGGTACTGGGTGGCACCCAGAGACAGGGCCACAGCCTCTCTGCCCAGAGCCCTCCCAGGACAGGACCCCCCCAACCCCAGGCACCCACCCTGGGAGGAGCAGAGTGCGGGGTTCGATGGGCTGGGGCGTCCTAGCTGGGAGGCCTCAGTCTCCATCTGTAAACGGGAGGGATGGTTACCCCCGCCTGGAAGCCCAGTGTGAGGGGGACAGGCGGCCACACGTGGGCCTGGCACGTGGCCGGAGCTCCACAGGTGGCAGCTGCTAGCCTGCAAGTCCAAGGGACCCAGGAGACGGGCTGTTGGTGGCCCCATTTTACAGATGGGGAGACTGAGGCTCGGAGCAACGAAACTCCAGGCTGACGGCGGCCCCACCAATAAGCAGGGGGCTGGAGGCTGAGGCCGGGGTCCCTGCCCCGGAGCCGAGGGCCACCCCCTCACCTGTGCCGCAGGTGACTGTGCACTTGGTCCAGGGCCCGAAGGCCCAAGAGAACTCGGGCGGCAGGCCCAGCCCGAGGGGGTCGGCCGCTCGGTGGATGGTGTACTCGTAGCGCACGCCAGGGTTGCTCTCCTGGATGAGCAGCTGGGGGGCGAGGCCGAGGGGGCCCGTGAGCACGAGACAGCCAACCCACCCAGCCACCCCTAGGACCTAAGGCCGCTTTAGAAGGGGGGAAACTGAGGCAGAGGCTCCGAGACTGCCCCAGACCTTCTCCGGCCCGGCATCCCTAGGACTCCACCTCCACTCCCCGGCCCCGGCCTCAGGACACAGGCACCTGGATCCAGACGGGCTCCTCGGTGGGCCCGGGGGAGGTGAGTTTCTCCAGCTCGCCCATGCGTGTGTAGGTGAAGGTGGTGCCTGCCACTTCATAGTCCCCGTTCCACTGGATGGTCCAGTGACCGTTGAGGAAGTACTTCTCCGGATCCTCGCTCCGCAAGGCCAGGAAGCTGCTGCTCTCGGCCAGCTCCTCGATGCGGATGTCCCGGGCACCGGCCGGGACCAGCGCCACATCTACGTAGCCTGGTGGCCAGGGCGGTGCAGACAGACGTGAGCCAGCTGCTGCCCCCACCCCCGGCTTCCTCCCCTCTTCCTGCCGGCCCTGCTGGCTGATGCCAAGCATCCCACAGCGAGCTGAAGGCTCTGAGCTTCCCCAGAAGCAGATGGTTCCATCTGCCCCGGGTTACCAACACCTCCAAAGGGGTTTTCAGGTGCTGCCCCCAAGACTCAGGGCCCACTGCCCTGTCCCAGAGACCGTGGTTGGTTTTCGCCACACAGCTGGCCCACGCCCTGCTCTCAGGGCTGGCGTGGCTCAGTGGAATGAGCGCCAGCCTGCGAACCAGAGGGTTGCAGGTTCGATTCCCAGTCAGGGCACCTGCCTGGGTTGCGGGCCAGGTCCCCAGTAGGGGATGCAGGAGAAGCAACCACACACTGATGTTTCTCTCCCTCTCTTTCCCTCTCCCTTCCCCTCTCTAAAAATAAAAACCTTTTAAAAAACAACAAATGGATGGGGCCTGTCCCTGCGACGAGCCCCTCGCTCCGTGCAGGCCATTGTCCTCTGGCCCTCTCACTTCACAGTGTCCATCCCTCACCTGGGACGGCTCCTCCTGGTACTTCACGTGTGAAACTGCCCTGTGAGGTACGTGCCGCCGCCACGTCCCCGTGGCACAGGTGGGGAGGCTGTGGCACAGTGCGGTGAAGCACCAGGCTGCAGGGTCTGAGCTCTGACTGCTGTCTTGGGCGGCTCCTCTGGAGCTCAGCCTCAGCGGCCTGGCCCAGCTTGGACCGCCGCAGGGCAGCCCTATCTTCCTCACACACCCTGGAGAGAGCTGGCGCTTCCTGCCTCTGGGCTTTGTGTGGTGCAAGCTCTTTCCACTGCCAAGCCACAGGTCCTCTCTCTGCCTTCGGAGTCTCTTATGACTCAGCTCAGCTGCCATCTCCTACAGGAAGTCTTCCCTGATCTCTCCAGGTCAAAGACTTCTTCCCTGGGGCTCTCAAAGACCCCTGGGCCTCCCTCCGTGGCATCTGTGAGGCTAAAAGATTCTGTCCCTGTGTCTGACTGTGAACACATCCCCTCCTGTTTCTCCTTTTGATATATAACTGGCACTTAAATAATGTATGCAAAACACCCTGAGGTAAGGGCGTGGAGCTGAGGGCTTTCTGAACCTGATGGGCCTGGCCTGGGCTCCCTGGGGCAGGAAGATGCCCTGTGAAGACAGGCCACTCCCCAGGGCCAAGTGTCCAGACTCCTGCTTGGATCCTGGGAAGCACAGTGGCTTCCCTGTTCCCCATCTCCAGCCTGGGTGGAGACAGGAGGAAGGGCCAGTGGTCCCCCGACCAGGGGTCCCGCCCCGTACCCTTGTTGTCATCAGCCTCCTGGAAGGTCTCTCTCACGGTGTGACAGGTGGAGCCGTCGCCATGACACACACCGCAGCGGTCCTCCCGGGCGCCTGAGTCGATCTCGAAGTCGCAGCCCACATTCTGTGACACACAGAGAAGAGGCCCTGGTGCTAGGGTGTGGCGGTCCCGAGGGCGCCCAGGTCCACCCCGCTGCCTCTCCCAGCCCGGGTTTCCTGGGCTGTGAAGCAGGAGGCGGACCCCAGCAGCACAGGCGCATCCGGAGATCGCCGGGGACAGAGGGGGGACAGGCTCCACGACGGGCAGCAGGCAGGGGAACTGGCACTCCGGGGGTGACCAGTGTAGACAGGAATCAGCGTCCCAGGCCCTCCCGCTTCTCCGTCTTGGAACCCAGGCCTCAAGGCCTCCATGGCTTCCCCTCCCGGAAGCAGCTGGAACTTGTCACAGAGGTGAGGCCGCAGCTCTTGCTGGAAGTGACTAAGAATCGCCAGCAAAACCTGGCGCCCAGTGCCAGGCACTGAGCCCTGACTGTCCCAGATGGTGACCACCTGTGAGTGACCTCATGTGACCTGCTGTTGTGGATGTGGCCCCCTTTCTATTTCACAGGAAGCCCTGCCTGGGGGCCATCCAGCCAGGAGGAGGTCCAGCCCCGCCCTGGGCTCTCATGTCCTATGTGCCACAAGGAGGTAAGGTGCCTTCAGCAGAACCCAGGGTTGGCAATGGGGACGGGGAGGCGGAGGCACAAACGCAGAGGTGGGGGGTGTGGTCTGACCCAGAGGGTGCCAGGAGTGAGGGGCTTTTCTGAGAAGTGATGGGGGACCAACAGAGGTGTCGCCAGCACAACTGGAAAACCCAATGTTGGGGCCTGGGAAGGATGCCCAGGGGCCCAGGAGAGACACGTGATGCTGGTATGGGCGGGGCCGAATAGGACCTACGGGCGGGGCTTGTGGATGAGCCCCTCCCACGAGGCGGGGGGCGGGGCAGAGAAGCCCCCTTGTGGCTCACCTTGCAGATGCCATTGATGCACAGGTCTCTGCTGGCCCTGGCCCGGCCCTGGTAGCAGGGTGTGCCGTCCACCACAGCGTCCCGTAGCTTCTCGGCGAAGGACTCATTCGCGGGCCGGCAGTGCAGCTCGCAGGGGTTCTCTGGGGGCCCAGGTACAGGAGCCATGAAAGACAACGGGGAAGGAGTCACAGGCTGCCACGAAGCCCACCTATGGGATGGGCATGGAGGGCCGCCTGGGGCAAGCAGCACAGAAATGCTGCAGGCACGGCAAGGGGGGCCCCCTAGTGGCCAGCCCGGGTCTGAGTCCCGGGGAGCCTGTGGGACTCACCGTCGTTGACCACGGGCACCCAGGTATGCAGCTGGCCCTTGTAGAACGTGGTGTCGAAGTGGCTGCACTGGATGTGGCGGAAGGAGGGCTGGCCGGCCGGGCATTTCTTCAGGTTGCAGAGACGCAAGCGCTTCCGTTCGCCCACGCAGTATTTGCCCTTGTACTTGGGCCTGTGGGCAGAGCCGGGTGGGGCTGAGTGCAGGCGCAGACACCTGCCCCCACCTCTGTGGATGCTGCCCCCTGCTGGCCGCCCACCCCTCTGGCTGTTTAAGGGGCTGTGGCAGCAGGGAGCCTGGCCCTGCCCCCAACCTGCTGTGGGACCCTGGGCAAGGTGCTGACCTCTCCCGACTGGCTTCTTCATCTACAACCTACAACTTGGGTCTGGGGCTGTCTCTGCAGAAGGCTATTGAGACACTGCAGACGTGACCGGCACTGGCTGCTGGAGACCCCTACTGATGGGACCCGGGGTCCTGAGCGGCCCCTGTGCCGGCGAGCACACCCACCCAGCTCAGACTGGGGGCCAAGGAGAGGCAGGGGTTCCGGCCAGGCCACTGTCTGTGGCACACACAGGGTCCTGGATGGGGCCAGCTCTGAACTGCACACCTGTGAGGAGCTGGGGGCAGCCCCGTGAGGAGGCTGCAGAATCTTCACGCCACTCTCTTAGATGGGGAGCCTGAAGCCCAGGTCACCCGGTGCCCCTGCTGCTGACCACTCCTCCCAGCTGTCCCTGCTCTCCTCTCAGGCCCACTGTGATACAACCAAGCGGCTCCTGTTTTCTGGTGCTAGGTGGGCTTAGCTGCATTGACCCTGCCCACGGCTCCACCGGGACCCTGAAACGGAGGCCTGGGGCCTGGGGCCGCAGAGGGGAGGCTGGAACCCTGCTCCATTGAAGGCCAGGGTCTAAGCTCGTGGCCCCTGCCCCCTCCTGCCTCCCTCCAGCCAGCTGTTGCCTTGTCCTGGGTGCTGAGTCCCTCTGGTCTCTGGGCTTGGCCTGGGGCGGCTGGACACTCAAGCCTGGCCTCTGTGGGTAGACTTCTGACAGCTAGAGACAGGGTCAGAGCCAGGCTCCCTCAGTCAACTGCCTCTGCTCAGTGCCCTCGACCCCCTGGCCCCCGTGCCGGGCTGCACACTCACACGGGCTGGGTGCACTGCCGCTCAGTGCTCTGCACACCCACACCGCAGCTGCGCGAGCAGGTGGACCAGGCGCTCCAGCCGGACCAGCCGCCATCCACTGCCTTGGGCTGGAAGCTCATGGGAACGCACTCCCCATTCAGACACCACTGCCAAGACAGATGGAGGTAGGACTGCCACCCCAAACCTATCAGTCATGCTCACCCTAGTTAGAAACAGGTGTAGGTGGGAGGCCTGGAAAGGCAGAGAGGAGAAGGATGGAAGGGGTAGGGGAGGTCCCCTCCTAGAACACAGGACCCAGGGGCTGACTCTGAGCTGAAGACACTGGGGACAGTCACAGGATGAAGCTCCTATGCCTCCGTTCTGCAGATGGGCATGGGGGCTGGAGAGGGCCAGGGGTCTGCTACAGGCCAACCCCCAGCAGAGACACTGGGAAGTTGGCCTTTCCCACCAGCACGGCCAGCGGAGGCCCCTGTACCTTGCTCTCTCCACAGGTGGTGCCGTCCACGGCTGCGTCCAGCTTGGAGTGACAGGTGAGCCCCACAGAGCACCACAGTGTGTGACAGACATTCTGTGGAAATGTGGAAGGACGCAGGCCACACTGTCCCCCCTGGCCAGTGCCTGCTCACCACCCCACAAGTCCCCGGGGCCCCATCTGCCTTCTCTGCACCCCCTGCACCGTGCGGTGCTGCAGGCACCCTGAGGCTTGGCTCTGCCGGCAGGAACAGCCTCCAGCCGGTGTCGGAAGCCACGCGAGGTCTGGGAGACAAGCCCAGGGCCATCGCTTCAAACAACCTTCCCCGGGACCCAGAAGCTTTTTGTCCGATCTGTTCAGCTCTGGGAGCAGGACTTGCCCACAGTGCCCCCCGTGGCTGACAGTCCCCCCAGAGTTCAGCCCGGGGCCCATGGCCCCCCAACCCGAGGCCTCTCCCGGGGGTCTGCAGGCTGGCGCGCCCCATCCCCGCCCCTGTGCCCCACACTCACGTCCATGTCCTTGCAGAACACAGAGGCGGCCCCGTACTGGAGGCGGCACTGGTGGTCCATGTCGTAGAGGACACCAGGCAGCACCGAGGGGAGCTCGATGACATCCTTGGGGGGTGGGTCATCCAGGCAGTGGCCCCACCCCCGGCTGCAGAGATGGGGCAGAAGGATGGGGTAAAAGGAACAGCCTGAGACCAACCTGGGAGGCCCTGGCGGGCTGGAGGGCAGAGGGGACCGGAAGGGCAAGAAGCCTAGGCTTGCAGGAACCCTCAGCTTCCTCACCCCGCCCAGCCTGTGCTGCGACCCCAGCCCCGGCAGCCCACGCGCCCCAGGCCACACAGCCTGCACCCACTCCGCGGGGCCAGGCCTGTGCACGGTGGTTTTATCCCCTACAGCACTCCTCTCTCTTCTCCACCAGAAGCTTCCCTCCTCCAGATATGGCCCAAAGGCTCCTCCCCGCTGAGAAACCCGGCTCTCTCTTCTCCACCAGAAGCTTCCCTCCTCCAGATATGGCCCAAAGGCTCCTCCCCGCTGAGAAACCCGGGCCGCTGAGCCCTGCATGAGCCCTCCCGCGGCCCCCACCCCTTCACCCGGGACCTGCAGGTCCCACCGGGATCTGGGCAGCATCACAGCGCAGCCGATGCCCGAGGAGGTCCCAGGCCATGGAGAGCTGGCGGCAGCCCTGGCAGCCTGGAGCCTCAGGGGTCTGCAGGGGTCCCTGATGGGCAGGGTCAGAGGCCAGGCCCAGGCTGCTGGTGCCCCTGCACGTCCACTCACTGGGCTGTCCCCAGTGCCACTCCCCCAGCCTACTGGGAGCCCAGCCTCAAATGCTTCACCCCAAATGTAAGTTCAGGGCCACGGCACTGAGGCCTGGCAGAAAGAAACAGGGTTCTGGGGTTCCCTGGCCTGCATGCTGGGACGGAGTGGTAGCCGGCGGGGTGGGTGGGTCAGCCTGGCCTGAGGGTCCTTCTGTTCTTCAAGAAGAGGGCTGGTGGGGGCCCCCACCCCTGACTCAGACCCAGCCTGGGGGCTCCCAGGCCACAGGCAGCCCCTTTCCTGGCTGGGACCCAGAGCTGGCCAGGGGTCAGAAAGCTGATCCCCACTCTCTACCCGACTATGGATGCTGTGTGGCGCTGGGCCATCCCTCACCCTCTCTGGGCCTTTGTGCCCTCCTCACAGAGGCTGATGCTGCCTGCAGGACCTCTGGCCACAGAGGTGGAAACAGCAGCATCTACTGGGGAGAGTCCCACAGGCGGCCGGCGGCCGGCACTTCCTTCCTCTGGTCGGCTCACCGCCAGCCAGGCTGGCTCCTCGTGGGGGGCCGGCACACCCGGAACCCCAGGCCTGCCAACCCTTCCCCTCAGGCCTCTTCTTGCTCTAATTATAGCAGGCTGGTGGTCCCCCAAGGGGACAGAGCAGGCAGGGCTTGGCTCCGGCCTTAAGGACAGGGCACAGAGCTGCCCACCACCTGAGGAGGGGCCTCCCCCCACCGCTCCTAGTCCTGGTCAGCGAGCCAATGGTCAGCGGGGACACGGGGCAGTGGAAGACGGGATGGGACACTTGCTCCAGGGCAGGAGTGAGCGGGCCTGCCCCCCCAGCTCCCCGACCACGCCCTGCACTCTGCCTGGAGCGCTCTCTTCCCCTGGATGCGCTGTAAGTGTGGAGGGCGACTTCCAGGCTTCTTCTCAGAGATGACGTCTCTGACCCCAGGAGGCGTTGGCACCCTCTCCAGATTCCTACTACACACCCTCGAGGACATCGCCCCTGCCCCCCGTCTGCCCCCCAGGGGGAGCGGGCCTCATCTGTATCCTTTACTGCTGTTCCCGGAGTGCAGGGAGTGACCCTGAGATTGTGTGGGCCTCGCCACAAGGCCAGTAACCATCTCCGTGCAGGGTCCGAGGGGAGTCCAGTGGGATGGCCAAGGCGGGGCACGTTGTCCCAGTGCCTCAGAGCCTCCCCCGAGACCAGGGAACACTGCCTGCCTGACCCCACTTGGCACCACCCGTGAATCTCGCTCATTCTGTCCCCAACCCATCTGGGTGGGGTGGGTCCTCTGTCTGTCATCCCACCCCCGGCAGAAAGACAGAGAGGGCACAGGGGCTGAGAAAAGGCTGGTGTCACGATCTCTGTCCACACGCCCCACTCCTTCCACCTGCCCTGGGCCTTCTGACACTCCCCGTGGGGGGTGAGGCCCCTCCTCCACTGGCCCCACGTGTCTGCATGGTTGGCGGAGACCCTGGTGACGCCAGGGGGCTCCAGTGTCCCACCCTGGCCCAGGCCCCCAGCCAAGTGCCTCACGCATTCCTGCTGCTGAAGGGAGACAGAGACTCGTCTGTCTGTCAGTCCAGGACCCAGGGTGCTGGGTGGCACCCTGGGTGGAAGCAGCTGGAACCAGCCCTGGGGCGCCATGGGAGCAGCGGCTGTTCCCCTCGGCAGCTCCTGCTCTGCCCCGTGGGGGGAGGCGGCCCACACTCCCTGGGGGTTTTCAGCCTTGCTCGCTCCACGCCCGGGCCCATTCCCCAGCTCAGGTCCTCTCATCACTGGCCTTTTGCGGCGATAACCGCACGCAGTCGGCATCACGTAACACGCGTCGCACGTTTGGTCAGTGAATCCCGACGTTCCCCCCAAGAGCCGGGGACCGCATGATCCCGTGCCTGAGGCTCCTGGGTGCAGGTAACTCCCATGCGCACCGGGCCGGAATCCTGGGCCACAGCCAGGCTCTGAACCACATGGCGCAGGCCTCCTTTGTGTCCAGCCCCGTTCTCAGCCCAGCCCCGGCTACCGGGGCCTCCCTTGCTCAGATCCCACAGGGAGCCGGCCTCCAGGAAAGCATGGCGCTGTGAGATTTCTCTCCACCGCCTTCCAGAACCCCACCATGCTGGCAGCGAAGGCAAAAATCCATGAGGACCAAGGGCAAGGAAGAGGCGAGGTGAAGAGAGCCCTCGTGGGGAGCAGGAAAGAAACTCCGTGTGAGTAACAATGTCAGGAAGACCAGAGAAGACACTGCTCCCGCGGAGGTCACAGTGCAGTGGGAAGGCTGCGCACCCCTTGCGCGCCCCCTGCTGGGCTGTCCCGGTCAGGGCGGGGACCCCGGCCTGGGGGTGGGGGAGGGGCACTCACTCGAGAAACCTGGTGATGTACTCGCGGCTGCAGCGGGACCAGGTGAGGGGCACGGTGTCGTACAGGAGCTGTGGAGACATGATGAAAGGCCGTTTCCCAACCGCCTCGCAGTCATTGCCGCTTCCGTCGTGCTGAATGCCAAAGCTGCGTGAGAGCACAGGCCCCGGGCCGGTGAGCCACGCACTGAAGGTGCCCTTGTGAGCCCCGCCCTGCCCCCCAGTCCCGCAAGGTGCTGGCTCGTCCGCCCAACAGCTGTGTGACCCTGGGAAGGGCACTTTCCCTCTTGGAGTCTCCGTTTTCTTATACAAGGCGGGCGCGATGGGGCTATTCTCCCACAGGGCCCCCAGGCGCAGCAGCTGGGCCGTGGCCATGGACCGTGGTCCCTGCCACCAGGAACAGTCTGAACGGTCCTCCCACCCCCAGGGCCTCATCCCGAGGATATGCCCCTGAGTTAAGAGCATCTGAGCAGCTTCCTCACAGAAAACGGGTCTCCTCTAGAGACCCTCCTTAGGAAGGACGTGAGAACCTATTCAGTGCCGGGCATCCCATGGAGGACTTTCAGAGCTGCTACCTCATTCAATCCTCAAACAGCACAGGGAGGCAGAGGCCACATAGCAGATTTGGGGGCAAGCACCCTCTCTATTGCCAGGGGCGGCTCTTCAAGGTCCGAGCCAGGGAGCCCACAGCATCTGGGTGGTGACCCCCTGCTTCTCGACCATGGGGACCCACTGGTCCGAATGTGGCAAGCTGCCACATTCACCTGCTAAGCAGCCGGCATCGGCCATGTTTAGGCACGAGCCTCAAGCAGACCTGTCTCATGGAGGAACCTTGGATGTCACCGCTCAACCGGCAGGGCCAGAGTGGGCAGGGTGCTGGCCTCGTGCCACACAGCAGAGAGTACAGGTGTGTGGGGAGGCCCCTGAGCCAACTATGCGGCACTGCAGGGCAAGGGGGAGGGGTGGCCAGTGCCTCTGACCCACAGGTCAAAGGAAACCTGTTCCAGCTAACCAAGGGCCTCTCTCCTGTTCCCCAGGGAAGTAGCCAGATTGTGGATGGGGACATGGAAGGACAAGGGATGGCCAGGGCATTCCTTCCCTAGGGTTCTGACGCCCGTGGGCCCGGCTGCCCAGTGCCCCCTGGTCGGAAGCTGGCAGAGGGGCTGTGGGTACCTGTGCCCGAGCTCGTGGGCCACGGTGAAGGCCAGCGGCAGGCCCGTGTCCTCATTGACGCTGCAGCTGCGAAAGGGCTGGCACATGCCCCCCACGTGGGACAGGCCCAGGGTCTCACAGGGCTGGTTCATGGAGGCGCACAGGTCCTTCCTGCACCGGCGGAGAGAAGGGCGCTCAGGCGGACCTGGCCCGGTGTGGGGCCCCCGGGAGGGACTGAGAAGGCTGCCCACCCACTGCTCCGAGACACTGGGCCTGCACAGCAGCCATGGGGACGCGGGTGCCCTCTTCACCTAGACCCCGCTGAACACCCTGTGGGCCTGGGGCGCGGACCCGGCACAGATCTACCGCAGCCCGGCCGAGGGGAAAGAACCCCCCCCACGGAAATCACAAAGGCTGCCTCTGCACAGACTGGTGGCCGAACACGCGGGACAGAAACACACACGTGGGTGTGCACAACCCCTCGCGAAATCCAAGTGAGACCTGTGCCCGGCTCCGTGCCCATTCCTGGCTGGGCTAGTGCACCACGGAGACGCCAGACGCTACACCGTGTCTCGCTGTATCATTTCGGACACCGGCCCGAGAGTCCGCAATTGTTTCCGAACAGAAAGACCGGCCCGCGCGCTGACCGCTGACCGGCGGACTCCCCGCAGAATGAGGCCCCGGGGAGCAGGGCTGGGCTCCCGGAGCAGCGGCGGCGCCCCCAGCTGGCGGCACCTGGTGAGCAGGATGGCGGTGTCGTGGTGCAGCGGGTGGGTGTCCCCCTTCGTGTTGATGCTTTTCTGCCACTTGCAGAAGCTCCTCAGGGTGTTGTCCGCATGGTGTGTGACTTTTAGGTCCTCCTGTGGGTAGACAGCGCGGCCCCTCAGGTCTGCCCCTGGGCTCTGAAGGCCCGTCCCAGTCTCCTCCTCGCAGAGGCAGGACTCCGACGCCCAGAGAGGGCAGTGGGGGGACGGCACGGCACCCCTTTCTCCAGCAGGGACCGGGAGACAGGCGGTACTGCCCAGGGCTCCGGAGACCCTCACTCTGCCTTCCGCGCGCATGCGCACATGCACGCACGCGGCCCCTCACCTCATCGTCTTCCAGGAGGATCAAGCGCACGACAGTGATGTGAATGGGGTTCCCGATGCTGGGGTCGTGGAAGATGCCGGCCACCTGCCCGAGAGAGGTCAGGCTGTCACCCTGGCCCTAGGACATGGGCAGCGGCTCCCCGCCCCCAGCCCACATCCAGGCTCAAAGGCCCGGGAGCTCTGCGGTGCACACGGGCCTCCCCGGGTTACCCCCGGGGGTTCCGGCTCAGCCCAGGACAAAAGGCCACCGCCAAAGACAGAAAGGGTCCAAGGTGCGGGGAACAGGCCGGGGATACCGCTCTGCTCTTTTAAAGCCCCCTCAGAGCAAGACGGCCAGCCCACAGCGGGGAGCAGGCCTCGGGTTTCCGGCGGGCAAGGATGGCAGGCCAGACTAGCTGTGACCTGGCTTCTGGGGGTTCCATCCACAAAGACACAATTCGAATAGGAGCGACCCAAACACGCTCTGTTCCGAGGACACGAGAGCCCCTGATAATGGGGATAACAGGTCGACACTGCCTCCCAAATGCCAGCAGCCCCCCAAAGCCTCACTAGTGCCCAGCTCCCTCCCAGGGACTCCCTGGACCCAAGAGTCTGGAGACTGTCACCCCCTGTGGGGGGACTGGGCCTGGGCCTGGGGACCAGCCTGCCAGCCTTCCTGCCACACCCCCACCCCGAACGCTGGCTATCTGCACCCCACCAGCGCCACGCCTCCCCACGGGCCGCAGCCCACCACCACTCACTATGTTCATAATGGTCAGCACGTAGCTCTCCACCTGAGGCTGTCCGTGGTACTCCACCATCTTGGCATCGGCCACCACCAGGGTCTCCACCCACTTGTCCTTGCTGACTGAGGGCTGGTGCAGATGCCGGAGCCGCCGGCGCCGCTGCTCTGAATGCTCCCGCCACCGCCACCAGGACGCCTGCTCCGGGGAAGCTGCGGGGCCACGCACAGCCCAGGGGAAGCGGTCAGGCGGGCTCGGTGCCCAGGGCACCAGGGCCTCAGCTAAGTGAGCTCCCAGGGACAGCGGTGGGCTCAGAAGCAAGAGGTCTGGATGCCCAGGGTGGCTCTGCCCCTGAGCTGTACCATGTGACCATGACTTTGTTACTTCCGGTCTGGGACCCTGGGGGTCACCGACTGGACGTGGGAATACTCCAGTCAGCCTCAGAAGGTGAGCCCAGGGGGCCAGTGACATGGCAGACATGACACAGTCAAGCACCATGCCCAGGAGACAGGAGGTCCTGGGCCTGTCTCCCCACGTGGCCACCCTCTGGGGGATTAGTGCATCCCAGCCCATGCGGACCCAGGCCTAACCCCCAGCTGCCCACCCCACCCCACCCCCCAGCCCCCACACAGCCTGCTCTTCTGAACCAGGCCAAGGATCCGGGAGGAATCACTCTACGTAGCCGGGGAAACCAAGGCCAAGAAGTGTTCATCTGTTCCAGCAGAGTCCCTGAACTGTGGCAGCTTCTGAGGTCGGCGAGCTGGCAAGCGACTTCCAAGCCCTGGGAGCCCTTGGCGGACAGCTCCACACCCACCCTGGCTCTTGCGCTGGGTCCCCGGTACCAGAGGTCAGTTATTCTCGGGTGGGACCCAAAGAGGAGGGGAGAGAGGAGGTTCCTGGCTAGCTGCCCTGCTGGGGTGCGTGTGACCCTGCCTGGCCTGGCTCGGAGACTCAAGGAATAAATGGTGGGCAATGAGGGGTGGGGCACAGGAAGACCACACCCCCAAACGGGGAGGGGCCCCGGAGGCAGAAGTGAGAGGGGTCCCTGTAGGAGCTGGGCTGAGTAGGCCTGAGAGGCAGAGGCCTCAGGCCAGAGCACACTTGGAGGGAACAAGCTATACTACATATGTCTGCTGGTCCCTCTGTCCCTTTGGCCCCAGGGGAGCCAGGCTTGCAGATGGGGACAGAGGCTTCTGCAAAGGCCCTCCATGCGCCTGCCCTGCAGCCATAAGCACGTACCTTGCACCCCGCAGGTGCCTGGAGCCCCGGAGTTGCCCTGCTCTGCCTGCGCGCTGGGGACTTGACGTTTGTACACCACGTGGGGCTGGGCGCGGTTGGGCCGGGCCGCGATCCCTTCCAGGGGCTCGATGAAGTAGTCCTCGTTGGAGAGCCGGAACACACCTTTCTGGGAAGAAGGTCCCCGTCACACCAGGAGAGCCGGCCCTGGCTGCTCCTCCTGCCACCCGACTCCTGGCTGGCCGCAGACGCACCGGGTCTGTGTTCACTCTGCGCCCTCGGCCTGGAATGTCCTTCTTGCCCTGTGACGCAGCCAAAGGCTTTGGGCTGAAGCTGCTCGATCCACCCGCCCCTCACCCCGTTCGGAGGGACTGATGGGTCTGGTCCCAGTGGAGCAGCACTGTGTGTCCCCCGCGGTGTCCCAGGCAGCCATGCTGGGTCACCTGCCAGAGGGGGGAAAGCCACCCTCCGAAGGGAGAGCGGCTCTGCTGCTTTCTGAGCTACCTCGTCTGCACGAACCACGTGCCGTGGTTCTGAAAGTGGGTCTCTGGATCGCCAGCACCCTCGGGAAGGCTGTCACAAATGTCCCACAGTCCTAGCCTGTGGGACGGGAACCCAATCTTCCTGGAACAAAGAGGCCTGCACGCTCACTTCCAAGGTGGCTACTGAGGCTTGGGAAGCGGGAGTGAATCGGCCAAAGCCACCGGTGAAGTCGGAGGCAAGCCGGGGCACTCACCAGGCCGTCACAGGCGCTGATGGCTGCCACGCCGCCCTCCAGCTCTGGGTCCTGCACCTCGCCCAGCAGGTGGCAGGTGGGCACACGCGTGCGGATGTGCGTGCGCCCCAGGCCGCCACGCCGGTGCGTCTCGCTCACGAAGCCGGGCGCCAGCAGGCGCGTGTTGGCGGCCAGGTGGAAGCGCAGCGCGCGCCCGCGGAACTGCAGCTCGTAGAAGGCGTGCACGGCCGGCTGCGCGGATAGGGCGCGCTTGCGCAGCACACGTGGCCACAGCTCGTAGGACAGGAAGACGCCCTCCGCGTCCACGCGTACCGGGTGCACAATGTCCAGCACCTCTGGGCCCTCGGCCGCCAGCCCTGCGGGGAGAAAACCATGAAGTCTCCAGGGACCAGAAACTGCCCTGTGCTCGCAGCCCAGCCCGAAGCTCCATCTAGGTCAGGCTGCAGAAACGCAGCTGGCCTCCGGTCTGCATCCCGCCAGCCCTCCTGGCCAATGCCCTGAACACAGACGGCAGGGCCGGTTTGGGTGACCGCCCCTGTCTCTGATTTTCAGGAGGATAGCAGTGCAAGGATTTCCCAGGCTTCTCAGATAAGAATTCCTTACAAACAAATTTCCGTGCCCTGTCCCAGAGGCACGGACTGAACCAGCATCTCCAGGAAACCCTGTGGGAAGCTGTGTTTTGACCAGGAGCCTCAGGGAAGTTGGGGAATCCCCCACGGGAAGTTTACCCGGCTGAACGGAGGCGACACCTGGAGAGCACCGCCTGGAGAGCACCGCCAGCCTGTAGGTGCCCGGGACTCTCCAACATAGGTGTTTTGGGTGCTTTCCCCAGCCCTCCGAGGGGTCCTGATGTCACCAAGTGGGAGCCTGCCATTTGGAAGCCACAGGGGCTGGATGATCTAAGGAAACTTCCGCTCCGATGTCCTGAGGGCGCTTAGAATCGAACCCCACAACCCCAGCCTGCAGACTCGTTTTTCATCAGTGCACTGATTTTTTTGTGTGTGTGTATGTGTGTGGGTGTTTGTTTTGGCTGACACAAATATTGGAAACTATTTAATCAGTCATCACTGTTTAAAAATCCCTTGTTCTTACCCTGGCCAGGTGGCTCAGTTGTTCGGAGTGTCACCCTGTATACCAAACGTTTTGGGGTGTGATCAATGATTCTCTTCCCTGCCCCCTGTCCTCTATTTCTAAAATCAATGAACATATATCCTCCGGAGAGGTTTTTTTAAAACTTGCATGTTCTTTTGTCCCCAAAATCTCAATTTTCAGCTCTCTTCAAAAATTCTCAACATCTCTCCAGGTCAGGCCTCTATGTCCACTTCTCAGAAGTATTTCTGTAGCACAGGCTAATGTTCCCCCAGCTGCCTCAGTCCCCACCAGTCCCTATTGTGTCCCCATGGCACTGCAGCTGAGTATAGGTCACCCTCTGGCTTCACACTTGCGTTTCATTCAGTAAAGAACTCAATCTCTGACAAAAATGGGAAAACGAGAAGTGAGCCAAGAAGCCCCCTGTTTCAAGGAAAATGTCTCCCTACCAGTCTCGTCTTTGTCTACATTTGTTACCTGTCTGGTCACGGCATTTGGGTTGTGAAGGAGTGTGAGGTGCCCCGGTGCCCAGGAAAATATACGAGACACTGTCCTTGCCCTCAAAACAGAGGGTGCAGAGCCCTTGAGAACATCGTCCCCAGCACAGTGCTGACAAGGTGCAAGTGAGGGGAGGGGACACCCACAGACAAGTGGGAGAAAAGCTTCGTCACAGACACCTCACGGAGACATGTGAGATGTCTCTTGGCACGTTTAACCACAAAGACGAGGAGGGCATCCTGGTGGTAGACCCCCCCGGAAAAGACAGAAGAACTAGCAGTATAGTTACGAGGGGCAAGAAGGTAAGCCTGGGTTATGCATGTGTCCTGTGAAATGAGAGGCGGGGGGCGGGGAGACAGTGCCCTGTCAAAAATGTGAGATTTGAACAGAGGAAGACCTGGCTGAGTCCCAACTCAGCCACTTTACAGTGTGTGGCCTGGAGGCTGAGGACAGCCCCAGGGGTGGGGTGCTGATGCCATCGGGCCTGAAGCACTCAGTGTCCTGAGGGGCCAGAGCTACGTGACACGCTGCAGGTAACAGCCGTGCCCCTGAAGGCACATGGGTGGGACAGGCAGGTCCATTTGCCACTGGGGAGAAATGGGCCCCAGAGCTGCAAAAAGTGTCCCCAGGGAAGGACCTATGTCCCTGGGGACATATATTCCCGCTGAAAATTCCTGCTCTAGGCCCTGGGCCAACATGGCCAGACAGATTCAAGGTGAGCGATACAGAGGCAGGCATCCTGTTAGGTTCAGAAACGTGTCAGAGGCCAAGGACAGAGAAGCTGCAGGCCCAAGGCCTTCAGATGACTGCGTGGGGGAGCCAGTCCACCAGCCGGGACACCCACTGCTCAGAGCCTCAGTTTCTCCAGCTATACAATGGGTATAATAGTCGTACCCACATTCTGAGACCGCCGAAATGAAAGGAGTTACTATGTAAGAGATAAGAACAGCAGGCGGCCCAGAGTAAGAGTGAGCTAAGTATGATTGGAAGTTAGTGAGAAGTTCTCGGGCACACTTAGCCATTTTCCTAAACACCTGTTTTAGGCTGGCACTCGGTGTATCTGAGGGCGGGCAGAGCTGATGGGAGCAAGGGCCACTCAGCCGGGCTGCCAGTGGCCCATGGCCACATCTGCTCTCATTGGCGGGTGTTAAATACTCTGATTATCACCCTTAGGTGACAGAATTGTCACTTCCACCAGGGAAACACCGACAGGGTGTGAACCCTCCCCTGCCCATCAAGAACCTGCAGTACACACGGTCCAGCCCTTCAAACGACCCAGAGCTCCTGCCAAAGAGAAAAAATAACCAGGGTGAGTGTGTGTTTGTGTGTGGGCGAGGGTGTGAGACCCTCCCGTGTGGGCTGCAGCCTTTTGGTGGGGACATGGCTGGGCACCGGCAACTCCAAGTCCTTCCGACGGTCCCATCTCCCTAAAGGTGACCCTAAGCTGTGCGCTTCGGCCCCAAAGAAGTCTTTGCAGTCAGTGGGCAGAGCCCTGGACTGCGTTTCCTGGGGCATCTGCAAAGACAATAGCAGAAAGCGCAGGGCCTCAGGGTCAGGGATCCTGAGTGTGAGCAGAACAGGAGGGCCTTCCCCCGCCCCGATACATACACTCTACCATGGGGGCCTGCCTGCCCTGCCTGCACCCCCAAATGGCAGCTCCCAAGGACACCCTAATCTTTCCTGGGTCTGCCTGCTGGATTCATACAAATAACGGCCACCACGTGGAGGTCATTCAGGCTTTCACTCAATCCTCACCAGAGCCCTGTGACCCCCATTGAACAAATGGGTGAATGGCAACCCCTGTGGGCAGCAGGGTGGCCACACTCATCCAAGGTGGTCGTGGGGAGGAGGGCCCTGACCGCAGGGGACCCCTCACCTGCATTCTTCCCACAGCTGCTAGGGGAGCTGGACCCAAGTTCGGGCTCACCCCGTTCCTGTTCCCTCACCCCACCACCTGCTTCACCCTCGGCCAGCCCTCAGCTGCCCAGGAGCTGGCTAGCAGGTCACTCTTAATGAGCCTGCCCCCTCATCCATAAAGGACAACCCAGCACCTGCCTGGTGGGGTGGCACCCAGTAAGCGCCCAGTGATTGCTTGCTCCTCCTCCACATCCCACACCCTGCTGCCCACAAAACCCCTACCACGCTGCTCTCCTCAGCTACCCGTCTCGACTCGCTCACCCGCTCCCCAAAGCACCGACTCCCTACTAGGGAGCAGGTCTCCCTACCCCCAGCATGCAGGCCCAAACCAGCCCCCACCCCAGACACCTTTCCAGCCCCCACCCAAAGGTCATCGTCCTCAGGCCTCTCCTGCTCGGCTCTCCCCACTGCCCAGCCCCATCAGACCAGAAGCTCCCCGGGGCGAGCGGGACCAGGGGATCCCACACCCCCGGTTCCTAAATCCCCAGGCCGGCTGCTGTTCTGCTCCGGACGCGCCAGGCGCTCGGCCGCCAGAGGCTCATCGGAGGCCCGTCAGGCGAGGCGGAGGCAGGAAGTGCAGGGCGGTGCGAGACCGGACCCCACCGAGGGCCACGGGCCTTCCGAGGCTGGGGGCGGCCAGGGGGCCGGAGGACCGGAGGACCGCAGCACCTTGCACACAGCCCGCTTTCCACACGGGCGCACGGAGGAAGGTGAGAAACCAACTCCTTGGCGTGTAGACCGTGCTCTGTGCAGTCCCTCGGACGAGAGACCCCGAGAGGGACGCACGCTGCAGCGCCCAAGCTGGGGACACTGGAGCCTGAGGAGCAGAGAGACTTCTTCCCGCACAGGCAGGGCCGCGGGCGGAGTTGGATCTGGAAGGCCCCCCACCCCACCCGGTCCCTCCTCATACCCGAGGGCGGCGAGGGGTGAGCCAGGGGTCGGTGGAGGGGAGAGGGGCCGCGTCGAGGCGGGGATCCGGGCGCCCACCCACCTGGTGCGGGTCCGGGCGCGCCGGGCGCCAGCGCGCACAGCAGCAGGAGGAGGGCGCGCAGGGGTGCGAGGCTGTGGGGGGCGCGGGGGCCCGGAGGGGGCATGCCGGCCACCCCTCGGGCTCCTCCGTGCGTTCGCTCTGTTCCTGCGGGTCCTGGGTCCGGCTCAGGACACACACAGCGGGCCGCGCGCCTGCAGCTCCGGTCCCGCCGGACTCCGCCCGCGTGCAACAAAGACTGCAGGACCCGCCCTCCGTGGAGGCGAAGAAAAGACCAGAGAGCAGAAGGGGTGAAAGAAGGAAGAAAGGAAAGAAAGAAAGAAAGAAAAGAAAGAAGGGAGGTGGGAGGGAGGCAGGGCTGTAGGGAGGGGCGGCAGCCGGCCCCCGCCCGCTCTGGGCTCCTGCCCCCGCCCCGTTCCTCCCCACCGGCCTCCCCAGGGGCAGCGCAGGGTCAGCACCACAGACTTACACCCACCGCCCGTGAGCCGAGGGCGCCCTCTGCTGGTGGAGCTGAGCCGGCTCTAGCAGCCCGGGCACTCTGAGACCCCCCAAAGAATCTGGAATTTCCGGAATTCCTCCCTGGTCCCCAAGCTCTGCCCAAGTAGGCGCCCCTCGGTGTGTGCCCCGGCCAGGCAGCCCTGCCCCTCCTAGGAAAGGGACACGGAGGCCTCCTGAGGGTCTGGGGGGCTTGCAGCAAGGCAGCAGGGGCCCCGGGGTCCCAAGATGATTCTGCTCCAAGGCCAACTCAGGAGAGAGGTTTGGGCCGCCCCCAGTGGGCAGCCTTTTCCCTCGAGAGGCAGGGTCTCTCCCCCAGTTCCTCGACTCCAAGTGTATGTCTGCACAGACACAGTGGCTAGGCCGGCGCCCCAGCCTCTCAGCAGGGCCCCCCTGGGAGCCTGGAGTCCCGCCAACCCCAGCCTGACATCCCAGGCCTGCCTCTGCCTCCACTCCTCTGCTATCTGTCCTTCGGCTGCCCCTGCCGGGCCTCTGGCTGCCTGCTCCCTCTGCCCTGCTGCCAGCCGCTCACCCTCCGCCTCCTGCTGTAGCATGGGGGACGTCCCCTTCTGTTCTCCACCTGGGCGGCCCAGACCCTTGGTCAGTCCCGGTGGAGCTTCTCCCTCTGAGGCCCACAGACTAACCCGTCACTCCCACAAGCTCCACCGGGAGCCCCTCCGCCCTCCTGGGGCACCTGTGGAGCACCCTGTCGCTCGGTTCCTAGACCTCCTCCAGGGTGGCCTTCCACTTCCCCTCAGCCACCAGCTCTCAGGGCCGTGGCCTGGGCTGTGCCTGATGCTGCTGCCGCACCTCTGACACCTGGGGATCAGACGCCCTGATCTCAGACCAGACGCCGTTGTCCTTCCCACCGTCTTTGACAGTCACACCATGTATTTGTCTCCCTCCAGTCGCTGGTCCCCTTCATTTGCTCTGTACCTACTTCCCTCCCCAACTGCATTCATGGCTCCATCCTTGGCCCTTCAGCAAAACCGGGCTCAGCCTAGCCTCTCCATGACAGCAACAGTAAATAAGAAGAACAAAAAGAAAGGAGGAGGGGGAGGAGGCAGAGAAGAAGAGGAAGAAGGAGAAGAAGGAGAAGCAGCAGCAAGTTTCCACGGCAGGCAGAGCTGAGGGCTCTCCCTCGTTACTTGGTGAATTCCCTCCTGACCCTGTTATCACAGGTCATCACAGTCTTCCTCAGTCGGTCAGCCCCAGTCCACACAGCTGGGAAGGGACGTAAAGGGGACTATAGTCTCTTCCTCCCCTGGACCCTCACACCCGTCCACCGATCCCCCCTTCCTTGAGCTTCCTGACCTGTTACTTACTGTCTCATTTCTGTCAGCCTCGTTGTAAAGTGGTATGTATGGGTAGGTCATATTTTAAAGTCCAACCCTTATTTTACTTTATTTTGTATGCTTTTTAAAAATAACCTTTTTTAATGATTATGCAAGTACACACATGTATTATAGAAAGTTAGAAAATCAAGACAAACATTTCAAACTATCAAACATTCTTACCTTAATAGATGGCCTTACTTTTGCTAAGTGAGAGATTACTTGGATCTGCAATCTGCTTTTTCCAATCACCTCTACTTTTTTTTAGTTTTTGTTTTGTTTTGTTTTTTTTCAGAGGGAGAGAGAGAAACATCAACTTTGTTGTTCCACTTTTTATGCACTTGTTGGTTGCTCCTTGTATGTGCCCTCACTGGGGATCGAACCCACAACCTTGGTTAATTGGGACAATGCCCTAATCAGCGGAGCTAATCAGCGGAGCTACCGCACCAGGGCCTCCCCTCCACTTTTTCATTACAGTAAATTTTCATCTCATCGAATAATCAAACTATATTCAGATTTCCCCATTTTACTCCAAAATCTCTTTTATAACTGGTTTACTCTGAATAAAATCCAATCCAGGAACACGTGTTGCATCTGGTTATTACGGCAAAAGTCATTTCTGAAAAAGGGAATAGGTGTAAACAAAGAAACACACACAAATAAAAAGATAGTACTTGTTCAAGACTCTAGGACGGTTGTCCTGCAAAATTTCTTTCCTGATTTTGTCATTCGTCCACTTCCTCGTCCCTCTTTACTTCCTGTGAAACACTTTTTGGCTAGAATAAAATAACAGCTCTCGCGCACTTCATAAAACTTTACTGAAGAGTTGATAGTCTTCACTTATAAGGGCTATGCTTTTTCTAATCCTACATGTCTTTGTTTTTATCTTTTTTCCCTCCAAAGTAGAGTGCTCCTTCGTGAACTAGGGCTATTTGGTGACTGGGAACGACAGACCCTCTTAGAAATACAGATTAAATCTCTAATTTCCCGTTTTACCGGGGAGAGTCTTTTCATAATGTCCCTGCCCACACCGCGGTGCTAACAGTCGGCGGGATAAACGTCTTCCCTTTCAGTTTTGTGTGTAAGCAAACGCCATACGGTATTTTGAATGATTTCAGAGCCTGCATTGGTTTATAAATCCTCTTCTCTTGTGTGAACGACAGGGCCTAGAGGAGCTGAACCACCCGGGAATGGGGGTTGGGGCCGGGGGTGGGGGGAGGGGGGTCCTAGAAAAATCCCGGGAACGTCAAAGCCACACACACGGGGCAGAGAGGCCAGCTCGGTAGCCACGCTCTGGACTCGGGCCTTTTCGGGAGCGAGGACGGACTAGCCCGGTTGGGCACCGGGCACCCTGGTCCCCGCCGCGGGTGCGCGCCGCGCCCGGGTCTCAGCGCGCACCCGCAGCGCCGGGCCCCGCAGGCGGCCGCCCGCCCGCTGACCGCTAGAGGGCCGCCCGTGGGTTGGGCCGAACAGCGAAGTTCGTCCGAGCAGAACCAGTCACGAGACAGGCATTTGAGAGTAGTGAAAAAACTTTACCCACCCGAACATTAGGGGGAAAAAATAGTGTAATATAGAACATCCGGCCCGGCGGAAGTGAAAATAGTCTGTTTCCTCTGAAGAGAGGTAGATGAGAGCCTGACTTCCAGGTGCCCGGCTAGCTCAGTCGGTAGAGCATGGGACTCTTAATCCCAGGGTCGTGGGTTCGAGCCCCACGTTGGGCGGCTTACTCTTTTATAATTCGACCTCGGGTTTCATTCAGAGTTTTTCATTTTGAAACAATTCAGGACGTAAAAACTATGATCGCTGAACTGGTTCCAACAGGGAAACGAGAAACTAAGGAGCAAGTTTGCCTTATGAATACACAGTTAGATGATCTGGTATGAAAAAAATATTTCTTACGAGTGACCTATTGAAGGGCAGTGTTAAAGCCAAAGAGAATAGGAAGACATGAAAAATTTTAAAACTGTGAAGTTCACAAATATCGCTGAGGTGATCTTTGCCCAAACTTTTTAAATGTATGTTTTTAACTTAATGCTATGCGATATTCAAGATTAGTTTGGAGATCAGTTCCGCTTCGCAGGGTGTGCTATGCTTGTATACATATATTTAAAGGTTTTATTTATCTGTGTTTAGACACAGGGGAGGGATGGAGAAAGGGGGAGAGAAACATGGATGGATCGATGGCCTCTCGCTCGCCCCCAACTGGGGACCAGGACTTCAACCCAGGAATGTGCCCTGACGTGAATCGACCCGTCGACCTTTTGCTTTGCTGGATGACACTCAACCACGTGAGCCAAGCATATCTGTAAATATCTGTGAATTCCTTTAAATTCATGTACTTTCTGCGTGTGGGAAGGGCTCGTGATTATTCTGGGCTGTTTCAACTGTGGTCTACAGTCACCCACCGGCAGAGCAATGACGGGGCAGGAAAGCCCTGGGTGCCTAGCAACCGGCAAATCTGGGAAAATGAGGACCTGCCCCCAGGCTGACTTTTCCCTCCCCTGGTGCGTTGTTGCTAGACTTGCAGGTTAGACCCCACTTAGAGGGGGAAGGAAGAAGGGGGTGGGAGGATATCCCTTTAAACATTAAGCCCCTAGGACGATGAGGTTCTGACTTACATCAAATATTCAATACACCTAGGCCCCCATCGTATTTCTGCTCCAGGGCCAGAAAAGCAGCAAAACCAGACAAGCCACACCAAGGCTGACATCAGGCCCAGCACACTGACCAGTGACCCCTGACCTGGCGCTGACCAATCAGTGGAGAACACGACTCTGAAAGTGCCCACCTGGAGAGCTGATGAATTTTCTCTTGAGATTTTCTCATGGCACCTCCCAGAAAATCTCCATTCCTGAAAGCCCTTAGGACTGAGGACCCAACACTCCATAAAAAACACTGTAAGGCTGGGTTTAGTGATTTTAGTTAATCAGGTGGATCCTGTGAACACTCCCTTAGGACTTTTTAAAAATCCTTTTTCATCCCTAAATTAGTGACAAACCCGAAAAATTTCCTTCAACCATTTTAGTCTCTAAGCATACCTCAAAGCAAACCATTATATTTTCCTAAAATAACTCAATGTCTGTGGGCAACACTTTGCTTTTGTGTTGACATCTGCAAATTCTTTTGTTTTACATTATTTTCCATCATTCCCAGCAATTCTCAAACACCATTCACAATTACCATATGTTTTTATCATCAATGCAACGCAGGATTTCAGACTTTGGAAGAAACACCTGGAAACTTCCAGGATCAGAAATGAAGGTCCCTAAATGCCCCTTTTTGAAGTAGTCATATTAAAGATGAGTACTGAATCTCTAGGTGATGGGAGGTGAATGGTGTAGCTCAAAAGGCAAACCCCAGCTGAGAAAAGCAACCTGGGAAATGAATGAGAATTCAATGAAGATATCATATGTTCATTTCAAATCAAAGATTGATGTCAGGGGTGGAATTGTCTCCACAGAATGCTTAGGTAGAAGCCTTCACTTCTACGGCCTCAGAATGAGACTTTAGCTGAAAGTAAGGTTGTTGTACATGTAATTTGTCAAAATGTGGTCGTACCAGAGAGGAATGGGCTCTTAATCCAGTATGTGTGGTGTCTTTATAGAAAGGGGACATTTGGAGAGACTCATACATGGAGACAGATATCTGGGTGATACAACGAATGCCCCCAAAGGGGATGGCACCCACAACCTTGGCATAGCAGGACGAAGCTCTAACCAACTGAGCTACCCAGCTAGATGCAAAAACTCCATTTTATTTATTTATTAAAAGATTTTATTTATTTATTTTTAGAGGGGAAGGGAAGGAGAGAGGGAGAGAAATATCAGTGTGTGGTTTCCTCTTGTACATCTCCTGCCCGGAGCTGGCCTGCAACCCAGGCATGTGCCCTGACTGGGAATCGAACTGCGATTGCCTGGTTCGCAGGCCCGCGCTCAATCGCTGAGCTACACCAGCCAGGGTTAGAAAAAAAAACACTCCATTCTAAATGGGAAAAAAAAATCCTCCAGAGAATGGCAGTTTTGCATCTTATTTTATACAACAGAATCAAAGGAGATTTAAGGGGGTTACAGGAAATCCATTGCTGATAGATTAGGGAGGTGGGAGGAAGCAGGGGGGAATCTCCCAGGTTGGACAAAAAGTAAAAACGAATGGATACACATTTCTTTCACATTGGTGGGCATAGGATAGTTAACCCTTAACAAGATAATAACAATGAGGGGTGCGCTGGTGCAGTGCTTGTGCCCTGAGGGGTACGGAAAAAGGAAATTACCCGGACACCCCGCCCCCCGCCCCCCCGCGAGGAGTGTTATAGATGAAAAAGAAGGTAAAGGTCGACCTGAATCAGGGAAGAAAGATACCTGACTAGGACGGGACTACCCGCCATGACTCGCTTTCACTAAAAAGTTTTACTTTCAGACCATCCCGTGTGGTTACTATGGGCCCCCGAGTTTTCGAGGCGGGCCCAGAGCTCGACAGGGTGAGTAAGTGGCCCCTTTTTTCCGTCCAGGGGCTTTTATTCTCCTTGCCACCGCGGGGAACGTCTTTGCCGCCCTTCCGCGCGATTCTCGCAGTATGCCATTTCTGCAGCTGAGCAAAGCAAGGACTTTCGAACAGGGGAATGATGTGAGTACATCCGTTCGCGCCGTGTGTACTTTAGGTAACAACTGGTGGAGACGGGTGACAAAGCCTGCACGCGCAGGGCCGGGGTGGGGTGGGGGGCCGGCTTGGGTGTTACGTGGAGGGGTTCTCCTAAACCTCCTTCGATGGCAGGTCCGGCCCTGTCTGGTCTCAAAGGCCCAGCTCGCTCCTGCGTCCCGCGAGTCGGCGGCTCTTACGCCTGGGGGTCGGCAGGCCACGTGGGCTCCCAAGGGCGCGAGCAGATGTTCAGCCAGGCCTCAAGGCCTAACCCTGCCCCACGCGGACCTGTCGTCGGAGGCCGTCTCTCGCCACACCACGGTGGCCCGTGGTGTCTGAGGGATTGTACACTGGGTCTTCCCCGCTCTTTATCACCTCTCTCCCGCGCCCCCAAGCCACCTAGAGTCAATCCGGGCTCCACCGACCCCAGGGGATGGGGGATGGGAAAGGATGAGAGGGGATGAGAGAGCGACGCCCGTCTCCCCACCCCCCCGGGCAGCTTCGAACTACCATTCCCGGCGTGCCCTGGGAGGAGTGGCTCAGGGCGCGTGCGCGGCGTGCGGGGGGGGTTTACGGTTGGCCGGCGCGGTTGCGCAGTCGCGGTGCCGTGAGTTGTTTGGACGCCGGCAAATCGCGCCCGGGATGTAGAGCTAGTGCTGCCTACGGCGTCTGACGCGGAGCTGGGTGGGGTGGCGAGTGGGGGGCGGTAGTCGGGGTGGTGGGAGAAGGAGGAGGCGGCGGCGAATCCCTATAAATGGCGCCGAAGCAGGACCCGAAACCTAAATTCCAGGAGGGTGAGTCTGGGCTTTGGGTGAGGCAGCTAACGGCGGGGAGGCGGACAGGCAGGCAGCCCTTTGTGCAGAAGCGCATTGCGGCGCAGTTCTGGGCGCGGCCCGGGAGACCGCTTTGTGCGGCGAGGGCGCTGGGCGGCGGGGGCCGAGCAGCGGGGGTGCGGGCTCGGCGGGCCTCCCTCGGCGTTTGTTGTTCTGAGGCGGCGGCGCGGGCAAGCAAGCGGTGGTGGGAGGGTCGGGAGCCATGGCGGCGCTGGGGCGGCGGGGAGCGGCGCGGGCTGCCGCGGGCGGACAACGGCTAGCGCTCGAGAACACCGCGAGGCCGGGGCGGCGGCGGGGGGTGGGGGCGCCGAGTCGCGGAGGGGCGGGCGCGGGGCCCGGGCGGGCGAGCCGCGGCGTGAAATGGCCGCCGCAAGATGGCCGCCGGCGGCTCCCCGCGCCCGTCTCAGCCTCGCGGGCGGCGGCGCCGGCTTTGTGCTGCCTGCGGGCACCGCTATGCGCTCTCGCCGTCGAGCGTGCGCTCGCGGTGCGGCCGCTCGTAAAAAGACGAGTAAAGCCTCGTGAATGCAGTGTTATGAGCCCTCGGTTTACAAGTTCCGTGGTTTCCAACGTTATCCTTTAAATGCTGCTGTTGATGGACTCTGTAATAACGTTTTGTTAACAGAGGTTTGGAAGCTCAGCGAACTTCTATTTGGTTTTGGCGGACAAGGCTTTTGGCCGACCGTAGAGTCGGGTCCCCAGTGGGTGACAGTTTTTTTTAAAGATTTTATTTATTTATTTTTAGAGAGGGGGAAGGGAGGATCAGGGTTAGGGAGGAGAAGGAGAGAAACATCAACGTATGATTGCCTCTCGTGTGCCCCCATTGGGACCTGGCCCGCAACCCACGCATGTGCCCAGGCTGGGAATCGAACTGGTGACAGCCGGGGCCCAATCCACTGAGGCACACCAGCCTGGGCGGGAGACTGTTCTTTAATGTCACAATGAACGCATCCGTCCCCGGGCATTAAAGGGGAGGTCCAGTCGTCGGCTAAAATGGATGCAAAACCCTGGAACCAGCGCTTCAAAATGACTTTGGTTGCTGGGGGTGTACGTGTTACTTACTGTAGAAGTCCTGACCACTGCAGAAAATTTTTGTGGTAGGGATTTTTGCATTTTGTGCTTTAGAATTCCTTGGAGAGACATACCTCCAAAACCCAAGTGCATTGTAGCTATGGCATATTTATTTACTTATTTATTTAAAGATTCTATTTATTTATTTTAGAGAGATGGGGAAGAGAGGGAGTGAAACGTCAATGAAAGGTTGCCTCTAGCGCATCCCGCACTGGGAATATGCCCTGCAACCCAGGCATGTGCCCTGACTGGGAATCAACCCCGTGATGCTTTGGGTCGCAAGCCTGTGCTCAATCCACTGAGCTACGCCACCCAGGGCGCTATGGCATGTTTAAGGACTTTTGTTTTGAAGGGTATTTTTGATGAGGAGTGACTTAATAGCTAGCTTTCTTTCACCTCCAGAAGCAGTGACTACTTACTGTGGATGCATTTTTTTTTTACTAGGTGTTTTCGGGCAGGGATTCTTCAACTAGAGTCAGAAAATTCACTTGCAGAAATTTTTTGTTGTCATCTAACTGACACGTATTTCAGTTACGAATGTAGCACCCGCCCCCCAGGAAGAAAAGCCCCAGTACTGTTAGCAGTATGTTTTCATCTTCCAGCATTACAGTCGTGGACAGAAGGTGCTCCTCTTTACTTCAGAATTGTGGTGGCTACTGGGCCAGTAGCTAAATGTTATTGAGTCAGTTGAGTTCACGTTATGTCATAAAATACCGTATTTAAAATGCTTCACTAAGTATTTGAACATAGTTGGTTTCCTTTGTTTTACCATTTATGAAAGCATTTTAGAAAAGGCCTGTAGGCTTCTGGAGACTGTCAGGGTGACTGGAAAAGTTAATTCATCCTTCAGGTCATCAGCAAGGAAAGTCACTGAGGTTTGAGACCGCTTACTGGAGAGAGTGCTTTAATCACAGATGGGAAGGTGGTGAGGTGGAGCCTCCGTGTGCGGCTGGGGTGGAAGGGCAACTGGGAGCCAGGTGCCCTTCCTTAGAGCCATGCGAGTCCCTGACCTCACCCGCACTTTCCAGATGTGCTTTCTACTCTTGAGGCAAAGCCAAGTTGCATAACCATCATTAACAAATAAGAATTATTTACACGATGTGTTTAGAGAGTAGCTTATAAGGAAAGAGGAATATTTTAACAAAATTGTAATAAAACACTTCAGAAGAATTCAATTTATGTAGTGGTGGAAATAGGAATGATCAGAAGTAGTATTTTTTTCATAATTTTTTTAACCTTGAAAGTTTTTCTCATTTGGTGATAGTACAACATACACTATATACCATAGTACAGAGTATAGTACAACATATACTATATACAAGCAGTTTTAAGCACAGTGACGATTCTGCGCTGCACTCAGCCTTCCACCTGACATTCTGTTAAAGCCTCATGCAGAAAACTTGGGCCTGCAGTCCGTTGTCAGAGGGAGGGCCCTGTGCCTTGCTGGGGATGGGGGGCCTGGCAGATGCTGGCCTTTGAGTGAAATTCCTAGTAAGGGAGGATTTGAGAGCATCAGGTGGAATTATCTTTGTAGTTTCATATGGGAAAGAACTAAGAGTGGAGAAAGCTTTTAAGAAAACATCTAAACAGTGGTTTTGCTCTGGCCCCAGTCGCCAGTCTTTCCACTGCCAGTGGAATGCATCTGTTAGCCCTTTTCCCAACAGCAGGCTAGGGCCATGCAGCTAGAAAGCAGGGCCCCTTCGCCTCCTTGCAGTAGTCTGCGGCGGCAGCAGCCAAAAGAAGGGGAGTAAGGCCATTTCAGGGTGCCTTTAAAGTTTACCTGGAGAGGAATAAGACGTGGGTCTGACCCTTGGTGCTGCTGTTCATCAGCTCTGTACCGGGTCTGTGTGCCCAGGATCTCCCTGCCCACAGCATTCAGCCCTGGCTGAAGCCCAGGTCTCTCTTGCCTCCAGATGGGTGGGTACTCGGCTGCTTCTGAGATGGCTCCGTTTTTCTGTGCTGTAATCACCTACGTATTCCAAGATGGATCTGAGCCCCTCCCTCCGTTTCCTGTTCTGCTTAATGCTCCCAGAGGCCATTCTGAACACTTTTTCTTTTGCTTAGCTGTCTTTTACTTACATTTGGTTTAGGCCTTGTTAGCTCACTCCTGGTTGTTGATAGAAGCCTTTGACTGGTCTCCCTAATTTCAGTCTGCCAAGCTCTACATGGCCCGCACCTTCAGGCAGCGGTTCCTTAGGAAGGACACTGATCAGAGGATAGAGTTTCTGTCTACTTGAAGTGATTCTAATGCAGTTCTCTGGTGAGGCTTGAAATCTGTGGTGTTAAAGATTGCTCCTAGAGATTCTTGGTCAGATCTGGGAATCGTCCTCTGCAGAATGAAGTCCAGATTTCACAACATGACATGTAAGGCAATCTGTGATCTGTGTGATTTGCACTTCTATCTTTATGTGCTTCTGTTGTGCTCCAGGGGGTGAGCACTGTTAATATATGAGCAGGAATGTCACCCTACCATGTGTCTGCTTTTGTACCAGTTCTTTCCCTTCGGTGTCCCTGCCCCAGTGTTACCTGCACAGCAGCTCATTGGTCGCTTTTAAAATGTGAAATCCAGGGGATTGTCCAAAACTGTGTGCTTACACATCTATGTCCTCCACCAATTTGGCAGTGCTCAACACAGGCAGGCACGTGAAAGACACTGGGTAAATATGTTGAAAATGAGTATACAGACTTGCTGTGTGATAACAGTATTTCACGTTGAAGGTTTATAAGTTGTCAGTTTTGAAAACTGTTTTCAAAGCAGCAGTAATGTTTTTAAAAAGTTCAGCCATTTCTGCCCTGGCTGGTGTAGCTCGGTGGATTGAGCGTGGGCCTGTGAACCAAAGGATAGTGGTTCAATTCCCAGTCCAGGCACATGCCTGGGTTGCAGGCCAGTTCCCAGCAGGGGATGTAGTTCCTGGCAGGGGGTGCACAAGAGGCAACCATACATTCATGTTTCTCTCCCTCTCTCCTTCCCTTCCTCTCTAAAGATAAATAAATAAAATCTTAAAAGAAAACGTTTAGCCATTTCTGAATGCACATTGAAATTTTAATGTGTACATTATGTTACTTAGTTTAATGAGAAAGAGTTGGAACCAGAGCTATTAGAACATACGCTTCTGAACTTGAGATGCGGCTTTAATGCTGTTTTTGCACATGTGCACTGAAAAACATCATCAGCCCTGCCAGTAGGTAGACAGTGCGTTGTACTTGCTTAGCAGGTAGTAGCCAGTTTGATGATCTAAGTGGTTTGACATTATAATCGATTATTTCTCTTGTTCACATGAGGCACTAAGGTGTTTTACTATAGGGCACTGTCGAAGCCTGGTCTGAAGTGCCACCAGACTCATGTGGTGGCTCTCAGGGGTGAGCCTTCTGTGCAGAGGAACTTTTCAGCTAACCCATACCTTTGTCACTTTTGCAGGAGAGCGAGTGCTGTGCTTCCATGGGCCTCTTCTTTATGAAGCAAAGGTATGAAACCGTTTCCTTTAGGAAGTTACCTGAAACTGCTGGTTAGATCTGACTTTGTAAGTTACCTTTTCATGGGTTTGTGGGGCTCTTCACCTTCTCTCACTGTGAGGTTTACACTTGCGTGGTGAATCACATACAGTGTTCTTTTTTTTTTTTTTTTTAAGATTTCATTTTATCTTTAGAGGGGAAGGGAAGGAGAGAAGGAAAGAAATATCAATGCATGGTTGCCTCCTGTGAGTCCCCTGCTGGGAACTGGCCTACAACCCAGGCATGTGCCCTGACTAGGAATCGAACCATGATTGTGTGGTTCGCAGGCCCACACTCAATCCACTGAGCTACACCAGCCAGGGCCACATACAGCGTTCTTGACTTGGCATTCATCTGGCTCCATTCATCCAGTAGTGAGAAGGAGCGTGTGAGGCGGGAAGGTAGATTGATTATTGATGGGAGCAGTTGCATTGTGTAATGAATGACTTGTGAGAAAACACTACCAAGGTCAGTTTTACGTGCAATTGCAGTATGCCGAGTAAGTGCCCAGCTGATTATGTTGAGGGTAAAGGCTACTGTTAAAAATGTGTATATGTAACTTTTATTGGTTGGTTTATTTGGTGGAGTTTGGTTACTGGGGGGTCCCTTTCCTCTCTGGGTGTGTGCTCAGGTCACAAAAAACAGATTTTATGTTTAGCCAAAGGTGAATGGGATGATGAGTTCCAAACTAAAAATTGTTTCTAGGGTTTGGTGTTTTTTTTATTTTATTTAAGATTTTACTTATTTAGGCCCTGGCTGGTGTAGCTCAGTGGATTGAGCACGGGCCTGCAAACCAGACGATCGCGGTTCGATTCCCAGTCAGGGCACATGCTTGGGTTGCAGGCCAGTTTCTGGCAGGGGCCAGTTCCCTGCAGGGGATGCATGAGAAGCAACCATACATTGATGTTTCCTTCCTCTCTCCTTCCTTTCCCCTCTAAAGATAAATAAAATATTTTTTTAAAAAATGAGGTATGTGCTATTAGTAGCCCTACTTAAAAAAAAGATTTTACTTATTTATCTTTATAGGGGAAGAGAAGGAGATAAGTATCAATGTATGGTTGCCTCTTGTGTGTCCCCCGCCGGGAACTGGCCTGCAACCCAGGCACGTGCCATGACTGGGAATAGAACCGCAATCCTTTGGTTTGTAGGCCCGCGCTACACCAGCCAGGGCTGGTATTTTCTTTCTGTTAACATTTTTAGGACAAATACTAGGATGTGACTATTTTTAACAAAATTGATCTGTACAAAACTGTAATACTTTTTTTTTTAAAGATTTTATTTATTTGTCTTTAGAGGGGAAGGGAAGGAGAGAGGGAGAGAAACACCAATGTATGGCCGCCTCTCATGCATCCCCTGATGGGAACTGGCCTGCAACCCAGCCATGTGCCCTGACTGGGAATTGAACCGTGATCCTCTGATTCGCAGGCCCATGCTCAATCCACTGAGCTACACCAGCCAGGGCCCATTTTACATTTTTGAATAAGTAAAACCATCTTTACATGTCTGACTAAGCAAATTTAGATGAATAGAGGATGAACTACTTTCACTTGTTTTGTGAACATGGATGTATGTTTTTAAAGCTCTAAAATGCCTGACTGGGGTTTGTGGAGATGGCCAGAAACTTCCCGTGTGTGCACACGTCCCAGTGCTGTAGTGCTAACGCGGCTCATACGCACGTTGTGAGCCCTGCTGGTCATTTGTGTCCCCAGACGCTATTTCTGTTATGTCTGCTTCCAGCAGACTACTAAGCTGGCAGGGTTTTCTCCCGGCAGCAGAAACACTCCAGTGAACACATTTTAAATGGCTGTTGAAATAGCTTAAATTTTTGTGGTTCTCTTGTTAAAGACTTCAGAATCTAAAACGATACTTACCACTTATCATAGCTTATGACCTCATCTGCCTGTACTGATGTGTTTGGCTGCTGTTAAGAACAGAAAACGTTTTTAATTTGTTCCTTTACTAGTTGCTGATACTCTGCAGCAAAACAGTTTATTGCTTTCATAGCTAATAAAACTTTCAGATATGTTGTAAATATTTTTCTTTGGCTGAATTTGTCGTCCCCTCCCCCGTTTCCCGATGTTTATTTATTTTTAAAAAAATATATTTTATTGATTATGCCATTATAGTTGTTCTAATTCCCCCCTTCATTCCCCTCCACCCTGCACACCCCTCCCCCACCATTCCCCCCTTTAGGTTATGACCACATGTCTCAAGTTCTTTAGATTCTGTATTTTCCCTACTATTCTTGCTCTCCCCCCTGTCTATTTTCTACGTACCATCTATGCTACTTACTTTCTGTACCTTCTCCCCCCTTCTCCTCCCCCTCCCCTGTTGCTAACCCTCCATGCCATCTTCATTTTTACGGTTCCGCTCCTGATGAATTTGTTTCTGAAATTATATTCTCTGACTAGTCAGACTTTGAGAGAGCGCGAAGCAGCATTCACTCTGCTTAGATGGCCTGTCCAGCCTGTTGCTTTCAGGTGGACGGTGCCCCATCTTGCTTATGGTTCTCTGACTTGCTGGATTGACTCCAACAGATTGTGACAGTCTGGCAGTTTTATAACTCATAGTACTTAAAAAAGTTTAAATAACGTTCTTGTGGAGAGTCACCTTTTTGGAGAATCATTTTGGCCACCAAAGAGTTTAAGTGTAGAAAGTGTCTTTGAAAGATTGGATAGTTCAAAATCACTCAGGTAGTCTCTCTTCTGTCTTAATATTTCTAAGTGAAAATCTCTCTTTTTTATTTCAGTGTGTAAAGGTGGCCATAAAGGACAAACAAGTGAAATACTTTATACATTACAGTGGCTGGAATAAAAAGTGAGTATTCGATCTTTAAAAGCAATCTTGTTTTATAACTGACAAAGAAGTTGTGTTGTAGACTGGCACAGAAGTGCCTCCTGTTTCTTGTGTAGCTGTAACATTGGGTGTTTGCAGCAAGGGTGGGCCCTCTAAGTGTGGTGGGGTGTGTGGCTGCTCCTCCTGGGCATCTGCGCAGTGTTTCTGTGCCCTAACGTAGTGTCTGGTAACCGTTAGTCAGCCAGCTCCTGTTTCTTCTCTTCTTTTTTTTTTTTTCTTAGCACAAACTCATTAACTATGTATATTATGCCACGCAGTTACACTCAGAGCTAGTTGTATTTTTCTTTTTTGTTAATTTAATTTTTATACAGTACCTTTTTTTTAAATCCTTACCCAAGGACATGCCCACTGACTTCAGGGAGAGGGGAAGGGAGGGGGAGAGAGAGAGAGAGAGAGAGAAACGCTGACCAGTTTGGTTGCCTCTCCTACACACCCTGACCGGGGACTGGAGTCACCACATAGGCATGTGCCCTGACCAGGAATCGAACCCGAGACCTTTTGGTTTATGGGATGACAATCCAACCAACTGAGACCACTGGCCAGGGCACTGGTTGGGTTTTTCTACATAGAAGAGGGAAAAAGGTAAAGATTGTCTGATTTGGAGGTAATGACCAGCTTATGTTTTGAACTTTGGGAACATAATTTAATGTTGACAGAACGTGGTTTCACGTGATTCAGTTTTGCCGTATGGTTTAATACATATAACGGGAATTTAATTCCAAAACTTAGTTTTCCACTCTGGAGAGTTGGACCGTTTTCTGAAGCAGCGGTGCGCTGACCTGCACCGGCTGTGGGTGAGACACAGCCTGGGTTCTGTTAGCACGTCCGGCCACTGGGGCTCTGTTTTTGGTGACAGGCCTGACAGCATCTGGGCCACAAACACCACGTGTGATGGTTCACCCATTTGTCCAGGCTTGTAATTGAACAGCCTGTGGTTTTTTAAAAATTGCTTTTAGTAATGGTGTTTTATCCTTCAGAGATTGCACTGCCAGAAAGAGTGTAGTTCCTCAGGAGTTGTTTCTGCTGCTCCACGGACCTGGAGCGGAGCCCGAGGCCGGCGGCGTTGAGGCGTGCCGCCTGCCCCGGGATGGGCTCTTTAGGGCCGCCACTGACTGGGCTCGCTTCACACGGTTCCATCCAGTCTGAGAAAAAAGTTTTCATGAACCAATGCTTTCAGCTGAAAAGAAATACCAGACCCTTAACATTTCTTTCATTAGTATAGTTATATAAAGATAGAAATCTAAATGTGTTAAAAGCATGTTCTGACAACCTGGGAATTTTACACCCCCCCGTTAGTACCAATTGAAATATTTCTAGTATGATAGGTAGGTAATGCTATGATGTAGTACTTCCAGCTACAAACACAGCTTTTGGGCTTAAGTCTTCTGTGTGTAATAGATATTTTGCATAAAATTACATGGTGATGTGTAATTTTATTGGGTTTTAAGTGGCATTTGTAGTTTATACAAAATTGTGAAAAACCACATTCTTCTTAGTTTCTTATTTCACTGCTTCAATAATAAGTTTCTTACTTCACTGCTTCCGTTGTTATATTATAGGCCAGCAAGACAGATAAATGGTAGGCAACATAGATTTTGTTTCTTTTCAGCTAATTTTAAATATTAATTTGCTTCTTGGAAAAAAGTCATTAAATATTAGCTTTATTAATATCTTTGTAGCTATAGTGAGACATATAAATATATCAAGATGTATGATTTATTTTGTATGTAGATAAATATATGTAATTTTGAAAGGGGGAGGAGTTACTCAAACACACACCCGGGTGTGTGCGGTGTTTTCATTCGGTGCCGTGTGAGTTGTGTTGTGGGTCTGTGGGCTCGGGAGTGTGTTACCAGCTGCCTTTAGAGAGCCGTGTAATTCCTTTATAGTTAATCTCCATGGGGACATTTCTGAATGTCTGGCCTGTGGTTACCACCCTGGGAGCGATGTTCCTCAGAGCGAAAGACCACATTTCGTGTCCCTGCGGTGCAGCGAGGGCTTTCAGCTCCTGGCACACGAAGAAACTATGGAATGGGTTTGGGTTTTAGATCAAAGTACCTGTTTTAGATGCATTTTCTATCCAGGGGAGGGACTTGTGAGGCTCTAAAATGGGAATTTGTGGTAAGGAAAAATTGACCTGCCCCCTTGAATGGAGAGAGAATTGGACTAGCTATAAGTAGATAAATGAATAAAAATAAAATCCTCATTTTGACAGTGGTTTGAAGGTTCAGCAGTAATTTCCTAACTCTTAGGAAATTATACAACAAAAGTCCAATCTCAAAATTGAAATTTTTCTTAAACTTAAATAAATATTACATTCAGTTTTTTAAAAGCACGATAGGTAATATGTTCCTGAATTTTCTATGACCTTGCTGGAATTTGTTGACACAGACATTTAAAATAGTCCATATGTGAATAAATCTTAACACTTGAGCTAAATTCTGCACCTGGTTACTGAGATCACTTTGTGCTGTGCTGTCTGTACCAGAAGTGCTGTGAGGCCCAGGCGCTCTGAAAAAGCTTTGAAGACACGTGAGGATATTGTAGCCCTTTTTCCTGTTCCTGAAGGAGCTCCCTCAGTACACCACCCCCTCCTGACCTCTAGGTAAATGCATGTTTTAAAGTTTTCTCTAGGAAATCATTACGAGGATTACTTTTTATTTGATTCACCTTTCGGCTGTCGTATGTAAGAGGTCGAAGGTGGGAAATTACGGACACGTCTCATCGTGTCACTAGAGGAGCTCCGTCAGCAAGAGGAAAGGGGCCTGGCGCGGGAGGTGAAGCGCTCCCTGAGAAATGCCCTGTTCTGTTTTTTCCCTCTGGGAAACATCAGAAACCGTGTTTTCAAGGTGCTTTTCTAAGCGCCACAGTGCCTTAGCAGTTACGTATTTTAAGAGAGTGGGTGCTTTGGGTGTTCAGAAAGCCATTTATCCAGTTATGCATGGAAGTTGGTGAGGGTTAAGGATGGTGAAGTCTGATCAGCTGCTGTGATACTTCGGTCTGCGGTTGAAGCTGAGTCTGTCTAGACAGGATGTGAGCATTGTGGACCGCCTTGTGTTTCTGACATGTCTCGAGTGTTTGTTTTTTGTATCACACTCTGAAGTGTTTTACGTGGGTTACATAATTCTCATAACAGTCCTATGGCATCGGTGCTCTTCCCCATTTCACGGGTGGTGTAGCCCAGGCACAGAGAGCTCCGTGGCTCTGCTAATTATACATAGCTAAGTAATTATACAGTTAGTTTTAGTTTCTATAAGCATGATTGCTGAGGGACTCTTCTGCTGGTTTTTTTCCCCCCCGAAACTTTACTTAGAGAGGGGAAGAGAGGGAGAGAAACAGCAGTCAGTTGCCTTTGGTACTTGTCCTGACCAGGGACTGAACCAGCAGCAACCTGGGCATGTGCTCTGATTGGGATTCGAACTAGTGACCCTTTGCTTTTCAGGATAGTACTCCAGCCAACTGAGCCACACCAGCCTAGGCTCTCCTGCTCTTTTGAAAAATGATTGGGATGATTTGTGTTTGAACCCCAACAGTTCAGAGTTGGAATGCTGCTTTTGGGAATATGAAGTTGATTTCCTGTACAGAACAGATTTTCACTTTAGTTGGTAATGGATTTATAGTCCCCATTCATCAGATTATTTAAGAAAAATCTAAAGTCTTGCCTCATGGATCTCTAAAAAATAATCGGGGGACAGAATTTGAATAAAAATGAAAATATTTTTGAGTGATGTTTTAACTTTTCTTTTTCAGTTGGGATGAATGGGTACCAGAAAGCAGAGTACTCAAATATGTGGACACCAATCTGCAGAAACAGCGAGAACTTCAAAAAGCCAATCAGTAAGTTTGTTTTGCAACAAGACTGTGAGAAGAAATGCCAGTAACTTTTGGAAATGGAATGAACAGTGGAAGAAATCCTGTGGGCTGCCTGCCTGTAAAATGGTTCCTGCTGCTTGTCAGTGCTGCGTTATGGCTTTGACTCCAGAGATGCTCTCGCAGGAGCACACGGAGCACACGTGTTTTTTCTTGAGTCTGTCCTTAGAGGTGGGCGGGAAACAGCAGGACGCCATTGGAAATGCCTGTGGCTGGCAAATGCACTATGCTCTTCTCTTCCGGGCTCTGTAGAAGGTGCCCTGGTGGGGGGGTACCGGGAGAAGGGCATCCCCGTTACTCTTCATTTTCGGAAGCACGTGGAGAGAAGGAGTAGCTGGTCTGTGGGGGGATTGTTTCCTTTGTTTGGATTTCAAAGCTGAAATGTGTGTCAACATTGAAATGAGAAAAGAGATCAAATAAGAGAAAACATTGGGGTTATTGAATTCCAAAACAAATGGGATTTTCAGTTATGTGAGAAACAGTTCATTGTAGTTACTTTCATTACATAAGTAGATAGGGTAAAATCATAGACTTTACTCTTAAATTGTTAAAACGTTTGTGTCAGAGTATGTGTAGGCTTGCTCCCTGACTGGTGTGGCTCAGTTGGTTGGAGCATCATCCTATAAACCGAGAGGTTGAGAGTTTGACTCCCAGTTGGGGCACTTGCCTGGGTAGTAGGCTCCGTCCCTGCTCGGGGTGTGTGTGAGGGGGACTGATCAGTGTTTCTCTCTCCTGCGCTCTGGGAAGCAGGTCCCTGAGAAGCAGGTCCACGGGTGGGGATGGAAATGATACATCTGAGAAGAAAAAGAAGGTGTGTAGGCTTAGGACCTCAATTTGAATGTGAATTTCAAAGTGGAATCAAGTTGTCAGAATTTATTTTTCTACATCAGTACCTGCTTTGTGATCACATAATTGAAATTATTTTTGAAGGGAGCAGTATGCAGAGGGGAAGATGAGAGGGGCCGCCCCAGGAAAGAAGACAGCAGGTCTGCAACAGAAGAACGTTGAAGTGTAAGAAACTCTGTGTTTTATTTTTGCATATTGTTTTATAAGTGAAATTCAAACTCGATACCTGTTACCTTGTATTAGGGTTTATTGAAAGCGGAAAATGGGCCCTGGCTGGTGTGGCTCAGTGGGTTGAGCACTGGCTTGTGAACCGAAAGGTCACTGGTTCAATTCCCAGTCAGGGCACCTGTCCTCTCTCTAAAAATAAATAACTAAAACCTTAAAAAAAAAAAAGGAAACAAAACAGAAATTGGAACATTGTTGCAGCTTGAAAAGTGTTAGAATGTGGAGTTGTTTAAACTGTATTTGGAGGGCGGTGTAGGGGGGATGCCATAGGGGAGGGTTGTAGGGCAGGGGTGCCCCCGGGTCCGGTTGTGCCCCCCAGGATGAGCCCGCAGTATTTTCCTTACATGATCGGGCCCTGTGGCTGGCGGCGCTGCTTGCCTGGAGCCTAAAAGGATGATGAGACCGCATCTGGCGAAGTGGGGCCAGGGAACCGGGGGCGGGGAGATGAGATGAGCAAGGGGTTCGGCTAGAGATGGGGTCGTTTAGGGAGGCCTGTTCCGCTGTCACTGTGAGCCCTGGTCGTGATGACGAGACCACTGCGCAATCTGAGTTCTGAAAACTAGGTGATGTAGTGTGTTCTGAGAACAGACTGAGACTGAAGAAAAAAAAAGGAGAAGAAAAAAAAGGGAAGAAAAAACGGTTTGAAAAATGTATATTCTGTAATTTTCCTTAGTGGTTTTTTAATCCCCCCTTTAATTGCTGTAAAATAATCAACACTTTTACCACTTCCTCATATGTGAGCCATTCAATGGCATGAAGTATATTCACAACCCTTTTAAGTTTATGTAGTGTGTTTTCTTTCGACAACGTCGATTGAATTATCAGAACATTTTGAGGTTTTAGGGGGAGTAGATTGCTTTTTCAGCAGTGCAAAAAAAGTTACATTAGTTTAGTCTCTTGAAACCCAGGGAGCCAATATGTGAGATGTTAAGGTTTCCAATCCCCGCCCGCCCCCCTGCCCCCCAGTAGGAAAGGAAAGTCATTTCTTGTTCATCCTAAGATCAGATTGTCTGGGTGGGAAGCTGAGGTGCGGAAGTCCTGTGCATTCGCCCACTGGTGCACGTCCACAGCGTTTGCTTTAAGGCCAGCGTAGGGATAGTAACTTAGAGAAGGAAAAAGGAAAGCATTCAAAGATGGTTTTAGTTCTTACCATTGAGTCTTTTTACTTATGGCCAGGTAGTGTTAATGATCACTGGTCATGTGCTCCTTGTTAATGGATCAGAAGTAACAAACTAAAAGACTTAGGGATGTGAGCCTGCTGACGTTTGGTGGGGCCTGGAACCAGCCCCCCCTCTGAAACCAAGAGGTGACTGGAGTTAAGTTCTGGGGGCCAAATTTCTCTGAGGATTTTCGGCCATGCTGAGGGGTTGGCGCCTCTAACCTGCCCCCTCCTGTTGGTCAGGGTCAGCCGTGCTCAGAGACCCCGGGCCTGCCTTTACTTCGTTGACCTCTAGGTTCTTCAGCTTGGGTGCTTACTCTTTCTAAACGAACAGTGATGAATACATGTGAATTTTGTAGTGCTTTGCCTGTTTCTGGTTAATTATGTAATTTTGTAGTGCTTTGCCTGTTTCTGGTTAATTATGTAGTAAAATGATTTTTCTTAAGAATGACTTAGGGCTTCAGTTCTATAGAGTAAATTGATTCTCAGAGCTTATAATTTGTGTAATATTTAGTCATAGGGCTTAGAAACAGGAAACCAAACAGAACACCAGCAGCTCGTGTGAAATACGCTGCGCAGTGCGAGCCACTAGGTTTCATGAGTACAAGCAAGAGGGCTGGAGGACGAAGGTCCAGGCGTCCTTACTGCTGGGGCTCGCTGAACTATGGTGNTCTGGTTAATTATTTAGTAAAATGATTTTTCTTAAGAATGACTTAGGGCTTCAGTTCTTTAGAGTAAATTGATTCTCAGAGCTTATAATTTGTGTAATATTTAGTCATAGGGCTTAGAAACAGGAAACCAAACAGAACACCAGCAGCTCGTGTGAAATACGCTGCGCAGTGCGAGCCACTAGGTTTCATGAGTACAAGCAAGAGGGCTGGAGGACGAAGGTCCAGGCGTCCTTACTGCTGGGGCTCGCTGAACTATAGTGTGTGCACGTCTGTTCTGTACAGTTGGAATCAGCTGTCGACGTTTCTTTAGTTCTGTGCTGTGCGTGAGTAGGCAAGGAATGTGTGTTAATACTCTGTTTCTCTTGGTTCCCAGTTTGACATGTGCGTGTTTACTCTGAAACCAGTGCTTACAGAAGTCAGCCTCAGAGGACAGGGAGACGCCTGCACTCTCAGATGGCCAGGGTTTTGTGTGTGTAATCAGACTTCAGTTAAAAACGTTTATACACATATTATTTAAAGCTGTAGAAAAGTAAGAATACTTAGATGTAATTCATCATTATGGGGTTTGCAAATCTGAGTTCTAGGAATAAATGTGAGTGAAATAAAAATTAGTAATTTATTGCCGGTAGCATATAAATGGATATAAGTTGCTATTAGAGATGACAACCAAGTAGGAGCTGCCATCCTGTTCTGCATGTGAGTGATGGGAGTATTTGGTGTTGAAAAGTAGAGAATCAGAATTTAGATCAGTGGGAGTTGAATAATGAACAGATGGGTCTTAAAACATAGAAATCCAGTCAAATTATGCTGGTACTAAAGTAATTTGGGAAAATATTTTAATTAGAACTTTATCGTTGGTGGAACTAGTATAAATTTTTATAAACCGTGTGTGTGACTTACATACTGCAGTAACCTTACAACTTCATAGTATAACCTTGGATGGAAGTCTCTAGGCATATTTTTGGTTGATTTTTATATTATGTAGAGGGAGGTGTGAATTTAAATAGCTATCAATGAAAATCTTGTGCCTGAGCAGGAAATTATTACTTGGCTGATTTTTGTCATTCAAGGCCTCATTTTTCTAGGAATGTATCCGTGAGAAAAGGAAATTGAAACAGGCAATTTTATTAGCAGTAATTCTTTACCTTTCTCCCTTTTCTCCCCTTTTCAGGAAAACAAAAAAGAACAAACAGAAAAGTAAGCATCTTAATTTTGTTAAAATTATTTCACATTTATAATGCTGAATTTTGTATTGACTTAAAATTTAAAAGTTAAGCTTTTAAAAGAGTAAGCCTGTGTTTATTGGTGGTCTCATGAATCACATCATTATTTTAAGTACAGAGTGGTACAAACCTAACTGATTTTTTTTTAACTATGGGGAAATCTGGAAGCATTTATTTATTTTAATGTTCTTCATTTTTAGTGACTAACCCTGAAGATACCTTTTTTCAGAAATGTAAGATGGCAACACTAAATTTTGTTTTATTTCATAGAGTTGTTCATAAAAACTGGTAACATTTTGGTTGGAATATGATTCTGTAACATAGACTCAGTAACACCCATCTCATGGACAAAGGAAAGGAAGGGTGTGTCATGAGAGATTATTTTTCTTAAGAATTTCTCATTTAGTAAGTTAGAATCTTTCCCTCACCCTCAAATATTTGTAGCACCTGGAAATGGAGACGGCGGCAGCACCAGTGAGACCCCGCAGCCTCCTCGCAAGAAGAGGGCTCGAGTCGATCCCACTGTTGAAAACGTGAGTTTTTCCTTTGGTGTGAAGGCGTGTTAGAAGTCTCAGCCTCACTCACGCGGTAGCACGTTAAGGAAGTCAGGACTGTGAGTCTCCCAAGCTTTGCTGACATGGTTAACTACTGAAACGGAAATGCTCCCATTTTCTTGCTGGTGTTTTTATACAGGAAACATCTATGTGTATAAATGTACATAAACGTTTATACAAGTGGTATGTACACACAGATATGTGATTTGTGACTGTCTCTGTGTCCTTGCTTGATCACCCCACCCCTGACCCCGGCTTGTCGTCACGTGTCTGCTCGTGTACAAGATGCACACAAGTGCGTGTTTCTTCGGTATTGAACCGTGTAGGAGGGCCTCGGATACCATATCTTTTTTGTTCGCCGTTGTTTTGTTACAATGTTGTCGAGGTGCCGGAACTTTACGTCAGTCAGTCTCTGGTCCCACTGGTCATGTTGTACTTTGTTTTGCTTAAAGTCAGAGAATGTGTTGACTGACAACGTGGAATGAGGCCCCACTTTGTCGATGTGTTAGTTCACATTAAATGGCTTAGTGTGTCCCAGGGTGACTAGTAAACCCATAAACATACTGTGAAAACCTGTTCAATAATAATAGAGTTGAAGTCTTACTATGTGATAAGAAGTCTTACTTTTAATTTATTACATTTACAGCTTCCAACGTTAGGAATTACAACCTTGAAAGCAGGGTTACAATTTTTAACTGACATTTTACATTTTTGATACTTGGGTTATAGAGCAGTGGTGTCCTTACGAAGTGGTGTGTTCTGAAGTCAGGCACTTTGGAATGGCTAATGAGGATTTCATTAGTAGTCAGTATATTTAATTTTGTGCATATTAAAGATGTAACTTGATGTGTTTGGGATGGTCACTGAATATCAACAGTAAATATGAAACACTAAAAGCACAACAAACACTAAAACAGTGCTCATTTACAGAGGAAAATGAAATTTGCTAAGGAGTTTTTGCCTTCATGCAAAACAGCCCTGATTAGCACTGATAAGTTTCCTCTTTCCCAGCAGCTGGCTTCATGGTCTTTTCATTTCTGTTTTGTGGGATGATAATCTGGTAGCCTGTCTGCATTTCAAAGAATTTATAGCCCTGTCTTTTGGAGTAGCTAGTTCAGCAAGAAAAGACATCTTTAAGTATTCTTTATTTTCCCATGTAGGAGGAAACGTTCATGAACAGAGTTGAAGTCAAAGTAAAGATCCCCGAGGAACTGAAACCGTGGCTGGTGGACGACTGGGACCTCATTACCCGGCAGAAACAGGTACCTGGAAAGCGGCGCTGGTGGCGATCTGTGTGTGTTCTTTTAGTTTGTAAAAAACTCTCAAAGGAGAAAGCCGTATACACTAGAATACTGAAGGTATGGCTGATGGGTGCTTCACTGCAGAGACTGACAGGCAATTCGATCATCAGGAGTGACTCGGAGAAGAATAAAACAAAGTACATGCATAAAAGTTTATAATGACTTTTAAAATTTTATTTATTTATTTATTTTTAGAGAGACAGGAAGGGAAGGAGAAAGAGTGGGAGAGAAACATCAATATGTGGTTGCCTCTCATGTCTCCCCCCCCCACTAGGGACCTGGCCTGCAACCCAGGCATGTGCCCTGACTGGGAATCGAACCAGCGACCCCTTGTTTCACAGGCCCGTGCTCAATCCACTGAGCTACACCAGCAAGGGCTACAATGATTTTTTTAAAAGGTGGAAATAACTCATTTTTGGACGTTGCTAGAAGGGGAATCATTATTCTGAAAATTGGTAAAGACAAGCACGTATTTCCTGTCTCACTGTTATTAAAAAATGGGACATCCTCACACGTGTCCCTAGTACTGGAGTGTGACAGGAAGCACCCAGTGCTGCCTGCTGGGTGTCGATGGCCTCCAGCAGGGCTGGAGCCCAGTCTCGTGTCCCTCAGCCTCACCAGGGGTGTCCAGCCTTTTGGCATCTCTGGGCCACAATGGAAGAAGAGTTGTCTTGGGCCGTGCATTAAATGCATTGCGACGTGGAGTCACAAAAACATTTTGTAATGATTTAAATAAATTTATGATTTTGTGTCGGGCCGCATTCATAGTCATCCTGGCCTGCGTGTGGCCCAGGCACCACAGGTGGGACACCTCACTGATGTATAGGACATGGAGACATCGTGAGGTACACGTGTAATACCACGTAGGCAGTCATCAGATGCCAGAATGAGGCACTCATAGGACAGGTGAGCCTGTTTCTTACGAGAAAGTGGAAAGGCAGGGGCTGCTTGAGGTTTGCGAGACTGGGAGACGTTGGTCCTGTGCAGACGTGGGCTCGGTGTGGAGCCTGGTTTGGGTTTGGCTGACCTGCTGAGGCTGGAAGCTTGGCTCTGCCGTTTACAGTGTGAGTGGGGTCGAGTTACTCAGGTTTTTGGGCTTCAGTGTACACGTGATGGTGTAATGGCACCTACGTCATAGCTGACATGTGGATGAAGAGCAAGTGTCAGTGCTTCAGACAGGGTGTGGCGCACAGGGTGCATACAGTGAGTGGTTGATAACACGGAGGCGTGTGTGTGTGTGTGTGTGTGGTGTGTTCCACATGCAGTGGTGGCGGTGTGTGTTCAGCACCACAGGTCAGCAGTGTTCACACCTGTGCTGTCCAGCACAGCAGTCGCTAGCCATCTGTGGCTGCTTAGTTGAAATTATGTAAACTTAAAACTTTAGTTTCTTGGCCATGTTAGACTTTCAAGTGCTAACCAGTGGTTTTTCTTTTTTTGTAAGAGTAATGAGTGATCTTTTATCATTACAGCTCTGAAAAAATTACATTAAATTATTAGAATTTTACCAGATGATTTTTTTCTTTAAAAAAGAGAATATTGGTATTTATGTGCATTTTTGTTTTTATAGCTCTTTTATCTTCCTGCCAAGAAGAATGTGGATTCCATTCTGGAGGATTATGCAAATTACAAGAAATCTCGAGGAAACACAGATAATAAGTAGGCATATACACGTTTGAAGTATAATTGTTTATTTAGTTTGTAAAGATTTTGTTTATTTTTTAGAGGGAAGGGAAGAGGAGAGAAAGATTAGTGTGTCATTTCCTCTTGTGCGCCCCCTACTGGGGACCTGGCCCACAAGCCAGGCCCGTGCCCTGACTGGGAATTGAACTCAACCCTTCATTTTGCAGGCTGGCACTTAATCCACTGAGGCACACCCGCCAGGGCTGAAGTATATTGAAAGACATTTTCCCTCAAATGTTATTTCCAAATAAATTATTGAAACATACCTACTTTTACAACAATACCATCAAACACTATCGAAATAGAATTTCATTGACACAGATTTATTTGGCTGACAAACTTTTTCTTTACAGGGACAGATAATTCATTATGTAGGTAAAATTGAAGCTGTTATGTGTACTTACATAGATACCATTTAAGAAACAATTCTTTTAAAATGTAAAAACCACTTTTAGACCCAGGGCTATTGTTTGCCTCAGCATTGGTTTCTTACTGGAATTGGTTTTTGGAGTCTTGTTAAGTCCCCCTTTTTAAAGAGCTGTTCAGTAAAGGTTTATGTTCAACCTTGCACTTATTATGCTCATGTTGGCTCAATTAACCCCCATCTCTGCATTCTTTTCAGTGACCTGTTCTGGAAGTAAGTTATTTTTGCTCGTTTACTAGGGAGTACGCCGTCAATGAAGTCGTGGCAGGGATAAGGGAGTACTTCAACGTGATGCTGGGCACTCAGCTGCTCTACAAATTCGAGAGGCCTCAGTACGCCGAGATCCTCGCGGACCACCCCGATGCACCCATGTCCCAGGTGTATGGAGCGCCACATCTACTGAGATTGTTCGGTAATACATGTCATTTAGAAAACAGTTGTTTACTTTTTTCCTTTGGGCTTTTAATATTTTTATCTTTCCTCACTGATATCACGGGGTCACATAAAATTACATTCTAAAAGATTTCAATTTGAATTTTAATCTAAAATTAAGTGCTAAAGTTTTTTTAAAAGTCCAGTTTCGTGGGGCTTTTTTTTTTTTTTAAGTCTTCAGTTTTAGAGGGGAAGGGAGGGAGAGAGAGGAGAGAAACATGGATGTGTGAGAGGTACATCAATTGCTTGCCTCTTGCATGCCCCCAGCTGGGGACCCGGCCTGCAGTCCAGGCATGTGTCCTGACTGGGGGTGGAACCAGCAGAGTTCCCCTTTGCAGGCTGGTGCTCAGTCCACTGAGCCACACCAGCCAGAGCTAAAAGTCCAGTTTCTAAAGTCATGTAGTTAGAAGGGCTTGGTGACAGTGGCATCTTGCCCACGTAGCGAGAGTCGGTATGCCTCGAGCGCTGCCTTGGGTGTGACGTGCGCTGCTTTGTCTTGTCTGTCCAGTCCGGATTGGAGCGATGCTGGCCTACACACCTCTGGATGAGAAGAGCCTTGCTTTATTACTGAATTATCTTCATGATTTCCTAAAGTAAGTTGGAGGGTACACTTGAAATCAGAAACATTAATGTGGTATGCTAAAAATTACTCTGATAGATTGACACTAGGTATTAAACATAAAACTGAAGTCAGTCGTGGTGTCGGTGCAGGAGGAGGTGTGTTAATGGAACGAGTGAAGTACAAGTGCCTCGAGGCCTGTTGGGGTGGCTCATGGGCAGTGGGGGCGCTGCAGTCCCTGGGAAGTGGGGACATTGGCTGGTCTGTGGAAGGAAACAGCCGGATGCACACTGTGCCATGCACCAGAATTTTAGAGGAATCAAGTTTAAAACTAAAAGCTATGAAGATAATGAAGGGAAATGGAGGGGAATATTTTTATGGTTTTTGTAGTGAGAACGGTCTTTTTCAAAATTAGATTCACAGGAAGTGATTGGTAAATTCGACTATAACTATTTTTTAATTTTTTTTTATTGATTTCGGAGAGAGAGATTTGTTCTACTTCCTTATGAATTCATTGGTTGAGCCTTGTATGTGTTCTGGCCGGGTATTGAACCCGCAGCATTTTGGAGCATGAGACAATGCTCCAGCCCAACTGAGCCACTTGGCCACCACTTGGCTAAAGATACTTAAACTTCCATGTGATGAAGGTGGAGGGGCTGAACGATACGTGTACAATAAAGAACCTGCACCTTTGATACACAAAGAAGAGGCCTTGCAGTGAGGAGGGCATGGGCAAAGCGGTGACAGGTGGGGCACTGGGGATCCGGTGGCATGGAAACACTGAGAAATGGTCAGCATCGCGACAGAGTGCCTCTTGTCGGGCTGGCCAGCGGGGAGGGGCTCTCCCGTCTCCCACGGGGTTTTCGGGTGGCGGGGGGTGTCAGTGCCCTTACCCTTCCACTGGAGAGTTGGGCTTCTGGAGATTCATCCTGCTGCAATGCAGAGAGATTTCCAGGCAGGTGGTGATGAAGAGTGTGTGTCAGTAAACTCGCGTGCAGAGAAGTGTTTTCAATGCTTGGGAAAAGATGAGAAGTGAGGCTCATACTTAACGGGGGTCAGTTCTGGGGCCTAGTCCTGGGAGGAAAGGGCGGAGTTTTCCATTTCTGCTTTGCAGATTTCTGTAGTTGAGGTTTCTTACAACAAGACAGTAATTTATAACAAATTTAAAATTGCAGCATGAGCCTGGGAATCTACACAGGTTTTATTCTTCACTCTACCAGTGACAAATTTACCTGGATTTCTTTATGACATGAAATGGCCCTACTCTTGGACATTTCTGGTTGCTTTGATTTATATGGTGTCCTCTTCAAGTTTGTCAATTTTGGAATGTATTTAATAGTTCCTGAATATATTTAACATAATTGAGTTGTAAAGACTGAAAGAAAACACCAATACCACCTGTTCCCTATAAGATGACAGTTGAAGCTCTCAGGTTGGTGTTCCGAACATGACTGTCACTCCTGATATGAAGTGAGAGGTGTCATTGTGGGCTTGACCCTCTTACTCTGTGACCTGGGGTGTGAACCGCCCCCTGAGAGGTGATTGTTTCAGCACAGCGTGTGTCAGGAAGTGTTGTGTGTGGCTTGTGCACGTAATATGTGAGAAGAGATCTGGATCAATATATATTTGTTTTTCATTTGTAATGAATAGCATTGTATTTTCAGGTACCTGGCAAAGAATTCTGCAACTCTGTTCAGTGCCAGCGACTATGAAGTGGCGCCTCCCGAGTACCACCGGAAAGCCGTGTGAGGCGCCCCCCCTGCGTGGGTCTCTGTGACGCGTCCCTGTTCTTAGTCCTCCTCTTGTACACACGCTGTACTTTGAAAATGTTAGTGTATAACTGACTTGATGTTTGTTTCTGTTTGATCTTAAACAGAAAATAAAAGGGGTTACAGCTCCTTTTTTCTTTCCTTTTTTATCATTTTAAAGTTGCTACCAGTGTATTGATGGACAGCGGAGAGACACGCTGTAGAGTGTTCTATCGCCTAGTTGACAAAGCTGCTTTGAGTGCTGGCGGTCCTCTCCTTTGGCACTACGCACTTTGTGACACGTGTTGATGCCGTGTGACAGACGCTCGGTCTGGTGCCAAAGGTTCGATTCAGTGTACATACCTGATCACACTCGCCCATTTGTGCTCCTTTTATTTTTTATTGGTGCTTAAAGTAAAGAGCTTATCCTTCACAAGTCACCCACGTCGTTCCTTAGGCGTTTTATCTTCGCTCAGACGGTGGAAGGGCGGTGGCTTGTTCGTGGGTTTGTATTTGTGTCCAATGCACGTTTTAACATGATAGACGCAATGCCTTGTGTAGCTACAGTTTTCTGGAAAAGCCGATCTTTTAGGAATTGTTTTTCAGATCTTCAATAAATTTTTTCTTTAAATTTCAAAGAACACTGTGCTTGTGTGGATGCGTTGTGTGGGGTGTGCCCTCCCTGTGTGAGTCTGGCCCCTCGGGGTGTTCAGTCCTGCCGTCTGGAACGGGAAGCGCTGGTCGGGGACCTGCCCCTGACCCTGGGCGGCTTTGGCGGTTTGCTCTCAAGTTCTGTAGGCATTCTGGCCAAAAAGTCAGGCCTTCACATGACTCTGAAAGTGTTGCCAACTTTGAGAATTAAGGGAATTCTTACCTGTGTGACAGCTTGCTGTCAGTAATTGTTTACTTAGGGTGTTTATTGACATTCAAAATGCCTGAAATTCTGCATTTTAATTATTAAGACCCCTCCCTATTTAAATATACCAAAAAAATAGAATAGTGGTAAGGTTTGCTCCCTGATACTAACAAAGGCAGTGTCTTCCATGGACATTAAATTTATAAGGTATTTTTCAGTATTTTGTTTTTGTTTTTTTAAGCATTTATTTTTAGAGGGGAAGGGAGGGAGAGGGAGAGAAATAGCAATCTGTGGCTGCCTCTCGAGTACCACCTACTGGGGACCCGGCCCGCAACCCAGGCCTGTGCCCTGACTGGGAATCAAACTGGTGACCCTTTGATTTGCAGGCCAGTGCTCAATCCACTGAGCTACACAAGCCAGGGCAGTATTATTTTATTTCCTACTAATTTTATTTTATTTTATTTTATTTTTTAAATTTATTTCCTACTAATTTTAAATGTGGCTCCCAAATAGTATGTGCAATAATGACAGCTGGAGTTAAATACAAATGAAGGTAGTTCCAAGCCTATGGTGATAGTTCGCGTTTGTTGCTTACCAGGAATTGAAATTGATTAATGCTTAAACCACTTTTTATTGGCATGTTCACAGTTTAGTTTCAGGTGTACAGTGTGATTTGATATTTACAGGTAGTGAAATGATCAAAATTCTAACGTTCATCACCATACATTCATTTTTAATCACTAATTTAAAAATTTTGAACTACTTTGTGTTAATCCTTTTTAAAAACAGATCTTTATTTTTAAATATTTGCACTTCCAGTATTTGTGAAACCAGCCAGTGCGGTTGGAGTCACAGCCATGTTTGCGACTTTGTGTCTGCTACCTCACGTGCTAGTGCTGTGACCTCGACCAGGGGTGTCGGAGTCATCTTCACCAGGGGCCACATCAGCCTGAGGTTGCCTTCCGTGGGCCAGATGTAACTTTAGGACTGTGTAACGTAGCTACTCCGTACCAGTTAAGTGAGAGCTGGCGTTGCTGCCAGGTAGAAACAGCGAGCCAGGCTGGATTCAGCCCGTGGGCCTTGGGTTTGCCACATGTGGTATAGAAGTTGTAATCTTGTTTCATTCCTTGAACTGATCATCCAAGTTACAGGCGTGGAGTCAAAGGACGGGTTGGGGGGGGTGCCTTGCTGATGGTGAGGCTGTGTGCAAATTGCTCCTTGTCACTCCAGCTGTGTGTCATCGGAAGGGTCAGGGCTGTTTCTCCCATTGGGGCGCTGCTTTGTTGGGGCATGGACATACAGGGTTGGCCAAGATAGGTTTACAGCTGTTCATAGGAAAAATTACACAGTGGTTAATAAGTAACAATGCAGCCCTGGCTGGTGTAGCTCAGTGGATTGAGCGCGGGCCTGTGAACCAGACAATCGTGGTTCAATTCCCAGTCAGGGCACATGCCTGGGTTGTAGGCCAGTTCCCGGCAGGGGCCAGTTCCCAGCAGGGGATGCATGAGAAGCAACCATACATTGATGTTTCTCTTCCTCTCTCCTTCTCTTCTCCTCTAAAGACATAAATAAAATATTTTTAAAAAAAGTAACAATGCAGAAACAAACTTTCATGTACCGACCACTGTAAGCCTGCGTTTGTCTCCCCTGGTGTAGTTGACAGTTTCAGGTGTACAGTGTAATGATTCTATATTTATGTTCATAATGCAGTTTTCTTGAAGTTAACTTTAAACTCGGCAGTGAAGGGGCGTGCTCTGTTGCTTTAGCTCTGCCTTGGGGGCGCTCCTAGCCCCCGTGGACGGAGCTGGGGGCGCTCCTGGCATACGAGGGGTGAGGCTGGCACTGGCCGCTGGTGCATCCAGCACACTGGTGGGTGTCAGTGTCCCGGGGCCTCGTTCACTTTTTTCCCTCCTCTGTGCCATTGAGTGACAGTGCCATTGGCACAGTCCCGGGGCGAGGATGCGCCCAAGAGTTCTTCTTTCAGCACCAGCTACCAAATCCTGGCCCCTCTCACTGCCTGGGGGAGGACCTGTGAAACTGCTACCTTGTTCACTTCTTAGGCACTGGAAAACATTTTTGTCCTGTTTAAACAGTTAGAAAACATGTTTGTCCTGTTTAATCAGTTGTGGTATTTCCAAGGCTTGGAAACCATTTCCTCAAAATTGAGACACTTTGCTCTTGTTTATTCCCTTCTCTCCATTTTTTGGCTTTAGCTGGTCTCATGGGCATTCCTTAATACCGCTGCCCCGTTTTTGCAGATGTGCATTAGGGACGGGAAGTCACACCGCCCCTCTGACCCCGTACCGCCCACTCCCCGGCCCCACAGACACCCATCCCTTCTCCGTCACCGAGTCTTACTAACTCTTAAATGTTTTCTCTTTTCTTTCTCTCGTATTTATCATGGAGTGTTCATTTTAATAGTGTTCTAGTCTTAACAGTACACGTTCCTACCCTCCCCTGTTCGTTCATTCTTCTGTTGTCACAGTGTTTATTCACGACAGTCATGCTGCTTCCCTCCTTGAAATGACCGGTTTTCGCTTTGGTAGCGCGTGACTTGTGGGCGTGAAGTCAGGTTAGGTTAGGGCCAAACTCCTCGGCAACACAGCTTTTCCTGTCCCCACCATGGGGGGGGGGTTATTTTTTTAAATTTTTTAAATTTATCTTTGGAGGGGAAGGGAAGGAGAGAGGGCGAGAAATATCAATGTATGGTTGCCTCTCATGTGCCCCCCACTGGGAACTGGCCTGCAACCCAGGCATGTGCCCTGACTGGGAATCGAACCTCAATCATGTGGTTTGCAGGCCCATGCTCAATCCACTGAGCTACACCAGCCAGGGCTAAAGGATCTTTAATTAAAGAGAAAAAAATTGTAAACATGAGAAAAGGAACAAGAGAGATGGCTCTGGGGCAGCAGTGTGCACTGCTGGCACCCGTGGTGATTCAGAGGAGCCCCGCCCTGCAGAGGGCCCTTAGCGGAGCAGCAGCTGGGCACAGGGTGCGCCCCTGAAGGTGTGGGAGGCCGGGGAGGCTGCGAGGGGCTAGGTAGCCTGGGCTCTGAGAGGAGACAGTCCTGGGACAAAACCCTGGGGTTCGTGCTGCCTATCTTGCAGGTGTTTGTCAAGGTCAGCGTGTGCCTGGCAGACTGGTGATTTTGACAGCCTCACGGGGGGCTACAGGACGTGGGGCTGGGGGCCTGCCAAGGAGTAGGGAGGGTCCCCACTAGGCTAGAGTTTAGGGATCTGGGTGAGTGAGATGCAGTTACGGTTTCAAATTGTTTCGTGTGGTGGTCGGCACTTAGACAGGCAGGCGGGTGAGACAGGACAGTAAAGCATGTTTTTCAGAAACAGGCTCAGGAGGACGAGTGAGCACGCGTCGTTCCTTAAGGACGGCCATGCAGACAGCAGAGCTGCAGGACGCTTTAAAATGGCGGTGGTGTCCAGAGAGGCGTTGCAGTGTGGAATGTAACTAAGCAGGTAACTTAAAACTGGAAAAGAACCAAGGGGTGTTACACAACCAGAACATGTGATAGCTGAAATAGGAATTTAGTAAGTTTACCAGATTAGACACAGGCACAGAGAAGTGCATTCATTGTAAGGTGGGCCAGGGAGGAATGTGTGTGTCGAGGGGCAGAGGTGGAAAGACGGAGAAGCAGCGTGTGGTGAGGGACATAGAAGATGTGAGGGGAAACCTGCGTGGTGACCTCTGAGGTGGCAGGCACAGGGGCCGAGGGAGGGGCAGGAGAGGAAGGGCAGTGGCGGACACTGGCGGCTTCGTGGGACGGGTGAAGGAACGTCCAGTCTCCAGGTTCAAGAAGCCTCCAAATTCTAAACCCAGCAAACATCCTTTAGGAAATAAAACTTCCAACAAAGCTGGAAACATAGGCCAAAGTTGACAAACAGCCCACCCTGGGGAGAGACCCCAGTAGACCACTGAGCACAGAAGGCCCTGGGGGGTGAAGGTGAAGTGCAGCTCAGAAAACGAGACAGACACCTGGGAGGCTGCACTAGTGTTGCTGTGTGAAAGTGTGTGGTGCTGTCTGGTCGAGGTCACAGATGGAGAAGGAACGTGACAAAGTTTTTTCCTTCGTCTGGGAAGATGGTAATAGTGAAGCGTGCAGAAAAATCCAGGGGTGGCCACAAAAAAAACAAAAGGTAGACCAAATAGTAAGATGGTGTATTCCAACCTAAATATATTAATAATTAAATGTAAATGGCTACATGCTTCAATCAGAAGATTGTCAAACTGGTTGACCTCTAAAACTCAAGGGGGAGGTTGTCCCCTTACTCTCTGCTATGTCATCGCCTCCAAACGGAGTTGGCCGAACGCACTGGAACGTCGCCCGGGGCCATAGGGCTACTCTGCTGTGCCTGGGTGGGGTCCCTTGTGAGCGGGGGTGGGGCTGGGAGGTGCCCCGTGAGGTTTCAGGGATCACCGCCCCCCGGGTGGTGGTCTCTGGGCGCGCAGTGGTCTGGGACGAGTGGGAATGTTCCCATCCAGGTCAGTGCCAGCCGTGTGGCTTGTGCTGCTGCCGCGGCGCCCGAGACGGGGCCTGGACGGTGGGGCACCTCCTGGGGTTTTGAGGCGTCTCAGACCGTTTGAGTGTTTGTGCTGCTGCATCGACCGGGGGACCCAGGGGGCTGCCTGAAGCAGAGGTTCCCACTGGGGACTCTGAAAAGCTTTCATTCATGTGGATTTTTTACACACACACACACACACACAGACACCTACCATATTAAAAACTGAGAAAAAATAAAAAATTTGTGAGAAACACATTACCATAAGTAGCATATTTATCACTAAGAATTTTCCAGAAGTTGAGTGAAAGGGCATTCATTGTTCTACATTTTGCAAATAGTAAGCAACTAACTCTCCCTCCTGGGCCCCGTGTCCATCGTTCCGCAGAGCGCCGTTCCGGTTGAGGCGTCTCGGAGTAGCTGTTCCAGGTCATCGCGGGTACTCGGAGCCCGCACGCAGCTGCACGGGTGGTTGGGTCCTTACGTTCCTCAAAGGTGAGTGCGGTGGGGATGTGAAGCCCTAGGGGTTTTGTTTTTTTCCCTTACTATGTAGAAATTGTTTAGTCTGAGTGGATACAGTACTTGGTGTCCCAAACCTGCCAAAAGTTGCCAGCTCTTGGCACAATGTGGAAGTTTGGCGCAAGCGTGTGTGGGTGAGAGTTTAGCTGTGGGGCCTCCCTAGATGGAGCCAGAGTGAAGAGCCCACCGCGGCGCAGCTTTGGTGGACGGCCCCCCGTGTCACCCCGGGAAGAGAACACTGGTCCCAGCCCGCTGAGGTCTCATCGCTGCTGGTGTGAGCCAGCCTTTGGGTGCGAGTAACCCCCGCTTCCCCTTCCCAGCTGATGCTGGGTGGGACAGACAAGCTGCCCCCTCCGGGTCCTCATGTCCACCTCCCAGGTGCAAGCAAAGTGACTGCCACTGTTGCAAGGGACCGGGGCTCGGTGTGGTTGGTTAGGCAACACGCAGTAACCTGAACACCCAACTGCTTGCACCGATTGCTCTGCCTGCCACCCCCGATGAGGCGCCGTGTTCCAGGGTTACCGTCCGGTCACCTGGGGACAGGCCGATTACTTTGGATTTCTGCCATCATGGAGGGCGACCCGTCTGTCCTGACGGGAATAGATCCGTATCTAGGAATCTCCATATGGACTTGCCCTCTCTCTCTGCAGGCCCTTTGCCAACGTTGTTGCCCGTGGGCTCAGAAACGTGTACTTGCCCTCAGGGTGTCCTGTACGATGTCACTCCCGACCTGCCACGCCCGCCCGAGACAGGTGGGATAAGGCCCTGAGGATGCGGGCGGGCTGCCAGTGGGGAGCGAGCCCCGGACGGCAGAGAGCGTCTGCACCTGAGGGGATTGGGGCTGTGCTTTCACTGGAAGGCTGGTGAGCGCTGGCGACCCCAGAATGCACACGGGCAGCCCTTCCCGAGTCCAGGCCAGCCTGGCGTCTCCCGCCGCAGTTCCTGTTCCTTCGGGCTCTGGTTCCCAAGGAGACATGCCCTCTGCAGGGACACAGGGATCCCCCGGGGCTGGGTGCCCACTGTAGCGCTGGGGGAGGGGAGTGCCATGTGTGGGGCCTGTGACTGGAGGACATGGGGTGGGGGGACCCCGTCTGAGGCTCTCTGTGCTTACACACCCCTAGGAAACCCTTAATAGGAAACTATAAAAGTGAAAGGGCAGATAAGACCACTGATGGCTGAGACTAAAAAACAAAACAAAAACCCCAGCTGAGGTGCTGGCAGGGAGCAAAGGAATCAGGCCAGGAGGAAGTTTTCAAACACCTGCGAAGCCTGTGAGGACTAGACAGGCAGGGACTGTGACCACGAGGTGCCTTTTCTCAGGGCACTCGTGGTGGGGGCGTGGCCGTGGGGCTCCCCGCCTCTCCCGTCTGGTGGCGAGCGTGCTGGTGGTCCTCTGTGTGAAGGACAGGTGTCCCAGAGGTGAAGCCGAGGTGCTGGCTGTGATGGCGGCAGTGGGGTGTGGATGCCGAGCACCCTCAGGGGCGGGAGGGGTGGGCTCTGGCTCTGGACCCAGCTCTCAGATGCTGGGGTTGGGGCTCCCAGTTGGGTCTCCTTTCTGGGCTGCGTGTGAAGTCCTGCCAGTAGGGGGCACTAGAGGGAGGCTTCGAGTGGGGATTAGGATCTTCCCCTTCCTGGGGCCCTTGGGCGGGCTCTCTCTTGCCCTTCGGGGACCAGACCAGCCAGAATACATTCCCGTTGTGGAACAGTGTCCAGCCATTATAAACAGTAAGTTTATAGAAGCTGATTTGTTAAGATTTGAATAGTGTAGTCGTGAAAAACTGAACACACAGGACGCTACACTGCCTGATGCCAGTGCCTTGGTAGTTTGTGCATCAGGCCTGCTCCCCACACCCGTCCGCTGGGTGGCTTGCTTCCCGAGACCGAGGATGGCTTTTGCGCCCGGCCCCCTGCTTTCCTCTCCAGGCAAGTTGCCATTTTGCTCCCAAAGGGAGCTCTGTCCCCCAATCCTGGCCCCAACCTGTTCCCCGCCGCGGGGGCTCCAGACAGGCTAGCCCCAGCTCCAGCAGTCCTGGTGGGCAGCTGCTGTTGCCAAGAGGCCCACCCCCTCTGGCCGTTCTGGGGAGGAAAGTTGTGTCTCCCCAACTTGCGAATGACACAAGGTGACTCAATTTGTTTTAAAATGGCCAGAAGGTCCTGGCTTGCACTGACTGGCTCTGGCCCTCTCTGAACATGCCTGTCGGGCCTGGGCTGGGGCCAGGCACCCCTTTCTCACCCGTCTCCTGGCTCTGGGTCTGCACGGGTGGCCCTCGGGGCCTTGTGGGTCCTGGTGCAATGGGTGCCCTTGGCTGTGAGGTCCCACACAAAAGCAGACACCGTTTGTACTCCTGTGCCTGAGAACTCTAGTTGACGAAAACTGTGTGTGCTGTGTGAGGAGAAAGTCAGCCCGGAGCACAAGGGTTCTTCCTCCTCACACCCAGTCCGAGCCCAGGGCTGCTCGGGGCTCAGCGCGGGTCCTCCAGACCCAGCTGTGGGGGCCTGGGGAGGGCTGCAGTCACCGTTTCGCAGACAATTGAGGGCTCTGCTCTTGCTGAGAAGCCCCAACTGTTAGGCAGGGGGCTGCCAGGTCACACCAGCCCTGCACCCTTTGGGGACAGTCCAGTTGGGGAAAGTAAAAGATGTCTTTGTGTTGCACGTTTGAATTTCAACATCTAGAATATTCAGGCTAATCTTAGAAAAAGAGGAATTGAAGATGAGGAAGAAGAAATGAGAGCTGAGGTGGAGGCTTCAGAAGCACAGCCTTGTGGGAGACAGGGCAGCTGGGCCCTAGAGGTGGTTCGTGCTCCAGGGACAGGGGTGGACGGTGGCAGTGGGGACACACAAGTGTGGGAGTGTCTGGGAGTGACTGGGGTTGGACCTGCTGCTGAGGCTGCGTGTGCAAGGAGGAGGGGGCGGTGTGAGACTACACCTGAGCCCTGACCCCTGGCCCACGCTCCATTCACTATCCTGTAGAAAAACCATTTGTCCTCCTGGGTCCCCCCCACTTGGCAGAGATGACACCAGCACCCACACCACTCATCCTCCCAGCAGACACCAGGGCAACCCCTTTGCCCCCACCCCCCGAGCCCCGAAGGAAGGCCTGGCCTTTGGTCCCCAACACACAGCACAGGCCTGGAAATGCCCAGGGCAGTGTTCCCTGGAAGTTTATTGAGTAAAGGCCACACAGAATACGGTCCCCAGAGCTCTCCAGAGGTGAAAGCAACCCCCCCCCCCCCAGGAGATAAAGATTGTTCTTGGTCTGTGTCAGTCAGAAACAAGGCCTAAGGCACGTTTGGTCAGGAGGCGGGTGGACTTGGGGCCTGTTGGGACCCTCGCTCAGGGGGCGAGGGTGTGAGGGAGGGTCCCGGGCGCCTCCCCCAGGGCTCCCTCCACCACGGGCCCAGGCAGCTTGCCCTTCCTCTCTCTGTACCCGCCAGTGGGTCGCAGCTGCAGCTGAGTTCACACCTGCGGGATGGGGTAGGATGCGCAGGCGGCCAGCCCGCACATGTTCTTCCCACGCTCGATGAGGAAGTACCTGGGCAGAGAGTGTGGGCTGAGGCCTGGCGGGCGGCAGCCCCTCCTGCAGCCTGGGCTGCCCACCAGGATCTGGCTCCAGCGAGGAGCCCCCTGACCTCATTCATAAAGGGGGGCCCTGGGCTCGGTCATCTCCCGGAAGCCACTGGCCGGACTCCGTGAATGGGATTCCATTTCTCACTCCTCCCCAGAATTCCCTGAGGGCCCTCACATGGTTATTTAATCATCCCTCCCTGGTCCCCCGGAGAAAGGGGTGGCTGTCAACCTCAGGGGGCAGAAGACTTGCTGCCTCGATTTCCCACGGACCATCCCAGAGGCGGCTTAGCCTGGGTTCCCAGCAGGGGTCGCAGGTCTGGAGCCCGGGGAGCCAGACAGACTCCTGGTTTGACTGAGTTGTAAGGCCCCAGGCCCAGGACTGGAGAGGGGGCTATGAGAGGGGTTTCATGCTCACACGTTTCTTGCCACCGCCCCCCCGGGCTCCACCAACCCGCTTGTTTTGGGGAAGCTACACCTTTGTTTGCAGGGCCCTCCTGCCCTCGCCCAGCACGGGGTCAGGGGCCTGGGTGCCGCTTACCCATTTATTCCCCATTCGGGGCCCCAGGAGTTCTTCACTATCCAGTAGGGTTTCCCATTTTCTTCTCCGTACCCGACAGCTAGGACGGCGTGGTTGACTTTATCTGGGGTTTTATGACAGGAAGTACTGGAAAACAAAACCAAAACGATCTTGACAGTCTGGGGGACCTACGTGAAGAGCCAGCTGCAGCCAGCAGCTCTGAGTGCCTCTTGCAGGTCCCGGGAATGACGTGTGAAGCCCTTTGCTTAGTGGTGCGCACACAGCGGAGAGAAGGCGCCACCCAGCAGGGGGCGCACGTGCAGTGGCTCTGCTGCCCCGTCCTTATTTAAATATTTTTAAATATATTGTATTGATTATGCCATTACAGTTGTTCTATTCCCCCCCTTNGTGAAGAGCCAGCTGCAGCCAGCAGCTCTGAGTGCCTCTTGCAGGTCCCGGGAATGACGTGTGAAGCCCTTCGCTCTTAGTGGTGCGCACACAGCGGAGAGAAGGCGCCACCCAGCAGGGGGCGCACGTGCAGTGGCTCTGCTGCCCCGTCCTTATTTAAATATTTTTAAATATATTGTATTGATTATGCCATTACAGTTGTTCTATTCCCCCCCTTCATTCCCCTCCACCCTGCACACCCCTCCTCCACCATTCCCCCCTTTAGTTTGTGTCCACGTGTCTCAAGTTCTTTAGATTCTATATTTCCCCTACTATTCTTGCCCTCCCCCTGTCTATTTTCTACCTACCGTCTATGCTACTTATTCTCTGTAACTTCTCCCCCCTTCTCCTCCTCCCACTCCCCTGTTGCTAACCCTCCATGTGATCTCCATTTCTATGGTTCTGCTCCAGATCTAGCTGTCCTCTTAGTTTGCTTTTGTTTTAGGTGTGATTGTTAATAACTGTGAGTTTCCTGTCCTTTCACTGTTCATATTTTTCATCTCCTTTTTCTTTTTCTTTTTTAAAATATATTTTATTGATTATACCATTACAGTTGTTCTATTCCCCCCCTTCATTCCCCTCCACCCACACCCTCCCTCCCCCACCATTCTCCCCCCCTTAGTTTATAACCACGTGTCTCAAGTTCTTTAGATTCTATATTTCCCCCACTATTCTCGCCCTCCCCCCTATCTATTTTCTACCTACCATCTATGCTATTTTCTGTGCCTTCTCCCCCCTTCTCCTCCTCCCACCCCCCTGTTTCTAACCCTCCATGTGTTCTTCATTTCTATGGTTCCACTCCTGATCTAGCTGTCCTCTTGGTTTGCTTTTGTTTTAGGTGTGGTTGTTAATAACTGTGTGTTTGCTGTCCTTTCACTGTTCATATTTTTCATCTTCTTTTTCTTATATAAGTCCCTTTAGCATTTCATATAATAAGGGCTTGGTGATGATGAACTCCTTGAACTTGACCTTATCTGAGAAGCACTTTATCTGTCCTTCCATTCTAAATGAAAGTTTTGCTGGATAAAGCAATCTTGGCTGTAGGTCTTTGGATTTCATGACTTGGAATACTTCTTTCCAGCCCCTTCTTGCCTGTAAGGTCTCTTTTGAGAAATCCGCTGACAGTCTGATGGGTACTCCTTTGTAGGTGACTGTCCCCTTATCCCTTGCTGCTTCTAGGATTCTCTCCTTCATTTTAGTCTTGGCTAATGTAATTATGATGTGCCTTGGTGTGTTCCTTCTTGGGTCCAACTTCTTTGGGACTCTCTGAGCTTCCTGGATTTCCTGGAAGTCTATTTCCTTTGCCAGACTGGGGAAGTTCTCCTTTATTATTTGTTCAAATAAGTTTTCCACTCGTGGCTGTTTCTTTCCCCCTTCTGGTACCCCTATAATCCGGATGTTGGAACGTTTAAAGATGTCCTGGAGGTTCCTAAGCCTCTCCTCATTTTTTTGAATTCTCATTTCTTCATTCCTTTCTGGTGGGATGTTTTGTTCTTCCTTCTGGTCCATTCCATTGATTTGAGTCCCAGTTTCCTTTCCATCACTATTGGTTTCCTGTGCATCTCCCTTCATTTCAATTAGTTTAGCCTTCATATGTTCCTCCAATTTGTGGCTAAAATCAACCAGTTCTGTGAGCATCCTGATCACCAGTGTCTTAAATTGTGCATCTGAGAGGTTCTCTATTTCCTGTTCATTTAGAGTTATCTGCTCTGGGGCTTTGAGTTCTTCTTGAGCCATATTTTGGACTGTTCGTGCCTGTTACGTATGAGGAGCTGAGCCCTAGGTGTTCACCAGGGCAGGGCAACTCAGTGGCTGGGTTGTGACGCTGTATGTGGGGGCGGGGTCAGAGAGGAGCAGTGGCAGTCCAGTCTGCTGCCTCCCGCTGCTGGGGCCTACACAGTCTGTCTCACTGCTCGCTCCTTCGCTGGTTTATCTGCGCGCAAATGTGTGACCGTGGTCAGCCTGCCCCACACCTTCACTGGGTCTGCCTGTTGCTACCTCACGCCTGGAATCCGCCCATGGCAGCCTGAGTACCTGGGTTGGGGGGTCCTTCCTGCCCGACCCTGCTCCACTGCTGGCTCCGCCCCTCTTACCAGTCTGGGTGAACGGTTAGTTGTTGTTGGACTTCCGCATAGTTCAATTTTCTGTGTTTTGGCTGCGTTTTTGTTGCTGAAACTTTGTTGACTTTAAACTTGGTTGTTCGAGGAGGCACAGTGTTGCCACCTATGCCCCCATCTTGGCCAGAAGTCCCCCCGGTTCTCATTTTTAAGACTACCTGTGTTTAGGGCAACTAACAGGTTGGCAAAGTGTCCACAAGGAAATTGTGGGAGGTTCCAGAGAACAGACCACAGGGTTGTGTGTTAACTCAGCTCCCATGTATCATGTGTGGGACCTGCACTGAGGTGCTCACCATTGGCGCCCTAGGGGCTGGGATGGTGGGGGGCAGCGGGAGCCCCGGGACACCGTCTGGCCCAGCAGGGACCGGGTGTGTGGGCAGGTCGGGAGGATGGGGTGGTTCTGGGGGAAGACCAGCTTGCAGGAAGAGGGACTGGCCGAGCTAAGACACCAGGCAGTGCGGGAGGCTGACTGGGTGGGCTGTCAGCGGACAGCAGTGAGGGGTGGAGCAGAGAGCTGGGGTCACCGGCATTTTGGGAGCAGCAGGAAGAGGAGGAGGAGATTGTGGCAGGGATGCTGGGCCACTGCAGAAGGCAGTGGGGTGGTGGGGAGCCTCCAGCTGAAGGTTCTGCCTGAGAGCAGCCGTGCCTTTCTCCGTTTCACAGCTTCAGGCTTTCTGACCTGCGTTTTCTTAACTGGAGGCCGCTCTTCCCGCAGGAAGATACAGCCCAGGCTCTGGGCCTGACCTCCCATCTGCATGAACCCTGCAGGGCGTGGTGCTGGGGATGGAGCGGTGCCAGCACAGGTGAGGGGCGCGGGGGAAGGTCTCACCTGGAGTAGATGCCCTTCTTGTACAGCATGAAGTCGCTCGTCACCTCGAAGGCGAAGCTCACGGGGTTGTACAGGGCCACCGCCTCCACCATGGCTGCCTCGTCGTTCTGTGGACAGACAGGAGGACTGAGAAACAGACACACGGGACTGCTGTCCCCTCCCCACCCGCCTTCAAAATGTGGCCCTTTGCACCTCAGGCTGGGAACAGGCCCAGAGTACACAGTGCATGTCCAGGGGGAAGGAAGAGAAGGCTGTTTGTTTTAGACAAAAACACAGTTCCAAGGGGCCCCCTCACAGTCAATATTGGTCACTGGGGTCCCCCACTGTCCTATGCCCAAATGGCCAGAACCCTCTGGGTTTTCTCTCTTTCTTTTTTTTTTAAGAGTACATTTAGTTATTCTAGAAAGAGGGGAAAGGAGGGAGAAAGAGAGGGAAAGAAACATCAATGTGTGGTTGCCTCTCACATGCCCCCTCCTGGGGACCTGGCCTGCAACCCAGGCGTGTGCCCTGACTGGGAATCGAACCTGTGACTCTGGCTTGTAGGCCAGCACTGCATCCACTGAGCTACACCAGCCAGGGCTGGGTTTTCTTCTTGGCTTACAAGTCCCTCCTCCCAAACCTGGCCTTGGCCCCCTGTGGCCTCCCTCCCTTCACTGTCTGTTCATGTCGCTGTTCCTTGGGAACCCTACACCCAGGTGGGGACCTCTGTGCGGAGAGGGGTCGGTACTCACGAGGGTGATGTTGGCCACATCCTTGACGAAAGCGATGGCCTTCTGGGGCTGGAACTTGCAGTTGCTGTCCTGTTAGGGCAGGGCATGCAGGTGAGGGAGCCGGGCTGAGACTTCAGGCCTCAGGAGGCCTCACGGCCTTATGAGGCAGGAGCTACATGTCCAGGGCCTGGTGACAGGGTCACTTTAGGGAGCATGAGACACATCTCTTTTCACAGCGGCAGGACAGTGCTCCGCTGGCAGATACCTGGGCTCAGGCCGAGATGTCGTGATGGCGGGGGGCCCCTGGCATGGTCAGCAGGCCTGGGGCGCCGCGGGCATGGGCCCAGGGCGTGTCCTGCACGTGAGTCTGTGTGCAGTCCGGATGGGCCACAGGGTGGGAGGAGGAGGGGCAGCAGGGCCAGGTGAGGGGCAGTGGAGGCGTGGCCAGGGCCGGGCAGGGGTCTCAAGGGTTGGGAGGGGCGGTCCTGGGGCCCAGGGGTCTGGGAAGGGGCGTGGTCTGACGCGGGACGGCGCAAGAAGTGGGAGGGAGTTACCTTGCCCTGGTAGGGGTAGGTGCTCTCGCCCATGATGCCCTTGTTGTAGCGGATGTACTCGAAGGCCTGGCTGGGGAGGCCCCTGCAGGGAGCACAGAGGTGCCGCCAGGGCTGGGCCGTGTCCCAGGGGCAGAGGGCGCGCCTGGGGTTACAGCCCTGCCCCTCTCCGCCTGAGGGCGCTCAGACTTGTGAGGAGACCTGCCCCCCAACACACAGGGACGCTTTGGCGGCTCCCGCCCTGCACCCCTGGGGCGGTGGGCAAGGCCGTGTCTGTGGCAGCACCCGGCAGGCACCCTGGGTCCCACGCTAGCGATTAGCAGGCCCCCCAAGTGCGGACGTACCCTTGGCAGCCATGGTTATTGAAGTTCTGGGCGCAGTCCACCAGCTGCTGCTCCGACTGCAGGTGGGAACGAACACACACCCGTGAGCCCACGCCTGGGCCGCAGTGGTGCTTCCCTCTCCGCGGAGGCCTGCAGGAAGTGTCCCCACCCTTGCGGCCAACTGCTTACCAAAGAGAGCATCTTCCCCGTCTTGATGGCGATCGCAGACTCCAAGGCCCCCGTGGTGGAGAAGGTCCAGCAGCTGCCACAGGCACCCTGGAGAAGGGGCAGGGCTGTGACTGGGCGCCTGGGCTGCACCGGTGTCTGCCACTCAGTGCCCACCCCCTCCCCGCAGTGACCTGCGGCTCCCGTTTCCAAATTCTCTGTTCACTCTTCCTCCCACTGTTTCCCAGCAGAAGGATTCAGTAAATTCCTGTTTCTAGAACCTTCTCTCTCCCTTTCCACCTCCCATCTCATCCCACCCACCACCCTAACTTCTGACTTTAACAAGTCCCCCACCCCTCCCCCTTAGGCTAACTCCCTTTCAGGCCCAGGCTTCCCCACCGGACACCCGGGCACCTGGCTCCACCCATCCTGCCCCATCGTCCATCCCAACAACTTCTGCGGCTGCCCAGCCTTCATGCTCCAGCTTCCAGTGACCAGCCTGCCACCCCCCCCACTGTGGGGCCCCCAGTGGCATGTCCCCTCTCCCACCCTGTTTCACCATGTGCGGGGTGGAAGGACAGAGCGTGCCTCATGGGGCTGTTAGAAGGGTGATATGACTCTGCCCGCCCTGCCGTTGCCCCATGGCCACCCAGTCTCTGCCTGCCCTCCGGGTTCAGTCCCTTCCTGCCATGCACGGCATTGCCTGGTTCTGTCCTCAGGGCTTGTCTGCACGTGAGCCCCCCGATCCTTGTCTCCTCCGCCCCCAGTCTCCCCTCAGCAAAGAGGGGCACCTGTCACAGGGTCCCCCATGCCCACCCCGAAGGGGACAGGGCAGGGCCTCACCGTGAGCACTGGACTTGGAGCTCAGACCCAGTCAAAGAGACTGGCCTGTGTCGCCTGCTTATACCAGGCCCTGAGAGCAAGTCACCAACCGGAATGGTGAGTGGGTCAGGCCCCCACACCAAGTCCTTGTTGCTTTGAACTGTGGTGGGTTCTCCAAGGGGTTGAGGCGGGGAGGGGGGGGGGCTTGTTTTCTCCTGGGCACCTGTTTAAATGTCCAGGTCTCTATGCAGGCTCTGCGCCCCCGGGGCCTGGGAGGGCGTTAAGCTGCACCCAGGCTTTCGGAAAAGGGGAGAATGTATTTCACGGAGAGTTAATGTGGGAAGCCACGTGTGTCCAGGAAAGCCTGGATTTCCTGGGGTTGAGAGGTCGGCACGGTTCTGAAGAAGTCACCGCAGTGTCACTTCTAGGGAATCGACTGCGGTCGCCACTGGGGACAGCAGCAGGTGGGGTCTGACTCTCCTGCAAACAGCAGATCCCTAGCTCCGTGCGCAGGAAGGCACGGCGCCCTGCAGGGGGCGCCCTTCCCCACTGAGGGCAGCCGCCTGTTGGGCCAGAGGGTGGCTGAGGTGCTTGCTGGGTGCCATTCTGCTGATGGACCACCTGCAACCACCTCCGGGGAAGCTGCCAAGGAGAGGCTGGGCCCTGGGGCCCTGCAAGGTAGGAATGGAGCCCTCGGGTCCAATATCCGCGGTGTTTTGGGGGTCTTTAGGAGAGACCTGGGACTGGTGGGGACGCTGCAGTGGGGTGGGGGGGACTTCAGCCCAGTGAAATAGGACCTCCGGCCTTTCTGAAGAAGGCCACTGGAGAGACGAGGAACAGTAAAGTTGGGGATTTGCCTGCCCAGGTTTGGGGTCCTTCTGAGGTTTTCCCCCTGGGAAACTGCGGGAGAGCATGGGGTTGTCGGCGTACCTGGTTTTTCACTGGTGAGACAAAGCGCCCTTTCTTCCGCCAGTCCACGGAGGTGGGGTAGGGGCCGGTACCCCGAAGATAGTTACCTTTGGTCGCCGAGCAGTTCTGGAACAGCAGATAGGATTTTTTTTTTTGGTGGCAAAGAAAACCATTTTTTTTAAAAGACCAGCAGGTGTGTAATGAAAATGGAATTGCTAGGAGAGGATGAGAAAAAGGCGGCAGCTGTGGGAACCACCCCGCGCCCCAGGTGTTGGCTCCCAAGGCGCCAGGCTCCCCTCCCGGAGAGCCGGGACCGCCGGGTGCAGTTAGTGCGGGCTGGACTCTGCCGTTCAGTCCGAGGTGCAGGTGCCGGGTGAAGGAGGCTGTAGTGTGATGTCGGTCTGTCCCATGCAGTGTGTGTGCTAAAATATTTTGTTGTTGAGCTGAAAATTGATTTTCACTGGGCATCTGTGTGTTGCCGGGCAACCCTGAGTTCCGCATCCCGGCTGCGGAGGCTGCGAGCCCTGAGGGGCGCTGACCTTTCGCCCCGAGAGGCTGGGGCCCCAGGGGCGGCTGCGCCTGGTATGAACCTGCCTGGGGAGCCCGTGGGGTTGTTCCCAAGGCCCAGTGACACCCACCTGAGGCTCGGACCAGAGAAACCTGCGTTTAAACTCAGCAAACGTCATGTCTGAGAAGGGGTTTATTCCCACTGGAAAAAAGGAGGAAAGAGAAAAACAAGTGAAAAAAAAAAAAAGGAAAGAACTTCTCTGTAAGTTACTACTAAAGAGACAGAAAAGCGTGAAACTCCCACGTTTGTTTGCGCCCCTCTCAGGCCAGCACAGCTTGGCCATCCCCAAAGTCAGCCCATGGCTGAGCCTCAGGGTCCCTGGGGGAGCTTGTCAGCAGGCCATCTGGGGTCTGTCCAGAGAGCATCCTGCCACGTACTATGAGAAAGAGACTTTTATGGGGAAAGATACTCCTTGCTCATCGTTTGGCCTGGAGAGGCGTATTCCCCGTGATGGATGACAGCCTCCCAATCAAAAAACACGGTCAGCATGACCTTGTTCTTGTTACAGCTTTGCTGCGCCTTCTTTGCACGTGGAGGACCTGGCTGGGTGTATTTTCCAGACCGACCTGGTACTTGCCAGCTGCTGCCCAGGGGCCGTGCGTCTGGGGTCGGGCCTGGGCACTCACGGCTTCAGAGGCCCCGCTGGGGAGTCCTTTGGAGGCCCAGACACAGAAGCGCCGTGCCCAAGCCAGGCGCCTGCACACCTGCCACCTCACTCAGCGTCATCCCCGCTTCCTAGCTGAGTCACTTTTCAGGGACTGTGACCTCAGCCAGGGCACACAACTAGTAGTACTGGGCAGAAAGGAGATCCGACCCAGGCCTCCCGGCAGCTGGCGCCCGTGTCCCCCGCGTGGCTGACACTGCCATCATTTGGTGTCCTGAGTGGACACCCTAAGTGCCTGCGTTTGTGGTGACGCTGCCCCCCCGCCCCGCCAGGGCTTGGCCTCTGGGCAGCAGCCCCAGCATGGCCCTAAGTCTGCAACCCCTTGGGTCTCAGGGAGGATAAAAGCAGAGGGGGTCTGAGCCAGCCCCTCCACCCCGCGCCCCAGGGGTCTCTGCAGCAACGGCGTCCCTAAGGTACTTTTAAACGTGTGGTTCCTGACGTTGTGCTCTTTTATCTTCTTCTGGTTTCTGGTAAAGGTCTGCAGCCGGCGTGGGTACTCCTCTGTGCTGTAAGTCTTTTGGTGCTAAAAGAAAACAGAGCAGCCTGAGGTCCTGGGACCTTCATGCAGTTCTCTACTAGGACAGATGGAGCCTTTTTTTAGAAAACAAAAAAGTTTTACTTATTTATTTTTAGAGCGAGGAGAAGGGAAGGAGAAAGACAGGGAGAGAAACAACATCAGTGTGTGGTTGCCTCTTGTGCGCCCCCTACTGGGGAACTAGTCCACAACCCAGGCAATTGCCCTGACTGGGAATGGAACCGGTGACCCTTTGGTTCACAGGCTGGTGCTCAATCCACTGAGGCACACCAGCCGGGGCGGGTGGAGCCTTTTTTTGCTGCCAATGATTCTCAGGCCAAATCTGTGGCAGTGAGTGTGGCATTGTCCTCGGGCTCAGGAAATTATAAAGTACCCCCCTTGCGTTCAGGGACTTCTAGCTGGAATGGAGCCCCTGCATGGCCACCAAGAGCCCCTGAGGTCCAGTGAAGAGAACTGCCAAGGTCAGTTCTCCTTTACCTGGACACCATAGCAGGTGTTGGGCCAAGTTTATGGCCAAATTCACCATTTTGCAAAAGCACAAGCACTAGTGTTCTCTGATTGACCGAGCAGCCAGCATGCAGCATTATTTAAACACACAAAAAAAGGACTGAGCCCTGGCTTGTGTGGCTCAGTGGACTGAGCACCAACCTGTGAACCAAAGGGTTGCAGGCCAGGTCCCCAGTAGGGGGCGTGCAAGAGGCAACCACACATCCATGTTTCTCTCCCTCTCCTCCCTTCCTTCCCCTCTCTCTAAAAAAAAAAATGAATCAAAATCTTTAAATAAAAACAAAACAGGGACTGAACCCCGGGGCTGGAGATCCCCTCTAGTACCAGGCACCTCTGGAAAGTGGTGCCCTCGTGGGCTGGGAAAGACCCGGAAGGCCGCCTCATTGTCTTGAATCTGGCACAGCGGCCAGGAAGCTGAGAGGGAGAGGGATGAAGAGCTTCAGAAAGAAGAAGTCGGGCACTGACCTGCTCCATCCATGACTTAAATTGAAACGTCTCTGCAGAAAGAAAGAAAAAAAAAATTAGGCGTGGGCGCCTTGCCCAGGGAGGCACTTGAGAACTGATTTGCATTTCAGGAAACTAGGTTAAACATACAGCCCCAAGAATGGTGTCAACACCAGAGTGGCCACCACATCAGGAAGAACACACAGTCTGATGGCTGTGGTGTCCAAACCGGCTTTGAAAAGCTCCTTAACCTGCAGCGGCAGCGGGGTGGGGGGAAAAGCCCGGAGAGCGCCTCCTAGGGGGCTTCTGGGGCACTGCTGACGCTACTGTTAGATTGTGGAAATTCATTGAAATGTGTGTTTGAGGATTCGTGTGCTTTTCTGCATGGTACTATGTATTAATAAGAAGTTAACTGAACAGCCCACATACAGGCGGCAGGTTTTTAATTAAAAGTGCAGAGAGTAACTATCTTAGCCTTCACAGTCCCCAAGGTCTGGGTCACAGCCTCCGCCCTGTACTAGACTAGGCCAGCAAATGGGTGTGACTCTCTTCCAATGAACTCGTGTTTGCAACGACTGCCTGGCCACTTGTTGGAGGACCCTGGCTTTGCTCCCCCTGGTCCATGTTCAAGTCACCTCAGAGCGCTGAGCACCATGGACAAGCAGTTGGCTGCCCAGTGCATGCCGCTGGTCACCAGGACGGCGGAAGTGGGGAAACAACCGCCCCTTCTCCCCAGGAGATGACACCCAGGCCCTGTTGGTGCTCCAGCCCCAGAAAAGCAGCAGAGCCAGGTGGGTGACGCCACAACCAACTGCAGGGGACTAGAGACCCCTTGCCCTGGCAAAGACCCCTCAGAGGAGACCGGGACCCTGCCAGGGTGCCCCTGGAGAACTGATGAACATTCTGCTGAGCCCTCCCAAGATCCCGGCCCACCTGCGAGAAAAGAAAGAAGATAAAAACTCAGGCACGCCCCCTCCTTTCTTCTTCTGCAGCTTCTCTCCCCACTGGCCCGTGTCTCCCACATTTGAGGGTAATGGGCAGCAGGAGTGTGTCCCAGGCTAATCCGACCTGTCCCCAAGGCCCCCTATTCTCTGACCTGGGAGTGAGCGAAGGCAGCCGAGCCCGGGCTCTCCCGTTGCTTCTATGCTAACCCCTTAGTTAGCATAGTTTCACTGTCCCCGGCTTGAATAAACGTGCCCTCATCGTCCCCTGGACTCCCGTTGGCCCCAGGCAGCCCCGCTCGGGGCCAGGCCCCCGTCTGGTAACAGAATCCACGGACCATGATTGGATGGGCACAGTCATCAACACGAACCGCCTCTTCCAGAAGGAGTCAAACATGTCACATAGTTTCTATTTCCCCTGAACCCACATCTACGCCCACACACCCCTTGTTCACACTCGACTGCCCAAATGTCGTTCCGTGAGACAAAAGCAGAAAGTCTTCATTCTTTTCAATCCCCGTGACCCACACCTCTCTGGGGATTATACACATTTTTTTCTGGATCGAGGATTCATCATCATTATTATTCATACCCGGTTGGTTAAAACATTTCAAATACGTTATCCAGGATGAGAAGCAAGTCGTAGACAGAGAAAGTAAACTTGTATTTAAAAATGCATCTCTTACTTTGATAAACAGGACTTTACTAACCACTCCCACACATAGATTTTTTTCGTCATGGGTGAATATGATCTGGTTCTGGTCTCTGTTTTTGTATAGGTCAAAGAAAGGGCTGAGAAAGGCTCCTCAAAAAAGCTTATTGCTTACTTAACAATAAGCAATAAAAATATTGGTTATTGCTTCTGGGACCACGAAGTTCATTTTTTAAAATTTCTTTTAAATATTGATTTTAGAGAGAGAGAAGAGTGGAGAGGGAGTGAGAGAAATGTCGGTTTGTTGTCTCACTTATTCGCTTGCTGCTTCTTGTACGTGCCTGACCCAAGATCGAACCTGCCACCTTGGCGTTCTGGGACAATGCCCTGACCCACTGAGCCATCCGGCCGGGGCAGGAAGACCATTTTAAACCGATGCCACTCAGTTCCTTGCACTCCTCACCAGGCCTGAATCACATGCTGCCCGATCGCTCCACACTGTTTCTGAGACCCCATCAGCTGACAGACACCCGGCATGGCCTGTCAGACACTCTTTCAGATTCACTTTCCGCCAAGAATCGACGGCCTTGAAGGATCTGTCACCACAGGCCTCTGTGTTGGCTGCCTCTGGTCACAGGGTTCAGATTTATGATGAAGGAAAGAAAAGCCCCCCCTGAAAACCGATTCCCAGTCTGTGCCGGAGTCCCCAGGAAGTTCTTTGTGTTCCCTGTGGATCCACACCCTCCCCAGTTTGAAGACCTCTGCTGTACAGAATTGAGATCTCTCCCTGTGGGTCACAGACCTGTTCCAGAAACCTGGGGGGAAAGAACGTTCCCCCAGCACCTGCCCAGTGGGGCACTCGGGGTTTGAAGCCGATGGAACTTGGGGACAACCGACTGGTGTTTGCCGGCTGAGCAGGTAACAACAGCAACACACAACGGTGAAATTACTGGACGACAGGAGGTCCGCGGAAGAAGCAGCCCGGGCTACATCCATTTCAGCCTGCTGTGACTTCAGGAGGAAGCACCCTCTCGTTCTGTGAGCCCCGTCTGGGAGGCTGCCCGGGAAGTATCTACAAAGGGGCTCACCAAACCGGCTGCTTGCCTCTTTTTGTCTGGTCCATAAGCTATGAATGGCCTTTTCTAGTTATGAACTGTTGGGGAAAAAATCATGGGTACGGTGCGTGAAATCACTTGAATTCAAATGTCACTTCCCAGAAATCGTGGTTTATGGGAACAGCACCACACTGGTCCTTTTGCATTCCATCTACAGCTGCTCTCCCTGTACCCAGCAGAGTTAAGTGGGTGCTACAGAGACCGTGTGGCCCACAAATCTCAGAATATTTACTGTCTGGCCTTCTAGAGAAAGTTCGCCCAGCCCTGTCCTGGAGTGAGGAGGGCCCTGCCACCGCGCCAGTTGCAGGTCTCCGCTCCGGGGTGAGTCAGAGCCCTCGCCTGGGGCAGCTGGGTCACTCTCAGGGTGGGGCTGACCTGGGCCTGGGTGCCCTCCAGGTTTGCAAGACCGGGGTCTTTCTGGTACAAGTGGGGGTTGGAAGAAAAGATTCAGAGCAGACGAGATGGAGCTTCTGTCCCCCACCCCAGGCTGTTTTTTCAGTCCCCAGTGCGAGCGGCCAGGGGGTCTGGTGAGCTCGGAGCCGGTGGGTGGCGGGCAGCGGCGGGAAAGGAGGAAGAGCACGGGGCTCGCCTGGAGCCCTCGGAACAAAGGCCCCTATGTTCAGTGGCTGAAGGTGCTGCTACGCTAGGCGGCTCCAGACTGCTGTCCCGCCCATTCTGCGAGGGGCACGGGCATATCTGGGGATCCCCGTCTGCAGGTCCCGGAAAGCTACGGGGAGAGGCTGGGGAGGCCCGCACGCTCGTCCCGCTGGCTCAGATCCAAGCGCTGCGTGTCCTCGGGGGCGGGGAGGCCACAGGGTCGCTGCGCGCTCCTTTGGGAACCTACCCTCTGCATCCAACTGCGCAGAGGCCCCGGGACACCCCGGTCCTCCGGTCGTGCATACCCCCTCTTTCCAGCCCTCTCTCGTAACGCAGGGCACCCCTCCGGGTTCCGACTCCACAGCCCTGGGCCGCTGTCCCCCCACCCCCCACCCCGGCGCGGTGCGCTCCCGCCAAGTTCTCAGAGTCTGGAGCTTGGATGCCGGACCCCGAAACTGCCGCCCACCTACCTTGGGAGTCCAAGGACAGGCTTGCAGCGCCACGGGCCAGGGGTCCCAGCAGCCAGGCCCCTGCGCAGAGCAGCGGCAGCGCGGCCCACATCGCGGCGAAGTCGGCGGCGGACTCTGCTCCGGGAGAGGAGAGGTGGCGCGTGCGGAGCTCCGGTGCCCAGCTCGGCCAGGCGGGGCTGGGGCTGGGGGCGGGGTCGGAGTGCAGGGGGAGGGGTCTAGTTGGGGTGGGGCCTGAATGGGGAGGGGCTATGGCTTGGCGGTGGGGTGGGGCGGGGCTGGGGCGGGGCAGGGCTGGGATGGGGCGGGGCTTCGCCGGACACTCAGGGTTGGCTCTCCGACCCTCCAGGTCTCTGCCTCCTCCTTCCTCGCCTCTCTCAAAGCCCACGGTCCCCCTGAAACCCGCCACAGCCTTTCTCTGCAAGGAGGGAGAGCTGGGCCACCTGTCTGCAGGTCCTGCTTCCGCGCTGGCTGGCTTGACCGCGGGGGTGGGGGAGTGACAGTTGGCCTCTTCATCTCACCGCGTGTCTGCCACTCCCAGAGCCCCCAACTCAAGTGCTCACTGACCACGTGGATAGAAGGATGTCCCTAGGGTAGGGGTGACAGCTGTCTTTATGAGTTTCATCCCCCCCCAAAAAAACACCCAAGTATCTTAGTCTTAATGCTGAGAAAGCCCTGTTAGCAGCTGTAGGGTCATTTTCTCTATTTTGCATTCTGAGGAAAAGAGGCAAACTGATTAGGGGATTCAAGCATTAAAGGTTTTAGCTGTAGTTACAGTCGAGGGGCTTAAGCAATCAATGCCTGTGGAAAGCTGGTATTCCAGGAACTGGAATTCGTGACCTGCAGTGGTGGACAAGCCATTCAATCTTTGTGTCTCAGGGAGTCTGTGAACGACTGATGGGGGTGGTCCGTGAAGCAGATAAAGAAATAGTAGGAAGCCCTGGCTGGTGTGGCTCAGTGGATGGAGCCCCAGCCTGTGAAGCAAAGGGTCGCCGGTTCGATTCCCAGTCAGGGCACATGCCCGGGTTACGGGCCAGGTCCCCAGTGAGGGATGCACAAGAGGCAACCACACAGTGATCTTTCTCTCCCTCTCTCCCTCCCTTCTCCTTTCTCTATAAATAAAACCTTTTTTTTTTTTTAAAAGGAAAATCTCCAGACTGTAACTGTGACCTGATTAACCTGTATTCCAAAGACAATTTTTAGGCTACGAAACCCGCTGTCTTCCCAGACCACTGCTGAACAAAGCACCCATGAAGATTCAGTTCTCGTTCCTACTTACTGGTTCTGGTAGTGACAGGCAGCAGGAAGGCCGCTTTTTCTGGTTTCAGTGTGCTCTATGAGATGCCAGGTGTGAGGAAACATACACACAACAGGAACATTTCAAATGAAGGAAGTGTGCCCGGCCAGCCGTGGCTTTGCGGGGAGATGGGAGGTTCAGACCCACCAGCTTTGGGTCAGCTCCTGGTGGGGCCAGCCCTTCCCCCACATCACCCTGCAAGGCTGCATGTGGTTGAGCTCAGGTGGGGAAACTGAGGCTTCACAAGTCGATGGTAACTCCAGTCAGTGTGCGTGGGAGTCTGAACCCTGGATGACCTACCGCAGGCGGTCATCTGCCCTTTTGCTGGGCGAAGCCCGTGGGACCAGCCAGTCGAACCTGCCTTGGGTGCGCTCGGAGGCCAATGTCTCTGGAAAGACCCTACATGGTTGCTATTCGGGAAGTTAAGTCACTGGCCTTGGGATAAGGGTGCACCACTCTGCAGGTGTCCTGTCCTTCAGGTGTGTGGGGGCCACCCCACCTGCTGCCAATTCTGGAGGCCTGGGGAGTGGCAGGTGGAAGAAGGCCCCGCTGGGAAGGGATTTTGCAGATGGAATTGAAGCTTTGAATCAGCTCGCTTTAATAAATTACCTGGAGTATCTGAGGGGCCCGGTGCAGTCAGTCATCCCGGGGTGGGGGGCCCCTTCAAAGCAGAAGAGGAAGGGCTAAGAGTGAGATGAGGCGGAAGGGAGGTCAGAGAGCATTGGACCCTGAGAAGAACGCCACCCCGCTTTGACAGGGCCCTTTGACAAGGCACCCAGGTGACCCCAGACTCTGAGAGCGACCTTGGTCAACAGCCGACCAGGACACGGAGACCTCAGTCCCACAACTGTGTGCAATTGAATTCCACCAGCAACCTGAATAAGCTTGGAAGCAGTTCAGTCCTGTGGCCTCTGGAATGAGATCTGGAGCCAAGGACCCAGCCACACCCACGTGGACTTCTGACCTCCAGGACCATAAGATAAGAGCTTTGTGCTAAGTCTCTAAATTTGTAGTGATTTGTTAAGCAGTCATAGTTGATGGGTGCCTCTGGTGACCCAGGGCTGTCTGTTGGGAACTGCCCTGCTTGGTTTCAGGAATTGTAATTGCCCCCCATGGCTAAGTGAGCAACCTCTGGAATGTGGGCGACAGGAGACAAAGGTGGTCTCTGGCAGCAAGCACTACTTCTGCTTCACCCCTGCCCCCAAAGTGTGGTTGATGTCCATGACTGGTACAACCCCTCAGAAAGGGGCAACCTAGGCCAGACACGATCACTTAGGAGGCCATCGTGGAAGGACTCGGGGGGCTGTGACAAGGAGGGAGCAATGGACCCTCATCCCCCTGGCTATTGTGACATAGCCCGAGTCCCCATTTCCGTCTGGGAGAAGTGCTTCCTGGCTCTAATCCACTTAAGCCTAAAAACCTATGATGGGGAAGGCGGTGCAGCCCTGTGCTCGAAAGGGCGGGTATCCAGGGTAAATCAGGCCTAAGAAAGAATATGTGAAATCCTGTGAAACCTGCTTTGTTTAGAATGCTCTCATTTCAATGAGAAGGGTCCAGGCAAGAAGTTTCTTCCTCAAAGTTTTATGACTCGTTAGCTATCTGACCCTGACTGAGAATAAGTGCTCACAGTTCTTTGAATGCTATTTATTGTTTGATCCTTACCTGTATTCTTGTGCAAACGAACCCAGTAAAAGCCCATTGAGCAGGGGACTCTTGGCCCTTCCCATGTGAGGGATTGACCACCTTTCCTCCCCAAGCAGATCATGTCTTGGTAGTGTTTACTTTCATCGGTGGCAGACAGGGTGGAGGCAGCGGGGGGGGGGGGGGGGGTTGCGGGCAAAGTTGCCCCCACAGCTGTCTGCACTCTCAGGCTTCAGGGCACCGGGGAGGCTGGGACATTTCTGTGCTTCTGGAGTCTGGGGGCCTGAGGAGGGAGAGCAGTTCTTATCCTCATGCTCAGGAGCCCTCACCTCTTTTAGGGATATCTTAGATTCTTCTCCCGGTGCACAGTGCCTTGCATGAATAGACTCTCTCTCTTTTTTTTTAAGATTTTTTTAATTTTTAGAGAGGGGAGGGTGGGAGAAAGAGAGGGAGAGAAACATCAATGTGTGGTTGTCTCTCACACACCCCCTATTAGGGACCTGACCTGCAACCCAGGCATGTGCCCTGACTGGGAATTGAACTGGTGGCCCTCTGGAACTGGTGGCCCTCTGGTCCGCATAGCAGTGCTCAATCCACTGAGCCACACCAGCCAGGGCACACATAGACGCTCTTAATTCTCACTGTTTATCCTCATTATATAGGTGAAGTGACTGAAGCACTTCAATGATGAGGGCTGGGGTTTGAACCCTTGGCCAGTAGAGTCCCAAGTTCTCCACAAAAATAGGCCCCTGCCGCACAGGAGCAGGGGAATGAAGGTGAACCGGAGGCCTGCCCACCTTCCCGACCTCCAGGCCCTGGGCTCCCTGGGGTGGAGCAGGGGTCAGGTGCTCGGCCAGCCATGGCTCCCGGGCTCTGAGGCGGCGGCAATCCTGACAGCTGCCTGCCTTACCTCCACTGATCCTTTTCCTTTAGGCTACATTTGCTGCTCTGCCCCCCCAAAAAAAGCTTTACCCCACCCCAACTGACGCCTACAGGTTTAACTGGCTTTCCACATCACCTGTGAGAGTCAACATCTGAGCAGACAAGCTGGGGCCCTCAGAGCTTCATTTCTGGACTCCTCCCCTAGCACCTTGCAATACTAATAAAAATAATAATAACAATAACAATAATAATAATAATAATAGCAATGTGATATAATCACTACCATTGGCAGGAGCTTTGTCATTCAAAGCCCACAACAGCCCTGCGAAGGTCCTTTGAGTACACACATAGCCATTTTCTAGGTGAAGAAACTGAGGCTTGGGGAGTTAGGTCAACCCGCTGGTTAGTGATGGGACTTGGTCCGCACCTGCGTGCTGGTTCTTTGTAGCAGGTGGTCAGAGCACTGGTTAAGTGTCTTCTTGATGACTGTCTGTAGGGGGCGCATGTGGGTGAATGGGTACGAGGCGCAGTCCGTGGGTATGTGGGCGATGGCTTTGTGGCTGAATGGGTACGTGGGAGACTGGGTGGGTGGGTGAAGAGGTCGATAGATCAATAGGAAAAAACAGATCAATGGATGGATGGATGAACAGGTGGGAAGATGGGTGGGCGGGTGGATGTAGAGATGATTGACCAGAGAGTTTGCAGGGTCGGAAAGGCGGCGAATGCCGAGGTGTTTCAATCTGTCACTTCAGACCTTCTACGACATGTCCCTGTCCCACATGGGATGCCCACGACCACCTCACTGCTCACCGGCCCACAGGTGTGCTCTCCATCCCGGGCCCAGCTCCCCCTCCACCTCTGACCTGCCGCCTTGTCCTCGTCCTTCCTGCCCCTCCGAGTTCACCCCCTGCACCGCCCTGTGTCACGCCTTGTCCCGGGCTGCGCAGGAGGGTGTGTGTGCTGCAAGGCTGCCTGTTGTCAGCCGGTCTGTGCCCCGTGGGCCGCCGGTCTAAGTGCTCAGGTGGTGCAGGCTCCCACCTGCCGGAGTCTGTGTGTTGTGGGTGTGGTACACAAATTCACATGGACTACCAAGTCCTGTGGAGAAAAAGGGACGGCACAGCCACTTTTTCTCTCAAGGGGAGAGCACCCCGACCCTTGCCTGGACAGGCTCTCACTGCTTTCTAGTCGCATAACCTCAGAGAAGGTTCTCATTGTTTCTAGATTTACATGAAGTGATTACTTCTTACAGATAACAAAAAGAAAAGAAAAAAATGTTGCAAATGCAAGGGGACAATAAAATGATTGATATGGTTACACTTCGTCCTTGGGATGTCTTAGCCCGGACTTTAGGGAGTTGCTTCAGAGATACACATTCAACATCTGTTGCCTCAACTCAGGCTGAGGGAATTTTAGCAACAGCAAGTCTCATGGCAGCCGAGGTGCAACGCAGGCCTGATTCCCCACGGGAAAGCTGACTGGCACACCTGGGGCCTGTGGGCTGCTCGGCACTGATCGGTTTTCCAGATCGATACTGGGCTACGTTGGCCACTGCCACGCTGGTTGGCTCCCTCTACTCAGTGCCCAGGCTCTCCTGGTGGCTGGATGTTTTGAAGCTAGCAATTTTCACTAAAGCTTGTGTCCAGAGCGGAGGACCAGCTTGCGGAGGACTCCTGCAAGGACCAGGGAGCTGGAGGCGGTGGCCGTTCTCCTCCACTACTAGTTCCTCCGAGTGTGATGCTGAGGGGCCTGCGGGGTTGAAGGCGATAGTGCTGGACGGGAGCCGCGAGGCGGTGCTGTGTCTGCTCCTGAGGACGCCTGTGGGCGCCTGGAGGGGCTTCTGGAAAGGCACATGAGTGGGTGGGCGGGAGGCTTTGCAGGCGATGCAGGCAGGGTGGGCGGCACTGGAGCCACAGGTACTGGGGTGCCGGCCCCAGAAGAGGCAGAGCCTGCAGAGGTCTGCCGGAGAGCCCACACCCTGCCCCAGGTGAGCAGAGTGTCCTGACCTCCCTTCCGCCCTCAGAGATGGGCCTGGCTGTTTCTGGGTCATGAGTCACTCAGCTCGAGTGTGGGTCGTAATTGCTGGGTTAACGTGCATCAGGGCACGTGAGGTGATACGGGCTGATAAGAGGCTGACTGGCGAGAAGGAGCCTTGGCGGTTTCGCCATCAGGCTGTTTCCTGGCACCTCTGAGTGGCTCCTGGGCCGGCCCCTCCGCCTACCCCTGCTCCCTGTGGGGATGCCGCTCTCCGACTCTTCTGCACCTTGGACACCCCTCCCCCTCCTCTCTGCCAGCAGCCCTGGCTGCGTTTATTCCCCGCCGCCCACTTTGAGGCACTTCCTCTGGCCAGCCCCCGTTTTATGACTGCTTATTTAAAACTGGAGTGAGAGCTTCATAACGCACAAGTAACCACTCTGAAGCGCACAATTCAGACCTCCCCCACCTGAGACAGCTCTTCTCAATGAGCACGCACTTACCTTCAGTTCCTTCCGCTTTTTGGGTTTTTTTTTAGGTGCATTTCACATGGCGTGCAATGAACCGTTTCAGAGTGCATGGTTCTGGGGCACTGAGAACATCCCCAGTGTTAGGCAAGCCGGCCTCTGCTTACTGCCCAACGTGAGTCACCCCACACCCATGAAGTCGCCACTCCTCCCACTAATCTGCTTTTTTTGGACTTTTCATGGAAAAGGATCACATTTATTTTATCTTTTGAAATATTTTATTTTATTTACCTATTTTTAGAGAGAAGGGAAGGAGAGAGGGGGAGAAACATCAATGTGTGGTTGCCTGTCATGCGCCCCCTACTGGGGACCTGGCCTGCAACCAGGCAGGTGCCCTGACTGGGAATCCAGCTGGTGAGTCTCTAGTTGGCAATCACTGAGCTACACCAGCCAGGTGATTTGCATTTCTTAATGGCCACTAATGTTGCACATCTTTTCACGTGCTTATAGGTCTCGTGTACCTGTATCTTGGAAGAAATGTCTATCCATTAAGTCCTTTGCCAGTAATTAAAATTGGCTTGTTGTCTTTTTGTTATTGAGTTGTAAGAATTTTGGATACTAAACTCTCTTCAGATACATGATTTTCAAAGACTTTTTTTTTTACCCAGTCTGTACATTGTCTTTTTTTAACGTTTTATCATCTCTCTCTCTCTCTCTCTTTTTAAGATTTCTCTTAGAGGGGAAGGGAAGGAGAGAGAGAGAAATATCAATGTATGGTTGCCTCTCATTCGTCCCCTGCCAGGAACCGGGACCCGGGAACTGGCCTGCAACCCAGGCATGTGCCCTGACTGGGAATGGAACCTCGATCGTATAGTTCACAGGCCCGCACTCAATTCACTGAGCTACACCAGCCAGGGCTGTACATTGTCTTTTAACCTCCTATACCCCAAAGAGGGATCACTGGTGGTACTGTGATTTTTAAGTGAATTTGTAGTCATTTGAAAAGTTTCCCCCAGTTTTAATTTTGAACACACGAATCAGTACTATAATTGTATTGACCGATACAGCTCATGTACCTGGGTTTTTCTGTGGGGTTCTCAGTCATTTTTAAGAGCATAGGTAGAGGTGTCCTGTCAGCCCAAAGTTGGAGGCCTGTGGGTGCAGGGTGGTGGCAGAGCCAGTGAGGCGCAGTCACTTGGCTGCAAAGGTAATTAGCACGATGACTGGATGGACCTGGTGACCCTCTGGCAGTGGGAGCCATGGTGACCTCTGGGTCCCTGGCTTGCACAATGGGGCGGGGTGCTGGCTGTGAGGGTGGGGCTGGGCCTTGATGAGGTCAGCATGTGCTGCAGCTGAGGCTGAGGTGGCCACAGGGCACCCACATGGAGGTGTCTTCTGGGTCATCGGCCCCAGGGGTCTGTTGTGGACCTCTCTGCCTGGTTTCAGGAATTGTAACTCTATCCGCTGTGGCTAAGGATGAGTCAGTGACCTCTGGAATGCGAGCCACAGGAGACAAAGCTTGTCTCTGGTAGCAAATGGTGCCTCAGTTTCCTCCCTGCCCCGAAAGCATGGTCGGAAGTCCTTGATGGGTAAGACCCCTGACAGTGGGGGGAAACCTAAGCCAGATTCGATCACCTGGGAGGCCATCATGGAAGGACTGGGAGGGCTGCGACAAAGAGGGAGCAATGGACTCTCGCTCCCGGGGTTTGACATAGCCCGAGTCCCCATGTTCTCTGGGAGAAGCGCTTCCTGGCTCTAATCCCCTTAAGCCTGAATACCTGATGGGGAGGGGTGCAGCTCCTTGCCTTGCTAGAGCGTGTCCTGGGGAAAAATCTGGCATCACAAAGACTTCTGATAAACCTGTGAAATCTGCTCTGCTAAGAGTGCTTTCATTCATATGTTCAGGGTTCGAGCAGGAAACCCTAAAACTCTGTTCCTGACAGACTCTGACTCAGACTAAGCTCTCAGATATCTTTGAAATGTTATCTACTGTTTGATCCTTGCTGCCCTGTATTCCTGTGTATTAGAACCCAATAAACGCCCTTGGAGGAAGGGCTCAATGTCTTTTTCCCTTGAGAAACCGGCCACTGCTCGGGACCTTTTTTCTCTGGGAAAATGGCTACCTCTCCTCCCCAAGCAGATCACGTCATGTCTCAGTCATGTTTACTCTCATCCGTGGCACATGGGGGGACTTGCAAGGAAGGTCACCCCCCCCAGGGGTCTGCATCCCAGAGGGCACTGCTGGGTGGGGCGTCTACCCCCCTTGGGGCTCAGGCTCCCGGCAGTCAGGAGCTCAGGAATGGGGCTGGCACGCGTTGCCCAGCTTTGCACACGCAGCCTCACACACGCCTGGGTGGCACCTCCAAACTCCCGTGACAGCAACAGCCTGGCCCTCCTGCCCCTGCAGCAATCGAGGCCTCCACGGGGCCACTGTTAGGAAAGAGGCCTCAGCCAGTAAACACGGGGCGTGAGCAAGAAGCCGGTGAGGCGGAGGCCAGATGCCAACAGGCGGCATCGCTTGCCACCGAGAACCCACTTACTCCAGAGGGCACTGTGGGCCTGGGGCAGTCTCCTCTTGTGGGCAAGAGACAGCCACAAAAGTCAACTAGCCAGATCAAACAAGCCTAGAGGCCAGCCACGCTGACCACCTCTGCGCACAAATCGGCCCTCGGCCAGAGCCGCGCTCTCTCCTCTCTCTCTGAACCGCGGCCTCTGGTTCTCGCAGAACAGGCAAGAAGCCAGTGCTGAGGCTGCAAGAAAAATCAGGAGCGCTGAGCCTGTCTTTAGTGAAAATTTTGACAATTTGTTCATAATAGATTTTTACATTAATTTCGACTTTATTGTTTTTAAAGATTTTATTTATTTATTTATCTTTAGAGGGGAAGGGGAGAGGGAGAGAAGCATCAATGTATAGTTGCCTTTCATGCGACCCCTGCTGGGAGTTGACCTGCAGGAAACCAGCCTGCAACCCAGGCATGTGCCCTGACTGGGAATCGAACCGCGATCCTCTGGTTCGCAGGCTCGCGCTCAATCCACTGAGCTACACCAGCCGGGGCTAATTTTGACTTTATAAACATCATTGCATTAGGCCCTGGCCCGAGTGGCTCAGTGGGTCGGAGCATGGTCTTGTTAGACAATGCAACACCTACGGGACTCGGGGGTGGGGGGGGGGCACGTGCCGGAGGCAACCAACCAATCAAGGTTTCTCTCCCTCTCTCTCCCCCTTCTTCCCTCTTTAAAGTGAAAAAACATGGCCTTGGGCGAGGAATTAAAAAGATTAATGCCCTAGAATGTTATTGTCACTAATAAGGCTGGCAGGGAAGTGATATTCTGGGAATCCTGAGGCCTGGCAGCTTCCCCCTGAGTCTCCTGCTCAGCTGCCCCTGGTGGAGGAGCCAAGGCCGAGGTCACCACTCGCCCATGCTCGGGTCACCAGTCCCAGCTCCACCCACCCGATGGCAACGCCCGTCCATGAGGAGCACCAGTGTGGGCACCTGGTCCAGTGGGGCTTCCGGTAACCCCAGCTCCAGCTGCTGTGCGGCCTAAACTCACGAGAGAGCTCAACCAAGACCTGGCAGCTGAGGCCCGTCGACACCTCAGACTGTGACAGGTAATAGTCATCATCATTTTTTAAAAACTTATTTATTTATTTGTAGAGAGGGGAAGGGAAGGAGAAAGAGGAGAGAAGCGACAATGTGTGGTTGCCTCTTGTGTGCCCGCTACTGGGGACCTGGCCCGAAACCCAGGCACGTGCCCTGACTGGGAATGGAACTGGTGACCCCTTGGTTCACAGGCTGGTGCTCAATCCACTGAGCCACACTAACCAGGGCTAATAGTTGTCATCTGAAGCTGTTAGGTACTGGCATGATTCTTTCCTGCTACAACCTGGACGTGGCACCAGCCAGCTCCCTCAGGAGACAGCACATCCCCACAAAGCAAGTGCTTGTCACTCCGAATCTTGGGTCCCAACCCAGGCCCGACAGGGACCAAATGCTCATTCCACGTCCCTCGAATGAAAGGAATGAAACCCATCCACACCCACTGTTCACCCTGAGATAGAATAGATTTATTAGCAAGAGGTAATCAGGAAACATATATTGTTACAAAAATGGAAACTCCTTCCCCCCACCCCACCCCCAAACAAGCTGTAAGTGTTTGAAATAGTCTGGGACTGGAGATAGAATTCTCATACCACTAGGTATTGCTAATTCTGACGGCGGAAGAGGTCCACGTGGGGGTGGAGCATGCCTGCCACCTCGGGGCTAACCTGCGACGCGGGGGCTGTACAGTGTAAAAAAGAGGCGTGGTATTCACAGAATAAGCTCTACTGCACTACCTTCCCGCTAGGGGGCGTGTAGACAGGACTACAGTGACTGCGGTACAAACACACGGTGGTGGGTGTCCTAAATTCTACAGTGTGGCACTGTGTTCACGAGGCGTAGCATCTCAACGTAAGCTGGGAGGGACCGTCAGGCGTCGGAAAGGGGGCGCGTGACCTCGGTTTGTGTTCCCGGCTTGCAGTGGGCACGGGGCGGCGGGCGGCAGGGGTCGGCTCGGTGTGGCGATTCCGTCGCCCTTGGGGCCTTCCGGGGCCTGGTCCGTCCGGTGCGATGGACAGAGGCGCTGCTGCTCATGCGGCCAGTCTGGGGTCAGTCCCGCAGCGAGGAGGACGTGGTGGCCCCGACACCACCCCCCCTCTCTGGGGCGCGGGGCGCAGCATAGTCCGGTTGTCCTAAGAGAGGGCTCCCTTCCGTCCCAGTGGGTGCCCCAGGGACGGGGGAGCTCTGAGACCTTGGCTGGCAAAGCTGCTCTGGGAACTGGCAGGAGGTCAGGGTGTGTGGCTCCCCCCTCCCGCCTCCCCCCGCCCCCCGCCCCAGTTTTAACAACTAATGGGACATGCTGGGAGGGAGGCCACTCGGCCCAGGGCCTGGGCTGGGGGATGGCAGAAGCAGGACTTCTCCTAGGAGCCGTGGATGCACGGTTCTGCGTGCCCTTCGGGAAGAGCGAGGGGCCGGGCCGCACAGACAAGGAGACGGTGTCAGGAACCAGGCGCCGGGGGAGATGGGGGTGTGTTTCGGGGCGTGGGGTGGTGGACACGACATCAGGACTGACGCGGGGAGTCCTCGTCTGGCTCTACGGGAATCTAAGGACGAGAGTGGGTTTGTGTTCTTGGAGAAGCACGTGTGAAAGAAGGAAATCCACAGAAACCGCACGACTATGTACAGAATCCTACAGCGAGTCTCTGGGGAGCGGCTGGTTCTGGGCCGAGCGGCTTCAGGTGGGCAGCTTGGGTTCTAACCGGAGGGAAGACTCATAGAGGCTTTCCTCGTCCATCACGAAAGACTGGTCCAGTAAATACTGGGTCACCTGAGAGAGGAGGAGAGAGAAAGGCATGGCGGGGTCACAGGACCCCCATCCTGCTCTGGCTGGGGACAGGGGGGTCTCCCGGGAACCTGGCATGCTGGGGGGGACACAGGCGGCAACGATAGAGAAAGCAGTGTTTTGCCAACACAGCAATAGCTGTCTGGTGTGCATGACTCAAAACGATACCCATTTTCCGGGTCATGTCAGCAAAGAATGTGATGTATTTTGTGGTGAGGTGGAGAACCCCAGTAGTGAGTTCACAGCAGTGAGGCGGAAGAGGCTGGGAACCGCCGGGTTAGGCCACGGCGTTTTCTCCTCCCGCGTGGCTCTCAGCTGTGGGTCAGGTTCTGCTCCCAGAGCAGGGAGGGCACCTCTGGCGGGGCGGGCGCACGGAAAGCACCGTGGCGCTGCGGCCCCCCCGCCGCCGGCTTACCTTTGCTTGGTGCTCTATTTTGTAGGCAGTTTGCTGAAACTGGCGAATCTCCCGGATAATGTGGGATATCTGTGGGGAGGAAGGAGCGCTGGGTAAAGGCAGGTTTCCCTCCGCGCCAGCATCCCCGCTCTGCGGGACACGAGGGCGGCGGCCTGCTCCTCAGAGGCACCCAGGCCCCACCCCGAGGTGAAAGGCAGCTGTGCCTCCTGGGTGCCCCCTGGGGCCAGCACGGGGGGGGGGGGCCACCCTGCCTGTGCCGGAGAAATGCCATCTGTTACAGAAAACAGGTGGGAAGACGAGACAAGTAGAGGATCCGCAGCTGAAGGGAGGAGGGGCCGGGGCGGAGAGAAGCCGGCCTTGCAGTGGGTGTGAACAGAGGCCTGGGCTTCGAAGGCAGCCGGTGGGGGTGCTCTGGCCGAGGCTCTGAGGGGTGACAGAGCGGGGCTGGTCTCGGCCTTCCAGCCTGCCGCTCAGAGGGCTGCAGCAAGCAAGGCTTGCCGCAGCAGCAAGGCTGGCTCCAGTGGCCAGAGCCACGGTTCTCTCCCTAGGGGCGGGATTGCGGCTCCCACATGGGTGTGCCCTCCCTGGTCTGGGGCCCCCCCGCCCCGCTCAGCCGTGGGAAACGCACCATTCTCATCTTGGAGAAGTTGACCAGGCCGTCCTCCGTGTAATTGGGCGTCCCCTCCTCGATGAAGGCCAGGTCGGTGAGGTACATGCCCAGGTAGGGGACACAGGGCGGGTCGCAGCTTTGGGGGCAAAGGGCAGTAACAACAGTTTTCACTTAAAACCAGGAGCCTTTTCCAGCACACGACACCCGTCCCCTCTCCTCTCTGTCCTGCCATGGATGCTGTCCACTCTGGAATTGTGTCCTGGAGGGCTTTGCAGCGCCCACACTGTTCCTGCCTGTCTCCTTCCGCCCCATGGGCATCGCCTGCCACCCAGCACTGGCGGGGGGCGGGGCGAGCAGGAGCCCCTGTCCTCTGAGATCACCTGCCTGACGTGGCTGCTGGGTGGCGCCTTCCATGACTAGCGACTCTAGGGGACCCCGTTTCTGGGAGATGGAACTGCAAAGCCGGACGGCCATGCCTCTCCTATTGGGGCTCCACCGAGACTTGTTCTGGCGCCTCTGGCTGGGGAGCTGCTAAGGGAGCTGATTCTGCGGTGGGTGCGTACAGCCCCCTCGGGGGCTTCCACACAGGGCTCTGCAGCTTCCTCGCAGGCTTACAGTGTGCCCACGTTGCTAGCCTGTCTCAGCTGGGTCTCCTGTGGCCTCCAGCCCTCACCTGCTTGCTGTGTGACCCCAGGCCTGTCCTTGCCCTCTCTGGTCCTCACATCCCCTTTGCACGCTAGAACTGAGGCTCAGACAATTTTCGGAGGTCTGACACTGGATTTTAGGGGGTGCCCAGATGCAGTATTAAATAACTTGGATTCCTACGGTGGAAACCCTGGGTCTCAACCCTCCCTGTGCTAAGGATTCCACAGGGTCATCTGGCTTTGCCACTTCCCAGCGCTCGGCATTTTCTGCCCTGCGCATTTTTCTTTCTGAACAAATAGGAACAGGTCTCAGGACCGGAATGTTGCCCAGGGCAGGATCCAGCCAGAACCGAACAGCATTCTGTATCCACTGAGTTTTTGTATGGTAACGTTGTATCTGTGGAACACAGGCTGGCTTCCGTTTAAACAGGAAGTTTTCTTTCCTTTTGAAGTTTATTTTGGGGAAAGGGTGAGTCCGTGTAAAGGAAGCTGTCAAGTAAATCCAGGTGCTGTCGGTTCCGTCCCGGTTGTGAGGAGCAGCCTCGGAGTTTGGGGAGCGGTGGCCCTGGTGATTTTTCCGAACAGCACTGTTTACGGGTGTCGAGCTATTGTAGTCGGTGTTGACCAGATTAAAAACATTTTTTTTTTCTTAAAGAGGTAGGACTGAAGAGAAAATATCCAAGGTCATTGTGGCATGGAGATTTCTGTTCCTGTCATACACATGTGCATTTTTATACAGGGTCATGCTGTCGAATAGAATTATTTAACTGTGGGTTTTGACCAAAAAAAAAAAAGAAAAGAAAAGAAAAGAAAAAAAGCCAGGGTCACGCAGGTCGTGGGCAGGCCAGGCTTTCATTTCCTGTCTTACGGTGCCGGATCCTGCAGCATAGGTGTCCAATAGAGACACAGCTCACGGATCGGAGATGGGGACATGGAGGGGCAGGGGGTGCTACAGCAGGTGCGCCCCCGCCCCCCACTATGCCTGTGGGAGGGCGACCCTAACCAGCCACCTGGAGGGCTCCCGGGACCCTTTATCCCGGGGGACTGAGCATCACTGAAGGCTTCGAGGGTCTCTCACCACCTGGGCCAGGGAATCCCTCAGGGGGTTGTCTGGTTTTCCTGTTTCTTCCGCCCCAGTCGCTAACTCTGTCCCTGCTGACCACCTTCAGAGCCGGTGTGTGGGGTTGCCACAGCAGTAGTCAGCCCCGGCATGGGGCGGCGTGGGGCAGAGAGGGCTGGCCAAGGGCCCTGAAAGGCCCCCACGGCAGGGGACTGACCAACCCACACTGAGCCCCTGTGGGAAAAGGTTGCAGAGGGGGGCCTCCTGTCTGTGGGCACAGCGCCCTCTGCTTGGACCCTCCATGTGGGTGTCAGGGGTGGGGTGGGGTGGGGTGGGGCGGGCATGCAGCTGGGGGTGAGCCCTGACACGGGGTGGCTTCCTCCTCTGGCAGACCCCTCCCATGCCTCTACCCCACGTTTCAGGGAACAGAGAAGTGCCTGCCCTGTTCTAGAGAATGCTCTGGTTTTCAGGGGGCCTCGCCTGTGCTGGTTGGAGCCCCCAAACGTCAAGTTGCTCTGCTGAGAAGTTCCTGGTGAGGCCTGAGCAGTACCCCCCACCCTGCGAACCCCAGGAAGCAGGACAGCAGGCAGGACCTGTCTTCTCTCTCTCCCCATGCCTTCCCTCAGTTCTGCCCCAGCTGTGGGGTGGGCCACTGTCTCTCCCAAGTCCTTGGAGCGGGTAGGGGTTTCCTCACGCTCTCAGGGGGCACCTGGGGCTGGGCAGTGGTGGCTGCAACTCCTGCCGCCAGGCCCCAAGGTTCTGATGCTGTGGCAGGAAAATTAGGTGCTCAGGTTTTGAGAAAAAACAAAGAAAAAAGACCATGAGTCCACAGCAGAGAGGGGTTCAGGGCCCTGTCTTGCTTTTGTCACCTGGACACTAACTGATCAGTTGTCTTGTTAGCAGAGGGCGGGCAGGGATGTGTGGGGAACGCCTGTGGCCCACCGGTGTCTCCTCCCTGGCTGTTCCCCATTCTGAATTCAGGGGACAAGGGGGCGTGGCTACCCTTGCCTTAGCGGACCGTTTCTTACTCAAACTGAAAAAAAAAAAAAAGCAGATAAAAAAAATAAGAATAAAGGTGAAAAAAGTGCAGGTGTGCAAATGTGTGCTGGGCGGAACTGAGACGCAGGCACACCTGGAACCAACCCCAAAAGGGCCGGCGACCGGCTTTTAAAGGTGGTTCTCAGCCAGGCTTTGTCGCATCAGCTGGTGGAAAGGTTCTGATCACTGGGAGGCAGAAAGGAGGGGACAGCATTATGGGGTGAGGTGACAGAAGATGAGGTGCCTCTTGGGCTCCCGGGTCGGGGGCTGCAGGGGATATTTAAAAGAGGGGGTGGGGGAGAGAGGGAGGGAGGACGTGGGGGCGCAGCCTTGGTTGGTAAAGGCAGTAAGCCTGTTTGTTAAGTAGCCCGGGTGCAGCTGCAAGGCTGACGGTTTTAAGGACGGCGCGATAAGGGGCTGGGACACGCTAGTGCCCACAGCACACGCTCTCGGTGATAATGCCTCGGGTGCAGGAGCGCTGGCCCCAAATGCCCCGGCCTCTCTCTCTCTCCTGTGCCCAGCTGGGCCGGCGTCTCTGCGAGGCGAGAACCCATGGCTCGCAGTCTCAGCCCCCAGGGCGAGCGCCCACAGGCCCCGTCCGTCCCGCGCGGCGGGGACAGTGGCGTCTGGGAGAGGCACTTACACGGGCCTGCGGGTGCCCTGAGGGAGGGAGGACAGTCAGGATGGGGACTCAGACAGAATGGGGCCACGGAGGCCGTGGCGGCGGTGGTGGTGGTGGCGGCGGCGCGGACGAGGAAGCAGATGGAGGCGCCCGGGGGCGGACGGACAGGTGGTGAATGCACAAGCACAGTCCGCGGGGCCGCGGCAGCCCGGGCAGGGGAGAGACGCCGACAGCACAGATGGGTGCAACATCTGTCTGAGGACACAAACAGAGTGGAGGTGGTCAAGGCCATGGACACGGAGGCTGCAGGAGGCAGACCAGGCGCGCGGGAGGGCGCGGGAAGGGCGCACGAGGCGGGCGGGCGGGCGGGGTCGTGGTGCGTCAGCGCCGCCGTGCGGGCGGGAGGGCGGGCGGAGCGCGGACTAGGCCCTCTCCAGGCCCTACTGTACGCGCAGGGAGGGGTTCCTGGGGAGACAGGATCCAAGGTCCCACCGTGTCTGCGTGGCCAGAGGGGCAGGGACTGTGGGGCGCGGGTCCACGTGCCCCACACACTTGGAAATGTTTGGAGACTTTTCTAGTCCTCATCACGTAGGGCGGGGACACTCTTGTGGGTGGAGTCAGGGGGTCGACTCAACATCCTACAGGGCACAGGACGGCCACCCTCACAAGGAGTGGACTGGTCTCAGCGCCCAGGGCCCAGAGGTGAAGGAGCCGCGGGGCCGGCAGGCTGCACGCTGGGCCAGGGCTCGGGGAGGGGACTTCTCTGTGGGCCGTGCGGGGCAGTGACGGGTAAAAAGCCTCCTTCCTTTGATTCTAAAAGGCCGTTTTCTGTGAAGACACTTTTGTTTTGATGATTGATTCCCAAGGAAAGGAAGTAAACACAACCCCATTAAGTAGACTCGTTGACTTTAAACACCTATCCCTCCGTGTCAGAAATAGTAAAATGTCCACAAACGTGCGTTTTAGAATCAAGGAACCGGGTGCTTGCGGTGGGGTCAGCACAGCTGCTGGGCCGCCGGGGGCTCCCGCGTGCTTCCCGCGCCCGTCCTGGGAGAGAGGCCACGGAGACTCTGCGTCTCTTCGGCGGAGGACGGAGCACAGAGCTGCCCCGCCCTGGGGCATCTAGGGGGAGTCTTGGGGGTAGACAGACGGACACACAGACAGACAGACCTCCTGCTCCAGCCAGATGGGGGTGTGAATGCGGTTCTTACAAGGTGAAAACGGACAGCGACAGAACGACACTTACTTTTTCAGAGCCTCTCTCAGATTCTTAAATCTGCCCTCCGAGGACACAAGCTTTTGGAGCTTATCAATCAGAGCTTTGGTCTGGAAGGAATTAGAAGCGTTTACTAGCACATGGCCCGCGCACCACGGAGTTCCCCGGCCGGGTGGGCGGTTCGGGCCATTTCCTGGGTGAGGGAGCCTTGACCCCAGACTCCTGAGGGTCCCGGCTTTGAGCAATCACGTTCACCCACTTGTGCTCTGCAAACACGGGAGGGGGGCGTGGGGGCCTGCATTTGGGGGCTCCTGAGACCCGGTGGCTGAGGAGGACGTGATGGGTTGCCCTTGGGAGCTGCGCGGTGGGGCTCTCTACGCAGACCAGAGAGCGGTGGGGGATTCACGGTCAGGGTTCTGCTAGGGAAGTGCACCCAGAGGGCGCCACCGTCTTCTCCCACCCGCATGGTCCTTTGTCAGGACTCCACCCACATTTAGGAGTCCGGAGAAGAGATGCTCACAAAAGTCGTTGGTGCCTTTGGAGGCCACCCTGTCCAGCCCCCGGGAGATGTGCAGGCTGGGGCACCTGACAAGGGCCCCAGGAAGCGGCCCAAGTCCCCCACTGGGCCCTCCTTTAGGAGGAACTGCCCCCTGGGGCCTCCTGTGCAGGGAACTTCCTTCCCAGGCAGAACGCTCCTGCCGTTTTTCAGAATCATGTTTTAAAGGAATAAAGATTGAGCTGCCATTTGGGATCACCAGCCACCGATAGGGAGCGGGGACCATCTGATGCTCTGGTGGACAGAGCTCTGGGGAGATCAGAGTCTAGGGGAGAGGCTGGCAGGGTCCCCTGACCACCTTTTCAGCCGCCTGCTGGTCCAGGCTGGTGCCAAGGCCAAGAGCAGAGTGTTGGGACCAGCACCCTTCCCACTCCGGAGTATTAATCATCCAAGTGGGAATTACAGACCCATGGGTCCCAGGCGCTATAGGGAGAAGAGGAGCCCCGCCGTGCCTGGGCGAGCCAGGCCTCACCCTGTCCTCTGCCCACCTCTGAGTGCCCAAGGCCCCAGCACGCCGGACTCCCTGCCCCAGCCGCCCAGCCCCAGTAGGGGGCCCCACCAGCGTCCTGCCCGCACCTGCTTAGAGACTTTGAGCCATGTCTTCTTCAGCCGGAAGATGGCGCTGCGGTTCATGGAGGAGGTGATCTCCAGCACCGCGTTGTAGTTGTGCAGGCAGCGGCAGATGTCGGCCACCGCCACCCACTTCTCGATGGCGCTTACCCTCGCGCCGATGTCCTCGCTGCGGATGATTTCTGAAGCGATCAGGTTACTGATCTTTGAGCCCATGCGATGAGACAAGAGAAAGGTAAGAGGAGTTAAGTATTACAAAAGTGACTGGTCGCCGTTATTTGCAGGTGAGCCGATCCCTGTTTGAAAATCCCTGAAGAGCCCCAGCTGGTGTGGCTCAGTGGATTGAGTGCCAGCCCGTGAACCAAAGGGTCGCCAGTGGGTCAGGTGCCCAGTAGGGGGCGTGCGAGAGGCAACCACACACTGAGGTTTCCCTCTCTCCTTCCCTCTCCGTCTAAAAATAAATAACATCTTTAAAAAAGAAAGAAAGAAAGAAAATCCTGGAAGAATGGTTAGGAAAAACTAACTGAGCTTGTCAGAGTGGCCAGTTAAGGATTCAGCACACAAAAATAAAAAGCTTGTCTCTGTATTAGATATACCATTTAGAAAGTACAACGAGAAATATTATCTTCAAAATACCAGCAGGAGTGCGGGCCTGCGAACCAGAGGATCGCGGTTCGATTCCCAGTCAGGGCACATGCCTGGGTTGCAGGCCGGTTCCCTGCAGGCCAACTCCCAGCAGGGGATGCACGAAAGGCAACCATACATTGATGTTTCTCTCCCTCTCTCCTTCCCCTCTAAAGATAAATAAATAAATAAAATCTTTAAAAAAATAAAAATAAAATCAAAATACCAGCAGGAATCTGTAAATTACTGAGGATTTATGTAGGATGGTATATGAAAAAGAAAAAAAAACCCAAAAGTCGGTTACTGAAAGTAATCAAAAGTTTGAATAATGAAGAAAAAGATCACACTCCCCAAGGGAAAAGTAAAGATGCCATTTTTCCGAAGCAATCCGTAACAAGCAGCATCCTAAGCGGGGAAGCAGTAGACGCGTCCTCTCTTGACCAGGGATCAGATTCGCTGTCGACCCTTCCCAGGGACACCGTCTCAGGAGCCGGGACTCGAGGGGCCCAGGGGCAGGAGCTGGCCCCGAGGGGGGCGGCTCCTTCACCTCTGCTCCCTGGGCGCCTGCTCGCCTCGCCCCAGTTCTGGCCCTGACACTAGAGGTCCCCGCTGGTCCATTCAGGAAGACAAAGAGCTGAGAGACGAAGGGGCTGGTAACCGAGGGAGCACGGTTCCGGGAGAGAAGCGGAGGGATTTTGCAGAGACCGCGCAGCGCCTGCACGTGGAGGGCGCGCCTGCGGGGGTTGCAGGCGAACCTCCTGCACCGCGGCTTCTTCACGCACTGGGCGCGCACACACCGGGAGCAAATGCGAGGCTGCCTGGTGGCGCGGCTTGCACCGTCAACAAACGCTCACTCCCAGCTCTTGTCTTTACTAACTTGAGTCCTGCTATACCATGGGCCGTGGGACTGGCAGGGAGAGCCCGCCTGCTGCTGCCTGGGGCTGTTGCTAGGCCCATAGTTGGGATGTGGCGGGACTAAGACCCCCTGCCTTGCCCACCGGCACTGGCTCCTGCTAGTCAGGAGGGCTATTCCCTCTCAGGACCCGTGTGTGTGGAAGCGGGGAGGGGCATCCCTTGCCAGGGGTTGGGCCCTGGGCGGTGAGGACAGGTGGGTCCTGTGCTCCCACTTCCAGCCCTGGGAGGCTCAGAGGAATGAAGAGGCGGGCGCCCTCTGGCGCTCGGGGGTGGGGGTGGGGGGCAGAAGGCCTGAGTGTTTTCTTACAGCCGGGGCTGTGCAGTGGGGGTGCCCTGTGCTCCAGGACAGGAGTGAGGACCTCTCAGCCGTCAGGTCCTTGGGGCCCTGGTTTCCTAAAACATGGTACCTGCCCTCCTCTTCGGGACTGGTGGGAGGTTTGAACGAGCTGCATGTACAGCCCGCGGTGCTGGGCCACAGGCGGGACTGAGCGAAGGGGCTGTTCTCGCTGGTGCCAAAGACCAGAGAAGGAGTGGTTGTGATCACCCCTCAGAAGCCTGGCCCCCAGTTTCCTGCAGTTCCCGTTTCCCGAGGCAGGTTCTGGGAGTGGGGGAGGCACCCAGTCCGACTGCCCCCTCACCAGTGAGTCCAGGCCGTTCCAGGAGGGTCCGGGAGGAGGCAGGCCCTGGGCCACATGGACCCCTGCGAACCCTGGGCTCAAACCCAGCCTCTCTCCCCCCAAACAGGCAAGGGCAGGAAAGGGGGGTCGGAGCCTCACTTCCAGGCACTGGGGCTGCTGGCCGAAACTGCAGGAATTTCAGGGGCTGCTGTGTCCTGGCAGTGTTGAGAGGGAAGTCTGGTATTTTGCAGCCTAGTGTGCCTGCCTCCGATAACATGACGAGGTTGAAAATGAGGAGCACAGCATGGGGTCCCCTTTCCTCTCTCCCCAGCTCCTTCCCTCGGACTCTCCAGGAGGCTGCTTGGAGGGGCACCCCCTCCCCCAGGAATCCCAGTGCCCTCCTGGGGCCAGCTCCCTTGATAGGAGGAGAAACCGAGGGTGAGATGAAGCAGGGCCAAGCTACAGCCCCAGACCCCCGGCCAGGGCCTCAGGGTCCCACCAAGGAAACCCCGGCGGTTACTCACGTCATTGAAGTGCTTGGTGGTTTTCATGATGTAAGGGGTCCGTTCGTTCTTCTCCACCTTCATCCAGCCTTGCCCGAAAAACTCCCTGCAGGAAATGGGGGGGGCACCCAGGCGGGTGCAGTTAGGTGGCTTCGCTTCGGAGAGTGTCATTTCTGGGGGCGTGACTTTCTGCAGGGTGGGAGTGGGGAGGGCCGGGCACCCACGCCCACTCACTCGTAAGGGATCTTCCGGAAGACCAGGTGGTCCAGCAGCGTTAGCTGCTCCGCGATCTCCAGCGCCGAGTGGTTTTCAAAGGGCTCGGCCTTCACGCCCGCGGCCTGGGGGCAGCAAAGTCCATGTTATGGCCGCCTCCCGGCATTCTGGCCACTTCGGGGTGGGGAGTGGCAGGTGGACAGGTGTGACAGGGGCGGCCCGCTCCTGGCAGACCCGGTGGGAGATGAGTGCAGGGCACAACGGCCGCTGGAGCCACCGTGGCCTGGCGCTGTGGGCTGCAGGCCTGTGCCTGGCACGGACCCATTTGGTCAGGGAGCTGCCGTCACCCCCAGCATGTGAGTGGGACAAGGGGCACCCAGAGGTGAGTGACAGCCACACACCGGTAGGTCCTGTCTGTGCTCACAGCAGGCTCTGCAAACTTCGACAGCTGATGTGGACTTACAGGTGTGACTGCCCCCAGGACAGCTGACTGGCCAGCATCCGGGGTCACCGTATTCCTGGTCACAGGGCTGCCACGGGAGGACACCACCCAAGTCCCATGACGGGGGGAAATCTTCAGGATACACTAGTCAGGTGTGCCCTGAGGTCCCTGCGACAGGTGGGCACAGGGAGGCCAGGGTTCCTGGCCCAGAGGCCTTGGGATGGGCCGCGGGGAGCTGAAGAAAAGGGGAACAGGGACGACTGTGCTGGCCTGGGAGGGGCCCGTGTCCACTGGGGACGTGTCAGAAACAAGCATGGGTGGGGGGGTGCGATGCCACAGGGCAGGGTGGGGAGCAGAGCCCAGTGGACAGCGTCCTCTGCCTTTTGTGAGCCTTTCTCTTTATTAAAGATTTTATGAATTTAGAGAGAGGGGAAGGGAAGGAGAAAGAGAGGGAGAGAAACATCAATGTATGGTTGCCTCTCTTGTGCCCCCTACTGGGGACCTTGCCCGCAACCCAGACATGTGTCCTGATGGGAATTGAACCGGTGACCTTTTGGCTTGCAGGCTGGTGCTCAAACCACTGAGCCACACCAGTGGGGGCTCTTGAGTGGCTTTCGAAACCCCTCCCAGCAAGCACCGCTCTGAGGCCCCCAGGGCCTCCTCCTTGGACGTCCCCCACCCAGGCTCTTGGCTGGGCAGCCCAGTGACACTTTGTGGGGATGAGTGTCCGGCTGTTGTGGAGCCAGGGGCCCAGGTGCTGGTGCTGGGTAAGCATGTCAGCCTGGCAGGGGTCCGGGGGCACGGGGGTCCTGGGAGCCAGTGAGAGGGGAGGACCAGCTTGGCTCACCATCTGCGTGACCTCCTCCAGCGTGATCTGATTGTCCCCTGGGTCCTCCTGCGTCAGAGTCCTGGGGACAGAAGGGACAGTGAGACCGTGTCCCCTGTACCCCACCTCCCCTCCTGGCTGCGTGATGTCCCCTCTTGAGCTCCCCGTCTCTGCATCTGGTCCCCTTTGATGGCAGGGTGACAGGAATGGGGGAGGCTGGGGACACCTGGGAGCCAGGCGGGGTTGGGGGTCAGGTGGGAGAACCCCACGGCTCAGGGAGCTGGAGGAAGGCTGGTGAGTTCGGCTGAGGATCTGAGTTCCAGACAGCCACTTCGGGCTGTGGGGAGGGCAGCTGGGGCCGGGCCAGACCCTGTGGCCGGGCCCCTGCACCCGAGCCAGCCCTGGGTAGATAGTGAGCTTATGCCTGGCTCTCACTGAGCCCCCCAAAGTGGTGGCGGCTGACCTCCCCGAACCTCGCTGCAGCCCGGGAATGCGAACCGTTCACTGTGCATGGAGGAAAGTCCACTCATGCAGCTGCCTGACCCCTGACCTGCACCCAGTGGGGCTGTCAGGGAAGGAGGAGGAGTACAGATTTGGGGACAATTCCATTCAATTCAGCTCAACGGGCATTCCCCGAGCCACTGCACATGGGCCAGCTGGTGCTGCCCAGAACCCGCCACGGTGACAGTTCTTCTCCTGTGCAACCCGTGTGGAGCCGCTGGCCACGTGGGCCTCTTGCACCTGAGGAACTGAGTGCGACACTTTACTGAGCTTTGACGGTTTAAGACTTCACAGCCCCACTGTCTGTTCAAGGTCAGGGAGGGGGCAGCTGGGGGCTGCCGTTAGGACAGCCGGAAGGATGGGGGTTAGCCGGATGGGGGTTAGCCGCTGTGGGCGGGGAGAGCAGGAGGAGCCGCCCTACCTGACGATGTTGGCGGCAGCCTTCCGCTCCTGCGTCAGGAGCTCCGGGTCGCGCATGACCTCCTCCAGGAAGCCAATCACCTTGCGCTTGAGCTTCTTGTTGCTCTCAAAGTCCTGCGGGGGGGGGGGGGGGCGGGAATGGTGGCCGTGCACAGGACACTCTGTTCGAGCTGCCCGAAGGCGTCCCGACTCAGGCCAGGAGAGGCTGTGGGGGCCGCCCCCTCATTTTCTTTCCTCAGGCTCCTGGCAGGGCCCCCGTGGGCCCCCGAGAGCTCCCGGTGGGAGTCACACTGCTCTGCTGGCTGCCCCTGAGAGCCAGGGCCTCACCCAGGGCCCTGGGAGGTGCGAACCTACCTCGCACCGGGACAGACAGAAGCCCCTGTCCCTCCCCTTGGTCCCCTCCCAGGGGATGTGAGGCTGTTTGCCGGCCCCCTGACCCCTCCCCCACACCTGTTGGCGGGCACCCACCTGTGAGTGCTTGGACACCCAGTGCCGGAGCACATTCAGGACCCGGTTGGTGGCTGCCCGGCGGATCACGAACTCCTTGTCTCCGTTCCTCTGGTCGGGGGGAAACCCTGCTGGCAGAGGGGACAGGGGGGGCAGAGGATCATGATGACAAAGAGCAGAGCTTGACCCACCTCCATCCAAACCCCAGACCTGGGGGGCTGGGCTGCCACTCACGTCTGTCGTCCTGGAGGACAGGGTCCACCCCGCAGCTTCCCCCCCCCCCTCCACAGCACCCTGCTTGTCTCTGCTGGCAGATCCGGGCCACCCCCCAGACTGGCGGCTCCTGGGCCCCCACTCCAGGACTTGTGTGTGCAGGTGAGGGTGACCGAGGCTCCGTGGGCAGCGGGTTCCCCCTGGGTACAAGCAGGAAGGGGCCTCCTGGCCGCAGGGGGCAGGGTCCAAGGCTGCACAGGAGCAGGGGGCCCAGGACGCTGGCGCCCTTGCAGCCCCGCCGACCTCCAGGAGGCCGTGAGGGGGGGGGGGGCCCCCTCGCACCTGCGCTGGCCAAGGACATCCTCCGGTACTTCTCCTTGTTCGGGGTGCCCTCGTTGGCACCCGCGGTCGCGATGGCGAAGGCGGAGGCCGCGGACAGGCTGCTGCGGCTGTTGTCCAGCTCGCGACAGGACGTCTTGACGACCCCGTTGTTGTAGGAGAAGAGCGGGAACTCTGCGGGGGAGGGGAAGCCCGGGTCCCAGGGCGCGAGAACGGGCTGCACGGCTGGAGGGGGTGTGTCCCCGCGCCGGCGTGCCCCCCATGGCCACCTCCCTCTGCCTTCTCCCGCGGGGGCACATACACACGGTCCTGCCACTCTCCTGCCTCGGAGGGGTGTCTCCAGCCACCCCTGCGTCTCTCTGTTGTCCCAAACCCTGTCATCTCTCCGGCCCAGACAGCAGGGGGCTTGTGACCCTGTCCATTCGGAGTGAACACACCACACGCCCAGCGTCTGAGTACCCGCAGGGGACGCTGACGGGCTCAGGGGCGGGGCGGGCACCGAGCCCTGCTGGCTGTGTGGCCTGGGGCGGTTACCTAACCTCTCTGAGCCTGGGTGGGTGAGCTCCGGATGAGGCGGATGTGAGCACCCACCTCAAAGGGTGGAAGTACAGGTGGAAGGAGGTCTAGTGTCCCGTGAAAGGCCCTGGGTCTGCCGTGGAATATCAATGCTATTCACAACCACGTTTAGTGGAGACAGTGGCAGGAGCTGAGTCTGGAGCCCTGGAGCTCCATTTGGAGGCGTGAGGAGCGGCCGGCACTCGGGGCAGCAGACATGGTCCCAGGAGCACCCGCTAAGCTGGGGTCTGGGGTTTCGCCTCGTGCGTCTGAGCAGCTGTGCGTGCCTGCAGCTAGCGGGCCCCCGGGAGCTGGGGTTCAGGCTGCACTCTGTGTGCAGGGAACAGGGGTCCTCACCTTCGGGCCTCTCAGAGCCCTGTGTGTAGACTGGACCTCTGGACAGGTCCTCGGACCCTTTAGGACAGGACCCTGAGACCACCTGTCACAGTCTTCCCCATTAATTGAGAAAATAGGAGTAACCTGGACCCTCGACAGGGCTGCCGGGTGATTAGAAGCCCAGAGGCAGGGCTGAAGCTCCCTCAGGAGGCTCCTCTGAACCTGGGTCTCCCGTGGGTGGCCAGGGTGCTGGCCCCAGTGTCCGCCTGGGCCTGGTGTATTGTACATCCTGTCCGGGCTGGGACTGACTTTGTGAGGTGAGAGCAGGAGGCTGCCCCCCCACCCCCCCAGCCGGAGTTTCAGCCCCACCGTCACCGTGGGTTACAGAGTTGCCCCGCCCCTGCCCGCAGGCCCCGCCCCTCTGGGCGGGGTCTGTCTGCAGCTTCTGGCTGTACCTGAGGAATTTTTGCTCTTGACCGACTTTGGCGTCGTCGGAGATTTGCTGGGTGAGGTCTCTGCGTCCGCGTCGTCGCTCTGGTTTGGGTCAGTGTCGGACTCTTCCCTCACGGAGACCTCGGAGCCTGGGAGGTGAGAAGGGAGGTGATGTGACGTTTCTCAGAGGGTCACCGGTTTCAACATTCGGGCCTGTAGTTCACCGGTGCAAACGCGGGAAGGTTGGGATACACCCGTGGGAGAAAGTTTAACAGCTCAGTTCAGCCCCATCAGCCCTTCCACGCACGGACGCTGCTCTGGGTCGGCAGGGAGGCTCTGCTCGCTCTGTCCAGGCTTCTGGCACCTGCCCTTGTTTGCCCAGGGACACCTGTGGTCCCCTGCACCTGAGTCTGGGCAATCGCTTAACGTCTCCCTCATCCGGGGAGACTCGTGGTTGATTCACTTGGGGAAAGGGTGACCGCCGATAGGACAAGTTCAGCTCTGGCCTGGGGAGATTTTGGCCGGAAATGAGGTTTCCCCGATCCTTGGTTTCCCCAACTTCTTGGCCCTTTTGAGGACTCGAAGGAAGGTGGGGCTTCTCTTCAGGAAAGAGCACCCATACATGTGTGCACACACTTGGGTGCACGGGCAGGCCAGCTCAGGGGCCCCGAGTGTGAGGACTCCACAGGGCCGTCTGTGTCACAGGACCCTTGGGGAGGGGGGTGCTGCAGAGGGCGGGCTGTCTCAGGAGGGTCACCCCCTGCACCACCTTCACCCACGTCCCAGACACACGAGGCCTGACTCCCAGGGCCTCAGGCTCACCTGTTCCACCCCTCTGTCTAGGACATTGTCCTCTCTCCCTCCTTGTGACAACCTACACCGCCGGCCTCCTCCAGGAAGCCTGCCCTGATTCTCCTTGGCCCTGGGCAACCCACCAACATAGACCGTGTCCACTTTCTATATCAGGCCCTGCTCCTCGGTTGGACTGTGACTGTGGGGGGTGGGAACCAGACCTGAGAGGACTGTGGCCTGGCTCGGGTTGTGTGCGCTGCCGGGCGGACGCCCCCAGGGCCCTGGGGACCCCCTTGTGCCCCCCCTCCTGTCCACTCACTCTGCTTGCTGAGGGCCGAGGGCTCTTCCGGCTTCTCGGCGGCTGCCTCTCCCTCGTCTGCAATCTTGTTGACGAAGCCGCTGGACACGTACAGCTTGCTGGTGTCCAGCGCGGCCTTGCTGAAGGGCGACATGGCTGAGTACACGCCGGTGCAGCCGTTGGAGCTGCAGCCGAGCGCGGCCAGGTCCAGGGCCTTGCCGCCCGTGATGATGGGGATGTTCAGGGACAGCTTGCGCCGGCGGCTGGGCGAGGACGTCTTGGTGAGGGACAGCGGTGGCGGCGAGGAGAACTTGCGGGTGGCGCGGGGGGACTTGGGGGGCTCCCCATACAGGAGCTTGGTGCTCTGGCCGCTGGCGAACAGGAGTTCCAGCGACCTGAGGGAGGGCAGAGCGGGGAAGGAGGGGTCAGCTGGCCTGGCCTGGGGTCCCCTGGGTTTGTGGGGACACCCCCCCGGAAGGGTCTGAATGATCCCTCCTGGATGGGGGTCTGTCCTGCTTTGGCATGGCCCTCCGGAAGCCGCTGCCTGCTGAAGGCCTGACAGCAGAGCTGTGGGGCTGGGACCCCCAGGCCCCCCGCCCCCGCGGCCCTGGGAGGGGGAGGGGAGGCAGGTGGCGGGCGCCCACCTGGCGGGGATGGCGCTGATGGGCTTCTTGTAGATGGTGATGAGCTTGTCCAGGACGACCGCGGCCGAGGTGAAGACGCGGTAGGAGTGCAGGAAGGTGTTGAGGAAGTCGATGCTCAGGAAGCGCAGGTCCGTCAGCCGCTCCAGCAGCCGCTCCACGCTGGCGTAGCGGATCTGCAGCACTTTGCAGGAGTTCATGGTCTTGCTGAAGCGGATGTCCACGTCGTCGCAGTACAGGGAGGCGTCGGACCTGCCGGGGCGGGGGTGACCCAAGGTCTGAGCCTGGGACCGTCTCCCCAGCAGCTTCTGGGGGGCTGGCCAGGGCCGACCCGTCCCTGCCTCCCCATGCACAGGCAGCCAGGATGGACAGACGGACGCTAAAGGGCTGGCTGGCTCGTGATGGAGCGTGGAAAGCATTGGGAGAGCCGGGATGGGGGAGAATGGGCTGCAGCTTCTTCTTTTTTGGCCAACGATCTAAACACTGGCCATTATCAAACCCCTGGAACTACTGGGCAAAACAGAGCGAGCCTGTACAAACAATGGGTCACCGAGCTCACAAAATAGAAGGGAGGCCTGTCCATGCAAAAACGTGGTCACAGACGTTCCCGACAGCGTCATTCCTAACTGTGAAGGCGTGGAAACCACATTAAGAGACGGTGGCCTGCCCACACTCGGGAAAGTACTCAGCGGTGGGAAGGAGTGAGGTGCCAGATGGGGCACAGAATGTACTAAAATCTACCCATGGATGGAGGCGGAGGGGGGCCCCCAGGCAGGGCGGGAAGGGGGTGAGGGGCGCAGGGGGCTGGAGGAGGGGTACCGGGTGCAGATGCCCCCGTCAGGGACCGCCCTGCCCCCACTGGGAGCCTGGGAGCCTCAACTGCTCTCACTGTGTAACTCGGAAAAGAAAATCAGGCATCGCCAACAAGAAAGTGCCTAACACTTCGTTCCTCAGCTCATATTTTAAACAGCTTAACACAAAACCCCACCGGGCCAAAGCCACCACCCAAAGGGACAGGAGCTCACCACAGACAGCCAACACCCAGGAAGCAAGAGCCCACGAATTTGGGCCCCAGCACCTGCCAGCTGTCACCCACTGTGGGGGTCCCCAGTGGTCAGGACGGCCTTCAGGGCACTTACTTGATCATCTGTGGCACTGTGACCTTGGAGTTCTCCTCAAAGGCGTTCATCATGAGGCCGTTGCACCGGATGTTGTCCACACACTGGAGTCAGAGTGGGGGAGCCTGTGTCTCAGCTTCCAGCCCCGACCGGGTCCCAGGCCCCGCAGGGACTCTGCTCGGCGAGGGGCATGTGCCCCGCCGGAGCCAGGGTGCTTGCTGTGGCCCCATCAGGCACAGGGTGGGCGCGTCAACGCGGAGCACCCCTTGGACAGTGGTGGGAAGCCCCACTCAGTGACCTCAGGGGTGGTCTCCTGACCTTCCTGAGCCTCAGTTTCTGCTGCAGGAGGGCTTCTCCTTGACATGGCGGGGGGGGGGGTGGGGTGGTGGTGGCAGTTGTGTGGGGCATGTCATAGAAACTTCTGGTTTCAAGGAGGTGTGTGGTGGCGGGCGGGGGGTGGTGGTGGTGGATGTCACTGGGGACATGGGGGTGTTTGCAGGTTTGTCCAGGGCACGGGTGAGGCCTGGAGCTGAGACTCACAGCGGGCAGGCGCCCACTGCCCATCCCCCCGCGCTGCCTTGTTCTCTGGGACCCCGAGATGGGCAGCCGGGCCAGAGCAGGGCAGCCAGGCAGTGTGGGGAGGGGCGGGGAGCGGGAGACTCTGTCCTCCATTCTCCATAAACCCAGGTCTTGTGCACATGGGGGAAAGCCCAGCCCCCTTCTCTCCCACCCCTCAAAGGCGTTCATCATGAGGCCGTTGCACCGGGGCGACTAGCTGCTCCAGGGCGACCCCTTGCTGCTGGGATGGGGCTGCGTGACCCCCCTGGGGCCCTGGTCCGCTGGCGGGTCGTCTGCTCTCTGCATGGCTGCGGTGTGGGGCCGGCTGGGCGTCTTGCACTCGGGCAAGACGCAGGCTGGACCCCGGCTGCGCAGCTGATGCCAGGCCCCGGGGGCCTCTGTTCTCTCTGGCTAATCTCTGCTATCTCCCACACTGTGGGGCGCGGGGCTCAGACATCCCGGTACACCGCAAGTGCCTTTGCTGAAAGGCAGAAGTCTGCAGGGGTGCGGGCGGCTCACGAGTCAGAATGTTAGGGGTCGCCATAGCGGGGGCTCTCGAGGCAAGGGGTTCCCTGAGTTGATTCTGGGGCGGCCCAGGCACCGGGCAGCTGGGTTCACCGGGCCGGGGGTGGAGACTCACCCACCGGAGCCAGCTCACGCATTGGGGGGTCAGAATGGAGGGGGGCGGGCTTTCAGACACAAAGGACAAAGGACGGCGCTCACCTGGCTGATGTCGCTGGTCCAGGCCGCCTTCTCCTGGCGGGATGAGGCCACGAGGATGACCGTGAAGGAGGGGGAGTCCTTCGGCTCCACCCCAATCTTAAAGTCCAGGCGGTCCATGTCTTGGCCGGACCCTTTGGCTTCCAGTCACAGAAAACGTGGGGTTAGTGGAATGCGCGCGGGCCCGTGTTGAGCTGAAATCTTTTTAAAGCCTCACGCGCCAGCCGGGGCGGCGTGCAGGTGGGCCCCGGGCCCCAGGGGGCGGTCAGAACCTTCCCTTTCTCCCTGAGGCGCCCTGTCTTCAAAGGCGGCGGGGGGGTGGGGGGAAACCAGGGCCCTGACAGGGGTCTAGAACCCCAGGCCTGACCCCTCCGGATCGGGGAGAGGCCCCCTGCCCCTCCCCCCCCCATCAGCACCCTCCCCTCCTCCCCACACACACCACGCTTGGGTCCAGCCTTTAAGGGGGAGCTTGTGTGCGCACCTGGGCGAGCAGCTTGCACACCTACCTTCTTCCTCGGTGTTTTCGGGGTCTTCCAACAGGGTGCAGTCGATGAGGGAAATGACCCCGTTCTGGAAAACAGCGGCCGGGAGCGGGGGGTGTCAGGAGGTCGCTTGGGTGGGAGCTTCCACGCACACACACCCATTCCGTATGGGGACTGTTTTTTTGTTGTTAATTTTTTTTTGTTTTTGTTCAGTGGTGCTGTGTCTTTATGTGGCGGGGCTTTATGTTCATACAAGAAAACAAATGGGCCCTGGCTGGGAAGTTCAGTGGGTTAAAGACCTGTCCTCCGAACACACCAAGGTTGCAGGTTCGAATCCTAGTCAGGGCGCATACAAGAATCAACCAATGGACACATCCATCGATGGGCCGACAAATCAATGTCTGTCTGTGTCTGTCTGCCTCTGTCTCACTCTCCCTCTTTCTCTTTACAATCAATTTAAAACCAAAAAGAAACCCAATGAAGTGCACTGTGCAGATTGTGTCAAAGAGGACTTCCGGAATGAAGGTTAAGGTCGGCTTGAGGTGGGGTCATGGGGCCAGCGGCATGGCCTCTTCTGGCCCCAGCGGCAGCTCCGAGGTGCCCCCTAAATCCACAGAGGTTTGCAGTCCCTGCACCCCTCCAGTGACCTGCAGAGAAGCGGGCCAGAGTCTTGGACTTTCCTCAGGTTTGTCACTCGGGTTTTGCAGACACAGTGATGATGTCACAGGGTTCTGTGTCCTCCCCAAGGTCGCTCAGCTGCTCTGCTCCGTGCTGGAGCCTGGAGAGCCCCAGCCAGCCTCTCTCTGTGTGTCAGTTTTGAGGAAACTGGGAAGATGCCTGTCACACCCGAGCCTCTGTGCCTGCCTCGGTCCCTCGGTGCTGTGGTGAGAAGTGAGAGTGACCACAGCTGCAGCCAGATGGCCAGCGCCCCGCCTCTCACTAGAGAATAAAGTGGAAGTGGGGGCCGAGGCTGTGCCTGCTGCTGCTCAGGCCTGTCACCGTCACCGGTGGGGGGGGGGGCAGCCACTGCATCTCCTCGGGGGCCCTGGCCTCGTGGGTCCTCGTTTCCACAGAAGCTGACATGAGTGTTTGCTTCCAGCTGCTACATTTGGGGGTGTTTTGCTGCACAGTGACAGGTAAGCAATACAGCAATTGATGACTGGGGACCCTGCCATGGGCCATCTGTTTGAAAACACGTGCTGCGGGGGCTGTCACTGGGGGGCAGGGAACCCCAGATCCTCCTTCTGCCTCTCATTTGCCCCTCGGTGGCCTTGAGTGACCTCCAGACCTTGCTAGGCCTTAACTACCCAGCGATGTCTCTGGGTTCCATAACCTTGAAAGTCCTGTCTAGTTCAAAAAAATTCTGAAAAATCTTGAGGATTTGTAGCGTGCCCAACTTTGAAGTCTGCGGTGGTGAGGTGTTGGGGAGACTGCGGCTTCCTACTGACACAGCAGGTCTGAGCCCACCTGCCTGCACCCCCAGGTGCAGCCGGGGGACTTTCCTGGGGTCACTCATGTGTGGGAGATGGAGCTGGGAGGAGATGCACAGCTCAGAGCAGTGGACAAGCGAGGCCCTGCCCAGGGAGCAGGCTGTGAAGGACGAAGGAGGTCCGCCAGGGGGACAGAGGGGCAGGCACTGAGGGAGGGCGGAGCCAAAGCCCTGGGGTCAATGAGGAGCAGGAAGGGGTGGGAGGTGCTCAGCCTCCCGCCTTTTGGGCGGGGCCAGGTAGCTGAGGGCGGCATCTCCTGTAGGGTGAGGGCCGAGGACCCGCCCTGCGTGTGAGCACCCCGCAGCCCACAGGCAGCGCCTGGCCAGGCCAGTGCTCTTGCGGCAGATGGGGTGCTGACCGGGCCTTGGGTGGAAGATGAGAGGCTGTGGACACCAGGCAGGTGCCACCCGACCCTGCCCTCTACACACACACACACACACGTATGTATACACCCGTGTGCGTGCACACACACAAACGCCCACACACTGTTCCAGGGGCTCGTCTAGTCCCCAGGCTCCTCTGGGGGGCCATGACGCCCCTCTTCCGGTTTCCTGCCTGCCCACCTACCTTGGTGAGGTGCAGCTTCCCGCCCGAGCCCCGGGTGCAGATGATGAGGTGCTTGGAGAAGAGGAAGCACTGCCGTTCGCCCTCCTTCTTCAGGGACAGCGAGCCTAGGCGCCCCCTGGTGATCTTGCCCTTCTCCGACATGGGCACCTGGATGAGGGACCCTGTGGGTGGGGGAGAGGGCCCCTCAGCGACCTGACCCTGTGAACCCCCACCTCGGGGAACCTGCAGAGTCCAATGTGGGGCCAGACGAGGAGCCAGGCGGTCCCGGTCCGAGCGGCAAGCCTGGACCCGGGAGTCGTCCGGGGGCCCCTCCTCAGGCCCATGGAGGGACGGGAGCCGGGACGACGACCAGAGAGGCTCCATGCGAGACTCCTTGACCTCAGGGCTGGGCCGTGATAGTGCAGGCTGGGGGGGCTTGGGGTGGCAAGAGGTGGAACAAGTGGGAGACGGGCTCTCAGCTGGGGCGGGGGGGGGGGTGGTAAACACGAAAAAAGGGCAGCTGCTTCCATACGCTTCGCTGCAGGGCCTCCACCCTCGCACAGCACCAGGCTGGCCTGGGCGGGGCTGTACCTTGTCTCACGAAGGTCTGGCTGGTGTCCAGCAGGATCTCACAGCCCTCGATAATCATGCGCTCAATGGCCAGGTTTTTCCGGATGTTCTCCGTCTCGCTGACCTCGTCATGCATTATCCTGTGGGGACGGGAAGTGACACCGTCAGAGACGGGCGGCCACCATGATGAGGACCGCAGGAGCAGGCCAGGTCTGGGAGAAAGCCTGGCGCCCGACGAGGCAGGGTATCCCGTGTCAGAGAAAACGAATGGGAGGCTAACCGCTGAGAAGCAGGTCTCTGTATTACAAACACGAACCGTGGGGCAGAGGCCAAGGCCTAGGGAGGAAGATGAGGCTGCAGGGGGCACCCTCAGTGCGTCAGCCCGCTCTCACCGAGCCCGGCCTCACCAGCCCGCAGAAAAAACCAAAGGCCTTTGTACTTCCCGATCAGTGCCCCCGAATGCTGTATATACAGAGGTTTTCTTATTTTAAAAAAAACTTTTGTTTATTGATTCTAGAGAGAGAGGGAGATCAATCTGCTGTTCTGTACATCCGTGCATTCATTGGTCGACTCTTGCCCCGCCCAGGGATCAAACCCGCAACCTTGGTGTATCAGCAAGATGCTCCAACCACCCAATGGAGCTACCCAGCCAGGGCCTGATTTCCCAATCACGGCCCTGAAACAGCTTGGTTTCGGAGGACGGGACAATGCCGCCGGCTTAGGGAACACGGACTTCAGTTATTTCGGTGGATTCTGGTCAGGCTGGGAGGAAAACAGGGCGCATGTAGCCCCCTCCCCACGCCCCACGCGATTTGAAAACGCACAACTGTCCTACTTGTTCCTGTTGGGCCGACTGCAACTCCACTCTTTTCCACGAGGTGGCACTACTTACCTGCTTAAAAAAATACTGTCTGTGGGAAAATGGACAGGAGACCTGTCCCATTTGCAAAGGGCCTTTATGGATTTCCAGGAGTCTCGGATGGTAGTGGGTAATTTAGGGGTGGGGGGTGGTATGGAAAACACCTCACTTACTCCAGCTCAGGGCCTTGGCACCTGCTGTTTTTTCCCTGGGACTGTTCCCACACAGCTGCGGAATGGTTTGTGTCCCAAGGACCTGACTGAAAAAATTCCTCGCCTGTTCCTCCTCAGGGCTTTTGTACCTGTTTTTAATACCCTTGAATTCTCTTATTTGTTTATTCTCACTGCAGAACATGCGGATTTTAGAGAGAGGAGAAAGGAGGGAAAGAAAGGGAGAGAAAGATCGATGTGAGAGAGAAACATTGATTGGTTGCCTCTGGGATGCACCCCAACCGGACCTGCAACCTAGGCATGTGCCCTGACCAGGAATAGAACCCGTGACCTTTGGGTGTGCTGGATACCCAACTGAGCCATACCAGCCAGGGCCGCTTATATGGCTATTTCAAAATCCTGGCTCTGGACTGGCTTAAGATGTGGCAATGCAGCTGGTTCCGGGGAGACCGGCTTCAGTTAGTTTCTTAAGTTCTGGCAAATCGGGGAGGATAGCTTGACACCATCTAACTACAATCTAAAATACAGAGATGTGTCCCTATTGTTTTTTTCTTGCCGCCTGCAATATCCCGCATGTCCACAGGGTGGCAGCATTGACTTGCTTTTTAAAAACTACACTTGCCAAGTGAAGTGTCGACTCTGCTAAGAACTTTCACGGGGCTCAAGGAGACGTCAGGAAATAGGCTGCTTTTTGTTTTAGTGATGCTCTAAAAATATTTACTGCCTGTGTTTTCTCAGGGCTTGGTAATTGTTTCACCCCCCAGGAACCTTCTTTTACCTTGGTTTTATTTATTTTAGATTTTATTTACATTTATCTTTAGAGAGAGGAGAAGGGAGGAATAAAGCACAGGCAAAAGGAGGTGTGAGTGGTTCAGTAGGAACCGTGAATGTTTCCAGGTGTCTGCCCAGGTAGTCTGTTATTTTTCAGGGGGTATCTGCGAAAATTGCCTACCTTCTCAGGGCTTTTGTACTTTTATGACTGCTTTAAAAACGTAGGCTCTGGCCTTGCTTATTACTGGAAGACCTGGCAATGAGGCTGGTTCCTGGAAGACCGACTTTGTTAGTCTTACAGGTTTTCTCAAGTTTGGGAGGAAAACTTGATACGGCTACTTTTTAACCTGGGATACAGACAATTGCTCCTAGGAATCGGTTCTGCCGTCTGCAATACCACGAATTCCCACAGGGTGGCAGCACTTACCTTTTTTTGAAAAAATACCCTAGGAGGAGGCAAAAGGACAGTGAATGGTCTCTGTTGCTAGAAACCTCTACTGGTATCCAGGCATCTGCCCAAGTTGTCTATTATTTTTTAGTGGGTGTCTGGAAAAATAGCGTACCTTTTCTTTCTCAGGGCCCTTGGGCTTGCTGTTTCTTTTCCCTGAACGTTTATTTACAACTGCTTTTTAAATACCGGCTTGCTTGTTGTCAGAAGGCCTGGCAATGAGGCCAGATCCAGGGAGACCTCGTTCTTTGATTCGTGTAGTTTTTGACAAGCAAGGGAGGAAAACTGGATGCGATTTATTTCTAATCTGGGATACAAATGACTGCCCCTATTATTTTTGTTCGGCCGACTGCAACTCCATTTATGCCCACGAGATGGCGTCATCTACCTGCTTTTAAAAACATCTTGAGCAGAGAGATGGACTATTGAGGTGTGGACTTTGCTCAGAGCCTGGATGGGTTTTGAGGAGTCTTAGCAAAGTAGGGGGCCACCTGTGGGGCGGGAAATGTCGAAAAACTACCCTTCTCCTTCAGCTCAGGCCCTTTGCAGGTGCTGTTTTCTCCTGAATGCTCTTCATACGGTTCTTTCCATTACAGTAATACTTTGGAACGGCCTGTTTTTGGAGCCTTCTGGTAGTGGGCTGGCTCAGGGCAGACTGACTTCTGCTACTTCTGTGTGGGGAGTAGCGAGCTTTAGACTTTGCTAAGAACACTGATGGATTTTTAGGAGTCTCAGAAAAGTAGTGGGTCATTTTTTGGGGGGGAGATGTCTTGAAATGGTACCTCACTCACTCAAAAACAAAAACAAAAAAAACCCAAACCAAAAACCTAGAGAGCCTCCTGTTTGTTTGCTGGGACCTGACGTTCTGTGCGGGGTGCCAGCAGGGGCTGGTCGGTGTGTTGTTACAACGTTCTCCCTCAGACCCGCTCTGAGTAGACTCCACAGCCATCTGTGGTCACGTGGGGCCCTAGCGCTTGTGAGGGATGGAATCAGCCAGCTGCTGAGCAAACCACAGATGCCCCCTGGTCCTTAGGGGTGAGGGTGGACAATCGTGTGTGTCAGGTGCTGAGCTCGTGCCCCGCCCACGAGAGAAACCAGCTGTGACCACTGTTACCGCTGTCGCTGAGGAGGCGATGGAATCTCTTCCTCCGTGCCTCAGTTTCCCCTGCTCTTCTAGCGATGCTCGGACAGAAGCCCCAGCCACAGCCCTGTGCTGGACAGAGGCCGCTGAGGCAGGCTCCTTTCGGGGGCTGTGTGGGAAAGCAGCCGGGTTCCCAGAGCCTGGGGTCACCAGCGAGCCCAGGGTTTAGGGGTTCAGGAGGAACGGTGGGCAAAGGCCAGAGGCAGGAGCACACCGGCCCCCAGGGAGGGGCATCCTGAGTACAGCTTCCGGGACCCGCATTACCTGATGGCCTGCCGAGGATTCGGGGCTTTCTCGGCCCCCAGGGGAGGCTGACGGGAGGACAGAAGGGTTGTCCTGGAGACAGGAGACCTCCTTTGGGTTGGGTGCTGGGCCAGGTACAGGCGATGGCGGTGAGGGGGCAACAAGAGTGAGCTGAGCCCCAGGACCCCGGGGGGCAAAGGGACCAGGGGCTTAGGCTGTACACTGTGCCACCCAGGTACCACCTTCAGCTCTTCCTACCCTGGGGCAGGTGCCTCTCAATGACAGGAAGCCTGGCTGCCTCCTGGGGTTCCTCGGGCCACCTGTAGCCCCCCTGGCTCTGACACAATGATGGCTGGGAGCCGAGGCCGTGAGCAGGTTCCCATCCTGGGAGACAGGCCCTGCCTGGGACCCCATGGGCTCGGGCTGTGCACCGTGGCCCTGCGCTGGGGGACGCTGCTTCTCTGGCCCCCAGAATCCTACCCTGATCCTGCACGTCACCACCTCAGGGGCACCCTCAGCCCAGGCCGGAGCCTGGCCTCCCCCTCAGCCGGCTCACCTGGACAGCTCCTCCAGCTTGGACTTGGCGTAGTCCAGGCTGTTTCGCTCCACATGCTCGTGCGGGGTGTGGGCCAGGAGCTCGTGCAGCGTCAGGATGTACCTGGGGATCTGCGAGAGGAGGGATGGGGGGACAGAGACGGAGCGGCGTTGGAAAGGGCTCTCCCAGCTCCCAGGACACCTGCGGGGGGCGGGGCCCCTGGCGGAACTGCACCCTCGCCTTCTCACTCTGCCCGCTCCACTGCGGGACTGGCCTCACCCCGTTCTGCAGGCGGCCCGAGGGGCGGCCCGGCGCACCTGGAACATGGGGTAGGTGAGGAAGGTCTCCAGCGTCCTCTCCTCGCAGTCGGGCTTCGCCTCGTAGTGCTTGAGCAGCTTGTCGAAGTCGCGGTTCTGCTTGCAGTGCGCCAGGATCTGCAGGCTGTACTGGTGGTTGCGCACGAACTCCTGGTAGATGTTGAGCATGGGCAGCAGGATGTCGAACAGGTCAGCTGCAAGGAGGGCGGGGTCAGCGGGCGGTGGGCGGGGTTGGCAGGCAGTGGGCGGGGTCAACGGCGGGTGCCTGGGAGAGGGTCGCGGTGCCCATCCATCCAGTCCTGGACTGATCTCAGCTTTTGGAGGGGACTCTGGCCAGGTAGGTGGTCCCCAACATGAGGACCAAACCAGAATTGCAGAGTTTGAGAGACGGAGCCAGAGCCAGGTGGTGTGGTGGGTGCTGTGTGCGCCCCCCCATCCACTCAGCATCCCAACATTTGTTCCCTAGCTGCTGGGGTGCCGGCAGCCAACAGCCCTCAGCTGAGTGACTCCTACCCAGAAACCACTCGGCTGAAGGAAGCTGCCTTGCACAAGTTACACCCCACCCAATGGTGGGTGCAGGTGGGGGTGTAAAGGCCGCCCCATGCTTGACCTCGAGGGGCCATCCCGGCTGCCGGGCTCCCGTGGGGTCAGCGGAGGGCCTGCCTGTCGCTGCATTGAGGCCTCACACCCTTCTGCCCGGCTCCATGCGTTGGTGCTGAGGCCTCTTTTCCAGAGAGTCCGACCCATGACAGCACCTCTCTGGGGTCACAGGAGAGTCCGTCGGTGGCCTGAAACCGAGTCTCCTGATTCAACCTGGCCTTGTGAGTCTCTGCCCTGCCCTTTATCTGTGCATCCCTGCCCTTCCAGACCTCCCCAGCTCCGCACCCCTGGTGCAGCGAGATGGGTCCCCTGCTGGTGGTTCTGTCTCCACCTCCTGGGTGTATAACACCCTATCCTCCCATCCCCACACTTGAACCTGCCCTGCGCTCTGACGGGTTTGGGGGGGTGCTGGGGGGAGCCCAGACCATGGCAACCTCTGGGACGCCCCCCTGCAGGTGGGCACTGGAGCATGGCTGGGCGGTCTGCAAACCCGAGAAAACACACGCGATAATGTGCAGTTAAAAAACCCCGCGGCAAGATTCGAATTCCATATTCAGTAGCTTTGCAATTATATAAAACGGGGGGAAAAAACCCTTTGAGATCTGCCCATGAAGAAAAACTGGAAGAAAACACCCAAGTGTTTACAGTGGTATATCTTTGGGAGGCAGAACCATGGTGGATATTTTTAAACGTTTTCCACTCTTCTGGATTCGCTAATCCTCTCAAATCGGTATATATAGACCGATCCTCTCAAATCGGTATAATTTTTTAAAAGGAAAAAGCAGATAAAGAACTAAAAATATATAGCTTCCTCTAGAGATGGAGGTCTGGCCAACTTCTCTTTCTTCTTGGGCTTCTGTGGGTCCTGAAGGGGCCTCTTCATTTCCCTCTGGAGGGGACAGCGCATGGGCCTGGAGGGTTGGGGGGGCTGGAGGGGGCCGGGGCGGGCACTCACCCAGGACCAGAGTGGGCCAGCTGGAGATGCGGGCCTTCAGGCCCTGGTAGAAGATCTGATGCAGGAACATGATGGTCTCGCTGGAAGAGAAAGCCAGGCTGAGGGGGGCTGGGGGTCCCCCCATCCAGTGCCCGCCCCCGGGGGGCACCCAGCCCACAGCCACGGGCCTCTGGCAGCAAATGGCTCCTCACAGTCGAGTCCCCTTGTGCAGCTTGTGCGGCCTGGTGGGAACGGATATGCGGGGGGAAAGGACCAGGAATTTCTAGAGGTGACGGCAGAGCGTCGGGGTCACTTGCTCAGGAGGGGACTCGCCCAGCGCGCTGGGTGCTTGTGGCGGAACAGCGGGCTGGGGACACCGCCAGCTAGAACTGTGACAAAGTTCGCTGACGAAGCCTCCACTTTTCAGGCGGACACTGTGAGGCTCTCACGGGCAACGCCACGGCTGAGAAATTGCCATCGTTTCCCGTCCAGCAAGAGCGAACTGGCATCACTTGAATTGGATCTGCTTGAAGGAAAATCATAGCTAGCGAGCTGGGTGGGTTTTTTTTTCCCCTATGGATTTGGCCACGTGGACTTCTGCTTCTGGGAACTGGCTACTCTTGTGCACTCGTTCTCCTTTTCCATAACTGAGGTCGGCGGGGGTGGGGGTGCAGGCTCACCTGTTGAGGAAGATGCTGCTGACGTCGTCGTGCGTGATGGGGGGCTTCTTGGAGCTGGCGGCCATGCGCAGCGGGCGCAGGAAGTTGTTGACCAGGATGTGCAGCTGCTGCACGTACTCGGCCTCCGCNATTGGATCTGCTTGAAGGAGAATCACAGCTAGCGAGCTGGGTGGGTTTTTTTTTCCCCTATGGATTTGGCCACGTGGACTTCTGCTTCTGGGAACTGGCTACTCCTGTGCACTCGTTCTCCTTTTCCATAACTGAGGTCGGCGGGGGTGGGGGTGCAGGCTCACCTGTTGAGGAAGATGCTGCTGACGTCGTCGTGCGTGATGGGGGGCTTCTTGGAGCTGGCGGCCATGCGCAGCGGGCGCAGGAAGTTGTTGACCAGGATGTGCAGCTGCTGCACGTACTCGGCCTCCGCCTCCAGCATGCTGAACACCACCTGGTTGCGCTTGCGCATACTGTCGGCGTGTGGCGAGCGGATGTAGTCCTGGATGATGGTCTTCCACTTGCGCCGGCACAGCCAGCCGCGCAGGAAGCTCTGCACCTGGGCGCCCACGTGGCGGGAGGTGGGAGGGGCTGTCAGTGTCCCGGGCGGGGAGCCCTGGGGGTGTGGGGGGTGCCGTGCACCGTTCACCCCCCACCCCACCCCATGGGAGGGCGGTGCAGGGACCAGGGCAGAGACGGGGACCAGGCCTGGCTGTGCGGCCTGCAAGGTCCCTGCCGGGGTCCCTCAGAGCCCGTTTGCCAGCTGGACAAGGGGCCGACATGAGGCCACACTCCGGGCGTGGAGCCTGCGCTGGTTAGAAATGCAGACCCTCAGGCTCCCCCCCCCCCCCCCCCCCCCCCCCCCCCCCCCCCGGGCNCTCCACCCCCCCTGGGCCCCCCCCCCCCCCCCCCGCCTCTGTGCGTTAGCAAGAACCCCTGGCTGCTTCAGAAACGCTCCCCGAAGGAGGCAGGGGAGGTGGGGGAGCATAGCCGGGCACAGCTCACACGTCTTCTCATCCAATCACACTGGCCTGAGAGCCCAGAAGTTTCTATCACAGCTCCTCTGGGGAGAGGGAGATGATCAAATGGAACAGAAGGTGGCAAAGGCGTTGCTCTTGGGCCTCTGAGAACCGGGGCCTGCCCCCCTGAGCCTCCTGCCTCCTCGGGGAAGTGACACCCCCGCTCGGCTCGCTTGTCTCGGATTCTGGCTGGTTTGGGCAGGAACTTGGGAAAGGCCTCCATTCACACATACAGAATTGTTCTAAGAGGCCCACGCCTCCAGTTAGGTGCCACCAAGCTCCCTGCCATCCCTGCATGGGGGAGACCCAGGGCACCAGGAGCAAGGGTGATGGGAGGTGCCTGGATGGGGGGGCTGGGTACCACCTATCACCACCCAGGGGTCGCCCCGGGTGGTGGATCGGTGTCAGCTGGGGGGTCGTTCCTTGGAGTGGAGAGGCCTGGTGGGGACCTGCCAGTGCCCCGGGGGCAGGAAACTGTCCTGCTCCGAGGCTCCAGGGGGTGACGATAGAGGGAAGGGGGTGGGTTTCAGCTGGTGCTGAACAAAATGTCTCAACCACAGTGGCCTCTCAAGATGGGCCCGGAAGCGGGGCCACAGCGGAGAAGGACAGCCAGGGCGCCGCCACCAGGTGGGTGGGGCTTGGTTCAGACCTGGGGGACAAATCCAGCGCCCACCAGGCCTGGCAGGTCCTCCACATGGGTGAACCTGTCTGGGTGGGGACGGAGGGAGCTGCACCTCCTTGCCTGTCCTGTAGGTGGGACTGGCCCTGGGGCTGCAGGACCTGTCTTTCGGGACATGGTGGGTCTCAGGGACCAAGGATGTGGGCTTTGGAGCTCGGCGGCCACTGTGTGACGCAGGCAAGTCACCGTGCCTGGCTGGGCCTCATTTCCCAGGTGAGTTGCAGGTGAATAAAACCCCAGGCAGTTGGCCGTTGGGAAAGAATTCACCGGCAGCAAAGCTGCTGGAAAGTACCTAATGGACAGTAGCTATTTCTGCTTGTGAGCGACCAGAAACCCCGAGGCTCTGGTGAGATGTCCGGCTTGGAAGGCGCTGGTCACCAGAGAAAAAGGAAAAGGATATGGCCTGTGAGTTCTCTGGTGTCATTTCATTTTCGTGGGGCGAGCCAGGCTCCCTGCCTGGGTGCCAATGGGCCGCAAACATAAAGTGTGAGCTCTTGCTCCCCACCAGGGCTGGCCCAGGGTGTGGCTGCTACTGGGTGGGTCCCTGGTACCTTTTGAGATGTCTGTGCTTCCGGACCCCAACTGGGCAACACCAGTGGGGGGGACTGCGGGGGCTCATCGAGGCTGATGGCTGTGCGGAGGTCTGCGGGGGCCTGAGGGGCAGCAGTGTGCAGGTGTTTGCTGGCAGTGAGGGGCGTGGGGAGGGGTCGGGGTGCCAGTCGAGGCTGCCGGGTGCTGCCAGAGAAGCTCCCGGCCAGGCCGAGAGTCCCATGGCCATGGGTTCTGGTCCTTTGTGGAGCCTCAGCTTTGCCACCTACAGATGGGCTGAGCCACCCCCTCACAGGGACGGCCAGAGGAGATGGCTGGACCAGGGTGCTGGTTCTGGCTCCAGAGCTGAGGTGAGGGGGCCACACTCTGGGGTAGGGGGATGGGAGGCTGGGGCGGGGTGCGGCCTGGAGAGATGCGAACAAACCTTTTTGATTTTTTTGATGTCACTGTCTTCGTCGTTCGGGGTGATGGTCTGCGTGGACTGGATTCGATCTTTGTTCTTGAGCAGGGACGCAATCTGCAATAGAAACACAACCCAGCTGCCCCAAGGGTGCTCGCCCAGCAGCCCCTGCATGGTGAGTGGGCGCCTCACCGCGCCGTCCCTGAGGGCCCATGGCTCCTTGCTCTGTGGGACGTCACGGAGCCAGACATCGGGGTCCTGTCCGCCTGGGCTCCCGGCCGCTGGGCTATGCCCGACTCCGTGCGACCTTGGGCCCTGTGGCCTGATCCTGTGATTCTGTTCCCCACCATCGCTGCCTTTAACCTTGGGTCTTCATGGAGGTGAGGCGTATGGAACTTGCACCTACCACGCTGCCTGGTGGACGTGCCCGCTCACGTCTTCCCCGCCCCAGCTCCAGAACTTCCTCCTCTTCCCGAAGTGAAGCTGTGAACTGCTCAAACACCTCCTCCCCCCTTCCCTGCCCCAGCCTGGGCAGCTCCTTCCACTCTCTGTCTCGGTGAACTGGACCGTTTCAGTCCCTCAACTAAGTGGGACCACATGGTATTTGTCCTTTGGTGACAGGCTTGCTTCACTGAGCATCATGTCCCCAAGGCTCATCCACGTTGCATGGGGATTTCTTTCCTTCTAAAGGCCGAGCCCTGGCTGACGTGGCTCAGCGGATTGAGCACCGGCCTGCGAATCACAGGGTCTCCAGTTGATGCCCGGTCGGGACACATGCCTGGGTTTCGGGCCAGGTCCCCAGTAAAGGGGCACATGAGAAGCAACCCCACATTGCTGTTTCTCTCCCTCTCTTTCTCCCTGCCTTCCCTCCTTCTAAAAATAAATAAATAAAATTAAAAAAAAAAGTAAGGCTGAGTGATGTTTGATTGTCTGCAGAGAACACATGCTGCTATCCATTCATCTCCTGATGGGCACTTGGGAGTCCCTTTCTTTTTCTTTAAAAAAAAGGTTGACACTGGAATCTCTTTCTTTTTCATACCGACCCCATGGGCAGCCCAGGCTGTGGCAGAGTCCTGCGGCCTCGCCCTCCCTGCCCTGGGCAGGCCTGAAGCTCCTCCCTGACCTAGAGCCATCCTGGGGGCACCGCCCAAAACTGGCTGGCCTAGGAAATGGAACAGCTTGGGGATGAACATCACAGGTGCTGTAAAAATCTCTATCGGATTTGGGGATCAGAGAGGTGGGCACAGCGGGGCCCCGGGGACTCCTCCAGTGGGCAGGTCAGGGTCCCCCTTCCCACCACGCCAAACTCTGCAGGCCTTTACTGGGGGCCCATCACCAGGGCCACCTTGCGCTTCGAACATTCCAGTGCCAGCGTCGCCTGTCTCCTGCCAGGCACAGGGCTGGGCACTCAGCACACTGCAGGCCACATTAACGAGTGAAGTAAAAACAAACCAGAGACATGCAAACCTCAGGCGGAGGAAAACACCACGGTCCCAGGGTCCCCTCAGACTGCAGGTGGAGGAGGCTCCAGCCCTGACGGCCGGAGTAGCTCAGTTGGCCACAGCCTCATCCCAACGCACCAAGGTTGCGGGTTTGATCCCTGGGCAGGGTCAGCCAGTGAGTGCAAAAATGAGCAGAACAACAAATCGATGTCTTTCTCTCTTTCTCAAAAAAAAATCGATCAATTAAAAAAAAATAAAGGTAGCAGCTCAGGGGAGCCAGCAGTCGCCACCAGGCCGCTTGTTCTGCAAGCTGCTCGCTGAACCGCTGAATGAATGGGCTTCACAAAAGAGCACTTTGAAAGCAGAATGGAGCCACTCCCCGCTCTCCACTGCCGCGTTACTAAAATTACCTGGCGATGCTTGGCAGAGTCGCCGAAAATATCTGGCTGAGAAACCTTCAGCGCCAGCAGGGGAGTTGCCGCTGTTCTTCCCCCAGCGCACCCCCCACTTCCGGTTTTTTATTATCTGAGAACATTTGCACGTTGAAATGAAGGCTGATACTTTGATCTGCCCTCACGGGGGCTGAGGAACACACACACACACACACAGGCACACACACGTGTGCTCACTGGCACATGCTCCTGGAGAGCTGAGATTCGGGCACACCCAGTCCACACCTGCCGGGTTGGCCTGGTATCTCCGCCACCATGCCAGTCTGCTTCCTCTGCAGGTTTTGGGGTTTGCACTCGGTGCCCCTTCTCCCTTTGGCGGGGTGACGGGTGCGCGCGCGTGTGCGTGTGTGTGTGTGTGCGTGTGTGTGAGTCTGTATTTAAAAGTGATGGCGCTGCTCTCGGAGAGAGAGGCATTCCGGGACATCCACCCAGCAGGGACCAGGGCAAAAATAGATGCAATTAGGCCAGGCGCTCTGCTCCTTGCGCAGGCAACTCCGGCCGCCAGGGGGCCTTACTGAAGCACCAGGCCGCTGGGCTAAGCTGCCTAGAGCTGTGAGCCCCGGGAGCCTGCAGCAGCCTGGGCCCAAGCCCACCTCCTGGAGCAAGGCGGAGGAACCTCGCCGCGTAAGCTCACAGAAGGCAGGTCCCTTCTGGGATGGATTGGCCTCGGACACCAGCTGGCTTGTCCAGGAGTGCTCAGCTGACCCTTGTCAACGGTGGCCGAGGAGAGTTGGGACTTTGGCGCGCAGCCCAAATCGCCAGCAAGCACCGGCTCAGCAGCCAAAGCCGGGAGCCTGGGGCGCCCACTCACCACCTGCAGACCGGCCTTCTGCGCCCTCGCTGGCCACGCCCCTCGGGACCCTGCCCCACCCCGCCCCCTTGGCACAGTCTTCTTCGCTGGCATTAATCCAGGTTTTTCTCTTTGCGTCCACAGGCAAGCTTTTGCTAAAGATCTCCGCGTTTCTTGCTTTTCAACCCGCTGCTGCATAACTCGGTTCTCTCTCCTCCCCTTCTGCGGGCGTTTCATTCTCACTCCGGTGCAGGTCCTGGTCGGGTCGGTGTGCGGGGCGCCGGGCGCAGGTGGCACAGAGCTGCAGGTGAAGAAGGTGGAAGGGCCCCTGGAGGGGTTTCCGGTCTCAGAAGGAGGGGGAGCGGATGCCCCCACAGGCTACGTGTAATCCAACAAGACAAGGCCGGGACAGGGGTGTGCACCCGCTGCGGTAGACGTCTCACCACAGAAACAGAAGGGACTTTCCAGAGGGGTTTTAAAGGGCGAATAGGAGCCCACAGATGGGGGGTGGCATGGTAGGGATCACAGCAGAAGGAAGGGATGGCGTGAACAAAGGCACAGGGGATCACAGGGTCTTCTGCGCCGGGGCAGTGGGGGGTGGGGGTGAGGTGGGGGCTGGTGGGAGGAGAGATGGGGGCGTTGAGCAGTAGGGAGAGCCCCATGGAGGAGGGTCAAGGTGCCTTCTTCTGTTTCCCTCACGGCCGGCCCCTTGCTGACCTGTTTTATGTATCGAGTTCCAGGTCGAAGTTCGTTTGCCAAACCGATTACGCAGCTACAGCTTTATCTCAAACCAGTCTCGGCCTTGCAGGATGCTGAGTGCTTCCGAGTCAGTGAAACATTATGACTGACTCCAAACTCCCGCCCTTCAAGGGCCTGCCCGCGTTCTCCAAGTTTATGTTCAGTCAAAAATGGGAGCAACGTAGCCATGGACACGAGGACATGGCCACCCTGAGCACTCAGGTGGAGGGGCGGCTCCTGAAGGGAGGCAGGTGTCCCCTTGCGGTAGATGGTCCTCAGGGCTTTTCGTTCTGAAAGATGAGGCCCCAGGGGGTTGTTTAGATGGGAGAAAACAGACGCCATGCATCCGGGGAGAGGTGGGGGCTGGGCAGAGCCCTGGCTGAGAAGGGCCCCGTGTGTCATCCAAGGCTCTGCTGCCGCCTCGAAATTCTCCAAGGATCCCCCGTTTTCATTTTGCACCGGGCCCTGCCAGTTACAGAGGCAGCCCTGAAAAAGATGGGTGTGGAGTGTGGAGGAGCATCATGACCGAGCCTCTCTGAAACAGAAACTCCGACTGGCCGGTTCTGTGTGTGAGCCAGCCGTCCTCCTTCTCCCACGGCGAGGCCACCAAAGGCTGAATGAGGAGCCTGCAAATTCTTGAAAACATCGGCTCTTTGCAGCTGGTGCAGCGACTCCAGCATGTCATTGGCTGGAGGGCCAGGGGGGTTGTAGAGAAAGAGGCGATGAGCCAGACCACAGACAGAATGGCCGTGGGGGTGTGCGGAGAGACGGCACGGAGGGGTCCCTGTCTCGGGAAAGGTGGAGTGGTGTGAGGCGGGGCTGTCTTTTCTTCACTTCTACTCTGTCTTCCCTTTCCGTGCGGTTATGTCCGAACCTTCCAGCAAGTCCGCGACACGCACCAGCCTGTGTGCCAGGGACGGAAACAGGGGCCGCTGCTCTCCTCGGACTTGGGGGGGGGGGTCGTGATTGCCAGGTCCCGGAACTTGCGCACGGTCCTGTGTCACTCGTCAGTGGCAACGTTCCTGTCCTCGGATGCACAGTGACGCCCCAGCAGCTTGCGAACCCGACTCCCAGTGAGAGCCCCGTGTGGCTGAGAATATGGCCTTTGCTGTGCTGTGTCGTGAGGACGTTGGGGTCGCTTGTGATGGTGGCATAAGCCAGCTGATCCTGATGGCACCTGTAGTGACCCCCGTGGGTGGTCGCTACACCCCTGACGACTGCAGAGGGCGATGTGGCCAGTCAGGGCAGCGGGGGCTCAGAACAGGTGGTGGCAGGAGAAGCGAACCCCCAGAATCCTCAGGAGGAGTGGGGTGGGGCCCGAGGAAAGCTGTTTGGCAAACTCTGGGAGCCTAGGGCAGCCGGTCACTCCCTCACTGGCAGCCTTTCATCAGCCTGTCCCCTCGCGGGGGCCGGTAGCTTGCAAGGGAGCTGGAACTCCAGTGCTGGGGTGACCTTGGTGAAGTCCCTTCCCCTATGGACCTTTGTCCTGGGGTCCCTACCCCATCTCTAACCTTCTAAGACCTTGACTTTGTCACGGGGCTACTCCTCACTTCCTAGCTTCTCAGTGCCCCCTGCCACCTGGTCACTGACTTCCTGGGCAACGGGCTCCTTTTCCCCCTTTCTGGGGCTCACCCAGCGCCCGCAGGTGCCCTGGGCCCTGTGGAACCTGCGTGTGTGAGAGACACAGAGAGGCTGCTGCTGAAAGAGTCACCACTGAGTGGCCTTTCAGAGTGTCCTTGGAAACGATCTTTACCCTGGAGCGGGGTGCACTCAACTGGAAGCATCGCCCCAAATTCCCATAAAAGGGCTTCTGCCTCACACCCACAGGGGCTCTTATGACCGCCCTGCTTCATGCCCTCTGCCCCCATCACCCCGGCACCCACCCCTTCTCTGCCCTCCAACACCCCTCCCCACCAGCCCCTCTAAGGCACAAGCAACCGAAACCCACATGCATGCTGGCCATGAACTGCGTTACTTCCCAGCTCTGGTCCCCAAGGAGCCCTGCTTTCGTGCCCTCGGCTCTGCGCCCCACAGTCAGGCCACAGGGGTGACACCCGTCCATCCAGGGAGCCCTCACCGAGCGCCTCCACTGCCAGGCAGGGGTGATGAAGGGCACAGGCCTGCCCCTGGGGGGTTCCCACCAGGCTGGGGGGCCACGCCGAGGGTGGGAGCCCACGGGAGCGGGGCAGGGAGTCCCCAGGAGGGTTTCCCAGACAGGGACATGTGGGGGTGACAAGGGAATGCCTCACGGTGCCAGCACATCCAGAGGCTCAGAGGCGCCCAGCTCACAGCCACAGGCATCGCAGGGGCCTGGGGGACGACAGGTGAGGAGCTGGGGGGGAGGGGGAGGCTGTAGTCAGGTGGGCTGAGGCCTGTCATGAGTGAGTGACACCTGGAGGCTCTGACCGTGAGCTGATGACCTGGCACTGGGGTGTGAATACAGGTCCCTCATAGGGGCTCCGCTTGGATGCAGGGGTGTATGCTAGGCCAGAGTGGTCCCCGAGGTCACCCGCAGAGGGGACTAGTCTGAGAGTGAACTAGCTGGTCCAGAGACAGGACAGGCACCCATGCTGGAGCCGTGCGAGGAGGCTCGGGCAAAGCGGACAGGCTGGGGAGCAGACGGCGGGCCTGGGAGCCTGTCCCCGCTCGGCTGAGGCAGCCTCTCTGAAGGTGCCTGGTGGGGGCTAGAGGGGGTGGGGTGAACGGGAAGCTTGGCTGGAGCTGGAGCCCCAGGCTGAGGTTCTTGTTAGTCCTGCACGACCAGGGGGGGCGGGCCACTTCCGGCAGCATCTGGGGCATCAGGGGGCTGACTCAGCCGGGCCTCTTGCCTACCCCTCACCTAGGTCCAGGATGCATTGTGGTGCAGAGTCAGGGGGGCTGGGGGGTGAAGGTCGGGAGTCACCTGTCTGCCCCGGGGGTGGGATGGTGGGCCATGGGAGGAGAGAGTGACTTCCCTGACTGCAGCCGGGGCCTTGTGGTTTCCACCTTCTATCGCTCCCTGACTGCTGGGATTCTGCATTTCTAATGAGCGGCGGCTTTGTGGACCGCACTGGCGGTAGTGAAACCCCAGAAGGCTCCCCCTAGTACCCACTGCCTGGCGATCTCCCATCAGGGCACTCAGAGGGAAGGGGCCACTTGGCCTGGAGCCGAGAGCTACACCCTACGGCCTACCAGGGACTCCGTGCCCCCAGGGCCTTGGGCCGGTGATGCCGAAGGCTTAGTCAATGTGCTTGTTGGCACAGAAACTAGGGATGTGCCCACAAATGATCTCACTCTGTCCTTGCAGCTTTGAGGGTTAGGGAAGAAAGGCCCGTGAGAAGGGGAGGCAGAGAGCGGTTGGTGGATCCTCCCCAGGCCTCGGTTTTGGGCGGCAGAGGCAGGATGGGAACCCTGCTCCAAACAGAGTGGGAGCCCTTCCCACTCGGCCAGCGTCACCGATTTTGGGCTTGGAGGCGGCACGGCAGTGGCTGGGAGCTGTCTCCTGCCCTGTCATCTGGCCCCTGATCCTGAGGAGCCTGGGACTGCGGGGGGGAGGGGCAGGGGGGAGGTGGGAGGACTGTCACCTCTGCCTTCAGCCGCTCGATCTCGACCTCCCCATCCTCGACCTGCCTCCGCAGCTGCTTGGCCACCGTCTTCTCCGTCTCCACGATCTGCAGCAGGTGCAGGTGCTTCTGCGTCAGCGCCTCGTGCTCGGTGGCCAGGGTCCGGTAGCTGTGCGCGGGTGGGCGTGGCAGGTGAGGCCCGGCCCCTTCAGCCCGAGGGACCCAGCCAGAGTGGGGCTCACGACCCACCGCCCTCGGGAGAGGACCCCAACTCCCAGACACAGTGTGTGTCTGATGACCTGGTCTCTGTCGCTGATGAGGACAGACAGTCCTCGAGGACAGGGATGGAGGCGGCCTGACCTCAGGGCCAAGGTCAGGGCTGTGGCCATCATAAAGGGCTTCCGGGGAGCAAAGGTCAAGGAAGGGCTGCAGAATCCATCTGTCCGTCAATCCTTCCTTCCTTCCATCTTTTCGACACCAGCTCCTCAATCATTTGTCCACCCTCCCTTCATCTTCCCTTTAGCATGCGCCCTTGCGTCCACCCTCAGTCCATGCATCTATCCTTGAATTCTTCTGCCCTGCCGCCCTTTGCTGAGCATCAGGTCCTGGGGACGCCAAAACTGCATGGGTCCCCGCTCCAAATTCTGCGGGGAGACAGACACAGAAACAGCGCTATCCCCGAGCCAGGAAGTGCNGTAGCTGTGCGCGGGTGGGCGTGGCAGGTGAGGCCCGGCCCCTTCAGCCCGAGGGACCCAGTCAGAGTGGGGCTCACGACCCACCGCCCTCGGGAGAGGACCCCAACTCCCAGACACAGTGTGTGTCTGATGACCTGTCTGATGATCTGTCCGTCAATCCTTCCTTCCTTCCATCTTTTCGACACCAGCTCCTCAATCATTTGTCCACCCTCCCTTCATCTTCCCTATAGCATGCGCCCTTGCGTCCGCCCTCAGTCCATGCATCTATCCTTGAATTCTTCTGCCCTGCCGCCCTTTGCTGAGCATCAGGTCCTGGGGACGCCAAAACTGCATGGGTCCCCGCTCCAAATTCTGCGGGGAGACAGACACAGAAACAGCGCTATCCCCGAGCCAGGAAGTGGAACCTCTCATCAGGGTGCGTCTGGGTGTCCTGGCCGCCCCCTCTGCAGTCCTCAGCTCTGCAGAGGGATTATTTGGGGTGAGAGCCCAGGATCCCTAAGACTCAGTCCAGCCTGGAGCCTCCAGCCTCTGCAGGACACACTCCTGCCCTGCTTTTCTGCCAGGGCCCCCGGGGGGGGGGTCTCCCTCAGGAAGGGGCCCACGCTGCAGGGCCCCCACCCCTGCGTCAGATCGCAGAGCTGTATAAGGATTTCAGTCTGTGGGGGAGAGAACCCAGGCCCCGAGGGAACATGAGACTGGTTCTGTGGCTGAGCAGCCGGCTGCGTCCGGCTGGGAGCAACCTTATGCTGTGATGTATCTGTAAAACCCATCACCCAACCAAATGGCGCTCAGTTTCCCTGACAGGAAAACAGGAGCAAGCCTGGGTGAAGCAACGCCTCTCCTCACGGCCTCTCCTTCCCTGTGGCACCCAGGGAAGTGACCCTGAGCTCCTGGGTTCTGAGGGAGGCCCTGACAAGCTTCCATCCCCAGTCCTCTCCTCCACCATGCCCCCTCTTCCAGAGGTGTGGGCTCGCTGCTTCGGGCCTGGGCTGCTTTTCTGCGGCCTGGACCGTGGGGCAGGGGACGTACCTGGCGTGAGAGATCGCCGCCACCCACTCGTCACAGTCCTTCGCGTCCTCTGTCCTCAGCTCCAAGGCCTTCTGGTTCTCGTGGCTGAAGTTGACCGTGAAGTAATGCTGCACGGAGAGGAAATCTCTGGTTACCCGGGGTGTCCGCGGGAGCGGCAGCGCCTGTGAGTCCGGCTGTTTACAAGGCGCATGCCGCCGCGTCCGCCGGGCACCGGTGCCTTCGCTGTGATGGTCGGAGCGCTGAGCTATTTAGCTCGGAGTCTTGATTAAGGCGGGCTCTGTGTGGTGAAGCAAGAACCCATGCCTAGGGTATACGAGATCCCACAACTCCCTAATCGCCAGCAAATTGCAAAACCAGCCAGTTTTCCGCCATCAGGTGCGCTGCAGAGAAAACACGAGGAGAGCCTCCTGAGGTACCCAGTCGGTGTAGCACGCGTTTAAGTCACCCCCCAAATTTACCAAGCACTCTTCCAGGTCCTGGGGGCAGAGAGTGGAAGAGACAGACTCAGTCCCAGGAGCGCCCCCTGGAGGCCACCTGTGTTGTGCGCAGGTGACTGAGGTAGAGCTGGTCGCCTCCTGGCCCTGTCCCCCAGGCTCCCAGGGAGCAGACACACACCTGCCATGGCTTTAGGTGAGTTAATGCGCCTCAAGCGCTTAGAACGATGCCCCAGGCCTGGTATGCGCACGGCTGCCGTCATTCCTGGGGCGCAGGGGCTTTCAGTTCAATGGAAGTGAGGGGCTTCCCAGAGGACGGGTCTTGGTCCAGGGTGTCAGAATCAGGCTGGGCAGGGGGACAGGGCAGGGTGGTGGACTGAGCAGAAGCAGGCTTGAATCAAAAGGATGATTCCCAGGTTTCTGGCTAGGGCACCTGGTTCGTGGGTGAGGGGTGACATAGACTGGGGACACTGGCCGGACCGAGGGCAGATTTACCGGGTCAGGGAGGGGTGAGGTGGGGGATGGGCTTGCCAGCCTGTGTACCTGTGCGCCTGGAATCTCCAGGCTGCAGAATGGGCTGAGGGGGCAGCCTCAGGTCGAGAGGAAGTTGGAGAGGCATCAGGGAGACAGACGGTGAATGGGCACCACGCAGGCGGCAGCCTGTGGAGGCCCCTGGGTCTGGTCCTGGAGAAACCAGAGGAACTGAGCAGGCTGGACCCTCGAGCCTGACCATCCGGAAGAGGTCCCGGTGCAGCCCTGCCTTCCTGTGTCCCTGGGTGTCGGGGAGGCAGGGCGCAGTGGTACTAGGTGGGGTGCGTAAACTATTTTTAGCTTCTGCTGACATTTACTGTATTTCTGTTAATTGTCAGTCTGGGTGGCAGCCAGGGTATGTGTGTGTGTGTGTGTGTGTGTGTGTGGGTTGTTGCAGTCAATGTCTCTCACTTGTTTCCTAGGAAACAGATAACTGGGGCCGGGGAAGGAAATGTCAGCTGCAGCCTCAAATAACTGAATCCAGGAGGCTCCGGTGGGCACCCCTCTGCCTCGAGACGGAAGCAGGCGGAGAGGGCACCACAGGTGGGTGCCTAGCACTTCCCCCTCTCCCGAGATGATGGGCCCATGCGTGTGCGTCTCCTAGGATCTGTTTATTCCCACATTCCCCAGCGAGAACAGGTATTAGCACCTGTTTTCCAGCAGACGAACCTGAGGCTCAGAGAAGTTGAGCCACCTGCTGAAGGCCACACAGCTGGATAACAAAGTTTCACTGAGCACCAACTGTGGGGTCCGGCCCTGGACTTGGCACTGGGGTGTGAAGGTGAAGGAGCCTGTGGGCAGGTGAGACAGGAGGGCAGTGGGTGGGGCTCCCAGGGCAGGCATGAGCTCCAGGTAAGCACAGTGGGGGAAGGGTGGGCCAGGCTGAGTGGCAGGACAGGTTTAGTCTGGGCCTGGGAGACTCCGGTGGGTGTTTTCTCCTTCGGTTCCACGCATGACCACCATAGCGGTCCCAATGGAGTCCCCTCTTTCCCGGAAGCCGCTTTGAATGGGCTCTGCTTCTTCCCATAAGCGATCCCCCCACGGGACATACTGCCACGTCGCAGGAACTGGGCTTATTAATTGACTAATAGCAAAAGCCACAAGCAGGTGACACGGCATCGGCCTTCCAGAGCATGGGTGGTGACAGGGCCCTGTGGGGGTGGGGCGCTGGCTCCTCAGGAACCACGTCTGTGACCCTTTGGGGACAGTGGGAGGTGCAAAGGCCCCGAGCTGCCCCGTGGTGCAGGACCCTTTCCCCAAGTCGGTTCACCACGAAGCCCTTCGGCTTTCATTCCTTGGACGATCTGGCAACATCCCATCAGACCAGTGTTCTGGGGAGTCCCCTCTGGGACTTGGATTTAAACTTATTATTTATTATTGCCCTGGCTGGTGTAGCTCAGTGGATTGAGCGCGGGCCTGCGAACCAAACAACCGAGGTTCCATTCCCAGTCAGGGCACATGCCTGGGTTGCAGGCCAGTTCCCAGCAGGGGACGCACAAGAGGCAACCGTACATTGATGTTCCTCTCCCTCTCTCCTTCTCTTCTGCTCTCTCTAAAAATGAATCATTAAAATCTTTTAAAACTTATTATTTAGACTTGGGGCCTTCATCCTGTCTTTTCACTTCTCTATCTCCTTTTCTGCACAAGGCAGAGAATGCCGCCCACGTCACAGGGTTGCATAAAACAGACGGTGTCGAGGGACCCCCTCGGTTGCAGAGAGCTCAGGGATGATCTGTGAACCCGAGGGGTTGTCTGCACCGTCCAGGTGCTGGGTGGACTGGGCCTGCCCAGGGAAGAATGCCTGCGTGTGTATTCACATGGGTGTACGCAGTGTCCCCTAAAATCCACATGTACCTGGCACCTGTGAGTGTTTGCAGATGTGACACGCAAGCACGGAGGCAGGTGTGGGACAGCTGCGCCTGTGGGGCACGTGATGCCTAGGGTGGCCCGCAACCGGCGGCGCGGGAAGAAGCAGGAAAAACTGTCCTCCAGAGCCTTCGGGCCTGCAGAACTTTGAGTAAATTTCTGTCGTTTTATGTTAAAGGAGTCAAAAGCTCTGCCACAGGTGGGGCTGCACACACACGATGCTGCCGCTGCTGTGAGGGCAAGGCCTGGGAGGGGCTTATGAACCCAGTGAGGCTTGTGCTGAGGTCAAAGGGCTCTTACCCGCCAGGTCAGAGGTTTCTGGCTGTCTCTACATCAACCTCAGTTCTGGTTTCTTTCTCATTCCTGATTCCACTGGCAGCCAAGTCCTGTGCTGTGTAACATGTCTGGACTCTGCCTCCCCTGTCCTTGCGGCCACTCCCTGCCTCAGAGCTTCGGCATCACCCGCCTGGACCACAGAACGGCCCCCTTCTGGTCTCCCTGACCCTGGGCTTGTTCATTCAGCATGGCTAGAATCCGGACCCACTGGGCCCCGCCTGCTCATGGTGCCCTCCGAAGGAGGAGGCTTGGATGCTGGCCCTCGTGGCCACTCTCACCCCTTACTAGGTCCCGCTCTGGTGCCCTGGTCAGCCAGGGCCAGCTTCTCTAGGCTGGGTCTTGCCTGCTCCCTGCTGGCCATCCTCAGGACTGTGGTCCCAGCTGCCATCCTCAGCCAGCCCTCTCTATGTCACACTGCCCGATATCCCAGTGGACAGGGGCCATGCTAGAGAGAACCCTACGGGGTGTCAGTTGTGTATGTGCACATGCATTTTTGCACGCTCACGTGCACTGCCCTGGCCTGGAGTCCATCTCTCCCCCTCCTCCCTCAGTAAGGGGCTGTGCACCCAGGCTCCTCCTCGTGCCTGGACACCCCAGGTCCCCTCTCCACCTCTCACCCTTAGGATCCCAGGGAGGCCACTCTGTCCTCCAGCCCTTGCCGGGAGAGGTCCCATCCTGACCCAGGCCAGGCCACCCCTGGTGTCCCCAACCTCTGTCACCACTTCCACCGCAGAGTGTATGGTCCTCAGCCGTGGACTCCTCCCGACCCGCTGTACCACCCTCGTGCCTGGCACAGAGCGGGGCCTCCCTGGGTACAGTATTTCCCAAACGGGCCTGCTCGATGGAGGTGCTGGTCCCTGTGGCCCCCTGGTGCTTCCGTACCATTCCTGAGAGGCCCGGGCTGCCTGCACCCCCACAACAGCCCTCACCTGATGTGGCTACACAGGGGGCTGCACCCCACTTAACAACCTCCTGCCCCCACTACAAGTGGCCCCATTCCGCCCAATCTGTGCCTCTGAGTTCTGAAGTCAGTGACTTCCCTGGACTCTCTCTGAAAGCGAGCGCCTGCCTCAGGCCCCTGTCCCCCTGTCAGTCTCCCCTGCTCTGTCTGGTCACCCTGCTCAGGCCTGAGTCCTTGCTCTGGGAGGGAGCTGCTGCACACCTTACGCTCACGTGTGCAGCCAAAGAAGGTGTGAGCAGTGACGTAAGGTCAGAACGGAAAAGCCTGGGAAGGGGCCCTGCCCTTAGGGTCAGCCCTGCACGGGGCTCGACCCACAGCCCAGGGTCTGTGTCATCGCGGCACTCTAAGCTGCTGACCCATCTCAGCTTTTGTGGGAGCTCCTCCAGACCACAGACGTCACCTGGGGCTGGTCCGGCACGCACCTTGTTCCATCTGTCCTCACAATGCACCAGCCTGCCCCTGACCTTCCCACCAGCTGCCTCTCTGATGTTTGCTGGACGAACTTGTCTGATACATCTGCCCTTCAGCTTCTCTTTGTAAAAACAAAAGATGTCGTTTATTTGCTCTTCTACAACTAAGTATAAAAGGCTTTTAAGGTCTGAGTTGGATTTTCCAATCTGGAAAACCTAAGAACTCAACTAGAAGTATCTTTTTGAAAATAATTATCTCACTTTTCAGGGGAAACAGGTTGTATCTGCTTTGTCGGATTAGGAAGAGCTAGTCTTGAATGTATTAACTTTCCAGGTGTAACAGTCGTCCGGGATCTCCACTGACTTTAACGACCCAAAACTGGAGTCTTGGCTCAAGTTCTGACCCTGGCATTGACTCACAGTGAGAACTCGGGGCTTGGAAGAGACAGTCACTAGCTATCTGTTCAGAGATGAGCTCCACCCAGCTGAGCATCATGTGTCAGATGAGAGGCCTGGCTTCCCAGGTCCCACAGCCACTGGGGGTTACTGTGGTACTGATCCAACGTGCTCAGGGAGGGAAGGACTCTGTAGGCTGCAGTCTGAGAAAGTTAGCTTATCTGGGTGGTGGCTGGGCAGGAAGGTTCGGACACAGCACTCGGAGCTTTCATGGGATGAGAACTGGACCCCCCGACCCCCGCCACCACCATTAAACTCAGGGTGTGGCTTGCTCATCACTGCAGCATAACTTGGCCCATCCTGACTAGTTACGAGGCCATCAGTTACGAGGCCACCTAAGTCTAGGTAAGAGATGACAGCAGTCTAGACTCTAGCGGTGGAGGGTGAGAGGGACATAGGTGGAGGCCAGGGGTCTGAGAGGAACTTAGGAGGTCAGACTAACAAGGCTGGGGATGGGGTGGCTACCAGGGGTGAAATGGACTTCCACAGCAACCCTTTTTCCTCTTGCAGGACCACCTTGCTCAGAATTTTTTGGAAACCCACAAGTTCTTTCTGTTAAAATGCACTATCCTAACTTCATGTCCAGGGTTGGGCGGGGCTCGGTGTTGACTTGCTTTGAACCTGGCAGAGGCCTGGGTGACCCATTGTTTCCCTGAGGAAGACCTGGTCCTAAAGGTGAAAGCTGACTCTGTGACAGCTGCAGTTTATCGATAAGACCTACTGTGTTATGCTAGGACGTTCCAAATAGCCACCAGTTTACTACTTAGGACAGGGCTGCCAGGCAGGCTCTGTTATGGTCTGCAGCTCACCCATGGGGAAACTGAGGCTCAGAGAGCTTGCAGACCTTCTCAAGCTAGAAGGTGGCACAACCAATATGCAAAGCTAGCCTGTGTGGCTGGAAACCCGTAGCTTTTCCCTAACACCTTCTGGTTGTTAGAGGCAAGGTGCTCAGTGAATGAGCTGAGTAGAGGCTGTGCATCTGAGGGGTTGCACAGCCCTCCCTGAGTGGGGGACGAGCAGTGGGGGGTGTCCAAGGCTCCCAGCTGCTCCCTGCACGACAGTCGTCCTCGCAGAGGCGTCTGGGCGTTGGCAGTGTTCTGGGGCTCTGCCAAGTCCACGCGTCACCAGCGCTCCTGCATAAACATCGGGGGCTGAGCCTGTTCTTGGCTGCTGGCACACGGGCACCCGCGCCAGGCTCCCACGGAGTCCAGGGAACGGGACGGTGGGGCGTGGATGCCTGCCTCGGTGCGTTGTCCGCAACGCTCATGGGACCCAAGCAGAAACGAGCACCCCTTCACAAGTCACGTGGCTGACGGTGACATAGTTTCACTGCTGTTAATTTTCTCTCTCTCCATGTAGCTTGGCAGAGGACGGTAAGCTCCAACAGCACCCCCCCCACCCCCCCATCTCTGTGCGGCTGGAGGTTAAAAAGCTCGGGTTTTGGCGTCAGGTAGACCCGAGCTCACGTGCAGGCTCCGCGGGGGACACTCCCTGTAACCCCGAGCAAGGGCCGTCACGTCTCTGGGCCTCAGTTTTGTCATCTCAAAAGTGGGTCAACAGTGTCCCCCTCACGGGGCTGCTGGGGCGATTAAGGGAGGTGCCTGGCATACAGTAGGTGCTCAATACATTGCGTTCACTGTGACCGGGCCTTTTTGTCTGATTTTCAAAGCGCTTTGCTGGAAGATACACATCAGAACCCGCACCCCTGCCCCGTCACCGCTGGAGGGCCCGTGGCCCGGGGTTTGGGCGGAGGTCAACGTTTTTAAAGCGCAAATAAAGACGAAATTTTACGTGGCTTCAATCCTGACCCAGGGCCAGCAGTGGGTCTACGGGGCGGAGGGGGTGGGGTGGGGAGTGCCCTGCCTGCGTGGCCGACGTCACTCACGTGACCCGGGAGCGCGGGAGAAACGCCCGCTCGCGCAGGCCTCCAACTTCGTTCTCGCGAGACTATGCTGCGCGGGCTTCGTGCCGGCGACGGCGCGCCCCTGGCCGTGCTCGGCTGCCGGGTCTCTGAGGGAGTTGCTCACACACCGTATTATTACGGCGTGTCCTGCCCGTCGTCCGCCCGAGGGTCTGCGCAGGGTCCCCTCGCCCTGAGCGGCCCTCCGCCCCTCCCGGACCCCGAGTTGACTGAGTGGAAGCCCGCCCGAATGCCGCCCGTTCTCTCGGTGCTGGATTCGCCGTGCGCGCGCGCGGACCCCCGGCCCCCGGCCTGAGCTGAGGAGCCCGGACTGGTGAGTGAACGCGGGGAGGAGGCGAGAGTCCGCGGAGGGGGGACACGGGGGGGAGGACTTGGTGGCCGCGGGGAGGCCGTGAGGGGGCCGCTGCCGGGCCCGTGTGGGGGAGGGGCTGGGCGGCTAGGCCTCCGCTTCCACGTTGCTCGCGTGCTAAGGGCGCTGTCTGGCTTGTGCTTCGGAGGGTCCCCCTGGCGGCGGGCTGCGCGGGCGGGCACCGGGCGGGTCAGGGGACAGCCCCGGCACGTGGTCGTTTTCCAGGGCCCTGAAGGCTCCCCTCCTCTGGGAGCGCTTGAACCCGAGGCTCAAGGCTTCCGTGTCGCGCGACCCACAGGGCCTAAGTAGCCGCCAAGTGACCCGTGAATGAGTCTAGGCGCTGGGCACGGGTATCCGGTATTTCCCGGCCCCAATTAGGGCTCGATTACCGAGCTGTAGAGCGCCTTTTCCACTCTGGGGACGCGGTGGCGGAGACGGGCACCCTGCACGGTGAACTGCGGCCTTTCCAGGGCTCCGGCGTCCTGCGTCTGAGTGGCTGGCGCCACGTGTATGCGTGTGAGGGGTGTCGCTTTCCGCTCAATCTATAGTCCGTCCTACTTTCCTTCGAGTTTGCCTTTTCCCCATTGGCCCGGGATCCGAAAGCGCTAAAGCAACAGGAAGGTGAGCTCGGGGTTTGGTGGGAGATGGAGCTGCAGGGTCAGAAAGCCACAGAAGGCATCTCATTTCCGCCACCGCCTGGCCGGGCAGTGCTGGCCCTCCTCTGTGGACCGGACACACTCAGAGCCTTAGATCCAGATCCACTGGGCACNCCTTCGAGTTTGCCTTTTTCCCCATTGGCCCGGGATCCGAAAGCGCTAAAGCAACAGGAAGGTGAGCTCGGGGTTTGGTGGGAGATGGAGCTGCAGGGTCAGAAAGCCACAGAAGGCATCTCATTTCCGCCACCGCCTGGCCGGGCAGTGCTGGCCCTCCTCTGTGGACCGGACACACTCAGAGCCTTAGATCCAGATCCACTGGGCACGAGGCGCGTGTCCTGTGATCAAGGCCAGGAGTGGGCTTCCTCTTGCCTCTGGGGAAAGGCACCCAGTGGGTGGACAGCGGGCACTGTGGGCCCCCAGCTTCTGCGGCCCCCAGCCACACCAGTGCCAGCACTCAGAGGAGCTGGATGTGTCCCTTCTGTCCCCCGTGATTCAGGAAGAACCCCGGGGTGCACATTGTACCCGCTCCTGGTTGGGAGTGAGACGATTGCTGGGGTTGGTTTGAGCAGGTCCCCCGTGAGAAGCTGTGGCTGGAAGTTGTTTCCAGGAGCCTTGGAGTGAGGGTGAGAAAAGTAGATTTGGGGTAATTCCATGCCAGAGCCAGGCAAGGGACATCAAGGGTCATTCTCTGGGGAAGCTGAACCCAAACTCAAAGTTCAGGGACGTATACCACTGAGTGTGGCTGTTGGGTCGGGAGGAGAGGGAGAAGAGGAGGTCAGCACTGAGAAGGCAGGGCCCAGGCCAGGGCGGGTGGGGGAAATGGGCACGTGAGTGGTCTGTGCTAGTCTGACTTCATGAGGCCCAAGTGTCCCTGACCTGAGCTCCAAGACCCTGGGGCTGTACCAGACACAGCCAGACTGTGTAGAAGCAGCCAGAAGAGAGCACATTACGTTAGGGTGGGTATGATGCCCTGTGCCTTTGTAACCCAGCACCCTGCCCATCCCACTCTTAGAGCAACTCTGCACCGTGAGGAACCCTTATTTAGTGGCCTGGGGACTGTGACAATCTAGCTTCTTAGGCCTGTGGCATAGCACAGGGCCTGGACTGGAGCCTGGTCAGCCCTTAGGATGTAAAATGGGGAATTAGCATGCTACACCAGCAAGTTCAGCTCAGTAAGCATTTCCTGTGCACCTAGTATGTGCTGTATCCCTGACCTGTTCATTCCTGTCACTGGGGGACAACCAGCGAAGGTTTGCTTTCTGTTCCTTCAGAAACCATCCTTGGCCCTTCTGGGTGGAAGCTGCCTGTTTAGACCGGGGTATAAATGATATCTTGCTAAAACCACTTCTTCACCAGATACTAGATAGTCCAGTCAAACAAATGCTCAGCCTCGTGGAGGCCGCCTGGTGTGGATGCTCTGCCACGTGTGGGCAGGTTTTGAGTCAAGGCAAATGCACTCAGAGTGGCTGGAAGCCCGGCATCTGGCCAGGGCTCTGTGGGGGGCCTTTGGGCACCTGGGTCAAGGAGAAACATGGAGCAGCTAGCTGCTAGGGTCATCCATTTTACACTAGGATTTAGAAAGTAGCCTTGGTTGGTATGGCTCGGTGGATTGAACTTGGGTCTGCAAATCAAAGGGTCGCTGGTTCAATTCCCAGTCAGGGCGCATGTCTGAGTTGCAGGCCAGGTCCCCAGTAGGGGACAGGTGAGAGGCAACCACACAATGATTTTTCTCCTCCTTTCTCCTTCCCTTCCCCTCTCTCTAAAAATAAATAAATAAAATCTTAAAAATGTATTTAGAAGGGAAAAGTGATAGTTTTGTAGGCCCACACAGGTGAAAGGAGGGGCTTCTTTTCCATGTGTGGCAAATGCTCACTCTGGAGTCAAATGCTCACATCCCCACAAGTGTAGGGCACACTGCGTCTTTGGTGGAAATCTGTACCTGAGCTGGGCTGCGCCAGACCATCAGCCACTGTTCCCAACCCTGTTATGTTCTCTCATGACAAGAGGGCAACACACTGAATACACTGAACCTCTCTGGTGGGTGGAACTCTGGGGAAGGGCTCCGAACATGTGTGGCCTGTTGTGTGGGGGCCATCCGTTGGCTTTGCCCTCCTGTTCCTCCCACAATCCACTGCTAGCACGAGCCAGTGCATGCGCCCCGGCTGGATGACTTGGAATTAATGTAGGGTCTCGTTTTCAGGAGTTGTTAGACACGGGATGAATGCTAGGCCTGACTCTGCCACAGATGTACTGTGTGGTATTGGGTAAGTCCCTTCCGATGTCTTGGCCTTCGGCTCCCCTCTCTGTGAAAAGGGCAGCAGAGGCTGTACAGTCTCCCTGAGGTTCCTTTCAGCTTTCACACTTTGTGTTAGGACTTTATTCTCTGTCCAAGTGGATATAATTCAGATTCAATGAAGATTTACTTAGATTTAACTAAAATGTGTTGTGAGCCTATGTATGTTCCTGTACATTATTTAATTGTATTCACAGAATCCCAGAACAGTAGGGGTTCTGATCACCATTCTGCAGATTACAAACAGAGGCTCAGAGAAGTTGTGTGAGCTGAGGTCCCACTGACGGGAAGTTGCAGAGCAGAGATGAGTCTCAGGTCTGCTTCTGGCTTCCAAGGGGCTGGGAACAGACACTGTGAGCCCAGCAGCCAGTCAGCTTCCTCCACCCCTCTCCCTACCAGCTTGGGAACTCAGCTCTGGGCTCTGGTGTAGGGGCAATTCACCAAAAGCTGAGAGCAGTGTCTCTTGCCTGGCTTGGGTCTGGCTCTCCCATGTGAGTCCTCTAGACTCCTGTGTGCTTTTTCAGCCTGAGGAGCTGCCTGCTCTCTGCTCTCCTCTGCCATCTGGGAGCCCCTGCCATGCAGCTTGTTATCCCCAGAAACCCACCTTCAAATATTCCTGTCCATACCCCCAGCCCCACAGGCCGAGGACAGGGATGGGGGGAGGTCTGCTGCAGAGAGAACTCAGAGCTGCCTTGACTGTTAGGGGACAACTTTAGGCAACGCTTTCATTTCAGCCAGTTCAGCCCCCATCCCCCAACCCCCAGTCAGAAGCAATGGCTTCTGAGATCACACTTGTTTCTCAGAGCCCCGAGGTAGCTTCAACTCCTGGCATGACACTGGACAAGTAATTTCCTCTCTCTGGGCTTTGGAGTCCTCATCTGGGTGATAACCACCTGGCTGGGCCCCCCTGGAACTCTCAGATCCCTCCCAGTGTTGAGACTTTAGGATCCACAGCCTTTCACTTTATTTTCCCATTGGCAGGGGAGTGGACCAGGTGCCTCTGGAGAGGGCATCTTGCTTAAAAATTGCTCTCTCTCTGTCTCCTTGTTCCCACTCCTCGGTGGCAGCTGCTCATCCTTCCCTCCACGCTGAAGGCACACTCCCACTGGGCCCAAGCCCCTTCACGTCCAGGCCTGGCCCTTTAGCCTGGCAGCTCAAGAAATGCGAGTGCAGCAGTGCTGCACCTGGAACTGGGACTGCGGTGGTGGTGGAGGTGCAGAGGGGGGAGGAGACAGGTGCCCCTTGTCCCGCCCGTGGCCTCCACAGCACCTCTGTGAGGTGCTTGCAACCCCTGGGTTTGTGGCTTGGGCCTGGGGCCAGCTGGGAGACCATCACTGGTCAGTGTCACCTAGCTGACCCTGCGAACCGCAACCCCCGAACTTGGCACAGCCAGCAAAGGCTGGCTGCCTCTTTGCTCCCGGCTGCAGTGAGGCAAGGCTGGGTCTGCGGCACGGGGATGCCTCCCTCTCGCCCTTCCCCTGCCTCACACTGGAAATCACACCTCCCAGGTCTGGACAGACAACGGGGGCTCTCTTGGGCTGAGGGGTGGGGCTGGAGATGGGGAGCACCATTTGGGGCTGGACGTAGGTTCACATTCATCATCTCTGTCTGGCCCCTGGGCCCCATCTCTCTTCACATCTCACCTCCTGGCCCAGCTGGCCCCACTCCCAGGAAGCTTCCCTGTGAAGGGCAGTCGCAACCCGCAGGTATTCCCTGCCCTGCAGTCCCTGCACCCTCTACCCACCCGCGGGGTCACCCACGCGCTTGAGTCAACCCTCTTCTGAGCCAGGGGTGCTAAGAGTGCAGGAACCAAAGTTTGGGTCCTACTGGCCAGCCGGCCAGCCAGAGGCCCTGAGCCCCCCGGGGTGGCAAGAGGTCAGGTGCAGCGCTGTCCTCACCTGTTTCTCCAGCGGCTCTTTGGCTGAGAGCGCAGGCTTGGGGGAGGGCGCGCGATCGCAGACGCAGCCCTCCAGCAGGTAGAGCCCTGAGGGCCGCGAGCTGGAGTCGCTTTCGAAGTAGAAGAGCAGGTTCTGCAGTAGCGCGAACCACTTGGTTTGCCATTTTGTATTGTCCGAACTCCGTTTGCTCAGGTAGCCTTTGCGCGTGCCGTCCTTGCGCGCCAGCAGCCCCAGGGACGCGACATGGCCATCGTTCAGCCGGATCCCCTTCTGCATGGTGCTCCGAGGCCAGCTAGACCCCACGCGCTTACATCTTCTCCCCGCGGCCCCAGCGGCCCCCAGTCAGTGCGCTGCGTGCTGCCTCTCTCTGGTACTGGCTCGCTCCTTTTTGCTCTCCCCTCCCCCCCCAAATATCTATACTCTGGGATCTGGCGCCTAGCCACGGCTTCTGCAATCCAGATGTACCATTCCCTGCCGAGCCCTCTTCTCCGCTCCGCAGAGCCCTGGGGCCCAAGATGACACAAGACTCTGCCCCTTGGCACCTGGGAAACTGAGGGAGTGGGGAGCTGCCTCGCTGGTGAGGGGCAGGCGGAGTCATGTGACGCCAATCCCTCGAAGAGCCCGTTTCAGTGGCGTGGACAGGGACACACACGCAGCCTGCCAGGCGCAGAGCCACGCAGGCTGTACCTTAGCACCTCCTCCCTCTCCCGGACACGCGCGCACAACCACAACCCGTCTGCCCGCCCCTGGTCTCTCCGCTCCCCTTCGGGTGTTAAAAAGCAAATCAGATCAATTTCTGTTAACCCTGTGGAACCCTGGAGACTCCTACTCCCAGAGTTTGCGTCTTTCACCCCTTTGCGGATGCAGGAGACCTGGGGTAAAGTCCCGGTTGTCATTCTTTCCAAAGGCTCCCTCCTGGTACTTTATTTTTCTGATCCAAGTTGGATGGAGGAAGGTGGATCTAAAAGAGCCTTTTAATCCTAATCTTTGCGTAATCAGCCAGGTCACATTCATTTTCGTATCCAGCCCCCCTCGCGGTAGCTTCCCCAGCGACATAAGGGCAATCCAGGGGGTGAAGCGGGGAGGGGGAGGGGAGTATTGCTTTATTTTCAGTGTTGCCATAATTACGGGCGTCATCCAAGCGCCCTGAGGTCTGGCGGGCTAGCCCATGCCGGGAGTTTTCTGCAAATACCCCCCAAAGCCTGAGGGCGGGCTTCAAACACAGGCGCTGGGGACTATGGGAGCCTTCAAATAGCTGCGCTGGCGCAATGATACCTTAATGATAGATTTTCCGTTCTTATTTTTAGCTTTCATTCGCCTACACAGTTACAGGGCATTTATCCGAGAACGTCACATCCCCGCATGCTGCTGCACCGGGAGGGTGCAGGCTGACGGCTCGCAGGCGCTGGAGCGGGGAGCGTGCGCCATCTGCAGCAGAGGCAGGGGCCGAGCTGGGACCGGAGGGCGCCCAGCCCGCCAGCCTGTCTGCAGCTGGGATGGCTGTGCACAGCCGGCAGGAGAAAGGAAGGAGGGAGGGAGGGACACCATTTCTCAGCGCCCAGGGGGACACCGAGAGACCCTGCTGTGAAGGGCTTTCAGCTGCCTGGGCACAGTGGCGTTGGCTCGCATTCCTGGGAGCGGGGGGCAGGACATTCTGGGAGAGCTGCTGACCTAGTGAACCTCAGCCTTTCCTCTGGGTGCTGGGGGAACTCTCTTTAAGGACCTGGTGAGGCTGATATTTCTAAAGGAATAATGAAAACAAAGACGGCAGATGGATAAACCTTCATTTAGTCTTGATTTTCCCTGGAGGGACCCTACACTACCACCACTTTCCTTCTCTTTTGCCTTATTTATAGAAGCAGGAGGAAGATTCTGAACCCAGGCTCTTCTAGGTGCTTTGGAGCAATTAAATCATTTCATCCTCACACATGCTGTGGAGTAGGTTCTTTGCCCCCACCCCCATGCCCCTATTACTAGCTCTATTACAGAGGGGAGGAGGAAAACAGGCATGGAGTGGGCGAGTGACTTGCTCAGAGTCACTCAGCTAGGAAGTGGCAGGTGGGATTTGAACTGGGTCTGCTCCTAGGGTCTGTGTAGAGCTGAGTGGGTGGTCCCAGGGTTGCAGAATGGTTGGCTTGTATCATAAATAGGGGCAGGATCTCTCAGATGGGCCAGATCCAAGGAGTGTGTGAATCCTGAAGCTGGGCTGCATGTAGTCACCTGGGACATTTCATGAGCACCCACAAAGGCCATGGCAGGTTATACACTTTGGTGGGTGATTTTAATATGCAGCAAAGTTGAAGATACACTAATATGATGGGAGCCACCTGGGGCCTTGTTGAAATGCAGGCTCTCATTCTGGGGCAGGGTCTGAGGGTGCATTTCTGACGAGCACCTGGTGATGGGACACTGCTGGTCTGCAGCCTACACTTGGTAGGATTTAAGGCGTGCTGGAGGGAGGGAGGGAGGGAGGGCTCCTTCCCTCCCTCCCTCCCTCCTTCCTTCCCTCCTTCCACATACCCCTCATGCCACCAGTTTTCACAGAGCTCCTCACCTCTGCCAGGCTTTGGGCTAGGCTGTGGAGGACACAGTGACAAAGAAAACATAGTCCCTGCTTTGTGGAGTTTAGGCCGGCCCAGGCTCCTTCTCTGTGGGGCCCTTGGGGGAGCAGGAGCAAAACCACCCTCCCTGGGCCTAGAGAGAGGCTCTGACGGAGGTCTAAATCAGGAAAATAACCAGATCGCTCCAGTGGGCCTCAGCCCTGGGGTACTTCAGAACCACTTGGAGAGATTTTTAAAATCTGTGTGTTCAGACTCACACAAGCTTATTAAATTGGAACCCCTGAGGGTGGGACCGGGGCATCGGTACTTTAGGGAGCTCCCCAGTGATTCCAGAGCAGAGCCAGGGCCGAGAACATCTCTTCCCCACACCTCCCACACCCCCACTCCTGGCACCGGGAGGCTGACCATCCCCTTCATGCAAGTCTGGGAGTTCCTGGTGGGGAATTCTGGAATCATTCCATGTGATTTTAAGTGTAATGCAGGTTCTTCAGAAAAAGTTAAGGCAATATATACAGTAAAGAGTTAACAGCTCTTATATATGTATTTTTTCTATCTAATTTTGACTTTCTTCTAAGCTATTATATTTACCAAAGTGGGATTCTACAATACAAAAGGGCCTTCTCAGTCTGTTTCTGAAGCCTCTCAGTCCAGGAAGCACAGGGCTTGACACATAGCAGGTGTCGTATAACGACTCATTGAGTGAAGGAAGGAAGGAAAGTCACAAGCAACTTCTTCTATCCAGGGTTCTCTGTCACTATTGGTTTCTTTGCATCGATGGTTTGGGTAATGTGAACCCAAGCACATGTGGTCTGAGGGGCGAGGGTGCAGAGAACTTGCAGGGGGCCCCAGTCCTTGTGTGTTGTTTATAGCCATTTCATGGTCCCGATGAGGAGAAACCCAGGGCCCTGGGCCTGTAACAGTGGGTCACCTGGGGCCCCAAGGCCCAGAGAGTAGCTGCGTATCTAACCTCTCCTGTGAGAACCTGGGCTGGCTGAGACCCTCTTGTCTCAAATTTGAATTGGTACAGTGCCTGGGGTGGCTTGGCTGAATCTACAGTTGGAGGGGGGCTGGAGTTTGTAGACTGACATGTAGCTTCTCATGTGTGCAGTGGGGAAGCAGATTCTTACTGACTCCAAGAAGAATGAGGAGGTGGATCAGAGTTATGCAATGTATGGCTTGGAGCAAGTGGCACAGTTTTATCAAACCTTTCTCCTGCCACAGGACCTTTGCACATAATGTTCCCACTGCTTGGCCTCCCTTCCTTCTCCTTTCATGATTAGCTTCTTTTTGTTCCATTGGCCTGAGCTTATTGTTTGCTCCTCATGGGGATCTTCTCTGATTACTTCTTTAGAGGGGAAGGGAAGGAGAGAGGGAGAGAAATATCAATGTATGGTTGCCTCTTGTGCGTCTCCTGCCGGGAACCGGGAACTGGCCTGCAACCCAGGCATGTGCCCTGACTGGGAATCGAACCGCGATGGTGTGGTTTGCAGGCCTGCACTCAGTCCACTGAGCTACATCAGCCAGGGCTTCCCTGACTACTTCTATTTGCGTGTATGTATGTATGTATGTAAATAGAACTTCCCCATATCCCTTATTCTGTTTCTCAGTCCCTTATATATATGTTAATTTCATTCCATGTTTTAGAATTTGTAAGTGTTTTACTGATTTGTCTTCTTACTTGCATTTAAAAAAATCTGTTTTCCCCGCTAGAAAGTAAACTGCATGAGGACAAGAGTCATACCTGTCTTGTCACCATTTACCCTCAGCCTGTGCCGAGCACTGTGCCCGGCAAGGAGCAGAGCATCATCGGTCCTGGCAGGCTGTTGGTTGGACGAAGAATTATGTAACTTGGTTGAATGAAGAATTATGTAATTGACCAAGATTCCCCTTGAATTTTGGCTGTCGGGAAATTCAGAGCAAAATTTGTAATGCGACTTCAGTGACTGCTATTTTTTATCTGAGTTCCCCTTGCTCATGGGACCTTTCTGTATTGTCCCATGTAATTGATGCTTATAATTCACAGAAAGACTCACTTTCCTTCATGACATAAAGCGAACACAGCATCTGTGTGGAGTTGACAGAAGATGGAACAGTCTACGCAGTGCTGTGGCAAGTGACACTTTCTCTTGTTCAGGACTGTCCTTCAGCAGGGACTCTCCAGTTGGGCCCTGGCTCCCTTGGGGCCCAGAGCTGCCAGGGGAGCCCTGTGACAGGTGAGGGTTCTGCCATGAGTGGACATGGGCTGTGGCTGGTCTGCACAGAGCGGTGGTACCAGTCAGTTCAAGGTGTCCCTGTGGGTGGATGCAGCACTGTGCAAAGTGTCGGCAAATGGGGAGCTGTTTGGGTTCCTTCCTAGGGCAAGGAACTCCTTCCCAGAATCCTTGAGTAGACCTCCCCTTTCATCTCCTTGTCAGAACTGGCTCACGTACTGACTTCTCTACCCATCTCTTGATGGGGAACATCGTGATTGGCTTAGACTAATCGGCATCCTCTTTGGAGCAGTGTTGCTTAGCCCTGCAGTGCGTGGTGTGGGAGAAGCCACAGAGCAGTGTGTGCAAGCACTAGCAGCGACCTCTGCAGGGGCATTGGGGAATGGCATCCTTCAGGAATGCTCAGAAGAAGGAGGCAAATGGTTGCCTTGGTGCCACCCCCACGGTCCCGGGTTGGGGCACAGTGGGGAGGCTGGGGATGCAGAGGTTGAGATGTGGAGGCCCGGAGGCCAGCATGGAGGAGGGGCTGGCACACAAGGACAGTCTCAAAGGGTGCGTGATGAAGGGCTCGCTGGCAGGCTTCAAGCATGACATTAGATCTGGCAGAGTGAGGCCCTGGCTGCTGGGCTTGGTGACTTAGCAGTCTGGGTACTGAGGGGGCAGGTGTGGCCTGGGCTGTAGGAGGAAGGCTGTTACGGCGCAGGGACTGCACAGCCTGTTTCACACACTCATCCCACACACCACACTTGTGCCTCTGAGACACACGCACAGCCTGGCCATTTACAGTTGTACACACTGCTCCAATGTCACAGGCAGCTTTTTGCCCAGGCAGCACAGGGGAGGCCTGGTTCTATTCAGAGGAACACGGAAAACTTGCCTGCATTGACTTTCTTCTTGACACCTGCACCTGGACATCTCTAAAGCCCCCTGTCAGTCAGGGTGGCTGGTCTCTCCAGCATGGTGTCCGGGCCTTGGTCCTGGTGACTGGCTTCCGAGAGGGCCAAGGAGTGGAAGCTCTGTGCTTTTAGGTCTGTGTGTAGGAGCCCTAGATGATCCCTCTGGGGGGGTGCCACTCTCTGTATGTCCCGGACCTCTGCACATCACCCTGTGGGACAGAAATTGCCAACACTCTGCTCTTGCTGTCACTGTGGCCACAAAGTCTTTAGTCTCTGACTCAGGGGGCTTGCATCTTCTGCCAGCACCCACGAAGCTGTGATGGGCTAACTCAGTAGCTCGTAAGTAGGAACAAGCCTTGGACCTGTCACAGGTCTTGCGATGTGCTGTTTCGGCCTTCACTGAGACCCTAAATCCACCTGGTTCAACTCCCACTGCCTGTTTCCCTCAGCGTTGGGTTGCTGTGAGAATTCATTGAACAACTGTTCATCAGCTTTCTGTCGGGGACCTTCTGTGTGCCCAGCACTGTTCTAAGGCCCAGAGACACAGCCGTAGATGAAACAGACAGAATGCTCACCCCCTTGTGACTCATATTCTCATGAACCCTTCATCTATGCCAGCAATTTTCAACCTTTTTCATCTCATGGCACACATCACCTAATTACTAACATTCTGTGACCCACCAAAAAATATATTTCTGGCTGATCTGACAAAAAAGTACGAGTATAATTTTGATGCAGTCATACCCTGTGGCTATTGGTGTGTTGGCTGTTGTCATTTTTTTATTTGACAGTCTAAGGGAAAAGAGGTCAGAGGTCAGTGCCCTGACTAAACCGTCAGGTATTGCATAGTTAAAAAATTCTTGCAGCACAATGACTGAAAATTGCTGATTTATGCCAATGGCTTTTGCCCTTTGTTTTGCCTCTGTCTATCTATCTAACCTGAAACTAAATTGACCACTGCTGATGATTCTGGTCCCTCCTTTAACCTCAAGTCCTTCCTCGGGGAAAACATTTCTTCTATGAATTTCCTCTCGCATCAGTACTGCCAACTCTTCTCACTTTGAGATCAAGAACCTAGATTCTGTCCCCGGCTCTGCCACAGCTCTGTGACCTTGGACATGTCATCTGTACTTTCCTAAGCCTTCTCCCCCTCATCTGTGTAATGGGTGTAGTGGTGCGTGTCCTGCTGAGTTACTGGAGGGGTTGGAGGAGACCACGTGTGTAAAATCACTGAGTCTCTGTGCAGGGCACGGCGACCGCAGGCTGCGGCCTTCAGTCAGGACTGCTGGGAAAGGAGGAAGCCGGGCACTTCTGCTTTTCAGCGTTTCTCTGCTTTCTAACTTGCGGCTGCTCAGACCTCATGTTGTGTCTGCCCTACTTTTACACCCCGATTTTCACACAGTCCTCTCAGCCTATTCCTGCCTGGAATGTGGTGCAAAAACTAAGTACTCCACACTAGGAACATGGCTTCCTGCCCTCAGCAGCAGCTGCAGACAGTTCACCACCAAGTACATGAGAATAACACTAACTTTTGCTGCTGCTGCCATAGCAACTTCTGCTGGTTGTGCATCCACTGACTTTTGAGGCGCCTCAGAAATGTGCAGACCACTTTGCATAAAGTGGCTGTTTACATCATTAGGAATCATGGCTTTCATTTCTTTCAGGATTCTTCTTTAAGGAATTTTACCTCCCCCCGAGAGAAGCATTCATAATTTATTTTTAAAAGAACCATTTTAAAACAAAGTTTTGCCAATAGCTTCTTTATACCCATAAGGGCAAATACAAATTAAAAATAAGGCTTAGTTCTCCTGAAAGTAAGAGCAGATTTCCCCCTTTCCTTTTCATAGAGCATTTACTCAGAACACATTGTAATTCTAAGTTGTCTGTTTGTATGTTTGCAATGCATGCACATCTTTCTTTTTATTTTTTAAAAATTTATTTATTTTTAGACAGAGGGGAAGGGAGGGAGAAAGAGGGAGAGAAACAAGCAATGTGTGGTTGCCTCTCATGCGTCCCCTACTGGGGACCTTGTCTGCAATCCAGGCCTGTGCCCTGACTGGGAATCAAACTGGCAATGCTTTGGTTTGCAGGCCAGCACTCCACCCACCGAGCCCCACCAGCCAGGGCCAAATCTTTCTTTAAAGCTAAGTAAGCCTCTTGTGGTCTTGCAGACCCAGGATGCCCTTCTCAAGGACTTTGGTCTTTTGGGGAAAAAAATCTGATTTAATAGCTTCGTGTTTCAGGTTTCCCAAATCTCCCCCTTTTCAGATGTCTCCTGGTCAGAGTATCTTTTCCCAGTCTCTGGGACACATGGTAACATGTGGATGGAACCAGGAGCTTGAGCCAGCAAGGCCTTGACCCAAGGGACTGTTGAGACCTAAGTTGCCTCAGGGCATCAGCATTCAGACAAAAGGCAGAGAAAGTGATTTCAGAGGCAGAGAACCTAATCCCTTCTGCTGGAATTTAAACCTGACCGAAGGATCGAATTGAATGTGAAAAAGCATCTCCGGCCAGAACCACAGGCCTTTGAGATCTCATCAGGGCAAAGGTTTATCAGCAGAAACAAGCACCAGGGCCAGTGTCAGACCTGGGCCAAGAGCCCAAGTTAGAGGCCTGCATACAGCTGGGTGGGGTGGGGTGGTGGCAAGATGTTCTGAGGATAAAGGCTTGCATTCTAAATTCACCTACACAGGGGACGCTGGTGGTTGGACACTCCTATTAGTAAGCAAAGGAACTTCAAAGAGCTATAATACTGTGATGTGGAGGAATTTTAAACATTCACATTTCCCAAACTAGTCTTTCTTCCAAGAAATGACCTGTCTTTCAAAATCATATGGCAGGAGCACAGTTGATGTATAATAAAATCCTTGCTTTTGGTGATCACGATGCAGCTGTTACAGTGTAAATGATGCCACCTGAGGGGCCATGAGCATGCAATGTCGCCATCAGCAATAGCTGGGGGTTTATTATTGTTAACAGTCTCTGAAGCCCGCAGGAAGAACGAGGCAAATGCCAGCAGGCACTCTTGGCTGGCTTACGGCTTGGAGGAGAGAGAAGACGGAATGAGGGTGAGGGGCAGGGAGGAAGAGGACGGGAGGGGAAAGAGAGGAGGGAGGGCAGAGGAAGAAGGAGGAGGAGGGGCGATAGGATAAAGAGAAGAAATTGATACAGAGAGGGAGGAGAACAGAATCTGTCTTTTCTTTCAATAAAAGTCATTATTCTGTCAACAGGAGCTACTTAATGAGTAGAGCCTGGGGTTTCATGGAGCAGAGAGGATCTTGAAGAGATGGTCGTCTATGAGAGCACCCCCACCTGGTGGGGTCTCCTTTTGGAGCTGGGGAGCTCCTGGGTGTAGGAGCCCTAGATGATCCCTCTGGGGGGGGGTGCCACTCTCTGTATGTCCCGGACCTCTGCACATCACCCTGTGGGACAGAAATTGCCAACACTCTGCTCTTGCTGTCACTGTGGCCACAAAGTCTTTAGTCTCTGACTCAGGGGGCTTGCATCTTCTGCCAGCACCCACGAAGCTGTGATGGGCTAACTCAGTAGCTCGTAAGTAGGAGCAAGCCTTGGACCTGTCATGGGGAGCAGAGGCGGGGTGGGGGCCCTGGTGAAGGGGCTGGGTTTCAGTGGGTGAACACCTCTATGTCCCAGAACTGACCCTCCAGTTCCCAGCCCCCTGCACTGCACGCACACATCCAGGGCTGTCCTGCAGGGGAAACAGGAATGTAGTTGAGAGCTCTCTCTAAAGAAACTGAGTGGCCCCAGTTTCTTTAAAAGGGGCAGACCCTACATCCCATGACCAATCCTCCTGAGAATAACAGACTTCTGGCAAACCAGATGTAAGCAGGAGGCCTGACGTCCAGGGGGAGTCTCCCACTCTGCCTGGAAGAGAATTCTCCTTATCATGTTGGAGAGAGCGGAGAATCCTTCTGAACCAAACATGTTCACTGTGGAGTTCATTCAGCAGTGGTTTATATAGACCCAACTTAGTGAGGTTTTGGGGAAGAAGCTAGAGAGAGATTTCTTGGTCCTGGTTTCATTCATCCATGAGATAGTCTCTAGCTGCCTGGAAGGGGTATCTGTAGCTCCTAAAGATGCGGAATTTTGGCCATTATCCAACTTAAATTTCCAGATGTGGGTTCTTGGGTGTCAGATGTAGTTTGATGAAAAAGGCAGTCCGAGCTTTGGGGCCACATTCCTTAGTCCCTTTAGAGAATGTCTAGTCTTATAGGTCCCATCGTCTTCCCTAAAGGAGCACCTTGAAAACACTCTTCCCCAGCTTGCTGGGTGTCCAGGACACATGGCCTCATCCCTACGAATCAGACTTCCCTACCCAAGGCTTCCCTTTGAGAGGCTGCATGGCGAGGAAGAGGCTCTGGGTGGCATCCCTTTTGCAGGTGTGGGTGCTGCCAAGGCGGCTGACTTCCAGGGTCGGGGCGTCCACTCTGGGACAATGGAGTGTGCAGCAGCAGCAGCAGCGAGGGAGGGCTCATCAACAGGGCAGTTCAGTGGTGTGGTTTGGTCACAGATGTAGGAACCTTAGATGCAAGGCTCAGCTTCCCCAAAGTGCAGAGGGCAAGGTGCTGCTGTTTCATGAGCACTTTGCTGCTTTACTGTCTTCCAGGGATGTCTAACCTTTTGGAGTCTCTGGGCCACGCTACAAGAAGAAGAGTTGTCTTGGCCACTTGTTATACACACAAACACTATTGAAAACTGATGATCAAAAAAAAAGATTTTAAGTAAATTTATGATCTTGTGTTGGGCCACATTTATAGCCATCCTGGGCCACACAGGGTCCACGGGCTGTGGGTTGGGCACCCCCAGCTAGACGCAGCCTCTGTTGCTTGTAGCCAGGAACCCCGCTCGATACAGTGGTCTATAGTGATGAGAAGGACCCGATAACCTCCACACTGGTCCCTCAAACGAGAGTGTGTCCACCCGGTAGGAGTGTGGCTTGTTTATATATTTGTGAAAGTGTTTATCTATTCCATACAGGCCTTATGTAGGATTAGGGGTGGGTGGGGAATGAAGTTTCAACTTCAGTTTTAGAGATAGTGCCCCCAAATTTGGTACGTTGACATTTTATCTGGTTTCCCCCCACCGTGCTAGCTCTCCTGGGTTCTGAATGGTGATGGCAGAAATGGCTGACAGTATGATTGTGCCTCTCAGCCACCTCACATTGTACAAAAAGTAGATTTTTGTTTCCTGTTGAACTTCTGCAGGGTGGGTGGGTTTTCTGCTTGCATGTGAGGATGAAGGAACTGAGGTTTGGATAGCTTAGAAAAAATGTTTTCATTGTGGTATTTCCAAGTGTACTTAAGGCATTCTTTAAAAATTTCAGAAGAAACTCAGATTCTATATGAGAACACACCAAAAGTCTCTCCACCAAATTAGGTCCACTCCAGCTTTTCTCTGAAGGGTCATTTTTAAGTGGCAGAATTGACAAAAGAGGGTTTCAGATTCAAAGACTGTGACTGGGCAGGATTTATACTGTAGGTGTTCCAAGCTCAAAGGAGGCATCAGAAAAGGACTTTTCTGGCAGAAGACTGTCATTTTAAAGGCATTTGTGTGATGTAATGCCCCAAACTGGCAAAGGTGAGTCTGAGATGGTTCAAAGGGAATTGGTTCAATTCCCAATGGTTCAATTCAAAGGGAATCCCCAAGACCCCCTCATTATTCCAAGAGGAACAGGCTTTCAGGGCAGTGTGTGCTTCAGAAGGGACTCTGGCCCCGCATCCCTCTAACCCATGGCTGGAGAACAGTGGACAAGGGAGACTTTCTCAGCAGGCACAATATGGGGCAACCAGAGTGACAGGCCGAGGAATTCACCCATGGCCAGGTAACAGAGCCCGTGGGGTCCTTGTGGCTCACTACTGATCGGGGACTGTACTCGCTAGTTTCCCTTGTCCATTTCCTCAGTGGGCTGAGTGTGTGAGCTGTCATCCCTCCGCCATTGCAGTTCGGTGTGTCTGGGTGGTTGCATGCATCACTGTCATAGGTTGAATGTATCACTGTCATAGGTTGCATGACTATTTAGAGCCAGGTCCAGGTCTGGGTGAGAGACATGCATGTATTTGTACATATTCAGTGTGTGTAGGGTCCTTGCATTGCGTTAGGTGGGCATTTGAAGAATTATATGCCTGGCTGGTGTGGCTCAGTGGATTGAGCCTGTGGACCAGAGGGTCATTGATTCTATTCCCAGTCAGGGCACATGTCTGGGTTGTGGGCCAGGTCCCCAGTAGGGGGCGTATGAGAGACAACCACACGTTGATGTTTTTCTCCCTCTCTTCTTCCTTTTCCCCTCTCTTAAAAAAAATCTTTAAAAAAATGGCATGCGTGTGGGAATTGTGTGTACATGAGCGTGTGTGTGCACGTGTGTGTGTGTTGGGTGATTAAGGGGTGGAATGCAGTAGACTCTGTCCGCCTCAGTTTCTGCCTAGGCGGCACTTTCTCTGACAGACTGGCTTGCGCTCTGTTGTTCTGGTGGCGTTGTCGATCACAGTCAGTAATGTTTAGGCTGCAGATGTGGGACATGTGCCCAGGCCTGGGCAGTCCCGAGGAACCATGCTTTGGAGCACGGGGATTGTTTTAAAGATGAGCATTTGACCCCAGTTGGGTAATCCAAATCCTAGGTGAGATTGTTTCCAGCTAATGGAGAAGAGCTTGTTAGAAACACAGCCTGTTGGACCTCATTCCAGCCCCACCTTTAAGTCAGACTCTGCATTTGAACAGAATCCCCAGGGGCCGCTTGGTGTGGTTTCAGCAGGGTTCTGGGGTCATCCCCAGTGCAGGGAACTTGTTGATACATGCCTGGGACTGTGGAGGAGAGAGGTTAAGTGCCTGTCATCCAAATTGGATGATAACTTTATACTAATTTTTATCCTGCCTCTTCTCTCAGGAGTTAACAAACTAGCTTTGCTGTGCTGTTGCTATGGCAATGGGTCTAATACTGCTTTTACTTTTTCCGACTAGTATCCCTGCATCCAGCCAAGCCTGTCTTCTGTTAATCACACTTGAAAACAAGCATGTGGCAGTGGGGACAGTCAGAGTCCCTGTGTGAGACAGCAGATGCACCAACAGCCTAACTTCGTGCTGGTTTGGGACAGGTTAGGGGTATGCCCTGCTGACTCCTGAATTTGGAACATAGTCACCCCTTCCCATAGAGAGAAAAATAGCTTCTTTGACAACCATGCATTTTTTATTTTAAAATTTCTGGAGTTACTTTTTGTTGTATATAGTAAAAAAGTTACAAAATGCAAGTGATAAAAAACCCTGCAGTTTCTTCAAGTTCACGCATACACCTCAACGTTAGCAGGATGGCCTCTCTGAAGGGCTTGCACAGGCGCTTCCCGTGTGGGCTAGAGCCCACACCTGTCCTTGTTCACAGGCCAGTGCCTGGAAGTGCAAGCACCAGGCAGCCCACAGGGAGAGCCCCTGTCCTTTACTGCATCGTGCCTGATTCAGCCGCCTCTTTTTTGTTTGTTTTGAAACAAAGATCTAGAGAACTGGGGGATCAGTGGGTCAGAGACCAGTTCCCTGACCTGGCAGGGCCTCCCCCTTTCACAGGTGTGGTAATGGCGGTCCAAAGATGTTCCATGAAATGGTGCTCTCAGATGGCAGAGGGGCACCAGGCAGCGTTTGGGTTTCCCCAGCACGTTGAAAGGATTGGTGTTTTGTTGGACCATCGTGCGTTGCAGTGACTTGTGCACATCTTGTGAGTGCAGCTCGACTAAACTTCCCATCAGCGCAACACCATGTGGCCCCCAGCCATGTCGAGGCAGAGCGGGGCCCGTGCCCTGGCAGCCTTTTCCTGCTCCCTCCTGTGCAGCACATCACCAGAGAGAACCGCTGTTGCCTGAGGTCAGTTCGTGGTCACCACCATGGAGCCATCTGTGGCCCTTATTCGGTGACAGCAATTCCATGTGATGGGCAGTGAATGTGTCCTCTGGGCCAGGCCCTGTGCGTGTGCCTGCCTCGTTTAGTGCTCACAGCTCTGTTACAACCTGCTGTCTGTCAATATCCGTCCATCTGTCTGTTCAGCCGCTCACCCACCTGTCATCCAGGTGCCCATTCATCCACCATCGACCCATGTAACCATTCAGCCTCCTATGTACCATATATCTGTCATCTTATCTGCTTATCCATCTGTCCACTCATCTGCCCATCCCTTTACCCACCATCTACCCATTTAATCATTTAATCTTCTATGTACCATTCATTCATCATCCAACTGCTCATCTATCCACATCCATCAGCTCTCCATCCATCATCTGTCCACTCGCCTATTCCAGAGTTTGACCTTGACAGTGTAGGGGTTGGTTAATCAGTCTCTGTAAGGCTGTTCCTTTGCATCTGTGCTGGGCTGGGAATCTCACAGAGCAGTTGGTTGGGAAAAGAGCTGGAGAGAAAGAACCAGATGGCCCTGAGAGCATGAACTGGAACAAGATGACCAACTGTCCTGTTTTCCCAGGACTGAGGGGTTCCCGAGATGGGAGACTTTTACTCTTCTCATTGGGCAAAGTCTGGGCAAGCCAGGAGCAGGCGGTCACCTCAGCTGGAGACAAGGGCACCTTGGAAGCCGTGCTTGTCTTGCCGCCTCCAGCCTTGATGTTTTGGGTGTCCTAGAGGAGAAGCCGGCACCTCTGCCGGAGCTGGACACACAGGCCTGGCCTGGACATCCAAGATGCAGCAGGAGAGGTGCCTGGGAAGGTGGAGTGCTGTAGCCCATACTAAAGAGCTGTGTCCTCAGGGAAGCGACAGCCTGTGTGTGCTGCACAGTGTCCACCCAGGGGCTGTACTGGAAGTGCCTTATGGCCCACTCTAACCAGAAGTACAGAGAAGAGAATCCTGCAGAATGTGACCTAGCCAAGATGACATATCACAAAGCTACCCCTTTTTATAGATGAGGAAACCGAGCCCCACAGAGGCTTGTTAACATGCCCAAGAGCCCCTCGTGCACCCAGGCTCTGTCGTGCAGGCTGTGGACAGTCAGCAGCAGCAGCCGCCGGGCAGAGCGATAGCCCCAGATGTGGTGGTGGGGCTGGAGGCCCTTGAGCACAGGAACGGGGCACAGAATGGAGCCTCTAAGGTTGGGGGCTGGCAGTGTGCTGACCCGGCTGTAGAGTGGTGGGCAGGGTTAGCCTCCGCGAGCCTCCGTTTCCCAATAGCCAGATGGGTTCGTCGCAGGGCCTCCTCACAGGGGTGTGTGTGATCTAGGGAGAGGACGTGGGGCGCCAGGGAGGCGGTTACAGCTTATGACCCTGCAGAGCTGGGTCCTGGATCCTGCTGGATCCTGTTGCCAAGAGCTGTGCAGAGGCCAGCACCCTCCCTTGGAGGAAGGGTTTTCAGGGCTGGATGGTGGGCAAGGAGTCATCACTGCCCAGCCCAGGACCTGCCCTCAGCCCAGAGCTCCAAGCTGGAGTGGGGTGGAGCCCAGTGTTCCTCACACAAGGCCAGTCTGGGTGGCATGCAGCTCAAGCCCTGGAGTGGGTGCACTGTGCATGGGGGCTGCAGAGTAAGGATGCTGGGCCAGTGGGGCCCACTGGAAACTGGGTTTTCTGTGGTGGGTCCTACCTGTCCTGTCTCCCTCCCCAGTGGAACAGCAGCCTTTCAGAGTGTGGTCTTCAGGCATTGTTCCTGTCCGCCTCGGTGAGTCAGCAGTGGACTCCTGGGCACCAGGACAGCCCAGGTGTGGTGTGGGGGAACCGGAACAGCAACCTCACAGCCCACCATGCTGTGGGCGGTGGGGGCTGGTGCACCAGTTTCCCAGAGGTTGGTGCTAAATTTAGAGCCCAGTGTCTCTGTGAGCTTAGTCTTTGTTCAGAGGTGAAATCCAGGGCTAATGGAATCCACCTGCCTGTCACAGCCTGGCTGGTAAGTGCCACCACTCATGGGGGCAGCGCTGGACTGACAGTGGCCGTGTCTTTGCTTGTCCTTGGCTGCTCCCTCTCCGTCCCTCGGCTGGGTTGTATGACCACTTCTCGAGGTCTCCGACCGTGGCTTTGGGGCCAGACATCTTGCATAGGGACCTTGGTGCACACACAGGGTCTGACACTGTGCTCGGCACTCAGTAAAGGCTGTTAGAAATTATGAGGGAGGGGGTTGGGGGCTGGATGAGAAAGGGGGAGGGATCAAGACGTTCAGACTGGCAATTACAGAGCAGTCACAGGGATGCAGAACACAGCGTAGGAGACATAGTAACGGGTAATAACTGTGTGTGGGGCCAGGTGGGGACTGGAACTGTCAGGGGGATAACTCGGTAAGGTGTGTGACTGTCTCACCGCTGTGCTGTGCACCTGGAACTCATACAGAGCAGTACTGAGTGTAAACTGTAATTGAAAGAAAGTTTGGAAAAGTGATGAGAGACACCTGGCCAGCAGTGACGCCCGTGATAAGCTTGTTCCCTTTGTCGGGGCCGACATGGGCTCAGGTGATGTGTTCAGATGCCTGTCCTCTCACCCTGTGGTGCTCCCGCTGCCCGGTGCAGGGGCCCTAAATGGTGGCATCTACCAGCCCCTCAAACCTGGAGGGCTCCCAGCTTCCTGATTTCTCTGTCCAGTCTTTCTCTTGTTGGCTTGGCCCTCGGCTGTCTGGCAGGTATACCTGCTCCACTTTGTGCACACACAAGTGCTGGGTTACTCATGGGCGGGGTGAGGCTGCGTCCTTTGATGAAGGGGGCCATGGCCATCCTGAGACATTTTGAGGCCGTGAGGGGAGATGAGCCCCCTGCAGCCCACAAAGGCAGAGAGGGGTAACAGGAAGGAAGCAGGGTCCGTGAGAATGCTGACCCACTGAACTCACCACCTCTGCGTGAATCCAGCTCCCTCCTTCTGGGCCACAGCAACAAGCTGCACTGCTCCCCCCGCTACCCCCAGGCTCAAGGAGGCGTCTGGCGCTGAGTGCATGCACGTGGCAGCTCTGCTCAGCCAGGGCCTGTCTCCTTGGGAGACCCAGTGGTTGTGTGTTCACCAGAGACAGCTTATAGCTGCGAGTAACAGAAGCTCAGCCCACACATCCCTCATTCACTGTCTCACGGAAGAAGCCCAGGGGTGGGATGTGGGGGGTGGAGGGCAGTGTGGGGGGGCAGGTGTGGGGCTGGGGCTGGGGCTGGGAGACCGAGTTGCTTCAGGGCCCAGCAGGCAGGGAAGGGTGGCTTCAGAGCATGGCCTAGGCGGTGGCTGCCTTGGTCAAATGGAGAGGAGAGTAGCCTGGCCCAGGACAGTGGCCATAAGGTGAGGGGCCGGTAGCTCTCCCTGCAGACAGGGAGGAGGAGAGGAGAGCCCACCGAGGGCCTGGGCAGCAGTGAGAGTGACTGCAGAGCCTAGAGTCTGCACTGGCCATCTGAGGGTGACACATGCTGGGATGGTAGCCTTTGGCTCCTCGGAGATGCCACAGTGCTGGAGCCGAGCAGGCCATGGGGGTGACCTGTGGGCCAGCAGACAGGAGTGGGATGGAGCTCCGACTCCTGCCGTTGGATTTCGGGTGGACGTGGGAACACACGTGGGCCTCAGGTCTCGGGCAGAACCTGAGTTTCTGGTGCAGGTGAGGGGCTGGTGTTGCAGCAGGTGTCTTGCTCGAAGTCTGAACATGCCACTGCTGCCCAGTGAGGGGGAGTCTTGGTCTGCTGCCGCCAGTGCGCACCAGGGCCCCGGGCATCTACACGGATGTCAGCAGACCTGTGACCTGACTTCCTAACTGCCGCTGCCTGGGATTTCCTGAGGCGACAGCCTTTTCACGTTTGCCTCTTTCCTCCCCACATTGATGGGTGTGTTCAGATGCAGTAGGAGTCTGGCCCTGGTGCAGGTGACAGGTGGACACCTGCTGCTGGATCCTGTTGCCATGGCAACCAGGCAGAGAGGCCTGCCCCTGCTTAGGGACTGGTTAAAGCAGGCCAACTGCCTTCCTCTGCCATGGTGTCTCCCGGGCTCTGATGCATGAGTGTCCAGGCAGGGATGGGAATTTAAGGGGGTGGGATATTAGAGGTCTGACTAGGGAATAGCGTCCCTTTCCCTTCCTCCTATGTGTCTGCCACCACCAGCCCCAAGGATGCCATTTCCTATCTGCTTCTCAACCAGCGGCAGCCACCAGAAAGGCAGCCCGACTTCCCGTTGACACATGAGTATGGAGAGTAAAATATGTTTATTCTGGGGCACTGTTTGGAATGGTCTGAAAAATTGTAGATTCCCCACTGTGGGACCCAGCATTGGACTTGGGATGTATAGCTTTGGTGGCTATAACTGGGCGGCTTAATCAATAAACATTTATCCCTCCCAGTTTGGAGGCTGGGCATCGGGAATAGGTGCCGGCTGACTTGGGGTCCAGTGGCGAGGCTTCCCATTGCAGACGCGGCTGTGAGCTCTTGTGGCCTTTCCTCTGAACTGGGGGGAGAGCAAATGGGGTCTCTGGTCTCCTCTTGCAAGGGCACTGTTCCCATTCTGGGGCCTCAGCCTCATGACCTCCCATAACCCTGTGTACCTCTGATGCTGCACCTCCAAATGTGCAATGTGGGAATTTGGGGGGACACAAACAAATAGTCCCAAACATGGGGGCCACCAACATTGAAAGTGGGCCTTCGGTCCCCGTCAGGAAGTATTTACCCTCTCTCCCACCCTCCCCTCCCTCTGGCTTTCACTCGTCTGTGAATTCATCCCACAAGTACTCTGAGCACCAGACACCATTCCACATCCTGGGAATACAGCAGTGAACACAGCAGACAAAAACTCTTGTATCATGAAGCTTACTTTTTAGTGGCAAGAGGTGAGAAAATTTATGAGTGAGCAAGCGATTGTATAATTAGTGGTGACAAGAGCAATCTGAAAAGCGTGAACCAGGAGAACAGCAGCGATGCGGGCGGGGGAGCCACAAGGGAAGGCCTGCTCAGGAGGCGTCTGACCCAGTGGGTCATGGCAGCTGTGAGAGCGTGTCCTGCAGATCTCCTGGTGCAGAGAGAGCGAAACAGACCGAGGCCCTCGTTGCTGCGTGGTGAAACACATGGCTGCTTCTGTGTGAAGGTGGCGTCTCCCTCTGACCTCTCCTGGGAGATCGGAACCTCCTGGTCAGCAGTCTGGCCCAGGGACTCTGCGCAGAAGTCTGTAGACCCCACTTACCTCCTCTCTTCAGTCCCTCCCGGGGTCCAGACCCACCTCACCACCGGACTGTGGCCTTTCCCCTCAGTCCTCATCTCCTTTCATGAAGACGTTTCCCCATTGCAGCCTCTGGGCTGGTGTTGCAGCGAGTGTGTCCCACCTTCCATCTGCTTCTCGGAGAACCAGGAGTGCCGTGTGTGCAAGGGTGAGAGTGAACTCTGTGGATCACTGGGGCTCAGAGACCGAGTGAGCCTTCAGCAGGAGAGGCTGGCGATGGTGGAGCCGGGGTCTAACTTTGCCCTGCTGACGTGTGACAGGTCAGCCTGCTGCAGTTCCTCGGGTGCTGGCAGGACACAGATGCGTGGTCAGAGACAGGGGACTTGAGTACCCGTGGCCTGGCCACACATGCATTGGCCGACACCAGCCTGAGGGTCAGTCCAGACTTGGGGCTGGTGGGGGATGGACAGTGCCTCCTGTTGGTGGGAGGAGGGTGCAGGGAGGGGACCACTGCAGCCAGTTCTGCCGTCAGCTGCCAGTCAGGACAGGACCCAGGTGACTGAAGAGCCTGAGGACACAGAGGAGGTCCCCCTGTGGTCAACCATGGCCTCACAAGGGGCTTACATCTTCACCCTTCCCCAGTTATTCTGAGACCTGAGCGCCCATCCTGCAGGGCCAGCGGCTGCCCCCAGGCCTTAGAATGCAGCCACGCCTGCCCTGCCTGCTGGGAGCAGGGCTGAAATAGACCGTGGGGCCCTTCTGTTTCCGCTCCCTGTTTGGGGGACAGAGGGAGCAGCAGGGGTGGGCCTGCCAGGAACACGCCATGTCAGCTGTCAGCTCCATAGCCTCACTCTCCCTCGAATCACCAAAAGCTGCCCTGCTGCCAGCTTCGGAGGGCAGTTTGTCCTCGTGGGACGGGCCCCTGTGGGAAGTGTCTCTCACACCAGTAACTGATTTGCTGTGTTTTGCCATGGCCCTGGTTATCTATAACCATGGGGACCATGCAAAAACAGTGGGCTTATGCTGGATTCTAGGAGCCCAGGTGTGGTGCATTGCTGTCTCTTGGCTTCAGAGAGGTTGTGTGGGCCTGCAGTCGGGGGGACCTGGCCTCTGTCCTGCACCTGTCACGGTGGGACTTCCAGCGTGGGACTCTCCTTGGGGGCCTCGGTTTCCCTAACTGAGGTGTTGGGATTGGGGTCCGTGGTCTCTGAGGACAATTCCAGCTGTGTGTTTCTGTGAGTGGAAGTGTCGAGTGTATCTAGGATACAGAGGGAGAGTCCTGGGCCCACTTGAGGTTGGGAGCTGGCTGCGCTCTGGGGAGGCAGGCAGTGGTGTGTGGCGGCTGCAGCTGACAGGCCCGCTTCCTGCTAATTTGGTGTCCTCACTATATAATTATCCTGTGAAACTCCCTGACTGAAGGCTTGTTTTAAAAATTTCCTTCTCTAACTCCCACCACTCATCGCCCAGACTCGTGAATGGTGAAAGTGGGTGTTCGCAGCCTGGGGTGGGGAGCGAGAGATGCTAGGCTGCCTGCCCTTTTCTGGATTTCCCAGCACCACCTCCACCTGGGATTCTGGAGGGAGTGGTTAGGTGGGTGCTCCAGAACAGGAGGCTGTGCCTTATGACTTGCATGCGCCTCAGTTTCCTCATGTGTCAAGTGGGGAGGGAAGTGTCTTCCTGGTGGGGTGGGGGGAAAAGATGACACACTGTGCCTTCTGACCCTAGGGAGGCAGTGAGAATCGGGCTTCTCTCCACTCAGTGGTCTTGGGCTGGCGTGTCCCTCCTCTGGGCCTCGGCTTCCCAGGCCCAGGTATGTTGCAGGGCCATTGTGGGGTTCATTGGGGGGCTACCCAAAATTGCTCGCCCCGAGCTGGTCCTCAAAATATTGGTGTTTACTGTGACTGTCAGCCAAGGCAGGGTGTCCGTCACCCTCTGCAGGGTCCTGTGTGGGTCTGGGTGTGTCGTCCAACTGGCCCTGGGCTGTTTGCCAGTCCTGTGAGACGTGGCCAGAGCTGACGACTAGTGGGCCTGTCCACTTGACTCTGGGTGCTCCCGGGAGCCCTCCAGGGGCAGGTGCTGGTGCCACTTCGCCGGCCCGTTCCCTGGTGTGCTCCTGATACTTCCTTCCGCAGGGTGCGATCAGGGGTCAGAGTGAGTCTGTCTAGGGACAGCGTGCTCTGTGTCTGTATTTGTATTTAAAGCTTTGTGATTTGTTTCCTATCTAACACGCTCATTGCCCCTCTAACAAAGACAGTTTGTGCACTGTGAGCATGACTGGTGTCTGCCTGGGTGCACAGGTGCCTGTCTAAGCACAGGCACAGGTTGGGGGGGTGCCCCCCCAGGGCAGCGGTGGGGGCAGCCGAGGCCTTCACTTGTTTCCAGGCCTGATGCAGTTCTGGGATCAGCAAAGATGTTTGATTTTGGTTTGAGTGAGTGTTCTTCTGTATGACTTGGGTTTAAAAATTAAACACAAGATGTGGTGCTTTGGTACTGGAAGTAGACGCTTGGCAGGAAAAAAGATGGACGTTGGGAACACACTGTAGCAGAAGGCACAGCCCCCCACGCTTCCTGGCTGTCCCCCCGAGAGAGCCAGGCCGAGAGACAGGACGCTGCTGTAGACTGGTGCTGCGTGTGTTCTGGAACTTCCCTTGGACTGAAGGCCGGCGTATGGGGCCATGGAGGTGCCCTTCTGAGGGTGGTGGCTCAGAACCCTTCTGACCGGCTCCTCAGGTAGGTGTCCTGTGACAGAGGACAGGACCATCTAGACCCTGATGCCCTGGCCTGGAGGGGACTCATGCAGCCAGCATTTAACCTGCTCCCAGTGTGTTACCTGAACCCTGGTTGGCTCCTTCCCTCAGCCGTGAAGTAGGGACGGAGAGACTGCCCGCTGCCTCGCAGCACGGGTCGGAGGTCTGCATCAACACCAGCCATGGTGGTGAGCCCTGACCTACCTGCCCAGCCCCCTCGGTGCGGCTGGGACAGCCAGCGGCCTCTGCTTCCTGCCGGCTGCGCCAGGGCTCTCAGAATGACGCTGCCCCTGGGGCGGGGGTGCTGGCAGGGCCTGAACAGGGAGAGGTGGAGTCACTCGACGTGGCGTTGGACTAAAATTCTGCTGTCGCAGCACAGTTATCCTCAAGTCCCCCGTCTTGTACATTTGAGGAGAACTTAAAAAAAAAAGTCCTTAGTTACAAAGAAAAAAGAAAAGAAAATAAAAATGGGGCCAAAATCTCAGGAGTGGAAGGGAAGTGTCCATAACAGGGGGCCAGTGTGCTGGCCACTGGCCCAGCTGTGGTCTCACCTCCTCAGGCGGGAACACGGGCCAGGCGTCCGGTCTCTCCCACCAGTTTCCCCTCGCCCCTCGCTGAACTGGCCACCTTGTCTCGTCTCATCCATGTTGCTGCCTTCACCTGGGACTCTGCTCCTCTCTGACACACCCCTCCTTGTCTTTGGAGGTGGGTTTGTAGGACTCTGAAAGGTCTTCAGCCATCAGGCCCGTCAGCTGTTTTGACTGTACTTGGCTGAACCCATTGGTTCTTCCCACTCTGCTGTCCCCCCGGTGGTGTCCTTGGCATTGGAGTAGCCACCTGGCACGTGTCTATTGTGATGCTGCCTTGGTCCTGCAGCCGAGGCATGGCATTGAGTGCCTGGCACAGGGCTGGTGGTAGTGTTCCTGGAAGCCCCTCCTGCATCGAGTCAGCTCACAGGGACTGAGCCCCACATCACATGGACAGTGGACCTCATCAGCACACACTAAGTGTACCCCTAACTGAAGTTCTCCTTGGCTAGAACCCCAGAACGCATGGCCCAAGCCTGGTAATGTGGGCTTATGGTGTTTGCAGGCATCGAAACTTATTTTTTAAGACCAAGCTATAGTTTCACGTATTCTAGTCTAAATACCTTCTAGGATTGCAATGGGAACACTGGAGATTTTAGGAGGAAGATAATCACTCAGGGTAATGCAAGGAGTCCTTTGCTTTCTCTTGGCCCCAGTTTCCCCATTTGCAATCAGGAGGAGTAGGTAGTTGGATCAGCATTTGGGTGTTTGGGCTATAACCCCAGTCTAGCACGTGCCGTGAGTGCCACCTAGTGGTGAGGGAGGACTTTGGCCGCTGGAGAGAAACCTAGTGATTTCCTTAGGTGTCAGCAAGGGTGAGGCTGTGGGCAGGTGACTCTGCCTTCTGTCCAGGTGAGCCTCCCTGAGGATGGGTGTGAAGAGATGCAGTGAGAAATACCCCCCTTGGTTCTACTATTGACCCCGCATGATTTTGGCCAAGCCTCTTCCCTGTCTGGGTCTCCGCTTCCCCACTGGCAACCTGAGGGGTCTGTGGACTGGTGGGCATCTAGTTTCTGAAATAGTAAGAGACTTGTGTGTGTACAAGCGGTTTTGTTGGATGAGGGCCTAGAGCTTTGATTGCTTTCTGAAAGAGTGCTCCCAGGAGCCGTGGTCTAGAGGAACCCAGGGAATCCAGCATTCCAGGGGCTTCCCCCTTGGAGAGAGAGAGAGAGAGAGAGTGTGTGTGTGTGTGTGTGTCTGGGGGGAATTACTGAGGAAGCCAAAGCCCCCAGCTAAATGCCAGTGACCAAGGAAATGCAGCCTAGTCCCTGGTGTCCCAGGCTGGTAGTGGAGCTCTGAGCTCTGCAGACCTGCCAGCTGAGGATGTGACCCTGGCTTTTCAGCCCTTGAAGGGACTGTAGGGTCCCTGGGCAACTTCAGAGATGGGGGTTGACAGCTTGCATTGCTGGAAGACTTACGTCCCCACAGTCCAGCTCCTTCTGGACCTCAGTGATGGGCTCCAGTCCAGGCTTCACCCTACCCACCTCACCCGCAGAACTCCAGTTTCTTTCAAAACTACTCCCCCAAAGCGCCCCACTCTGGCTGTGGTGGAGTGTCAAGCAAGGGACAGAGAAGGAGGACGAAGGCGTTAGCTCTTGAGTCTCCTGCTCTGTGAAGGCACTGTGCTAAGTACTTGACCAGAGTGGGTTCATCTGACCCTCACAACGGCCCGGGAATCAGGGTGTTCCCTGGCAGGGCTGCTGACGCTGAGGTTCAGAAATGCTGAGTGACTGGCCCCAGATAACAGCACTCGTTGGTGGCTGAGCTGGGTCTCCAGTGTCTGGAAACCCACACATGCTGGGTGTTTAGGACTGAAGGGGAGGGGTCCCTGAAGGTGGCTCATGCCAGCTGGCTTTACCTGGCTGGTGGTGCGTCAACTCCTGTGTCAGTTACCTAAAATTGCCCATATCTGGCTTTCTCATGTCCTGAGTGGTGCAGGTGACCGAGTATTTGACCCAGGCGCTTCCTGGACCACACCCTGCTCTCATCCTAGCTGGGGTTGGGAGTCCACCCATGCAGAAGTCCACACCTCTTCTCTGCTCCCTCAGGGCCTTCAGACTGCCCTTCCTGGCCTGATGCGGCAGGTTGCCTCTGCCTGATAGCAGGCCTGGGTCAGTGCGGGACGCCGGTCCTGTCTGCACTCCCAGCCCATGGCAGTGACGGCTGCCACCACTCAGCTGGCTCACTTTCCAGCCAGCCTTCTGCATCTGGGGGTTTCCTGGACTTTTGGGAAGCCATCAGACTTGGGGATGTCATGCTTCTCTCTGTAGATGAGGTCCAGATTCACATGGATACCCTGCTTTCCTGTCTGGAACAGAGCCTTCTTACCTGCTTCCCACCACTTCCACAGACACTGACCAGGCCTGGCACCACCTGTCCCTGTCCCCTGCTTCCCCCTCCCACCCATGGATTTGGTAAGGGAGATGCTCATCTGAGTGATGGGTGGAGCACAAATGATTTCCCAAAGATGAGTAGCCAGTCCTTGGTGGAGCTGGGATTTGATCCCACATGGACCCGGTTCTGAGCCTGCTGACTACCGAGCTGTACTGCACAGAGAGGGCTCTTGTGGCTCTGGCTGTGTCATCCAACTTATTCAACTTCACAGTGTTTGCAGCTTGGATAAGCCCGCCTTCCACATCTTCGTTGTCATGCTGAGTCTAGTCAGGGGCTCTGACCCTGCAGGTGACAGTGGCCTTTTACTACTGGTCTTTGTTAGTGCTGTTGCACTGATTTCCAGCCTGCCTGGAAGTGGAATTACATACCACTTAGCGGGTTCTCGGGGTTGCCCCCCCAATGCTTCTGAATCTGGATGGAAAGCTTCTCCAGTATCTAAAGCCTATTAGATATGGAAAGGTACTCAGTCTGTAGTGATGTCTTCTCAGTAAGATCCCTTTCTTATTCCTTTCGTTTCTTGGAGTTTTCTCTTGGTTTCCATCCAGTTCACTTTCCTCAGTAATGTCTCTCGGTTCATGACCCTTTAGCTGCCCCAGTTTTGAATCTTAGTCTCCAGTTGCTCTAACCGTATAACTTTGGGGAGGTTTGGTGAGGCAGATGCAGACTAGAGACTGCAAAGTGGTTCACAGCTGTATCTGTTCAGGGCTCCCTGGGGAGAACACCCAGGGAGGCACAGGTCAGTCTCGAGGCAAGGGAGGGGGTGCTGAGGACAGTGCCTCTGTTGTGGTTTCCTTGGGAAGGGGCAGGCCAGGCTGGAGGATAAGCTTGGGGCTGGCTTGCTGTGTTTGAAAGCAGTGGCTCTCGGAACTCACATGTGCTATGACTGTTAGAGCACATGGCTTGGGGCGATGTTTTGGGGTGAGCCAGGGTAGGCCTGGGAACAGTGAGTGGTCACTTTGTAGATGCTAAAGATCAACTTAATAGAAATTAAAAGTATGGTAATTCAAGTCTTCCACCCCAGAATATTGCTGAGACAAAACCAAATTTTGTGGTCTTGTCTTTGAGTTTGGGACATAGCCTGCCTGTCCCCACATGGTGATTGTCTGGGGGATAGGGATTCAAATAGGTCTTGTGGGTTTTCTTCTCCAGGCTTGCATGAGGCCGGGAGTGGTGGTCCCTTCCTTCAAGTGTGATGTCCCTGGCTCCCTGTGAGGCTATGAGCAACTTCTCCTACAAGGCTCCAAGAGCCAGCTTTGGTCTCCTAATAGTTCCTGATGGCACCCACGCTTTTGAACCAGGAGGGAGGGTGGAACCCTGAGTCCTCACCCTGTATCTTGGTCACACAGGTAAGAACTAACATTTACTGCATTTTTTTTTTGGAGCATAAGATGCACCCCCCAAATTTGGGAGGAAAAATGGTGTGCATCTTACAGTCTGAATGTAGCTTACCTGGCTCACTGTGGGGGAGGGGGGCGGCAGCGGTGAAGCAGGGTCACAGGGGTCAGGAGCAGGGTCACTGCTGTGTGAAGCTGGCAGCAGGAGTGGGGTGATGCTGTGGGAAGAGCGGGTATCCCGGTGGTACAGAGCAAGGGAGGCGGGAGCGGAGTCCCCGCTGCGGTGCATAGTGCTAGGGAGGAGGGCACAGGCAGTGCAGGCACGTTAGGGCAAGAAAGCCTGCAGCATCCGCACGTGCCTCCGTCACATGACTGGTGTGTTCCCCATTAACATCAACACAGGCAAATTCCACCGCATAGTCACCTGTCAATGTGGCCCTGCAGCTGTTGCAAAACTACAACTCCCAGCATGCTTGGACAGGTTGGGATGATGGGAGCTGTGATTTGGCCGCAGCTGCAGAGCCACACAGGTTGTGCAACACTGCAGCACCCCCATACCAAGAGTGTTGCACAGCCTGTGGTCCTCCAGCAGCAGATGCCCCTGTAACAGTGTGTCATGCACTGATGTTCTCAGCTATGGTCCCCCCATAACTATGAAGGACACAGTGCTGATCCTTCTGTCATTACTGTATTTTGTTGTAGAAAGATATGATAGCTACCATAGTCTCCTGCTGAATCTACCATAATTGTGGAAAAATGTCAAAGCAGAAAAGGATTTCATATAAAATCCCTTTTAAACTGGAGATCGTGAAGTATTGCCAAAGAACATGGGAACAGAGCAGTGGAGAGACACTTTGGGCCACCTCCAACCGAAAAAATGATACAGGAATGGAGGAAACAAGAGGATAAACTGCAAAAAATGGACAAAAGAAACAGTGCTTTCGTGGGCATGCTGCAAAGTGGCCACTGTTAGAAGTGGATATGAAAGTGGATCACACGTCACAGGAACCATGGCTTTTCAGGATCTACAGAAATGATCATATGTGAAGGCAGACGTCTTGCCGCAGAGAAAGGCATTGAGGACTTCACTGAGTCACCATCATGGTGCCACAGATTTATGAAGAGGTGTGGCCTCGGTGTGTACACCCACAACTAGGATTGCACAAACAGTGCCTATGGAAAATGAACCCAAGATTGTGTCTTTTCACAAATTTGTACTGGATGCAAGAAAGAAACATGGACTTGAAATACGCCAGATTGGGAACGTGGATGAAGTCCCGTTAACCTTTGATGTTCCATCAAACTAGACTGTTGATGTGAAAACCTCAGGGCCTGAGAAAACCCATTACTTGGTTGTGTTGTCCTGCTGTGCAGATGGCACCAAAATGCCACCGATGCTGATTTTCAAGAGAAGAAACATGCCAAAAGAGGCAATTCCAAGAGGAGTTATTGTTCACGTTCATGACAAAGGATGGATGGAGGAAAATGGCATGAAGACATGGATGGAAAAAGTGTGGTCTAAATGTCCTGGGGAGCTCCTGACAAAGCCTGCTCTCTTAGTGCTTGACCAGTTTAGGGCACCTATCACTGAAGCCACAAAAAAGGGATTAACGAAGAGAAAACCCATCCAGCCGTAATTCCTGGGGGGCTTACCAGCCAGTTGCAACATTTGGGCGTTTCCATCAACAAGCCATTCAAACTTTTCATGAGAGAAGAGTGGGACAAATGGATGGCTGGTGGAGATCATGACCTGACACCAGCTGGACGAATGAAGAGGCTCACAATTACCCCCTGAGTGGGTGAGTGGGTGAAAACCTCATGGCAGTCAGTTAAGGATGAAACTGTCATGAGGTCCTTCAAAAAGTGTGGCATCAGCAAGGCCTTGGATGACTCTGAAGATGACCTCCTCTGTGAAGAGGGTGAAGACAGGGACACTGTGATTCTGAGGAGCTGAGCTTCATAAATGTGGCAGCAGTGATGAGGGGTGCTTGGGGTACCCTGATGACTGGAGGAGTTTCCATGCCTAAAGCTTAAAGTCAGTAGGAATGGTTGTTAATGCTGCTGTTGAGTTCTGTTTACATTTACACTGGTGAAATATTATGTTATTTATGATATTAAATATTTTACCACAGTTTTTGTGTCAAAAATTTTTTTCCTCCTCTAAAACCTATGTGTGTCTGATGGTCCAAAAAACATGGGACTAAGCACCCTGGAGGCCCCCTTAAAGGTAGGTGTGCCCATGTGGTGGGCGGACCAAATGGGGGACCTGCATTTTGAATGTGTGAGGAGGTCACTGTTTCAAAGCACAGGGAGTGTTTGGTCTCGTGTTTCAGGAGAGTCTCACGTGTTCTGAAGGCAGAGGCAGCTTTGGAGCTGTTGCCGAGAATGTGATAATAAGTCACGGCAGAGGCTCAATCTGTGGTTTCCATGTTAGTTAGCTCTTTGTTAGGACAGGGGGCTGACTGGAGCTGCCAGGAGCTGAGGGGACGAGTCACTGCATCCTGGTGGCAGGTGGGAGTCCCGGGTTCTCAGGCAGACAGGGGTGGTGGCTCTGCAGGATCTTTCTTTTTCCTTCCAGCCGAGCCCAGGAAAGGGGGCATGGGGGGTGGCAGCACAGGGCACCCAGCTGGGAGGGCTCTTGGTGACAGCCTGTCTTCATAGGCCAGGGGAGCACCAGGGTCTGGCACAGACGTCCTGTAGCCTGGGAGACCGGGTAGCAAAGAACAGCCTGGGAGGGCTGGGGCTCTTGGAAGGAAGTTTTCGAGCCCAAATTGAGTTATCCAGGTATATGGTCACCCTACAGGGACTCCAACTCAGGCCCCACAATAGAGAACTAGGCATTTCTGTTCTCTTATTTTTTTCAGTGATGACTTTCTATTTATATTTCTTGTTGTGAATGGGAACATATACTGTATAAGTTTAATGACAATTCTGTTATTCTGGGAGGAAAAAACAGACTTGAGTGTGCTTTGCCTCTAACTGAGGTCAGCATACACTTCTGCAAAGGGTTGTAGAATAGATACGTGTTGCTGCGTGGCCCACACAGTCCCTGTGGCCACTGTGACTGAGCGACCGCCTCTTCTAGGCACCGCCATGTCTCTGAATAAAGCCCTGTTGGCAGCCACACTCAGCCCCGGCCCGCAGGTGGAGGCTCCTGGGCGGTCACAGAGTACTTTTCTGTTAGATATTTGGTTTTATAAAATGCCTTTTTGCTCCCTATTGATATGATGATGTGTGTGTTTTCTTTTTCTTTTTTCTTTTTTTTTGTCCTTTCTTTCTTTTTATGCCCTGTGTGGGTATTTTTGGGACTTGCTTACAGGTCCCCTCCAAGGTGCACAAATGCCTTTGCTGAGATGCAGACAGGTTCACAGCTCTCAGAACGGCTCTGCAGTGGCAGCCTGCCCTGGTGTGAGATTCTGCTCTGTCCTCATCAGTTGGGGCCAGGACTCAGCAGAGACGGCATGAGGGGACCTGGCTCTGCAGGGAATTGCCGGAATTATAGGTCCACACTCACCCTACGACGAGGTGTTTCTTAGCCTTGGAGTAACCCGAGCCATGTCCTGGCCCAGGCTCTCCCGCTTGGTCTTCTAGATGTCCCGGCAACCTCTGTCTGGAGCAGACTGTCACAGAAAATGGGTAGGCATTTAGAGAATTGGTTTTTAAGCTCTATCTTTCCCTTCCTAAAGATCAGACTGCTCAGTTGGAGGTAGAGAATCTCGTTCTCTACAAACAGGCCCCAGGTCCCCACGGCCATAGCCGAGGAGAAGTCTGGAGATGCAGCTGCTTTTCACAGGACTGTTGTGAGTGCAGGCCCTCCCTGGGCCCGACCAGCATAGGTGACTGCTTATAGAATGGATCTGTCTTTGCCATGCAGACACATGGGCTGTGACAGGGCTCAGCCCTTTCTCCCCTTTGTTTTTCCAGGTTCATGGGAGACAGTTGGAATGTTAGAACTTGTTGCTTGTTTTTCTTTGGCTGTGAACTTAGCCAGTGACTCAGGAGGCACCTGCCACTTGATTAAACCTTTTCATGGCCACATGGCACAGAGGATCCAGCCCTGAACTTGAGAGTCCAGAGTAGACTGTTAGTTCCACCCTGTCATTGCCTGGAGGGTGAAGCTGAGCATTTGCTTCTCTGATATCTCAGAAATCCACTTAAGGAGTATGCACCTGAACTTGGCCAACCCCTGGAGACAATACAGAGTGTGTGAGCACCTTACCACATAGGCAGCTGGGGCCCAGTCCTGCAACAGATCTCGGGAGAACTTCTCAGAGTGACTCTCCAATTGCAAGATAGCTGGCACACCTCCCCCTGGGGCTTCACTCCCTGTACAGGCCAAGAAAACCCCTCCAATAGGGCCCTGCAGATGCTGGTGGCAGAGGGCCTGTCCAGCAAAGTGAAGAGGACAGGGTGGGGTTGCTGCCAGTGTTGGCTGCAGAGAACGGAGTGTTTTTCTTCGTTCACTGTTTCATTGGTTTGTTCAGGCATAATAAACATACCTGGAAGAGATTCTGTATGCGCTTACGCAAGTTTGGCAGCACTTTGATATTCTACTTTGTTTGGCGGACAGAGATTGTGTTGGATTGGAAGGGAATGTCTCATTTGGGGCCGTTGAAGTGGTACCAGCCTGTGGGTTTGACTGTGCTGTGATCCTGTGATGCTAGATGGACTGTGGTTGTGGGGTGTTTGTGGGGAGAATGATGACTGAGGCTACGTAGGAGTGGGCTCCAGTGTGGAGACCCTGCCATCACGGACCTGCAGTGTCCAGGAGCATGCTGACATGAGGACTGCGTGGCATTGTCCTCTGATGTGCCCCCAGCCACGGCAAGTACCCAGAAGTCCACACTCACCTTCCTCCTCCTGCCCGCCTGCACTGCAGTGGTGGGCAAGGGGACCTGGGGAGCCTGGGGGCTCCTGGGAGGAGAGAGGAGCCAGCACCGCCCACTTGGATCAGTGCTGGTGAGCACCCAGCCTAGCAGGCAGAGCACTCGCCCTTCAGGGTACTCGCGGTGGGACAGCCCTGTGCCTCCAGGACAGACAGTGAGAGGTGACTGCAGGGAGGTTGGGGAGTAAGGACCCAGTGGAGGCGCCCATGCAGAACGCAGCAGAGGGCCTCCTCACAGCGGTCAGGGTCCAGGCCAGCTCCGCGGGACTCTGAGCCGGGCTTTGCATCTGGACAGAGCAGGCAGCCTGAATGCGGAGAGCCACGTGTACAAAGCTGCGGAAAAGGGAAAGTGGAGGGCATTCAGCATTTCACTGGCTGGTCTGCTGTGGGGGGTTCGTACACTGTCTAACATTCCTGCAGGAATGTTAGACAAGATGGTGTGGGGAGGGGGACCAGGATTCTGGGTGGAGGGAGAAGTGGGTGTGGTGGCTGTGGAGGCCACTGAGGTTCCAGAGCAGGCGCAGCATGTGGGGTTTCGCCTGTGACCCAGAGGCACACAGTTGGAAAAGGTGTGCAGAGCCTGATGAGGGGACTGGTTGGCGGCAGTGATGACAGGGCCCCTTGTGTGTGCGGGTTCTGGAAGAGCAGCTTCTGCCTCTGGTTCTTTCCATCTCCCGAGAGCAAGGCACAGATGCGGGACTTGGTCCCTGGCCACTGTACCCCCAGTGGCTGCCCCCTCTGTGGAATCGGAGCTGTTTCCCTGTGGGAGCGGCTGCCCTTCTTGGTTGGTGGTGTACGGCTTCCTCTGAGGACCCGGCTCTGCGGGGTCTGTAGGTGAAGGCTGCTCTGGGGGCCGGGGCCCGAGGCCTGGGGTGGCTATGAGGGTTTGCTTTGGTCTCACTGAGCTGCCATAGGCTTCAGTGTGGGGAGACTGAGAAAATGTGAGGGAAAAGAAGGATGAGAAACTTGATTTTGAATTTTTAAAAGGATTATTGGCTCCAGAACCAGTGTGAACAGAAACTTAGATTTCTAAACAGCTCTTCTCCCAAGAAGTCATTTCCTGCTCTTCCATCCATCCACCAAATATGTAACATGTGTCTTCTCCCTGCCAGGCTCTGCAGCAGGCAGGGTGAAGCAGCCGTGCACGAGAGAAGCAACTTTCCTGTTTGCCCAGAGTGCATGTTCAAATGGGGAGATGGAACACAGGCCAGTGTGTGTGAGACACCATTCCCCTCTGCCCTCTGCCCTCTTCTCTGCAAACCTGCGGGGGAGGGGACCAGCCACTCTCCTGTGCTTGGCCATGGAGACATCCCCATCCCACCTCTGCTTTCTTTGTCTTGTCTTTCCTTAAGCCCTGAGTTAGTGCAAAGCCACGACTGGATCCCAGATTTGGTTTGGGAATTACATCCCTGCCTCCATGCCCGTGCACCTCTCCTGGCTCATGCAGCGGTGGCTGCTGAGCATGCCCACGCCCCCCACAGCCTGGAGCATGGCCTTGGCTCTTGAGTCCCAGGGCCCCAGCCCAGAGCCCGGCACATAGCTGGGCTCGGACTGGGCTTCCCAGATGTGCGTGCAGACAAGCCTGTGGCTCTGGGGGAGCATGTGCTGGTTGCGGCCCTCAGAGCCATGCTGCACTCAGAGGCAGGCTGACAACTGGGCAGAACCAGGCTCAGAGACAGGTGCCTCCCTGGCTTCTGTGTGGGCTCTGCTGCATCTCTGCAGGGCAGGCCTGGTGCGTGTTTGTTGTGCTTCAGAATATAGTGAACGCAGCACTGAGCCTTGCTGGGCGTAGCTCGCCTACTCCGCTGGACGTTCCAGCAGTCCTGCAGGAGGGGGAGGAGGAGAGCCCCAGGCACCTTGCCACTCAGAGGGGCCAAAGCAAACACTGGGCGTCTCAGCCAAGCCCGCATTCCTGAGCTCATTAAACTGGATGAAGGGAGCCCAACCGGATGGAGACAGGGAGGGGACAGAGGTCGTGGCCCTGTGCACATCTGGTCAGGGCAGCCTGCTCGGAAGAGGGGCTCTGTATTTGGCTGGTCTCCTTCCTTCTGTCTGAATTCAGCCCCTTCTACAGCCCAGTCCACCCCCAACCCCGGGCGCTCACAGGGACTCACCAACGAGGGAGTGGACAGGCCGCGGCAGAACCAGTCATTTGGCGGGAGCGGATTATGGGAGACGCAGAGCTGATGTGACAGACTGCCTGTTCAGGGAACCGGAGGGGTGGGGGTTTTGTAACCCAGGGGGGTCAGCCAAGCCCAAAGCAGTTCTGAGGCATGGGGTGGGAACCACAGGTGGCTTTGTTTGGGCATGTTGTCCATGAAAGGTGGGCAGAGTGTGCAGGCGTCCTGCCTCTTGACTGGACGACCTTTGGCTTCCGGGCTGATAAGCAGCACATTGTTGTCATGCCCATGGGCGACTTGGAATCGCTGTGGGAGGCGCCACACGCTGTGCCCGCATCCGTGGCTGTGCACGGGGACCTGGGAAGACGATGTCACAGAAGGGGCGGGGCAGACGTGTTTGGGTTCTGACAGGCTGTGAAGCCTTGGACAAGTTGATCACTCTCTCTGGATTCGTTTTACTGTAAAGAGAAGATGGTGTTACTTTTGGGTAGAACTGGTCCCGAAGAAAATGCACTGGAAGTGGAAAAACTTAGGTCAAGTACTATGCACGTGGAAGTGTATTTTAGGTGGTACATCCAGAGCCTCAGTGATGTGCGTGTTAGTGGTTTTTGGACCCGTCGGTAGCGAATCCTGAGACACAACCAAGAGGAGAGTGGGAGGCCAGAGAGTGGTGTAGCCCAGAGGCCACAGAGGGGGTGGCCCCTGTGTGTGAGCCTAGGGCTAGGATGGTTCCCTCAGGCAGCCCCTGAGGCCAGCCCCGTGGGGCCCTGCTGCTGTTGGTGGCATCTTAGTCACAAAGCCCTGTGCTGATGTAGGGGCTCTAACTGGGGCGGGACGTCATCTGTGAGCCGGCAGAGGAAGAGGGTTTGAGGCGAGTTTTTGCATGTAGGGCACAAGATCAGTGCAGAAGGCTTGGGTGGGAAGCCAGAGGGCCCATGGGTGCGCCAGGCCTGGCATACATATGCTGTGCCCCCTGCAGAGCTGTGACCAGTGTAGTGAACCAGGGTTGCCATGTGACTGTCCCCCTTGTCCACTGGTGGCCTTGTCACCCAGAAGGGACCTTGGCAGGGAGGATGGTGGAGCTCTTGTTCTCCTGTGGTTGGCATTCTGTGGCTCTGATTGCTCTCCGGGCCCCTCCCTGCCCCCAGGAAGGGTGGAGCTGGACACACACACACACACACACACACAGGGGTTGTTGAGAGGATTAAGTGAATGTGTGTATGGATGAGCTGAGCCCAGCCTGTGGCCTGTAGCTATTACCCAGATATAAATATCATGACTTGCATTATTCATTTGAAGAATCTATAAAGTTTAAAATTCAAGGGGCTGGCACTGTCTACACCAGGCCCTCCTGCCTCCCACCTTCATACCTTTGTCGGAGCCTCTCCCTCCGACTTTCAGTTCCTTCCCTCTTCTCTGCTCCTGGGTGGAGGTCAAATGTCAGCTTCTATCAGTCCTCCCCAGATGGACTGGACATCCCTTTCCTTGTGTGGGTCAGTATCAGCCACAGTTTCTCACTCAGAGACTGAATTCAGCCCCTGGCAATGAGCTGTTTGCTCAGCGCCTGTTGGACGAACCGAATTGTAATGGAAAAACCCCGTGCAAATGGAGTCAGTGGAAAGGCCGTAACAAACACCCAGACGTGGCCACCACTCGGACTAGTGAGGCAGGAGGAGAGTCGAGGGGTTGAAAATGTGGCTCTTTACCCAGCCACGTGTGTGTGCACTGGGACGGGGCTTGATCAGCAGGAGGGGTTGCGTTTTTAGACTCTCTCCGTTCCGAGCGCCTCTCTGTTTTCCAATTTTGGTCAGTGTTTATAGAAACCGAGGCCCATGGGTTGAAGGGGGGTTGTAGTAGCTGTGAGGTGGGGCAGTTACTTCCATGGCAGAGGAATGACCCGTGGTATTTTCTCCCTGTCACGGGCATTGACTGGCTCTGCTGGGCCAGCGCGTGGTCAGTTTCCCCCCCTCTCAGGCTCAGGCCTCCTGTCTTCTCTGGAAGCACCTGTGTCCTGGTCTGCATCACAAGCTTGCTGTGACCTGAGTCAGAGACCAGGGAGCTGCACCCTTGGGATTCTGGCTGAGTCTCAGCCTGGGCCCTGGTCTCCCACGTGTGAAATGGGGGGATGGACCAGGGTGCAGTCCCATGTCCCCGAGAGGATGAGTGGAGGGACTGGGAGTGGGCTCCAATCTCTCAGTCGGGCCGGCCTCCCTCCCACACACCTGGGCTCCTCGAGTGTCCAAGTGCTCCCTTCTTCAGGTTTGGGGACCTGCTTGATTGTTTCCTCGGCCATAGGCCCTGGCACTATTTGCTCTTTGGAGCCCTGGGCCCTTGGTCCTCCACCCTCAAGCGTCAGAGGGCCCTTGGTCCTGAGTGAGGAGCTGGTTTCCGAACCTGTGGGGTATTGGTGCCTTCTCGGCAGGGTGCAGATGGAGTCGAGGCTCATCCGTAGGGCTGAGTGTCCTGACCCAGGTGGCCGGGCAGGTGGCTGGGCAGTGTACCTGTCTGAGCGTTAGCTGAGCCAGCTGCCACCTGCTGGGCATCTCCCATGTATCACTGTTGTGCTTATATTATCTCAATGATACCAGCTCCACATCACTGCAGTCCCTGTGCTTAGGGCTTTTCACAGCTCACTGCACTTAACCTTTGTCTCAGCCCTGTGAGGCAGGCAGTCGGGGGGCCACAGCCAGTCTGCAGATGTGGAGAGTGAGGCTGAGCAACATGCAGAGCCAGTGAATGACCACATCAGGACTGAAGTCCAGCCCCGTTAACCACACAGGCCTTTCTCTTAGCCGCACACCATGTATCTCTTTCAGTCCTCAGACCAACCCTGTGAGGTGGTTGTTACAATCCCTCTTTGGCAGAAGCTGCAGCCGAGACTAAGAGCGGTTAAAAGACCTTCCGAAAGTCGCCAATGAGTGATTGAGCCAGGTCTGAGCACAGGTGCCTTCCATCCGTTTCTGTTTGGTTCTGAGAGCAGCCCTGGGAGTCAGGTGTTGCCGGCATCTTGTCGTACAGCAGGGGCCGGGGCTCAGGGAGACTTAGTAACGTCCTCAGGGCCACACAGCCAGGGAGCATGACAGGCAGATGGCACCCAGAGTTGACGCACTCCTCAGTGGCAATCCATTCCTGAACTCTGGGTGATCTTTCTTGGATTTTACCCTAATACAGAGGGCTGTGTTAGGGTTTTCACCCCTGGAGCGCAGACTCTGTGCAGATCAGTGTGGAAGGTTGACAGTTGGGAGGAAAGAACCTGCTGCGATGGGCTCGTGGGCGTGAGTGCACCAAGGTGGCTTACTGTAGACCCCAGCGGCACCCTGGCCTACTCCATCAAGGCTGCCCAGCACAGTGGACACATCCAGCTCCAGCAGAGTTGCGGCTGGTGGGTCCTGGCCTGGGGCCAGCACTGACGGAGGACCAATCCCAGCTGGGGGAGGAGTCTCAAGGTGGGGACTTTATGAATGGCATGCGGGTGGGTGTGGGCTCAGAGCACAGCCAGGAGCAGAGTGTGCCAGGTCCTGGCCTCAGATCTGGAGGAGCTGTTGGGTAAAGCTTGCTGATTCTGGTTTATTTATGAATTTTAAAATTTAAATTAATTTAAAAGTTTTTAATAAAGATTTTATTTGCTTTTAGAGAGAGGGGAAGGGAGGGAGAAAGAGAGGGATAGAAACATCAGTGTGTGGTTGCCTCTCGCTTACCCCACACTGGGGACCTGGCCCAAAACCCAGGCAGGTGCCCTGACAGGGAATTGAACTGGTGACCCTTTGGTTCACAGGCTGGCACTCAGTCCACTGAGTCACACCAGCCAGGGCTAAATTTTAATTGGTTTAAAAAATTGCAAAGAATCCACTGCTTTCCATAACTATTCAGGGCTGCATGTCTCAGTTTCTTGGTGCAGAAACAAACGTAAAAAGGAGAGACTCAGGGAGAGGCCAGAGCAAAGCAGAGGGGCACAAGGAGGCTCTGGGGTGAGGGGAGGAGTTGCAAAGAAGGCCCAGTGGACATTTTTGTGGGGAAATCGAATGTCACTCATCTTGTCTTGTAAAGGCTCATCAGAAATTCCTCGTGCTGGCCAGTCACATCCCCTTATCACTTTTCCAGCCAGCTTTGAGAATCTGAGTGTTGGACGGAGAACTGATAAGGGTATGTGACTGACACTTACAGCCCCAGGAGTCCCGAGGGTCACCTGCGTGTTGGGGACACCTGATGCTCCTGCTCTGGATGCCCAAGGACAGCAGGGGACTTGAGGAGGAGGGTGCCCCAGGCATCGGGGGCCCAGTCCTTGCTCCCTGCCAGAGGATGTTGGAGCCACCTTGGGGTTTTGTGCTCGGTGAAGTCTCTACTTTGTTCACAATTCTCTCTGTGACTGGTGCAGGGTCTCCCCCACAAGGGCGGAGCTCAGGTGGTGGGGGGCACTTATTCTTCAGGCTTCCTTGTAATTTTGGGGAGGTGGTTAAAGAGGCCAAAGGGCTTTGGAGTTTTGGGCAATCTTACTTTTAAAAAAAAGCGGGAATTTCCATCTGATTTGAGTCCATTTCAGGCATTTTCTTCAGCAAATGATGGATGCCCTCTATACCCAGTTTATAGGGACCATATGTTAGGACAGAACGCCTCATGGCACTAACTGAACTTACAGACTTTCTGTTGCATTAGGGACGGTTATTTATTATGCTGCTGATTCAGAACGATCTTTTAAACTCATAAGTGACTGTAGCAAGCTCAGTACATGCCTGCTGAGTTGGCCAATGGCAGAGGTTGAGTGGCAGGTAAGCAGGTCTAGCTACATCTGTGCATGAGGTAAGGGTCAGTTGTGATGCTCCTATGACTGCAGGTGCTTCTGCTTCCTGGGCTGTGAACACAGGTTACACACAGTGGACCGATCTCAGCTGAACAGGCACTTTTTTTCTTAGTTAAGTGTTGAGTTCCTTAAAGAATTAAGTAGAGTTTTAAAGGTAGATTAAAATGCTGCATTCAGTCCATGGTTCTCCCCCTTAGCTGCATGCTGGCTTCACCTGGGCATTTCGAATGACCCAGACGTGCAGCCCAGGATGTCCAAGTCTGCCGGAGGAGCTGGCTGGGAGCGGAACGAGAATATGAGCCGTGCCCTGGGATGCTCATGCGGCCTCTCCCTGCTCTGGTGCGGCCGTGTGCCGCCCGGGCTGCCCGACACAATGCCCATTCGAGGCCCCCAGAGGTTCTGCCTTCGCTGGTCTGGGTGTGGCATTGTTGCTGCGCCCAGATGACTGACCCTCGTGCGCAGCTGTGATACCCACCGATAGATATGGGGTCCGAGTGCCCGGTTTCTCATTATCACTCCTGGTATGACTCCAGGTAAATCTGCGACCTTTCCTATGTCTCGGTTTTCTTTTATGTTAGATGGAACCTGGGTGCAGTGGGTAAGTGATGTCTGCTTAGCGCCCTTCCTTCCCCAAAGGTGGCTGAGGCCCCTCATTCTTTCATGAGGTTTCAGCCACTCAACATGACCAGACCCAGAGTCTCCACTCCCAGCAAGAGAGTGGAGAGGGCTCAGAAGGACACACAGTGGGCTGGCAGGGGCTGCTGGAGGGCAGAGACCCACCCCAGAGGCTCAGCCAGCTGCTTGGGACAGAAAGAGGCCAGGGAGGGGCTGGCTGGCTGCATGGGGGAGGGGCCCTGTGAAATGGGACAGGGAGCCCCCATCCTCCCGTGGGACCTGCGGTACTGGAGCTGCCGGGTGATCACCTGGTGGTCACCTGGCAAGATGCCACTGTTGGGCTCAAAGGGGCAGAAGCAGAGCATTTATCTCCGTAATCAGTTCTCCAAGGTAGTGGTTTTCACGGTTCTCATAACTCTGTGCAGCATGTGTTTCTAATTTTTTGGGACGCATCCGAAGCTGTATGTATGGAAAGACAGAAAGACAGCTCGTATTTACCTTTGGGCTACAAGAGTGTCAATGATTAAGAGTGTGGCTCACGTTTATTTAGGACTTACTGGAACATCTCTGTGCAAAGCCCTTTAAAATAATAATAACTCTTTAATTCACTTTTGAATTATGTCACTTAATGGTCACATCCACAGTCTGAACTCAGCACTACTCTTATCACGTCCATTTGTAGTTGGGGGCACTGGGGTCTGAAGAGGCCAGTTAGCACACCTGGTCACATTGTAGGGGGCAGAGTCAGAGTCAGGACCCAGGACCGTCAGGCCCTGCGGGTGCCGTGCCCCCTCCCTGCACTGCCCTGGTCGGCCGGAGGCACGTGGCACAGCTGGACCCTGGTGTGCACATGCGGGACAGGCCTGAGGTGGGATGGACCTTTTTACCTGCAAACATCAGCTGATCCCCAGTCCTGAGGAGCAGGTTTTAGGGTCATACATGTTTTTCAGATGAGAACACTTAATCCCGAGGACACATGGCTGAGAAGTGGGGGGACTGAGTCCAGCTTTTCCAGGTCCAAGGTCCACCCTCCTCTCCAGCTCAGCCTGTAGGGACTTGCAGGGCACTCGGTGTGGGGTGGAATGGGGTGGCTCTTGAGGCCTGTATGTGAGTGACAGCCCCACACACCCATGGGCACAGATACAGGTCGACCTACACAGTCCACCCTCCATGAAATGCAGCCTTGAGAGAGTCAGGTTTGTGAGTTACATCTCCAAGAAGAGAAGACGTGTGGCCATGTCCCAGTCCTCAGGACACGTTCACCGCCACACTCAGACTCAGTGCCATGGCAGCACCAATGAACCCCCTGCAGTGTCAGAGCCTGTGGTGTACACCCACTTCCAGGGGGATCTGGTGCTGGGCTCAGCCTCAGCTTCCCCATTCCTGTCACTGCACAGCTGGCCTGGGATCAGGGAGTGGAGGCCTCTGCGAGGCACTGTCTGCAGGGGCCCACTGGGGCATGCAGGCACCCCCACCCCCTTCACTGGGGCTGCTGCCTGATTGCCCATGAAAAGGAGGCTTACTTCTGGCGGGAAACCCCTGAGGCAGCGGGATTTTGGAGTGAGTAAGCAATTCCAGGGCATTAAGGGGAATGCAGGCTCATCTGGAGCACACAAAGCTGCTGGGCTTAGAGTGAAGAGGAGGAGGGAGCCGGGGCTCACTCTGGGGCCAGGCATGCAGCCTCAAATTAAACCCCTGGAGGAGAACGTCCTCATCTTTATGGATGCAGGAAGAGTAGTCTGCCTTTCATAAAGGAACCAGGGACAGCAAAGCCAGCTGTAGGAAATACCCTTCATCCTGGATGGAGATCAAAGCAGTGCAGATCTGAGGTCCCTCCGGCCCCCGCCCCTCACCCCATGCAGCCTCTGGGTGAACTGGGTGAAGGGCCCATGTCCGTAGTCACTGACGTCCGTCCTGGCCAGGGGACAGCAGTAGGCAGCAACACCTGTCACTCCACAGTTCACAGACCACTCACACGTTTTTTGCTTTATTCGGTTTTATTGATGAGGAAGTTTTACTGATGAGGAAACCAAAGCCCACAGAGGCCTCTGTCCCCGCCCAAATCACAGGGCCAGTGAGCAGCACCATAGGCCTCTAGTTCAGCGTGCCCGAGGCCCACCCCCTCTCCAGGACACTGAGTTTCCTGCAGCGCCAACCGGCAGCCCCTGGGGCACGTCAGTGTGTGTTTGTCTGCACAGACGGAGAAAGTGAGCTTCAGCAGGGCGGGGCGCCACCTGGGTTGGCTGAGTACCGGTCACAGGTCAGGCTGACAGGTAATACCAGGGAATGGACCCCGTGCTCTCTCCTTGGCCCTTCAGGCCAGGGAGGCAGACAACCAGAAAAGGAATCACCGTGACAGTGGCTGGCCAGCACCTGCATCTTGCTCCTCAGCACTCTGGCACCGTGGGCACGCTGGAGGCCAGCACAGCCCGAAGACCCCGCCCTCCCTTGCCCCTGCGCTGTGGAGGCAGGGGCTTGGAGGACCCGCCAGCTTGCCGAGGCTCCCTGCCCGGCCAGCATGTTGCACCCTGCAAGGGCCCTGGCACACGGATGGGAAAGCACCGCCTCCATCCAGGGAGCACATTCCCCAGCAGTGCCTACACAGCTCACGTTTGCTGGAAACTTCTGGGGCCCTGACCAAATCCTGCTGGGGACATGGGATGTATAAAGTTGAGGCGTTTCCCTCTGGGGGGGCGGGAAGGCAGATGCCTCCAGATCTAACCTCTTGTCCCTAATTCAGAATCCTCTGCCCAGTCCGTTGTAGGAAACAGCTGAGCCTGCAACACGGAAAAATAGATGCGAGCAACGAGCGGTGCAGTGCAGCACCAGGCACGGGTGGGCACTGACAGCTTTGTTCTGTGGTAGCTGTGGTGACGCATCGCGGTGAACTTCCAGTGACTGCGCTGCATTGCTCTGCAGGTGCCTGGCCCACCTCTCCTGTCACCCGCAACTGATACTCAGGCCTCAGCCTGTCTTCCTGCCCCAGCTGGTGTGGCCCCTGCTGGCCTCAGCAGCAGGACGGCAGGCTCTGCCCTGAGGCTCATCTCTGGTCACACCTGTGATCATGTGCACACCTCGCTGTCCTGTGTCCAGGTGTTAGCAAGCTCCGGAGCCAGCTGGTTGTCATCAGCATGACTGGTTTGTAGGGCGGTCATTAATATGTACAATAGGGCGTGAACACAGAAGGCATTCCTCCGCTCTCCCAGTAACTGCCCTGTTATGGGGGAGGCCTCTCTGTCTGGGTAGCAGCTCCCCTCCTGGTGGCTGAGCGCACTCCAGACAGTTCAGTCTCTGGCGATGTGAACTGCTCTGCTCTGCTCGTTTCACAGTGGTGGCCTCACATCTGTGAGCAGCCCTTCTCTGTCCCCTCGGGGCAGCTGACACTGCAGTTCGGAGGGTGTGGGATGGGGGCTGGAGGCCAGGCGGGGCGAGCAGCAGGGCAGCTGTTCTCGCAGCAGCTTCTCTAGGCCGTGTCCCTCTCATGACTGCACCCGGTGGGGCCTGTTGGTGCTGAAGAGGTCGGCCTTGAACACCAGCCTGCCTACTGGTTTCCCCCGAGTGACTGGGGTGCCCCCCACACTGTAGTGCTCCCCCCTTTTCAGTCAGCAGCTAGTTGCTGAAGCAGAGGTGAGATGAAGCAGGCATCCCACTCTCAAGGGGTCCAGGCGGGGAGGAGCAAAGGCACATATTTGGTGGCTGGCACAGGAGGCCAAGTACTTTAAGAAGCTTCCAAAGACTTCATAGGTGCCACTGAGCCTCTCCCCTGCGCAGAACATCGCAGCCGCCCCCACTGATCACAGGACACAGTCTAGACTCCTTGGCTCACCAGCTATGGCTCTTCAAGGCCTGGACTGCTCTTCATCCCTCTCCTGTGCATTTTTCTGAAGTATTATGTCTGCGCACACACTCAAGCACTGAAATGTGCAGCTTAGTGAACCCGTGTGCTCACACAGCTGTGTGCCACCAGGCCGGGGTACATCGTGAGGGCAGGGTGGACCAGACTTGGTTGTCGCCTCTCGTTCCCGCCCTCCCATGACCCCGCTCCACCACTTTTTAATTAGGTTGAAGTGATGTGGTTGTGAACAGAGATGCTCACAGCCAATGCAGGCTGTTTCCTTGCTGTATTTTGGTTATTTTTCTAAATTTTTGGGGAAAACACACAACATGAGACCTATACTCAACCGGTTTTCCAGTGCAGGGTGCGGCATTGCTCACCGCACGCCAGGACTGGTTCCCGTGTGTGAGCAGAGCTCTGTGCGCAGCGGGCAGCCATGCTTGGCGGTCTGCTCCTGTGTGTGGGGCTGCTTTAGCCCCTCACGTGGGCGCAGTGCTTGTCCTTCCGGTAAGTCCTGCTTACTCACCCGGCACCGCGCCCTCCCAGTTCTTCCACAGAGTAGTGCACTGCAGGACTCCTTCTTTTCGAAGGCTGCATAGTGTTGCGTTGTCTGTGTGTCCACAACACTTTATCTGTCCATCTGCCCATGGACACATGGGCTGTTTCTGCCTTGGGCCCTCCAAGTTCCTGTGGGCAGCGCTACAGTGGACCCAGGAGTCCAGATGCCTCTTTGAAATCCTGTTTTCCATTCTCTGGGATCAATACCCAGAAATAGGATAACTGGATCACATCATAGTTCTACTTTTAAGTTTTTGAGGAATCCCATATTCTTTACCAGAGTAGCCGTGTCATTTATAATCCTGCCAACAGTGCACAAGGGTTCCAATTCCTCCACGTCTTCACCAACGCATATTTCCTGCCTTTTTTTTTGTAATGGCCACCCTGACACAGGTGAGGCGGGAGCACCGTGGGTCTGATTTGTGTCTCTCTGAGGATTAGTGGCATTGAGCATCTTTTCGTATGCCTGTTGGCCATCTGTGTGTCCTCTTTGGAGAGTCATCCACTCGGGTCCTCTGCCCACTTTTTAACTGGGTTATTGGTGTTTTCGCTACTGAGTTGTAGGAGTTCCTTATGCTCATTTTTGCACATCTCTTTCAAGAAGAGGGTGTCTTCTTGAAACATCCTCTCAGCCCTCGAGGGAAGTGACAGGAGGTGATGAGAGGTCACATGACCAGCGGCGAGGCTTCTCGCTGAAGCACAGGGCAGGGTGAGCAGGCCTATCTTTCGTCCTTTGTGGGGCAGAGGCCAGTGGGGAGAGGCCACTCTGGTCCTGGGGCTCTGCCCATGCTCACAGGTGGTGGGGGTCCGGCAGTGGGGGTTGGGTCCCGGAGCAGGACATTCTCCTTGCTGCTGATGTGCTGGTTTGTGGCAGGAGGGCGGCAGGTTGGAGGAGGGATGACAGACACTGTGATGATACCTTCGATCCCTTGAAAATAAATGCAATGTGAGAGGGATGTGTGAAGTCCTCAGAGGAGCACAGGGCTGGAGGCTGGGCAGTGGGTCAGGGCGCAGGCTGGAGGTGGGTCCACAGCCGTGGATGCCCAGCAGGCTCCCTTCTCCACCCAGCCTGGTGAGCTGACCCCTGAGATGACTGTGGAGGAAGGTTTCTGGTGTGAGGCTATCTTCTCAGGATGGGTGAGCCCTGACACCAGTAAGGCCGGTCTTCTGTGTCACGACTTGAGGAGAAGGTTTCTGAGGGTGTTTGGGGAAGGAGCAAGGGCGAGGCAGCATCTGAGGGCTGGTGGGGGGGGACTGCCTCATCGGGGGAAGTGTGGGTTATGCAGGCATTGTTTGTCTGTGAGCACTTAACCTTTTCTGGTTGTAAAGGGAAACACAGGTTCATTGTAGAAATATTGGGGAAGACAGAAAATAGAAGGGAGAACGTAAAAGTGTCCTACATGTTACGTCCCAGGGGTAAATGCTGCGGACGTTTTGGCGTCTGTCTTCCTATGTTTTGATTAGGAGCATAGCCTCTGGAGCCAGATAAACTTCCAGCTCCAGTGACGCCTTTCCCTGCCCTTCCAAAGCTTTCCCTGGGGCCCTGGGAGCTCCGTGTCCACTGTGAAGCAGTCACTAGTGATGGTCCCCAGAGGTTTCTGGGGCACCCACTTGTGGGACTGTACTTCCTGGCTCCCTTGCAGCTTGGTGGGACCGTGGCTGAAAGGCAGTGATGTTGTGGTGTCCAGGCTGGGGCTGTAGGCCGGCAACACAGGACTCTCGAGCGGGGTGGCTTTGGGAAAGCTGCTTAGCTTTCTGTGCCAATTTTTCCTTCTGTGTGAAGTGGGGATAATGATGATGTCTACTTTGCAGTGTTTTTGGATGGGTTAAACGAGTATAAGTCCATGGGCAGTGTCCTGGCCCCTACACAGGCCCAGTACATGTTACCGATCATCCATTCTGTTGCGATCATTGGTCACGGGCAGTGGTTCAGGGACCTTACTCAGCAGTCACTGGGCAGTGAGAATCAGGAGCAGCTTCCTGTCCCATGGGACCGCCGTCCAGGGAGGGCTGCCTTGTAGGTAAATGTCTTGGGTCCCAGGCCAATGGTGGTAACCCATCTGTTCCATGACAGGAGAATGAGCTGGGACCAAGAGTGAGCGGGGGAAGCCCTTGGCCCCGCTCTGGGCTGGGTTGATACAGCAAGGCCACCTGCCTGTCCTCCAGGGTGGCCGTGATTCTCTGTTCTAGAGAATTTTCTGCTGCTCTAGCTGATGTTGCGCCGCCGGGCTGGCTGGGTTATTTTTGGTGTGGTTCTGTTACAGTTTCACCTATCTGAGTGCAGGGAAAGCTTAACAAACGTCTCTCTTGACTTGCAGTGTGCCTGCCTTGCAGCATGCCTCCTGGTGCACCAGGGCCACTAATCAGAAGCCAAGTGCCCACTTTACTGCTGAAGGAAATGCCAGGTTCTAAGAACACTCCACCATTAGGCGCACACTCTTTCCTGCCCGGACAGCACTAGCAGCCTCGTCACCAGTCTTCCTGCGTCAGATCCTTCCCTGTGTGGCCTGTCCTCCACGTTGCTCCTTTGGAACTGCTATTTCTCTGCTCAGAAGACTTCAATAGTTCCCTGTTATATGGCCTGGGAGCTGAGGGATGGAGGAGGAAGGGGAAGTCCTGCTCACGTTAGTCCAGGGACTGTCGCGTTCTGTTCCCACAGCTTCGGCTCTGTGGATTCAGGGGTCTTGATTGCTGGCCGGAGGGCATGATTCCACCGGGCTGTGACAGGGGCCATGACATTTCACAGTGTGGCTGCTGCCTGGTCTCTCAGGGGTCTGCGTGCTGACGGGGAATGACAAAGACCTTGTGATTTCACTTACACGTGGAGGCGAAAGAATAAAATAAATGAGCAGTCAAAACAAACGGACTCATAGACACAGAGAACAGACTGATGGTTGCCAGATGGCAGTGGGCTGGGGGCTGGGGTGGGAAAGGGGGGCACTGAGAGCACAGACCAGCAGTTAGAGAACAGTCCCGGGAGGGGGAGCAGAGCGTGGGGAACAGTCAGTAACACTGTGAAAACTGTGTGTGGTGCTGGGGGCGCGGGTACTGGAATTACCGGGGGAAGCCACTTTGTAAAGTGTGTGATTGTCTCATCGAGGTGCCTTGCACTTGGCACTACTGTAAAGTAACATCGAATGCCGACTGCATCAGAAAAAGCGTAGGGCGACCCAGCCAGCAGATGGAGGGCTCCATGGGCACCAGGTGTGGCTGGAGGGCCGTTTGAACCATGGACTGTGACTCAGTTCCAGCTCAGCGTTTCCTTCTCCCCCGTCCTGCGTCCTTCGACACCTACAGGTGTGGGCCTCAGGTGCACAGCCCCGCAGCCTCTGTCTCCAGAGGAGACAGTCCAGAGGACCGGGCCACCCGCCCTGCCGAAGTCCTTCAGGCTGCTGCTGGGGGCTTGGACGGGAGGGGTGGGACTCTGTCATGTGTGTGACGAGTGGAAATCTGGTAAAGCCTGGGTACTACGAGACCATGGAGCCACTGTACTAGCCACCAATGGCTCCTCTCTGAGTGTCTGTATTTTTACAGTCACTGCTATTTTGGGCTTTTGGTGCATGCAACTGAACATTGATTCTGGTACAGATACGCAAGTCCGGATGGGGAGTGGGCGCTTGAATACACGTGTCTGGGTCTGGGAGGTGGGACTCTGGAGCTACTGGTGTTCACTTGAGAGACAGGCCTGAAAGCCACAGGAGAGTCACACACAGAGAAGACGGACAGGCCGAGGACAGACACCTGGGGCATGCTGACCCTTGGAGGGTGGAAGAGTCAACATCTCCCGATGAGGAGACCACATCGGATCTGCCACTGAGGAGGGAAATCCTGGTGTTCAGTGCGGGAAGCTGCGGGCTGAAGGTGGTTCAACAGGGGGTTTGAGCTCCATGGGTTCCTAGCACTGGCTTGATGAAAGACTTGTAAGAGGGCCCCCAGACCCTCCACGGCCACCGCCTGCCCTAGACATGGTGCCCCCATAATGCCAAACTCAGCGCCTGCTCAACGCCTCGGAGCTGCCAGTGCTCAGGGGCTTGTTTGCCAGGAGGGCCTCTGCCCCGTCACCGGGCTGACTTCTCATCCAGTCCTACTCAGCTCTGCTGTCATTCCTTCAGGAAGTCTTCCTTGACTCCTCTCCCCTGCCTGCCTCCCATACAGGGTCAGAGCCCCCTTTGTGGACAGCCACTGGGCCTCTGTCACAGGACTGACAACCCTGCTTTACACTTGGCAGTGTTCCACAGTGCACTGTGACAGAATGAGACAGTCATCTCGATGCCCTGCGCACTACATGGAACCCAACAGGAGCTCCACCAGTGATGAAAGAGCTTACTACAATTTATGTAGTTCATTTCAATTTCTTCCTCTCCTATTTGTGGCACCTCAGAGGCAATCACCTACTTCAAGATGGAGGCAAACATCTCTGTTCCAGCCACTGGCTTCCAGAAACTCATTGAAGTGGGTGGTAAACCAAATCGGGTACATTTTAGAGAAGTGTGCGGCCACAGAAGTTGCTGCCGACGCTCTGGGTGAGGAGTGGAAGGGGCATGTGGTTCGAATTGGCTGCGGGAACGACAGACAGGGTTTCTCCATGTAGCAGGGGTCTGGACCCATGGCCGTGCCCGCCTGTGCTGAACTGCTGTCATGGACTGAGGAGGACTGGGCAGAGAGAGTGCCCGTCCGTGTTCTCCACCTGCTCCCTGTGAACAAGGAGAAGGAAGGTCTCACTGATGCCACTGGGTTGTGTCCCTTGGGGCCCAAAGAGGTGACAGAATCGGCAAAATTTTTATTCTCTAAAGAAGATGATGTCCACCAGTATGTGATGAGAAAGACCCCAAGACGGTGAGAAACTTGTGACCAGAGCCCCTGAGATTCAACGTCTTGTTGCTCCTCGTGTCCTGCAGCAGAAACCTCGGCATGCTGCTCTTGAGAAACAGTGTACGGAGAAAAATAAAAACGAGGGCACAGAATATGCTAAGCTTTTGGCCGAGAGAATGAAAGAATCCAAAGGAAGTGCCAGGCATGGTTTGCCAGGAAACAGGCCGTCCTCTCTGAGAGCTTCTGTCTTTCAGTTCGAGTCCAATCAGAAATGAGATTTTTCTAAGAGTAGCAAATAAATAGCATCAGACACCAAAAAACTTTCTTTTTCTGCTTAAAAATCCCATAGTAAGTCCCTTTATGAGGCTATCCCACACATCTACCTATTTTTTAAAAAATGTTTGATACACAAAAGCTCTTTGGAAGCCACAACTGGCAGGTGCACTGAAGGGGTGTTGGTAGGGTCAGTGTTAGGGAGTGGCCACTGTGGCCACCTCTGAGCGCCCTGGCGAGGCTCCTTTCCTAGTCGTGCCCCTGGCTGTCAGGAGACCTGCAGGCTTGCTCCTCATTCCTGTGGCAAGAGCACTTACATGCAGTTTTCTCTCTCGCCCACCTACACCCTCAGAACCTCTTCTTTGGAGCAACAAGCTGTGCCTCCCACTGCAGGCAGGTTTTGGTGCTAATCTTAATTTGGAAACAATCACTACAAATTGGGTTTCTATTCAGCACCTCCCACATCTCTCTATTAACTCCCGTACGTTAGCAAATACCAAAATACTCATGTGAAAATATTTCTCCCGTAGAGAGTACTGTTTCCTGTTCCAGGCTTCTCTGGCGCCGTCTGATAGGAGTAGACTATAGATTTGATTATAATGCTTCCGAAGACTGACTTCCCTCTGTCAGACATGGCGTGGAAGCACCCAGTGCAGGGATCCAGAGGGGACAGCTGTGGGGAGAGGGCAGCCTCTACAGGAACATACAGCCTCCTCCTCCATAAACTCGATACCGGGCAGCAACGGATGTACTGGTCGTCTCCAAATAGATGAAGGACTGTAGCTTCTGATTGTAAGTTTGAAAGGCATCATCGGAGATGGAAGTTGCTAGAGTTCAAAGCAGGGTTTTCTCCACTGCTGAGAAGCAGCGTGTCTGCCATGAGTCTCAGCCTGAACCTCTGTTTGAAGGGAACAGGTGGGGGTGTGTGGGAAGGAGCCCAGGAGGAAGGTGTGGCATGTCTGTCTGGACCAGGGGTCCTCAGCGGGGAGCTCTGTCCTTCGAGGGATGTTTGGCACTGTCTGGCTGGGCAGGGAGGTTGGTGCCCATGGCAACACCCTGTTGTCCCCGGGGTTCCCTTGTTCAGAGGCTGAAGGCTCCAAACCATGTAGCCGTGACTGTCCTGCCCTTGGGGACCTTGCAGGTGGGTTGGCCACCCCCCTTGTAGCTCCCGATGCCTCCTGTCTCTGTTGGGTCTCTTCCTCCTGTTTGTTGCTGGAGTTGTTGCTCAGCCCTCAGTTGCCCCTGAGTATGGAGTTTGCTCGGTGGGAGGTGAGCTCAGTGTCCTCCTGCCCTGTCCCATTTGGACATCTCCCCAGTTTCTTCCTAGAAGTCCAATGGGGAGCATTTAGAAGCACCTTGCTGTGCCTGATCCCTGCCCTGTGCCACCCGATGGGACTGGGGGAGGACGAGTAGCTGCCGCCCTGTCCCAGCGTGCTTCTCCCTCTCTCATCTGGGGCAGGGGGTCTGCTGTGACTGATGGGACTGGATGGTGCCTCTCAGTTCCTCCTGCATGTGGGCCTGAGCTCCCCCTGCCCCCCTTCTTCTCTCCCTGCTGGCCCCTCAGGCTGCCCTCTCAGGGAGACAGAGGAGGGGCAGAGCGTTTTCCTACCCTGGCTGTGTCTCAAGCAGGTTTGACTCAGAAGCACCAATGTGCCACTTGGACATGTTTGGGGGTGGCCGCCTGAGCCCTCCTAGTGGACTTGCCACTTCCTGGTGGGGGCTGGTGGTCACACTGGCTGACCAGGGTGGTGGCTATTGCCCATGGCTTCAGCGGGCATGAGCAGAGTCCGGCCCCAGGACCCTCCTGTGTGTGGCCCTGTTCTGGATGCGATGACATTGACAACACCCATCACCGCTCGGGGCTGCCAGGGGCTGGGTGCCAATGGGTGCACTGGGCTGCTGACGCGCTCGGCCCGTGGCGCTGCAGCAGGGACCAGGGCTGCTGATCAGCCCTCCCCTCCCCCAAGACCCCAGAACTGTCTGCAGCTGCCAGCACAGCCCTTGCCTCCCTCCAGGTACCCGAAAGCCCGTTAGTGAGCATCTCTTGAAAATAATCATCTTCATTTGAGAAAGCTCAGTTGAATTCGATCCCTGTCTCTAGATGAGAAAAGCAAGTGAAGCAAAAGCGCTGGCGGGTGGAACTCTGCAGATGGGTGTCTGTGACTCAGGACAAGGCTCCTTCCAAATTTCTGTGAAAGGCGGGTGTTGAGCTCCCTGAGCCATCAAGACCCAGCCTGGCCAGGCTGGGCACACGAGTCTAATGGACACAGACGAATCAGGGCTTGCTAGTGCTGTGCTTCAGGGCTTGGTAGTGCTGTGCGTCAGAAGTACTAAAAGATGCTCCAAAACAGGAGTTCATTACAATCATTTTCAAGATCGATGCACTCACTCAGTCCCTACAGAGGAGACATCCACTAAAAGTCAAGCTGCAGGCAGCAGTGGAGGCAAACAGGGGCCCCCTGCAGAGTCTAGTGGGAGGTGCTCGTGGTAGCTGCAGGGTGAGGGGCGCCTGGAGGGGCAGGGAGGCCAGGAGGCTGAGAGGGCCTGCCCTGAATGTCTGGCTTACAGCTCTCCCACACGCCTTGCTGGTCCCACCTCTCCCGGCACGGGAAAATCTGCTGACTTCCTAGGATGGATGCACCCCCTTTGTAAGGGGCACCCATCCTGGGAGGGAGTGTGTCCTGTGGCTCATTCTTCTTGGCTGCAGGAGCTCTCCCGGTGTATGCTGAGCTCCCCAGCTTGTGCCTGCACTATTTTTAACTGGCTGTCGCCATGGCAGCATGACAACCACTGGGAAAGATGTGGCCTTTCTCATAGCATTCAAGATGCCGGTTGCCTTCTCCTGTCCCTTAATCCCCTGTGCATCAGGGCCCAGGTAGTCTGTATTGCATCCCTGCCTGCCTCCTGAGAGCAAGAGCTGGGACCCCACCCCATGCTCCTTCATAGGCGAGGAGGGATTTTAATAAGACATGAGCAAAAAGACCACCTCCCTTCATGAGTCTGCTGTGGGTCGCACAAGGTTATTGATGCATGGAATCACCCTGCCTGCCGCACATCTTCTCTGTGCCCCGTGCTGCCCCTTGCCCCCAGTTCACGGGCTGGGCCTGCCAGCACTCTGTGGTGTCCACAGTCTGGAAGCACGGGCGGCACCGTGCACTTAGTGGCAGACTGACCATGTCCTTAAGGACCTTCCAGACTTTCTGGAGCCCCAGCAGCACCAGGCCCAGGGCCTGCCCCCAAGCGGAGGCGGTGCTGACCCCTGATGCCTGCAGGGAACTCCCTCTGCCTCTTGCTTGCTGCACTGTGGCTGCATCCCTGCATCACTGCCTGATCTTTACATCCTCCAGGATGGAGACTTCATGTCGTTTGTACCACAGCACCCTGCGCCAGGCCCCGCAAATGGGTGGACCCTTGGCCAGTGGTTGCTGAGGGAGGGAAGGAAGGAAGGAACGTGTGCAGGGCCAGTGCAGCATGCAAGTGTGAGGTTACGATTTATGACAGGAAGTCTGTATTTGGTCCTCATCTCTGCTCCCGGCACCAAGCTCCTAGAGCCATTGGAATTTCCTAAGTGCTGAGGCTGATAAAGGTGTCTTTTGTCAAGAAGTGACTTTTGGGTTCAGTCACCAGTGACAGATGACGTAATCTATCATGCTTGTATAATGAAGCCTCTGTAAAAACCCGAAAGGGCTGGGTTCTGAGAGCTTCTGGGTCAGAAGACACGTGCAGATGTAAGGAGTGTGCCAGCCCTGGGCATCCCTCCTCTGGCTGCTCCTGATTGTACCCTTTATAATGAGCTGTCGTCTAGTGAGGAGGGTGTTTCTCTGAGCTCTGCAAGCCACTCTAGCACGTGAACTGGACCTGAGGAGGGGCCCGCGCAGCCTACAGCTTGTAGCCAGCTGGGCAGAGGCGCAGCTGGCAGCCTGGACTGGGGGGTTGGCGTCTGTAATGTGTGTGTGGGGGCGCGGCTGGGGACAGTCTTGTGGGACTGAGCCCTTCATCTAGCAGGTTTGCACAGGCTGGAAATTTGCCCACCAGGAATCACCTTTGGGAGATGAGAAGGGTTTTTAGACAAAATTATTTTGAAGCTGCGAGGCTCTCATTGGGCCCAGAGGCACAGGCTCATGGCCTGTTTAAGTGGGCTAGTTGAGCAAGGGCACTCCTTGGAGGGACCTGCTGGCACCGGCTCTGTTTTGGCATAGAGGGACGTGGGTGATCGTGAGTGACATGGGGCAGAGCGGCCATTCAGGGACATGTATTTTGGCTGAAATATCGGCTGGGCATTTTTATAAAGTACTTACATTTTGACAAGGTGAAGCAGCTTCTGAAGGAGCCCGTGGAAGCAGGTGAGAAGGGGGACAGTGAGGATGACGCTGTGCCATTTTCTGTTGTGGTGACGCCTTCAGCGGTGTCTGCAGAGGGAGGCGGTAAAGGGCCAGAGCAGGGCGGGCAGCAGGAACTCAGCTGGGAGCTTACTGCCCCTGTGGGTTTTCTCGCAGTTTTCACTTTTCCCAAAGGACAGGATCATACTCAACATAAATCCTGATCAAGTCTTACTAAGAAAATAGAGAAAAGAGGCCCCGAATAGCCAACATGAGGAATATATAACAAATGAGATATGACTGGAAAGAAGAAAATGTACACATTTGCCTCTCATTGGCAAATGTTTTTAAAAATAGTATTGCTGTAGTATTCACGAGGGTGTGCTGTGATTGGTGTGTTGGTGCCGTGTATCAGAGAGCAATCTGGCAATGTCTATTCAAAGCCTACATGTTGACTGAGAAATGGAACTTTTGGGTATTTATTTAAAGGAAATAATCACCAGATTGGGTAGGATGGGAAATGGGAAGGGGGGGAACCCATATAATGATAGATGAATGATAGTAGTTATCTCTGTTTTTTAAAAGTTTTATTTAAAATAACTTAGGTGTGATATTAAAAGCAATACAGCCAGCTGGAGCGAGAACCAGCAGAATGGGGGAAGGGAGGGAAGACCCACGGACCGCCCCAGCTGGTCCCAGGGCATGGAGCCTGGGGGCAGAGCAAAGAGGGGCTTGGTTGGTGGGGGATGGAAGAAAGGCCACCCACCAAAATGAATAGGCATAACAAGTCATTTATATAGGAAACACCTGGCTGAACTGAAGATCCAGGGGAGATGAGAAGCCCCTCCATTTTTAAAACGTTCTGGGCTGGGGATAGGGGAGTTTGGCCTCCTGGGGAGAAATGAGCAGGCCCCCCCCATACTCCTCCCATGACTTATTTCACTCAGCATAATGCCTTTTAGGTTTATCCAAGTTGGCACAAGTGGCAAGATTTTATTTTTTTTATGGCTGAATCATACTCCATTGTGTGTGTATGGACCACATCTTCTTTATCCACCTGTCCATTGACGGGCCCTTGGGTGGCTTCTGTATCTTGGCTGTTGTAAGTAATGCTGCAATGGACAGTAATATTTTGAAAGGAATTTTTGAGCAGTAGTTCCAAACAGTGGGCTTAAAATATTCAGTAAACTGTGTTGTACACAGATGAGCTGTCACTCAGGCTTCATTGTTCCATTTGTAGAGAACAGGCAGAGTAGATTTAGCCTAATTCTTAAGGGGTGTGGGATTTTCAGAATAATAAATGAGCCTTGGCTTCAACCTAAAGCCCCTGGCTGCATTAGCCCCTAACAAGAGAGTCAGCCTGTCCTTTGAAGCTCGGAAGCTGGGCAGTGCCTTCCCCTCTCCAGCTATGAAAGTCTCAGATGAAAAGACTCCCTCCAGTGAAAAGCTGTGTCATCCACATGGGCAGTCTGTTGTTTAGTGTAGCTGCCTTCATTAGTTACCTTAGTTAGATGGCTTGGGTAACTTGCTGCAGCTTCTACATGGGCATTGGCTGCTTTACCTCACACTTTCGTCTTATGGAGATATTATATGTCTCCATAACAGATGTAGACACCTTTTTGTAAGTGATACTGAGGATACACTAAGTGATAAAGCAAATCACAGAACAGTATTTATGCTTTTAAGAGATCAATAAATTTGATACCCCTCTGGCATGTTTGGTTTAAAAAATTGGAGATGAGGAGGGAGAAAACAAATACTAGGAATAAAGGGTACAAGGGCAGTTTTGGAGAAGATGAGAATTTATAAAGCAATGTTGTATAGTATATCTGTAAAATGAGGTGATTCTTTGAGCTTGTGAATTGGAAGTTATAAATAAGATGGACTATTTTCAAGGAAAATGTAAGTGACTAAAATTGACTCAAGATGAAGCAGGCCATTCTTTTGGGGGCAGGAAACCTGAAATCCATATGTGCCCATATATTTAGATTTTACAGGTTTCTGGTTTGCAAATGCAGGGTCCCTCTGGGGAGCTGACTAGTAGGGGAGGAAGCCTGGAGCCAGGGCAGAGGGGGCCACTAACTTTCCATGTCCTGTAGCGCCAGGTGCTTGGGATTGTGTGGATTACTCTTGTCAGAAGAGAAACAAAGGTTGTTGGCAAGGGACTCAGGGGAAGTCCTGGGAGTAGGTAGGAGGCATGCTAACGGGTGTCGTGAAAGCAGCACTGATAACCACATTTTTGGTCTTTCTGTCACACTCATCCACTCTTCTCTTCCTCTCTTTCCTCCGCTGGAACAGACATTGAGATTTGAGGGCGCAGAAGGAAAGGATTCCCTAGTTCAAACCCCTGCCTAGTCTGGGACCTGCAGCACAGACTTTGTGAGCGCCCCCTACTGGTTCTTACCCAAGGGGTGCTGCCTGTGTCTGCACCCACCCTCTGGGGCTCTATGAGGCTTGAGCTGAGTTGTGAAGCCAGTCTGTTCCTGGGAGCAGGGGCTGAGGGGCTGGGGCAGGCAGGTGCGTTTCCCACAGCTGCAGGTAGGCATGTCCCACCCCTGAGGCACCCCTCCTTCCTTCCAGCACACACCCCACACAGCTCTCTCGCATCCAGGCTGGAGAGATGCTCTCAGGCGCCAGAGTGCAGCAGCGTCTCAGCAGCTGAGCCAAAGAAGGGGCTGAAGGACTGAGACTTTCCAGGACCCGCAAACCAGAACTGAGGTGGCTTCTGATCTTTCTTCCTCTTAAAAAAAAAAGAACTCCCTTGTTTCCACTGCAACTCGGAGACGTAAGAAGTGATTCAAGCCACTGATGCAGAGATTTTATTGTGAAGCTTGAGGAAGTTCTGGCAGCACCAGTTCAGCCTGGCAGTGCCCTTGGGTAGCCAGCGGGCAGTTGTGGGTGGGGCTTCCACATGACCCCTGGCTGCCTTCGGACTAATGACACTACCCATGGCCAAAACCCAGGTGGCCTCCCTTTGTGTGCATCCCCAAGGTAAGCGCACCCCAGAGATCTCTAATGATCACCTGGGTGGGACCTCAAGCTCCCATGAAGTCAGTCCACGCTGTTTAGCCACAGGCAGCAGTGGGGGACTGGAAGGAGAGCCTGTTTCTATTACAGGAGGTTGTGGGAGGAGGAGTGGGAGGTGGAGTTAATTTTTATTTGCATTGACATGTGGGGATAAGGTGCACAGGGTCCTGAATTTTTGTAGGAAATGCTTGCAGAGAAGGGCTGGGTGATAGGCATCTGAATTTCTGTGGGGACTGAAAGGGAGCAAAGTCTAAAGTTTTGCAAGACACCTGTGAAGAACTAGCGGTAAGAGGTTATGAGCCTGAAAATGTGCAAGAAATTGTAAAGAGTATGAGTAGACCTGAGCATTTTGGAGAAATGGTGGGAGAAGCACTTATGGCCCTGGTGTCACCTGCCCCGCCCCGGTGCTCAGCCTTCTTCTCTAAGACGCCCACGGAGTGGCTGCGCCCAGAGCCTGAGGCGCTCAGCACCTCGGACAGCGTCCCGGGCCCTGCAAGGCGCTCACTGAGCGCAGGCGTCTGGGCTCCATTACCGTGGAGTCCGGAGAAAGGTCCGGAATCGCCAAAGCACAGGTGGAGCCCAGCTTCGGATCCTCTTCCAGCTGCTTCCCCTGAGTGCAGCAGGAACAGGCAGAGTGTAAAAATAACGCAAGCTTCCGTGAATATTACAGCCGAACGGTGTGGCCTGCTGGATTTTGAAAGGTGAACCCACATCCCTTCAACAGCTAGCATTTATGGAGTGCTCGCCATGTGCCAAAGCCCTGTGCTGAGCGCCTACCCGGTTACTTCCTCGTTGCAGCTCCCCACAGTCTTGTGTGCTGTCGCCCCCGTGTTACAGACTAGATCACGGAAGTAAGAGCTCGGCGGCCCAAGTTTACACAACCATCAAATGGTGGAGCTGTGCTCCTTGCTCCACACCAGCCTGTAGCTGTTGGAAGTCGTGTCTGAGGGGGATTCCTTCTGTGAAACAGCTCTGAACGTGGGATCGGAGGAATCGAGTTTGCATCAAGGCTGCTCCACTTACAAACCTCTGCTTTTGGGCAAAATTACTTAACGCTTCTGAACTTCAGGCTCCACCCTAGCATAATGATGCTTTCCTTGCAGAAATGTCAGGGGAGCGTGGTCAGAGCTCATGATGTGGACAGACTCAGAACTTTGAACTGTGGCAGGGTGGAGGCAAGACAGGAGGGAGCAGGTGGTTGGGGGAGAGAGGGGGTTGACAGTGAGCACTGGTGGCACTTTGGGAGGTGGGGGTGGGGGGGTGGGGGATGCGGAGCTGGGCTCAGAGCTAGGAGTCCAGGTGCATCAAACTCAATATAGGTATCCAGTAGGTTTTCACAGGACTATGTAGAGTGTTCCCCTGTTGCCTCTTTTTTTTATCCTGATCACCCTCTTGTTTGTAAGACAGAAATGGAGTTCTATTTATTTGGCAAAATGATGCTTGCGGGCCAGGATAGAATCCAGGTGTTCTGCCCTGTGACCCCTCCACCACGACTGGGGTTCCCGCAGGAGCTGGGGTCACGGAGCACTCACAGCACTGAGAGACATTTAGATCGCACTGTGAGTACCTATGGGATCAGGCCATGTGAACCTGGTTATTTTACCCACAGAAACAGCACCATCATATGAGTCAGCTTAATAAACGTTCATTGCTTATATTTTATTTTGTTCCACAAAGAATTTAAAGCAATTTACAAAGATCCTCAAGATATAGGGTTTACATATATTAGAAGTAGTTGAGAAAAGAGAAGAAAAGCAAGATTAAGGCCATAGCCAGAAATAAAACAAATGCAAAGTGTGCATATTACAAAGCCCTAGAAACTTGCTCTGGGTCACTGAGTATGATAGAGTATACAGTCCCTGTTTTTGGAGATTTGAGGAGTTCTACAGACATTTGCAGAAGTCTGTTGCTCCTCTTCTTTTGCCTAATTTTTATTTTAAGTCAATTATAAGGGAGCACAATGGAGAAGAAACCAAGAAAACTTCGCTCACTTCTCAGTTACTCTTTTTTTGAAATATGGGTAAGAACCACTTTAGGGTTGCTAATTTTTAAAGATAAAAACCTGGTGTTCAGCCCTGGCTGGCATGGCTCGGTGGATTGAGCACTGGCCTGTGAACCAAAGGGTTGCCGGTTCAATTCCCAGTCAGGGCACCTGCCTGGGTTGTGGGCCAGGTCCCCAGTGAGGGCCATGTGAGAGGCAACCACACATTGATGTATCTCTCCCTCTCTTTCTCTCTCCCTTCCCCCTCTCTAAAAATAAATAATAAATAAGTCAAATCTAAAAAAAAAAAAAAAAGAACACCGTGCCCAGAGCAGCCAGAAGGATGGGATTCCGGAATTCTGGGCAGGTGTCAGCTCTTTCTGATCAGAATTCCCTTCCCTCCAACAAGCTCAGACACCCTGAGAGTCAGCTGGTCTTCCCAGTATTAGGTTTCTTCACATCTCTCCTCTGCAACGCCCGTTAGGAGATGACTTCCCACATCAAAGTGAGTTAGGTCTTGGTTGACTCACATTCAATGGCTTATTATTCAGTTCTGCCTTTCAAACCTCTCTTAACCTCCTCACTTGGGTGGTCCTGACTGTCTTGTTGCTTCGAGGCTCCTGGCTGCCCTCGATCTTGACCTCCATGCATCTCTTTGTCCTCAACACCTAATGTGGAGGAGACGCCCAGTGTATGTTGGGTGGTGAATGGAAGAGTGGACAGGTGAAGAAGTAACGCTGGTGTTTCAGTCAAGGCTTATCTTTTTATTTATTTATTTATTTATTTTAAATATATTTTATTGATTATACCATTACAGTTGTTCTATTCCCCCCTTCATTCCCCTCTACCCACAAACTCCCTCCCCCACCATTCTCCCCCCTTAGTTTATAACCACGTGTCTCAAGTTCTTTAGATTCTGTATTTCCCCCACTATTCTCGCCCTCCCCCCTATCTATCTCCTACCTACCATCTATGCTATTTTCTGTGCCTTCTCCCCCCTTCTCCTCCTCCCACTCCCCTGTTGCTAACCCTCCATGTGTTCTTCATTGCTATGGTTCCACTCCTGATCTAGCTGTCCTCTTGGTTTGCTTTTGTTTTAGGTGTGGTTGTTAATAACTGTGAGTTTGCTGTCCTTTCACTGTTCATATTTTTCATCTTCTTTTTCTTAGATAAGTCCCTTTAACATTTCATGTAATAAGGGGTTGGTGATGATGAACTCCTTGAACTTGACCTTATCTGAGAAGCACTTTATCTGTGCTTCCATTCTAAATGAAAGCTTTGCTGGATAAAGCAATCTTGGCTGTAGGTCTTTGGATTTCATGACTTGGAATACTTCTTTCCAGCCCCTTCTTGCCTGTAAGGTCTCTTTTGAGAAATCCGCTGACAGTCTGATGGGTACTCCTTTGTAGGTGACTGTCCCCTTATCTCTTGCTGCTTCTAGGATTCTCTCCTTCATTTTAGTCTTGGCTAATGTAATTATGATGTGCCTTGGTGTGTTCCTTCTTGGGTCCAACTTCTTTGGGACTCTCTGAGCTTCCTGGATTTCCTGGAAGTCTATTTCCTTTGCCAGACTGGGGAGGTTCTCCTTTATTATTTGTTCAAATAAGTTTTCCACTTTTGGCTCTTCTTCCTCCCCTTCTGGTACCCCTATAATTCAGATGTTGGAATGTTTAAAGATGTCCTGGAGGTTCCTAAGCCTCTCTTCATTTTTTTTGAATTCTTGTTACTTCATTCTTTTCTATTTGGTCATTTTTTTCTTCTTTCTGGTCCACTCCCTTGATTTGAGTCCCAGTTTCCTTTCCATCGCTATTGGTTTCCTGTGCATTTTCCTTCATTTCAATTAGTTTAGCCTTCATTTGTTCCTCTAATTTGTGACCAAAATTATCCAGTTCTGTAAACATCCTGATCACCAGTGTTTTGAACTATGCATCTGAAAGGCTGGCTATCTCTTGGTTGGTTAGAATTATTGGCTCTGGGGCTTTGAGCTGTTCTTGAGCCATAATGTTTTGGTCTGTTTGCGCCTGTTACGTATGAGGGGCGGAGCCTTAGGTGTTTGCCAGGGCGCGGCAACCCAGGTGGCTGGGTTGTGATGCTGTATGTGGGGGCGGGTCAGAGAGGGGTCAATGGTGGTGCCCTCTGCTGCTTCTCGAAAGCCAAGCCGCTGGGGCCTGCGCGGTCTGTGTCACTGCTCGCTCCTTCACCTGGTTTATCTGCGTGCGAATGCGTGACTGCGGTCAGCCAGCTTCCCTGTGCCCTCACTGGGTCCACCCATTGCCACCCCACGCCTGGGATCCACCAGCCACCGCCTGCGCGCCTGGGTCGGTCTGGCCACCTTTTCCTGTGCAACCCTACTCCGCGAGCTGCTGACCCTGCCCCTCTTATGGTTCATTGTTGTCGGACTTCCGTACAGTTCCATTTTCTGTGTTTTGGTTGTGTTTTTGTTACTAAAACTCTGCTGTTGTTAAACTTGGTTGTGCAAGGAGGCACAGTGTTTCCACCTACGCCTCCGTCTTGGCCGGAAGTTGTTCCTGATTTCTATATTAATGTCAATGACAGAAAGAAACATACTGTATATAATTTCAGTCCTTTGAAATTCGTTCAAAGTTGTCTTAGCAGAGGACAGTCCCTTTGAAAAATGTCCCAAGTGTGGCCCTCTGCTGCCATGTCACACGTCACTTGAGAATAACAGCTTCGTACAGGCCTGCAGGAAAAGTTATTGATTATATGAATTATCTACTCAGGGTTCTTGGAATGTTATTTGAGAAGTGTCTTTCATTACATTTAAATGAAAGGACTTTCTAGTTCCCTTCTGTTTCTGACCTTAGTAGCAATGAGGACGACTGATGTATTTTTTATAATTTCAGTCCTTCGAAGTTTGTTGAAAATTGATAGGTGGTACAATAGGGTCATTTCCAAAGTGTTCTGAGTGTGCGTCCTGCTGCCATCTCGTGGGCATTCCTGGGAATGACACCTTAGTGCAGGTCGGCAAGAAAGGTGGTCAGCTCTAGTGAATGATCCACGAATGTTGAATGGAATGGCAGTTAGTCATGGATGTCATTACTTTCATATAAGCAGACTTTGTATAACAGAGGTATAGACACTGTGTGTAACAGCGGTGTCTGCGCATCAGGTAACTAGGTGCCTCTCATGGGCCAGGCCTGTGTTCATGTGTCAGCTGTATCCACATCTTTGTGGTCCAATATCCCGTGTGCATCAACATCCTGTCAGCATCAGTGTTCCTTCTGTGTTCACATCCCTGCCACGCGAATGTCCCAGCCTTGCTGAAATCATGACTGTGTGTCTAGATCACCTCTGCCTTGATGTCCTGGCCATGCTGCCGTCCTGTGTGTGTTCGGGTCCCTTCCACATCACTGTCCTGTCTGTGTCGATGTCGAGGTCCTGCTGCTCTGTTGCCTGCATTCCAACATCCCGTCTGCCTTGATGTCCCCGCTGTGCCTCTGTCCCACCTGCATAGGTTTCTTGGCTGTGCCACTTTCCTGTCTTTGTCGATGTCCCTCTTCCCTCAGTGTCCCAGCTGCACCTCTGTACTGTCTGTGTCGAAGTCTCAACTGAGTCAGTACGTGAACTGCACCACTGTCCTTTGTGTGTTGATGTCCTGGCCTTGTTGATACCCTGTCTGCGTCAGTGTCCTGGCTGTGCCTCTGTCCTCCTCCATCGATGTCCCAGCTCATTGATGTCCCAACTGCACTGATGTTTTAAAAGCTCCCATATCCCAGCCGCCTGATGTCCCGTTGGCATTGAGGTCCTGACTGCGTCATTGTCCCACCTGTGTGGCCATGGCTCACCTCCTGATTGTGGCTTCATGGTCACCTGCCTTGGGCTCACAGGCCCTGCTGTCCTCCACCAGCTGCAGGCCGAGGTGGATGGTCTGCACTGAACTGGACAGGGACACTCAGTCCTTTGTCCCCCTGTGGGTGATGCAGGGCCCTCCTGGCAGCTGGTCGCTCCCTCAGGCTGTGTCTGCTGCTGTTGCCAGAAGGCTTAACAATTTAAGCAAAGTAACCTATTTTCAACCGAATGACTACATTGATGAAATTATTAAAAGTTTATTAACTTAGCTTTTGTGCTGTAGTTTGTGGGATTGCCTAATAAAAAGTAACTTTCCATGAATGCTGCACTTTTCATAAATTACCTATCACCCACTTTACTGCTATAAGATCCTTTTCCCTGTACTCCCGAATGTCCTATATACCTGGTATCACCTCATTGTCTGGTATTCATTTGTACTCATGCATGTATTTAATGTTGAATATCTTGTGTTGATCTGATTATGTTATTTTGGTTATTATCCCACTGGTGTTAGAGCCAACAAGGTTTGTGGACAATAATCCCTTTTTAATCCCCCACAGTTTTGAAAAGCCGGAACAAATGGTGAGACAGTGCTAACTCCTGAAGCTGTTGCAGCTGAGAGATCATGAACGTCTGCCTCCAAGGTCAGCATCCTTTTTGTTCACTCTGTCTTTGGCCCATTGCTGCTGGGTTTGGCAAGATTTTGAAGGTTGCATTTAGAGACACATGAGTTTTATCTTATTGGATCACAGGGTTGTTTACAATGGGAGGATCCAGTTGAGCTCCTGCCTCTGGCCTCTGGCAAGGGGGCTCCGGTGTCTGGCTCCAACTCCAAATTCTGGCCATGGCATCCTGGTTACAGATCAGCATCCTGGTTAGAGATCTGCATCCTGTGTCCAGGGCCCGTACTTCAGAGTCCAAACGTATTCAGTTGTGTGTCTGCAGTCTTGCGCCTCTTAGGATGTGGCTTTGTGTCCTCAGTTCACATGCGAGGTTCATGTGCAGATGAAGATTTAGGTTGTGGTGAATGGAATCTGGCATTACAAGGGTCTGATGTCAATCCCTGCCATCTGGTCTTTGACCTTTGGACCTCATGGTCTGGCTCGGGTGAGGGCCACGGCTTCAGGTTTGGGGCTTTGGGCCTGGAGTCCAGGTTTTGGTTTGAGTCCACTCCAGGGCCAAGGTTTTGGAGTCAAAGGTCTGTGTCCAGGATCCTGAGTTTGGCTGTGGTGTCTGGTATTTGTCAACAGATGATCATTGTGTAAAATTCAATGCCAATATGAGTCCCCAAGTGTATGTAGTTGAGACAGGTTAATAAAAAGTATAGGAAAATTTCTTGGTAGTGGAATGGGAAAACTGAGCTTGATAGCTAAATAAAGCCTAGCAATTCATAGCTGGATAATAAATCTGAGGATCTTACCTTCCCTGACCAAGGGCATTGGTGAGCAAATGGTTCAGACATTCCAGACCACGCAGGGGAAGACCCACCTCAGTCCCAGCCCTTCTCTGGTGACTTTTCTGAAGCAGAAAGTCACTCGCTTTGTTGCATGAGCACATCAAAGGGCACCCCTGGAGAGCTGAGTGTTCTGTGCAGAGGACTCTTCTAAGACCTCCTCTAAAGTCCTCAACGTTAGAAAACAGGTAAACCCTTAAAGACAAAGGACCCAGTATGCACTGTTCATTGAGCACAGATGCGCCTTCCCTTCTCTTCTTTGCTGAGTATCTTTGCCTTTTCCCTCCTTATCTCCAAAGGTCCCTGAGACTTGCAGCCAGGGGAGCAGTGGGCAGTTCGTCCCGGGGTGACCCCCTGATCCTGTCTCCAAGGGCCTTCTTGGTGTCTAAATTTTCTGTTTGCCAAGAAGCAATTCTGCCTGGGCTCACTCTTGTTGCTGTGATTGTGCCTCTTCTCTGTGAAGCCCTTCCTGTGTTTCACTCTCTCTAGATTTAATATTCAGGCTCTGAAAATTTCCTAGCTTTGTGTTGTGAAATTTTTACTTCAGGAAGTCAAGAATCTACACACATGAGTCCTTGCCAGGGCAAACCTGACTTAGGTCCAATCCCTTTTCAGTGACAGTATAACCAAATTTTGTGTATTCGTTTATCTGTGGATGGACATTTGAATGCTTTCTACCTTTCAGTTGTTGTTAACAGTGCTGTTATGAATAATCCTGTATTGTTATAACAAACAGGAATAATCATGTTTGTTAGAACAGCTGTCTTCAATTTCTCAGGTGTATATTTGGAAGTAGAGTTATTGAACACAGTTGGGTATTTGTTTTGAGGAAGTGGCAAACCAGTTTATACGAGGTCTGCAATAGTTTACATTTACAAAGGAAATGGTCATTCTAATTTTTGTTTGTGAGTATAAACTTTTATCAGTTTTGCTTTCACATTATTGTGTTTAAAGTTGTGGAAGGGGTATTGCACCGTGATTTAGCCATTGAACATTTTTTCTTTTTTGCTACTCATATGAATGTCTTCCTTTAGAAGGGAGTATTCAAGCTCTTTAAAAATATCGATGTCTGTCTGGCTGGTGTGGCTCAGTGGACTGAGTGCCGGCCAGTGAAACAAAGGGTCACTAGTTTGATTCCCAGTCAGGGCACAGGCCTGGGTTGTGGTCCAGGTCCCTAGTAGGGGGCGCGTGAGAGGCAACCACACATTGATGTTTCCTTCCCTCTGTTTCTCCCTTCCTCCCCTCTCTAAAAATAAATAAACATAATGTTTAAAATAATATAGGTGTTTCTTCATTGATGAATCATAAACTTCTTTGTTGTGGAAGAAAGAGTCTGATTGGAAGTATAATGTGGAACCATTTGCTTCAATTCCATGGGTGGTCTTCTTACTCTGCAAATAGCTTCTTCTGCTACATAGAATTTTTTAATCAGGAGAACATCACATTTACTCATTTACTTTCATTATTTTTGGTTTCAAAGCGTATGCCTTCTTATGCCAGCAGCAGCTTCACGCATCTCATGTCTAATGTGCACTATCACTGCATCATTTGTTTGATGTAATATAACTTTTTTTAACAGAAACTTGCTTTATGGTTTTAGACTTGAGATGATTACGTTTCAAGGGTTTACAGGTTTAATAGGAGGACACACTGTTCTCAGTGGTATGATGTCCAGAGTCAGGCACCTGGAGTCAGGGACAGGCTTTGGACTACCGGTCTGCTGTCTGGTGCATGGTATGGTTTGGGGTTAGGATTAGGATTAGGATTAGGGGTTGGGGTTGGGGTGGATACCATGACTTGTCTTGAACTCCATTTGAAACTGTCCTGTTGGACTGTATCGCGATGGGTGTCCTGTCAGGATATGATAAAAAAAAATCTCACCACAAGTGGTGAGTGTATGGTTGGCCATTTTCACAGTGAAGATGCATGCAGATAAGCAACATTTTTGGTCTTTTTGGCTTCGTCATTTCAAGCAAGATACAAGTGCAAGGGTGAGGCAGGAAAAGATCTGTGGTGTGTGTGACGATGCTGTGACTGACGGAACGTGTCCAAAGTGGATTGCGAACTTTCATGCTGGAGATTTCTCCCACAGGCAGGCAGCCCAGGTGCCATAGAGGGCCCTCAACGGCAAACGTTCGCTGAGGACAGATCACGTCACGGCAGGCGGGAGACAGGCAACGTGTTCACTGTATCCTAATCAGGCTTCAAAAATCATTTGAACCAGTTTGGCTATGTTAATTGCTTTGCCATTTGGGTTCTACAGGAGTTCAGTGGGATGGTGGGGGACCTTCATGAGTGGATTTCCACAAGTGGTTCTCCACTGAGACATAAGGAACACATTCCATTTCCATGAAGATTGTGCGTGGTGGGGAGGATGGATCTTTGCTATTTGAGAGTAATGTGGAACGGGAGAGACTGAGGGGAAAGAAAGGAACCACCACTTGCCCCTCCCAAGGGCGGTCTTCTTCCAAAGGAGGTGATGATGCCCTTGTGGTGAATTCGGGAGGGAGTCCTGCAGTAGGAGCTGGTTTTGGAAAGCCAGCAGGTTGCTGGCAACAGGTATTGCTCCTTGTTATATGAACTGAAAGCTCCGCCCACAGGAAAGAGTCTGGAATTTGTTTGCAGAAGATGAGGAAGGTTAGGATTAGGTGAGAGAGCACATTCATCTTTGGTGACCAGGGAGAACGGTTCCAGCCTGGCTATGCAGTGCTGATTCCTCCAAAGTACTGAGAGACCTTGCTCCTTCCCATGGCCATTTAGTTTGTCTCTGTGAAATTTTCTTTATGGAGAGAAATTTCCATTCCCTGGAAGACTGCAGAAGACACCTGGAAGAGCTCTCTGCTCCAAAAGAAAACAGTGTTGTGGGACCATGGAATGGTGAAATTGCATGAGGGTGGCAGAGGGCAGTGGAAGAAAATGGTGATGACATTGTGCAGTTATGTTTTTGGGGGACAGTGAAAAGTGTGCCCATCTTTGCATCTCAGGGTAAAATGCTAAGGAACCTTTCAGCCAGGCCATTAGTAGAATGTGCATTGCAGCTGTCAGTCTCTGCTGCCATCTCATGGCCATTTTGGGAAATGATGCCTTATTGCAGGTCTGTAGGAAAAGTGGGTATAGTATATCATCTAGGAATGTGGAATCCAATGTTATTTGGATGTGCATTTCATCACTTTTAAAAATAAAGAATTTTTAGTAACCATTTGTTACTGATTTCTAGATTACCTGAAATTAATGCCAACAATAAGCTTTATATAATTTCAATTTTTTGAAGTTTGTTGAAACTTGCTTTACAGTACAGTATGGTAGGTGAAAAATGTTCCAAGTACATCTCTCTTCTGCCATCTGGTGTTCACGTTGGGAAAACATGTTGGTGCAGATCAGAAGGAAATACTGGGTATAGTGGGTCATCCCTAAATGTTGAATCCAATTTTGCTGCTCATGTTAAGTTTACTTTTTAAAGAATTTATTTGTTAGCAAGGGGGTTAGGGGAGGGAGAAAGAGAGGGAGAGAAACATCAATGTGTTGATGTGTGTAAGAGATACATGGATTGGTTTCCTCTCACACCCCAAACTAAGAATCTGGCCCAAAACCCAGCCATGTGCCCTGACTGGGAGTCCAACCATGACTGGTTTGCAGGCCTGTGTGCTCAGTCTACTGATCCACACCAGCCAGGGCCCATGTGAAATTTTTTATATTTTTACAGGGTTTTTTGGGGGAGGGGGGCAAGCAAGGGTGTAGGTTTGATCCCTGGTCAAGCCTCATGCAAGACTCAAGCAATGGCTCTGACTGGTGTGGCTCAGTGGGCTGGGCATCTGCCTGCCAACCAAAAGGTCACCAGTTCCATTCCCAGTCAGAGCACGTGCCTGGGTTTGAGGCAGCAGACGGTCAGGAGGAAACTCTGGAGGTGCTCCAGGGCTAAGAGAAAGGACATCGATACAGGACAGGGACCCTGTTCTAAGACCAGTTGTTCCTGGTTTCTGGAAAAGCGCTGGATCATAGCGAGTCATAACTGCACCTGCACAGAAGATGCTACATGACCCCTGGTTTATTATAATAGCATTATAATAAATCAGCATTGTGGGACCCCCTTCCCTGGTGCTCAATCAAGGAAGATCATGGGAGACCACATGCACTGTAGCTTTAAACTAATATAACTACTTGTACATGGGCAATAAAACCCTGACAAAACTAGACAAGAAATATCGCCCTGTAAGTATAGAATCCCTCCAGCCCCTGAGATCAATCTCTGCTCAGAGTCAGCCCACTCCCATGTTCTGTGGAGTGTACAATCGCTTAATAAAGCTGCTCTCCATCTGTCTGCTATAAACTCTCTGTGTTCTGTTCAATTCTTTGTTTGAGATCATCAAGAACCTGGTTACCTGTGCCCACCTGTGACAGGTTGTGGCCCAGATTGACAGTTGGGAGCATGTGAGAGGCACATGAAAAATTTCCAAATGAAAAATAAATCAATAAATTTAAAAAACTCAACAAAACAAACACAATTTCTATGTGGATCTGTATGTATTAATGGACCCTGTATTCTTTTCCATCAATCTGTGAATTCATAGGTCATTAATCCACTGTTGTACTTAATGTAGCTTCATAATTCAATACACCTTTTAATTCTTCCTTATTTTAACAGGTGAACTTAAATTGAGCTTGTTTTACTTTAAAATATTTTGCTGAGCCCTGGCCAATGTGGCTCAGTTGGTTGGAGCCTTGTCCTGTTACGGAGGATAGAGAGCAAACCCAGGCAAGGAGAAGGAGGGAGACATGTCTCACCCACTGCCTCAGGCATCCTGAGCCTGATCTGATAATAGTGCCAGGTGTTCTGAACATGGCAGCACAGGAGGAGGGAATTCTATGTATTGTAATTCTATGTATTTTTCCTACTGTCTCAGAAAGAAAGCCTTTGAAACTGTGTGTTAATTCCAAGGTCTGGTTGGTAGGTGGGAGGGTCACCACAGTGTCCAAAGAAGAAGCCCACAAGGCAACTTTGGTTACTTGCCTACCTCTGGTCACCATCTGTTTTATAAGGGAGTACCTAATGTTCACAGAAAGCCCGTGAATAATTTTGGGTAACTGCCCCAGCTTCAACTGGCTCCTGTCACATGTTTGTTTTAGAAGAGGAACAAATGGGATCTGGGGTGAGATAAGGATTCAGGCTAACAGACCCCTACACATACCTAAGTTTGGGTAGTCATGTCCCCCGTGGAAGCTGGCACCACTTTTACCCACCAATTGATATGTAACTTCTTCCCCCCCATCTTGCCAACTACCTAATTCCTCAGGACCAAGGACCTGAGGCTCTTGCCACCCTTACCTTACCCTGCCCAGAATCTATGCCTCTCACCCCCACCTTGGCAAGTCCCATTCTCTTCCATGAGAACGTATCATTAGTAAACCCTTGCTCAGTAATAGACTGGCTGATCTGTAATCCCTTACTGCATCAGCAAGGAGAACTGAGTTTCTCCCATAACAATTCCATAAACTGAATGGTTGTAGTTCAAGCTCTAGTCAGGACACAGGCCTAGGTTGCGGGTTTGGTCCCCAGTGGGGAGACAACCCTTTGATGTTTCTCTTTCACAACGTTTTTCTCCCTGCCTTCCATTCCCTCTGAAATCAAGAAGTATGTCCTCAGGTGAGGAATAAAAAATTTTGCTGATACTTTAATCTAGATCATATTACATTTATAGGTAACTGTGGGAAATTGAGATTATTATATATTTTCTCTATAAGAACATGCTGTTACTTCCCTGTTGTTCAAGTATCTTTTTGAAAAAAAGATTTTATTTAGTTTAGAGAGGAGATGGGAAGGGGAAAGAGAGAGAGAGAAAAAACATCTATTAGTTGCATCTCACATGCCCCCAACTGGGGACTGAACCCTCAACTCAGGCACATGTCCAGATCGGTAATTGAGCCAGTGACCTTTAGATCTGTGGTGTGGAGATCATCCTTCCAGGTCATGGGGATGGGTGTCCCCCTTTGGTGAACCCACTCCAGCAGGAAAGATGTGGGACATGCGTAGATCTCCCTCATGCAGGAGAGGGTATGATGGGGTCCTCACTAAATGTTTGCCACCTCTGTGTATTGAACTCAGCTCTGGTTGTAAGAAAAGTGTGACCTCTGGGAGCTGTTAGCACCCTTCCTTACGCTTATGCAGATGTAGATGTTTACCCTGTTCTCACCTTGAGTCTTGCTGGACTCCTACCCATTGGGTCCACGGGTATTTTGTGCTCCTCGGCCATTGTGGATATTATCTGGGAATGAGTGGCCAGGAATGACCATTGTGCATGTCTGTTATCCCATCAGACTTCACAAACCAGTTCAAAGATACAATAATAATTTTGAGATGGTGTCAGCAGTGCATTAAACTCTGTGGGACCCAGGTACAAGGAGAGTGCATGACAGAAGCTGCTGTGTTGCGGGCTTCATGAATGCCACATGCAGATTGGGTGCATCTGTCACAGGAGAACCTCAGTTCTTGCCAACGCAGTAAAGGATTACAGATCAGCAAGTGTATTACTGCGCAAACAGGGTTTATTAGTGACACATTCTCATGGGAGAGGACAGGTCTTGCTGAGGTGGGGGTGAAAGGCAAGAGCATGAGGTCCTTTGTCCTGAGAACTTACACAGTTGGTGGGATGGGGGGTCAGGGGGTGGGATTTACATATTGGTTGGTGGGCAAAAGTGGTGCCAGCTGCGAAGGGGATGGACTACCCAAACGTAGGTATGTGTGGGGGTTGTTAGCCTGAAGCCTTATCTTGCTTGAGACCCCACTTGGCCATCTTGTAAAGTAGATCCATGACAGGAGACAGTTTAAGTTGAAGGAGTTACCCAGTTACCAATGGGCTCTTTCTGTAAGCACTAGGGACCCTCTCATAAAAGATAGTGGGCAGAGGTGAGGAATTAACCAGATTTGTTTTGGTGGTCCTTTCCTTGAGTGCTGTAGACCCCCTCCCATCTTCTAGGCCTTGGGATGAATAGTTTGAAATCCTTTCTTTCCCAGGTAGTGGAAACAATACCTAGAATTTCAACGTGTTAGAATGGTGTTTCTTGTGATGTTGGAACATCTGGCAATAGAACTGGACCAGGCTCAGGACTGCTGAGTTAGTGGGTGACACGTCTTCCTCATCCTCCCTGCCTTGGCTGACCATCGATCCTAACACACCAGTGCAGGCAGGTACTGCTCCCCCTGTCAGTTCTCAGCAAGGGGTGGGTGAGGGTCATGTTTCACAGGTCACTCTCAGCAGCACTTGCCTGTGTTGAGGAGGCTCTGAGGATGCCCAGGCTCAGTGAGAGGGTGGTGATCAGGAGGGAGGCACATCTTCAACCTCACGCTTCCTTTTCAGGGCAGCTGAGTCTATGTGGGGAAAGCAGTGGGGTCTACTCAAATTCTGAATTTGGCTAAACACCTCTACCCTGTCCTAATCGTCCTTTGTCCAGTACTAAAGACGAGGAAGACACGGGCACCAAAGGCTGTTCAGTAGGGCTTGCGATCTCAGCGATCCTCTTGCCAGATTCTGTCTGTGCTGACTCAACTTTGAATGTCAGACTGAAAGGCTGGAGTTCCCATTTCCATTGCACAGACTAGGAAGCAGGCAGAAGTTGAGAATCTTGCCTTAGGTCACACAGCAGGTGGAAACAGAGCTGAGACTCACACCCACTATGGACTGGTGTGGAATCTGTATGCTGTGCACCAGGAAATACTGACCCTGAAGGGGCAGCAAGGAGAGTAAGGAAGACCAAGTGCCCAGACTGAATGGCTCACATCCATGCACAAGCATCCATCTCTCCCTGCTGTTCACCTCTGAGGCTCCAGAGGTTGTAGGAAACTAGGAGGAGAGCCAAGAGAAGCCAAGAGAGGAGGGGTAGGGAGCTGATGAGAAGAAAAGGCCCCCTGTCCGGGAGTCTGAGGAGTTCCCTTCCTGGGTGAGTTTGTCTCAAATCCCTCTCTCTGGGCAGTAACCAACATAGACTGACTCCAGATTTATACATCTGCAGGAGTTGAATTTCTGTGGCTGAGAGTATGAGTTCTTTGCGGCTCTTCAGGAACCTTCTGCTTTCAGTGATGGAGAAAATGAGGGATGTATATGGAGACAAAATGTTTTAGAATAGTTCAAAAAACCATGAAGGAGATTGGTGCTGACATCCCCATATTACTATGGAACTGTTTGTCCATTCTATCTCCTGTCATGAAACTGGAGGGTTTGTTTAACCAGTTACTTCTGTACTAATTACAATCTTGGGGAGAGTGAGGGGCTGTGGATTTCCTATGGCTATTGACATGTGACTTAATGCTAATGACTCACTCACTCCACCTGCAAACATAGGGCTTCTCCTGAGTGTGCCTTCTGATGTCTTATGAGATGTGATTGCTGTCTAAAGCTTCGTCCACACTCCCTGCAAACATACAGCTTCTCCCCAGAGTGTGTCCTCTGGTGTGTGATAAGATGTGACTTCTGTGTAAAGCCTCGCCCACACTCCCTGCAAACATAGGGCTTCTCCCCAGAGTGTATCCTCTGGTGTGTGATAAGGACTGACTTCCAGGTAAAGCCTCGCCCGCACTCCGTGCAAACATAGGGCTTCTCCCCAGAGTGTGTCCTCTGGTGTGGGATGAGATGTGACTTCTGTTTAAAACCTTGCCCACACTCGCTGCAAACATAGGGCTTCTCCCCTGAGTGTGTCCTCTGGTGTGTGATGAGAACTGACTTCCAGGTAAAGCCTCGCCCACACTCCCTGCAAACATAGGGCTTCTCCCCAGAGTGTGTCCTCTGGTGTTTGATGAGATATGACTTCCAGGTAAAGCCTTGTCCACACTCCGTGCAAACATAGGGCTTCTCCCCAGAGTGTGTCCTCTGGTGTGCGATGAGAACTGACTTCCAGGTAAAGCCTCGCCCGCACTCCCTGCAAACATAGGGCTTCTCCCCTGAGTGTGTCCTCTGGTGTTTGATGAGAACTGACTTCCAGGAAAAGCCTCGCCCGCACTCCCTGCAAACATAGGGCTTCTCCCCAGAGTGTGTCCTCTGGTGTGTGATGAGAACTGACTTCCAGGTAAAGCCTCGCCCACACTCCCTGCAAACATAGGGTTTCTCCCCAGAGTGTGTCCTCTGGTGTGTGATGAGATATGACTTGCGTGTAAAGCTTCGCCCGCACTCCGTGCAAACATAGGGCTTCTCCCCAGAGTGTGTCCTCTGGTGTGTGATGAGAACTGACTTCCAGGTAAAGCTTTGCCCGCACTCCCTGCAAACATAGGGCTTCTCCCCTGAGTGTGTCCTCTGGTGTATGATGAGATATGACTTCTGTGTAAAGCCTCGCCTGCACTCCCTGCAAACATAGGGCTTCTCTCCAGAGTGTGTCCTCTGGTGTGTGATGAGATATGACTTCTGTTTAAAGCTTCGCCCACACTCCGTGCAAACATAGGGCTTCTCCCCTGAGTGTGTCCTCTGGTGTGTGATGAGATGTGACTGCTGTGTAAAGCCTCGCCCACACTCCCTGCAAACATAGGGTTTCTCCCCAGAGTGCGTCCTCTGGTGTTTGATGAGATATGACTTCTGTGTAAAGCCTCGCTCACACTCCGTGCAAACATAGGGCTTCTCCCCTGAGTGTGTCCTCTGGTGTTTGATGAGATATGACTTGCGTGTAAAGCTTCGCCCGCACTCCCTGCAAACATAGGGCTTCTCCCCTGAGTGTGTCCTCTGGTGTGTGATGAGAACTGACTTCTGTGTAAAGCCTCGCCTGCACTCCCTGCAAACATAGGGCTTCTCCCCAGAGTGTGTCCTCTGGTGTGTGATGAGATGTGACTGCTGTGTAAAGCCTCGCCCACACTCCCTGCAAACAAAGGGCTTCTCCCCAGAGTGTGTCTTCTGATGTCTGATGAGACCTGACTTGCATGTAAAGCCTCGCCTGCACTCCCTGCAAACATAGGGCTTCTCCCCAGAGTGTATCCTCTGGTGTCTGATGAGATGTGACCGCTGTGTAAAGCCTCGCCTGCACTCCTTGCAAACATAGGGCTTCTCCCCAGAGTGTGTCCCCTGGTGTGTGATGAGATGTGACCTATCATTTAAGCCTTGCCAACACCCTCCATGCTCGGTTGTTGTAATTCTTGACATTCCTACTTTCACAAAGAACTTGCCTGTGTCCTTTGAACTCTCTTTCTGTCCTCTGTGGGGTTTTTCCTCCATCATTCTCTCATACTCACTAGAGCTCGTCATTCCTTCTTTGGAAGGTTGGGAAAAGGGTCTTGAGATTCTCCTCTGACTGATCCTTTTAAGCAAAGGTTTGGACCTTTCTTTGACCTCTTGACCTTCAGCTTTATCATTCCAGCTATGTGTACTAGTTTGTTGCTGCTGCTGATTCTGATGCTCTGGGCAGGGTTCCTCCACTTGGAGCTGTTTTCTTGCAGATGTTCCCAGGAGAATCTGAGAGGGATGATTGAGTTTCACGTGTTGGCTGAGGAATTTCTGACTGGAGAAGGCCAGAGAGCAGGAGGGACATGGGTGCACCCCTGGTTTTGGTTCTGCTGAAAGAGAAAGGTTTGGTCAGGGCAGATGTTGACGAGAATGCCTGGGCCGTTTGATTAGTCTCCTGGTAAGACTGCACCATGAATCCTTCTTACTGTGGTGATAACACAACCTCTGTCTCCCACTCTGTCTAGTCACCATCTATTTTCCTTTTGATTTTTATGCAGTGCATCTTCCTCAGAAATCCAGAAAGCCCACATCAGGGGTCTTTTCTAATATTGCCCAGACTAGGACTTTTGAGGATCACAAGAGGCCATTTCAGTCCCTGTGTGGATGGAGCACAGTGACCCCAACTAGGAATTGCTTCTCTCAGTTTTCCAAAATAGTAAAATGAAATGTCCTTCCTCAAGCCTCACACCAAATATTTATGCTTCATCTCATGTAGTGTTAGCCCATTTCAAATACACTAGGAAGACCTGTTTCAAAATATTTCGACCAGCCCTGGCTGGTGTAACTCAGTGGATTGAGCGCGGGCCTGCGAACCAAAGAACCGTGGTTTGATTCCCAGTCAGGGCACATGCCTGGGTTACAGGCCAGTTCCCAGCAGGGGACGCATGAGAGGCAACCATACATTGATGTTTCTCTCCCTCTCCCCTTCTCCTCTAAAGATAAATGAATAAAATATAAAAAAACCCATTTCAACCACATTTCTTACACGCCTGACTACTGTTCCCTTCTGGCCAATCCACCATGCTCTCTCACTTGGAGATGAAGTAATATGAAGGGATTCCCCACTAGAGTTTATTTTCTATAAATTAACAAAGTATAATCAGAACAGAGAACACACCATTTTACAGCTGACAACTCCACACTTTCACCCCAGTGTCTCAACTTGGATCACTGACACTGCATCTCTAGGCTGCTAAGCATCTGTTTGATCTCCATTCTTACCCCCTGTGCTGAGACCAGACCTGAGTGACCCTCAGCCAATTCAACGCCGCACCTCTTTTCTTCCCTGCACCAGCTGCTCCCCCTGCTTGGGATCCTCTGCCCGCAGGTATTTTCGTAAATGTTGTCTCCTGAGGAGCCCTTCCCAGACCACCTGCCACAGCGCACCTCCCCTCACACTGATCCCTAGGCACTTGTCCAGGATTAGTTTTCTCCAAAGCACTAACCGCTATGTGGTATTATGCACACGCAAGCACCTGTGTCTGGGTTTCCCTCCTTCACCTGTCAGCTCCTCAAGAGCAGTGATTCTGATCCTCACATTAATCTGTATTTCCTGGCCCCAGGACACTGTGCACCACAGAGTAGGACCTCTCATGCTAATTCACTGAAATGATGAATGGATGTGCCCAGTCTGAATGGTGTGGCTTGGTGGGTTGGGTGTTGTCTGAAAACTGAAAGGTTACAAGTTCGATTCCAGTCGGGGCACATGCCAGGGTTGTGGGCCAGTTGGGGGTGTGCCAGAGACAACCAGTTAATGTTTCCCTTGCACATTGATTTTTCTTTCTCCTTCCTTTCCACTCTCTGTAAAAATAAATAAAATCTTGTTTAAAAAGATTTGCTTTGTGTATTTATTTATTTTCAGAAAAGGGGAAGGAGGGAGGAGAGGGAGAGAAACATCAACGCCCCTTACCGAGGACCTGGCCCAAAACCCAGGCATGTGCCCCAACTGGAAATCAAACTAGTGACCCTTTTGGCTCCATCCTCTGAGCCACACCAGCCAGAAACAAAATCTTTAAAAAATAACGAATGCCTACAAACAAAAATGTTTTATTTAGAAGTATGGAGGAAAATTAAGAAGAAACAGCTATAAAAATGTCAGAAAAACTGCCTTGGTAAGAGAACTGGTTAGTGCTTGAAAACTTTTTTGTCTGTCAGCCTTTTAGCACTAAAAGCAGTTGTATATTTTGGGCATGAGATATTTTAAAAATAAAAAAATATAGGCATATGAATACATTGTGCATTTCTGAAGCATCTGAGTTGAAACTTTACTGACTTTAGAGTGGATTTTACTCCACTTAAGAGTTGGGTCATGAATATTTCTATGAAAAATTCTCTTTTCTTTCTGTTTGAAGAACAGTGGTGCCCACCTCTTCTGGCCATGAGCTCTCTCTTCCACTTGCTGCCCCACTTGCTGCCCAGCTCCTGGCCGTACTCATCCCCGCACCAGACCAGCAGCTCGCAGCCCGGTCTGACGACCCGGCAGGTTCGGTAGAAAATCTGCCTATGGTACTGAAAGGCCACCAGGTTCTGCTCTTCATCATCCCGGGCACAGTTCACAAACCTGGGATTGAGGCAGATGAAGGGAAAGAAAACCATAGTGATGAGTTCCCAGTACCTGTTACATCCATGGTCTAGCCCTTCACTAATTCTTAAGGCCCTCAGGCTCTGGTGTTGCCCACTGCCCTTAATGGTCTCGGGGAACCTTCTGTTCAGTGTCTGAGCGTCTATCAGCGTGTCATGTGAATTCCTACCTCCAAGTCCTGCTTGCAGTGTTCATCCTGCCTAATACCATTTTCTCAAACCCAGTTCTAGACTTAACCTCCACCCTCATTGGACATAATATCCAGTGATATCTGGCTGCTCCAAACTCTAAATCAAGGTGTCTCACATCACAGAACCTGGTGCTTGATCTTGGGCTCTGCTTCTAAATTAGCTCACTAATTATCCAGTACTCAGCCTACATCTGTTTTCTCTTGCGAGGCCTTTCTCCAACCCCCCTGCACTTTATGTAGGATAGCATTCACTTGCCTGCCCAAGGTCACCATAGAAAATTGAATGTCTTTTTGTCTTGTTGGAATAAAACAGAAAAATAGTAGTTGATTCACATTCTGTTATCCCTGATAAAAGAGAGCCCCTCTCAGGAAAGGGCCCATGACCGTTCCTCTGCAGGACTCAGAGCCCAGCTCGAGTTTGAAGTGAGGCTGGGATGGTTTGCTGCTCTTACAGGTTTAGGCCACTCTTGGTTTGTGCTACCTTGACACTGTGCAATTCTTGGAAATTACAGTTAAATGTTTCTAAAAGCAATTGTCTTTTGTCTGTCTGTGAGAATTCCTTCATAAGGACATGGGTTGTGTGATCTGTTTAAATAATGTATCCCCTCACCTAAATTGGATTACAGTAAGAGCTTAATTAATGTTCATTTGATAAATGGAAGTGTAATCCAGTGTCCCTGGTGATCTAGGCTCTTCAAGGTCCTTTCCAGCGCCTAGATTGTGTCTAGCAGAGAGCTTTCTATTTTAAAGACATATGCCATACTTTTTTCCTAAATGTCCCCTGAAATGAAAGAACACTGTACAGAGAAAAAGAGAGAGAAAAGGATTAAGGGAGACCACTGAGCAAGGCATGATGAGAAGGACAGATATATGAGCTTGTGTGGGATGAGTCCCCTGTGGCACCCAGAGACCTGTTGACCTCACCTCATCCAGTTGGCCCAGGATTTGTCCTTTCCATCCACATACTTATAGCAGTTTCTCCCTTTGGTGATCTGTGTTTCAGAAAAGAAGTTAAAGACCTTTTATTTTTTTGTGTGGGGAGGTACTAGTCAGAATTATTATTTTACTCCACTGTCATCAAAGCTCCTTCTGCCTTCACGGGGATTCAAGTGCCAGTTGTGACCACATGATATTTTTATTACTCATCACTTACACATCCGAGTCTACCTGTCCAATCAGAGTAGGAATCCCAGAGGGAGGAGTCACTCCTTGGTGTCTGTACCACTTTGTTCCCATTTACCTTCTGATCCTTAAACAGAAGCTCTGTGTTCATGTGAAGTTCAGTCAGTACACAGAGCTAACCATTGTCCCCTCCATGTCTAGCATGTAGGAGGTGAGGTCCCTCTAAGCCTCAGAAGGAATGTGGGGAAGCCAGAGGACAATGGAAGAGGTAAATAGTTCTCACCAGCCAGGAGTATCTGCTCTTGGCTGCCTCTTCATCTTCTGTGATGTGTCCTTCATAAGGGCCAAAGTGCAGACCCACAGGCAAATCAGATGCCTCATTCCACACTCCAAGCCCAGCCTCAGGGATGCAGGATGGCCCGATTTTCAACCCAGGGGGCAGGGTGAGGGCTGAGCGGTGGGGATGCCCCTTGTCCACTGCACTGTCCTTTACAAATGTAGGGGGCCCATGCACAGTACAGCTGTCGATGAAGAAGTTCTGACACTTCTCACAATCTGGAGGCGAGAGCAACAGGGGTTAGGGAAGGTATAGAGCATGTTCCTGAACACAAAGAGCTTCAGAGGGAGTCTGGCACTGACATCATTGAGACTCAATCCTGTACTCCAGGTCACTAAGGAAGAGAATAATTTGGGGACCAAAGGACTAGATGAAATTATTTTATCATAACATACTTCTTAGTGTGGGTCACTTACAAAGGTAGTCATCATCCTGGGGCTCATTGATCTCTTGGTACACATGGCCCTTTCTTTCTCGTAAGTTGTACATCTTCACATCCATTTCCTTTCTCTTGAGTTCTAAGTGGAGAAGGACAGGTGAGTGAGGTGTGGTGTGGATTGTTAGTTCCCATTTTATCATATAGCACACAATCTCCTCTCATCAAATGATCACCTGTCCTTCTGCATACTCTGGTATTTTGCTGTTAACTATTGGTTCAGAAGATGAAGACTCCACACTAACTACAGATGACTAATTCAATTTTAGTTTCTAGATCTTCCCATTTCCAGGTTTATTTGCCAACCTTTAATCATTCATAAAATATTTATTGAGTGCACATTATGTGTTAGACATTGAGTAAAGGCCTGGGCACACAACACCAATAAAGTGTGGTTGCTATTATCACAGATGGATTTATTGGACAAATTGCATGTGTCAACTATTTTGAATTTAATGTTTTCAAACAATATATGAGTGATGTTTCCTTATCTTCACTTTATACATTAGCATTTGGGAGCTCAGAGAATTTATAGGATTTGCCCAAAAGTCCAGTAACTTTAGTCTCAGCTTAGCCCAGCTTAAATCCAGGCCCATCCATAGTCCTCCCCACATACCTAGGTCATACTTATCAGCCCTTCTATAGGACTTAGAAGAACTTAAGTTTCCAAATTATTTTTTCTTACCTGATTTTCGTCTAGTGTGCTTTCCAAAGGCACATGCTTCTCCAGGAGGGGACACTGGTTTCTGCGCATGCTCTGAGTCACTTGCAGTCATCAAATTTGCTGTTCCTGACAATTCCTTCAAACTATATTCATTGCTTAATGGTATCTTGGATGTTGCCTTCAATATGAGAGTCACATATTAAAAGATAACATGTATTTAATTTCTTAAGGCTTATGTTACATTTTACATGCATGTCTTTAATACTTCAACCCTTGAAAATACCTAGGGAGTATGACTATTAGAGGGGACAGAGCCAATGTGGGTAATGAACCTGAGATTAGAACTCATGCCTTACTGTTCTTTTCTTTCAACTATCTATAATATTGAGAGTGAAGGATATTGGGAAGAAAATAAAGAAATAGTTGGCAGAAACATATCTAGACAACAAATAAAATGGTGATAAAATTTGCAATACCTTAGAAAGAATATTTGTACTTAGATTAGCTGGTTCCCACCAGTTCTGTCTGAATAAGGCTGTATCGGTAGCTAGTTGTCTTCAGTTTCATGACCTCTAACATGCTAAATTTCATTGTACAGTGAACGTGCAATTAAATAATGCTCACCGAAGTGTTCTGTGAATTGTGTAATACAGTATGAATGTGAGATTACAGTCCTGCTATCAATTTACCCCTCAGCTCTCTCCATATTTCAAATCCCACAGAAATTGCCTTTAGTGTTCACTGATCATCTTCTAATTTAATTTTGTAACTGTGAAATCACTCAGCAAACATTTGGGGGCCCTCAGGGGCCCTAACTTCTGAGAAATCTCAGGTATGGACCAGCCTTTCAAAGAGCTCACAACGCAGAGGAAGGCGGGTTGAACAAATGATTCTAAATAGCATGAGAGTGGCCTCATTGGAACTCAGACAAAGAAACTGTTACTTCACCATATAAGAAAGGGCATTTGAAATCAGTTCCAGATGGATAAGTTTCTATAGAAGAGTGTGTAACCTATATGAAGTTCTTAAGTCATTTTATTATTTGTTGTTTCTCACTCATCAAACCTGAAGCTCCTCAGGGGTGGGAGATGCTTTCTTTGATTAGAGTGGGAGGCTCATATCCTGGGGATTTTACAGTCTTCTTCCTCTGGGACCATCCACTGCACCAACTGCCTACACATCATACACTCTCCTTATTCAGAGGGTCTTAGTGTATCTCTCACTTCAGTACAGCAGAGAAGAACTTTGGTTGAAACCATCAGTCAGATGAATGATGTAATGGCATATGGCTAAGACAATGTAAACTTTAGAAACTACGACAGTTTATTTTTCTAACTTTTAAAAAAGATTTTGTTCATTTTCTTGAGAGAGAGGAAGGGAAGGAGGAAGAGAGAGAGAAACATTAATGTGAGAGAGAAACATTGATCACTTACCCCAACCTGTGGAAGCTGACCCACTACCCAGGCATGTGCCCTGACCAGGAATCAAACTGGTGATCTTTCGCTTTGCAGCATGACAACCAACTGGTCACGGTGGTGAGGGCAAAACTCTGAAAGTTTTAATGACTTTGTGAGTGTTTTAGAGAAGGAAATATGGGTTAGATTGCACTACCACTGATACTGTGATCTTAGACATATAGTCCATCATTCCTATATCTCTGAAAGATCACTTTCTTGATCGTAAATGGATACAGTTATAGTATGTACCTCATTGGGTTGTTGTAATGTTTGAATGAGTTTTTTCACATAGAATTCTTAAAGTTTGAAACATGTGAGAATGAAACAAATGGTAGTTACTATTGTTGCTGTAGTTGTTAACTATTAAGATGATGATGAGCCCTGGCTGGTGTGACTTAGTGGATTGAGTACTGGCCTGCAGACTGAAAGGTCACCAGTTCCATTCCTGGTCAGGGCACCTGGCTGGGTTGCAGTTCAGGTTCCCTACTTGGGGGTGGATGAGTGACAACCCATACAGGTGTGTCTCGCACATGCTTCTCCCCCCCACTTTCTCCCTCCTTTTCCCTCTCTCTGAAACATCAATAAATAAAATCTTTAAAAAAGATGGTAATATCAGACAGTGTGTTGAAAGACCAGGAAAGGAAGGCAGCAGTTCCTAGGATACTTTCTGCATTTCCCTACTCTTACCTGCATTTCTATTCACAAGGAAAATTCTCTTGTCAACAGGATTTGGGAAATACTCACCTTCTTATGTTTACTGTGTTCCCGTCTGAAGGCCACTGGAGAAGGTTTGACTGAAAGATGATGAGAAATCAGTGTTTTTGATGGTAAATGTTTCAAAAATCTGGAGATTCTTATTAGGGATACAGAATTCTGAATGAGAGTAGTCCAAGAACAATCCCGGGATGATTGGAAAATGTTTTCTGAGGTATCATTAAGGCCTAGGCTTCTATTGGGGCCATCCACTAATTTCACTAGAATGATTAAAAAAAACAGACAAAGTGTCATCTACACTTCACCCTATGTTCATAAAGCATCTATTATCATTTATTAAAAAATAAATTGGCCTCTCCTGACAAAAATGTAATAAAAGTAACTGTACAGAAACTCCATGTGTTCAACATAACCCTTTCTCCGTCCTGTTTTCTTCATTCAAACTGGCCTTGTCTGGGCTAAGGGCACCACCACCACCTTGCCTCCTTTCTCTGGTATCCTCCCCCATGTGCACATACTGGTCATCCACGCCCTTCCTTAATCATTAGACTCTGGTCAGCATCCACAGTCTGATGACCACAGAAACAGAATTCCAGTCAAATTGAAGAGCACATCTTGGCTTCAGCTGTGTTTCAATCCCAGACCCATGAAAGTGGACTGACCCTACCCCCCAAACACTCATGATACTAGGCAGAATGGCACCATGGCTAACATCAGGAAATGATACAGTGATAAACCACTCCCTACCCTGGCCCTGCCCCCAGCTCCTGTAATCACCGTGTTAATACATGGTGATTCATCGTCTGTCTCCATGCAGGACATCAGGCAGCCAGGTGTAGGGACACTCCTCACCTGCCAGACCTGCCTCCCTCTCTTGCGGTGACTATTCTGAGTTAGTTATTTCTTATTCACTTGTATGTTCTTATACAATTGCTGATTACTAATGTACCTATGAATATATATGATTATGTTGCACAGTTGAAAGTTTACAGGAACAGCTCCCTCACTGCACCACATACTGTTCTTCATTCTGCGTGTTCGCTGGACAAGCAAACCCTGCTCCCTAGTTAACTCCTTAGATGCAGCTTGACCTAAGCCAGGTCCTTGTCAGGAGGGCAGCTCTGGTTCCTCCTGCCCCTCACCTTGCTGCCTTGGAGCCCATTCTTCATCTGAGTCCTCAGGGTCCTCCTCCTGGAGGTCGGAGGCTTGCCTGCGGTGGTGACACAGGAAAGTTGGTGGAGGGGCCCTGAGACCTGGAAAGAGACAAAACCTTTGTCCTGAAGGCAGAGCTTGGAGGAGGAACAAGTTTCCAGGAAGCCCGTGTGACCAGCTCCGATGGGATGGGAGAGTAAAACGAGTTGCTCTGAGCCCCGTACCATCAGCGCCAGCCCTGCTCTGACATGAGCAAATGCCCCCTGATCGGTGTCCTTGCAGGAGGGAGCCGCAGGCGGATGGAGCCGTCTGACCCAGAGCCAGCCCAGCAGCTTGGTCACTAGGCTGGTCACTAGGCTCCTCCTGCCCAGCGCCTGCGCACTAGCTACCTAGGCTAGTGAGCATGTCGAAGTTCTTCTTCACGTTCAGGCCTTTCTCCCGGTCTCCCATCTCTGCCCACTCCTCCCTGGAGAAGTAGAGGGAAGCGTCTTTCGAAGCTTCTGCCTGGAGAGGAGAGTGAAAACATCAATAACTCGGTGATGCGAGTGAGAACACGCGCGGCCCCGGGGTGCAGGGAGCAAGCAGGGCCTCGGGGTCCTTGTGCCACAGGCACTGAGCCCCTGAGTCGTGTCCCGGGTCCCCCGCGCGGCTCTTCCTTCCAGTGCGTCCCGGGGGCCTGCTCGCACGCTGGGCCTTCTCCCACTTCCCTGACCGGCCCTGCGACGCGAAGTCCCGCCTCTCCCACCAGCACTCTGCACTCGCACAGCCAGGGTCGCCCTCAGGTCCGGGCATCTGCAGAGCTCTGTCCCCAGCCCTGTTCCCCCGCTCCCCGCCGGCCCCTCAGCTCACCTGAGGTGTCCGGCCCGTCCGTCCCGCTTCTCCCTCAGAGCTGTCCTGCGGACACCCTCGGGTTCATGGTATCCCAGCCCCGAGTCCAAGGCGCCTGTGGAAGGAGAAGGCGCTGAGAGGACCGAACTGGCTGGCGGGCCGAGTTCTCCAGGCTGGCGGGCGGGCCGAGTTCTCCAGGCTGGCGGGCCGCCAGGCCGCCGGGAGAGGGGGGCTCGGGGCCCTCTCTGGGAGGAGGAGGGGTTCCTCAACACGCTGAGGGAGGAGGGGCTTGATGGCCTGGGGCCTCTTCCAAGCTGAGGACGCTCGGAATGCCTGGGGGAGAGGGTCAAAGTGCTGCGGCTGAGGAGATTCAAGGCGTCTCATCGAGGGGCTTCCGGGTCCCTACCACTGAGTTAGTTTCCAAGACCACGGCATTCGGGGTCTCTGAGTTTAAGGAGATTTGGTCCTTCCGGGCGAGCTGCAGGTTGGGTGCCCCGAGCTGAGGGGAACTGGGTGTTTTCAGGCTGTTTGGGGGTCTAAGGCATTGGGTTTAGGAGATGTGGGTCCCTCTGGGTTAGCACGAGATGCTGAAGGGATTTGGGGCCCCTCAAGATGAGGGCATCTGGGGTCTCTTAGGTTGGACTTGGAAGGTCTCGGGCTAAAGGTTCCACGCAGCAAGGCTTCCCGCTTACCGGTCAGTCTCTCCGGGACCCTGCCGCACCGCCCACCTCAGAAGAGATCCTCTCTGAGCTCTGGGGCTTCCTGCCCTGGCGGGGAGGGTCCATCCTGGATAGCGTCCAATCAGTGCTGGGACTCCAGGGCCCAGCCCACCAATGGGTGGTCAGAAGGAGATGAAAGGGCGGGGCAGAGGGGCAGAGTTCCCTGGGTTCCGGACTGGCCAGCAGAAGACCCGCCCCGCCCCACGGGGATTGGCTACCCGGGGTCTCGGGGCGCCAGTCCCTAAACCTGCAGCTCCAAGGCTGGTTGTGCCGCAGCTGGTGAGGAATCCATCCCACAGGAGCTGGGGTCTCCGAGCCGGTGCCGGACCTTAGGGTGGACGTGGGCCTCCTGTCGCCTGACAAAGTGTCTTTGTCCCACCAGACTGTGGTCCGGGACCCCTAACTTACATCTAGGCCTGTCCGTGCCCTCCCACCACCTTTTCAAACCCACTTTCGGCTAGAGCAGCATAAGCAGTGAGGGCGTGGTCAAGACTGCATTGCATTCCTTGGAAACTTAAGTCAGTAAATTATGACCATGCAATTCATAGACACAAAATAAGTCCCAGAGGGCTCAAATATTTATACACAACAAATAACGTAATAAGTATGCTGGGAAACACACTGGGAGAATTTCACACCTCAAAGAAGTGGCGTTATGAGCAATATGTGTGTTTAAGTAACTCAGGTGTAAAAACGTTTCAGAAGTAGGAAGACGAGATAAAACCAAGCAAAACTAAATTTAGAAATACTAGAAAAACCTACAAGTATTTTGCATGAAAATAACATCAAATTTGAATATGGGGGTCCACAGAGCAGGGTCAATTTAGCTGCTACTGGCTTTCACGAGATAAAGTGGGAAGAGTGTTTCTGGTCCTTACCTTGTTTTGAGCACGTAAACATAACTTGATTTCCATGGATGGCAAATAAGCCAACTAACTATTACTGTGAAATTGCATAAAGGGAAACCTCACTAAAGTGGACTTGGGGGTCACTGGGGCTGCTGTCACATAACATCACCCAGGGTCAATTACAGGAAAAATCGTCTGTCACAGGCCCCAACATGAAGATGTATCGTGTGCTCCCAGGAGAAACCAACTCCCCAGCAACTCAGCGAGAGCAAAACCTTCGTCACCCTGATGGTTTCCTCCAGTGCACTTTCTGTTGAAATGATCCCTCCCAACTTCCTCCTTTCTCTGTGTAACATAACGTTCTTGTCTTTTACTTATGGGTATTGCCAATGACTTTTGCTACAGCTTGCTTGTCCTAAACTGCATTTTTTTTACCGTTTCTGAATAAAGCCCTTATCTGCTGGCAACATAACTGACTGCTATATTTTTAACATAGTATGGTGGCCCATATGGGGATCCAGAGGACTCCTGACATCTCTGAGGCTGATGAGCAAGCAGGTGCAGTGTCCTTGCTCTGAAAGACTTGGGGAAGGGTCCTTTGGTGCAGACTCCCGGTGATCATTTTGAGAATAGCCATCCAGAAACAACATCTCATACCCTCTGATTCAGAATTTTCAAAATTTTCAAAATTTTCTCCTAGTAGCCCTGGCCTGATAGTTCAGTTGGTTAGAGTGTCCTGCCAACTTGACAGTCCTGCCAAGGTGGTCAGCTCATTCTCCAATCAGGGCACATACAAGAAGCAACCAATGAATTAATATGTAAGTGGAACAACTAACTCTCTTTGAAATTAATAAATGCAATAAAAAGAAAAACATTAAAAAATTTCCTAGTTATGCTTTCCTGTGTATGAAATGAAGTATGTTTAATATATTTTATCCAACATATATAACACATAATTTTAAAGTTTTCAGTAGAAGAGAATTAGTTAAATTATGATTTGCTCACATTATAAAATATTATATTGAACATTAAGAATGGGTGAGAATAGCCCTGGCTGGTGTAGCTCAGTGGATTGAGCGTGGGCCTGTGAACCACACGATCGCGGTTCGATTTCCAGTCAGGGCACATGCCTGGGTTGCAGGCCAGTTCCCGGTTCCCGGCAGTGGATGCAAGAGAGGCAACCATACACTGATATTTCTCTCCCTCTCTCCTTCCCTTCCCCTCTAAAGGTAAATAAATAAAAAAATCTTTTAAAAAATGGGTGAGAATATATATTTCATTAAAGAAATAGAACCTAATAAGGTGGTTCTAATGGGTTTTAACAGAGAATAACTTCTAAATAATGTTATTATGTGAGAAAAGTATCCTCCAAAAAAATTGTTTAAAAAAAGCCCCAGGCAGTGGATGTGCTGAGAGGAGACACAGGGACTATTCACCCGGATCAGGGCCTAGGCAACATGGAGGGGAGGAAGACTTGCTTTCCTTCATGTCATTTGGAATGTTGTGTCATTTGTTTTCTCCTTTACTTAAATCTATCTATAATTATTTTTGTAGGTAAAAGAATGGATGAGAAGTAGTTGGTTCTACATGTATGCATTTATAAGTGACTCAACAAAAATTCTGCACACCCTCATTACATCCACTGGCCCGTGCTGCCTTCCTTATCTGAATAGCACCTTGACCACCCAGAGTGTCCGATTTGCATCCAAAGCCCTATTCCAGCAGGAATATTTCCATAGTACAAAATATACTGTGTTACACAGTTACCAGTTGAGAGATGAAAACCATTTATTATGAAAACAATGAATTTTATATTTATGTATTGGATTCAAGGCCAAGCCACTAATACATGTCCCAGGCGTGCACCTTGGCTACCATCTCGTGAGAATTTTTGGGAATAACATCTTACTACAGGTCAGCAGGAAAACTGGTTGCTTATAGTGGAATGTCAGTGACTGTCGATTTTTTAAAAAGACTGTTTTGAGGTACAAGTCTCAGGTCCCAATGTCAGTGATCAATTCCTTGGGATCACTTTCTATGAACACATCATCTAGACCAGACACTGCATTTGGGAGTGCACCATGGGTTCTTTTCCTGGATCGTATCTTTAAATTATTCTTTGTGTATATAAGAGTAATTTATTTCTGCACGTTATTTACCACACAATTTTCTAAATTATATTATTTATAATAACTTTAAGTTGATATTCTTGAGTTGTCAAGGTAAATAAAACACCTACAATAATAAAGTTACATTAGTTTAGCTGTATAAAGCATGAACAAATTGTTAAACCTTGGAATAAAACATGAAGACAAGGAGAGTTAAAAATGTGTTAGTTATAAGTTCATTAGTAATTAAATAAAATAATAATATGACGCTTAGCATTGTAAATGAGTTCAGGACCTGGAGCAGTGGTGATTTAGAAATCAGAAGTATTTTGTCAGTACACTTGTGTCCCTTGTAAGTTATCTGAGGAACTCACAATGTGGCAAATGTCCACATTTTCAAAAAAGGAGAACGTTTGATGGTGAATTCTGGAATCTAAAAGTAACATTGTTGATTCTAAGTAATTTTAAGAAACTGTTATTGTAGAGTGATTTATGGGCAGTGAAAAGGGACAGTGACCCACAGTGCTGTGGTTTATCACAGTGTGGTACAGTGTCTTAAGGTGTCATATCTTCCTTGGCTTCTGAGTTCTCATGGGTGTCTTCTTAGCCAAGGACATTCCTTCCCAGTCTTTGCAAGATGACTGACATTTTTGTCTATTTTTTTGTTGTTCTTTAGCTGTCAGTGTCCAGGCTGCCTGTCCAGAGAGAAGCATGATTTCACATGTAGGGTGCAAAGTCACATGCTGTTTGTATTCTAATGGACTCTCCATCCTGCTCCATAGAGAGTCTGGTTTCTCATTGCTATGGACAATATTTTCTCCTGGGGGATTTTCCTCCACATTGCAGGTGCTTATTAGTAGCCCTCACCTCTGTTCAGTGCATGCCAGTAACTCCCACCTTAACCCCACCCCAAGGATAATCTGAAAGGTCTCCATACAATGTGTCAAATGTCCCCTTGGGGGAGAAGTCAACCTTAGGTTGAAAACCACTGAGCTTGAAGCTGTGATCATCTTTGGAACCTGAGTGATCTGTCCTTGGTAAGAAGTGTTTTTACCAACATTCCATGCAAATTATTTTCTAACTCCAATTGTGATTTATTTTGGGGTGGTTATTTAGAAGTGTATTTAATAATTTGTAAACATAAGTACTTTCTAGTTATGTGTTGTTACTGATTTCTTAATTAATGTCAGTGAAAGCAAGAAATATATACATGTTTATATATACACATATATGTGTGTATATACATACACATATATACATACATATAAATACATAAAAATATAAAAAATGTATAAATTTCAGTCCTTTAAAGTTTTTTGGAACTTTGCTTTACATCACATCATGGTCAGTTTTTAAAAAAATTCCCAGGGTGCTTGGGAAACATCTGTAATTTGCAGTTTGGGGGTGTAGTGAAGTACTTAGGTGCATTGAATGCCATTTTTTCTCATGTTATTAAAAAAATATTTTTACTATTTTTGTGGGCTTTATTGGTTCTGAAACAGAACCTGAATGATAGAGGTTGGTTAAATCTCCAATTATGATTGTTAATTTGTGTATTTTTCCATGCATATAATTTTGAGTTTATGTTATTAAGTGAATAAAAAATTGGAACTAACTGGTACATTGAACTTACTGATATGAACTACTGGTCTTTATTTGTAGTAGTGGTTCATCTTTTGCCTTCAAGTCTATTGTATGTTATATAGTTTTCATTTGGTTCATGTTCCTATAATATATTTTTCCCATTCTTTCACTTTAGATCTCTTGGTATGTTTTAGATAGCTCTCAGTGTTTTATGTTAGTTGTGAGCTATTGAAATCAATTAAAGAATTGATTTTGGTGGAGGATGTAATGTAGGGGGCCTCATATTTTTCCCATTCAGTTGTTCCAACTCCTTTTATTACATCTCAAGTATTTGTGGTATTTGTGATATTTGAGATATTTGTGATGTCTGTCTTTTTCCCACAGATCTAAGGATAGATCTTTATCATAGTCAATGACCACGGCCTCTCACATCACTGCTGCCTCGTTTATGCTCTTCTGTGTGTGGGGTTTCTGACTCTCTCCTGTGAGGGAGGTGGTCCTGGCTGTGTATGTCTGACATTTGGCTATTTTCATTTGCTAATCTGTGTCATACCTGTTAGATTATTAGAGCAGCCCAAAGATTCTTGAGGTTCCAGGAAAGGTTGTTTCCCCACCACGTAAGCAAGCAGTCAGGTGTTTAATATGGTGTGAATTTGGGGAGTACATGTATGTCACCATTTACTTAAGTAAGATTTAACAACTTGAGTAAAGTAACTGATTCTCAAAACTGAATGATTATATCACTGAAATATGGAACAATCTACTAATGTAGCTTGTGGATATACAACTTCTATGTAAAGTATCAGGGGCGGTCATGAGAGGGCCAGCATTTTGCACTTGGCACGTTGTTGTTAAACTGGCCGTTGAGAAAGGGAAGACTGAATTCACAGGATCAAGTATAAAGGACACATGGACAAAAACTAATGCGGGTGGAAATGGGAGGGAGGTGGGGAGCACTGGGGGTGGGTGGGCTGGGATGGGAGTAAAAGACAGAAAACTGTACTTGAACAATAATTAAATAAAAAAATAAAAGAAAGAAAGGGAAGACAGAGAAATTCCTTAGGATTGTCATCTCATTTCCTCCTAAGAGGTTTAGTTGGCACAGTTTGGTTTAGGAAGAGAGCTTCAGCACAATCGCCTCAGCTTCAGACAGTAAGACTCCTAGCAGGAGCTTATTGACCGTCTTCCTGTACTCCTTGTGTCTTAAAGTTGTCGGAGTTGCCCAACAGAAATTGACCTGGCAGGTATGCTGCCTTTTTTTCTAAATAACCTGCATGTCCCCTACTTGACCTTTGAAATCTAAGACTCTGTTCTTCCATTTTCCAAAATACCCCATAGGCCCAATATTATCTCATTATGTTTAGTGTTCATTTTAATATGAATTCCCCTTGCCCATGTAGTAGACTTTGAATTCCTCCCGTTAATCAGATTATGTGAATTTGATTGTTATTCCAGCTGTTAGAACTTAGAAGGTACGACAAAAATAATTTTTTATTCCCCCACAGGTTTTGTGAGCCCACCGTGTGACATTCATGGCCGGGACACTAACTTCTGGAAAGTGCAGCCTCTAAGGGATAGTGGACATCTCCCGGCAAGAGTAAGCATTATTATTATGTTTTGCTCTGTCAGCCTTTTTGGTCTATTTCTGCAGGGCTTGGTATAATTTAGTAGTGGCGGGAGTTATTTTCTTCCCTTGTACACCTACATTGGCATGAAAAACTATTTCTGAGGCCAGCTGCTTGGACTTAGAGAGTCAAGAATCGGTGCTTTATTGGCTCCTGGCTGTTTACATGGTGAGGACTCGGTTCCCCTCCTGCATCTGGAAAGTGGGCTCTATTGTCCAGCTCCAGCTCTGGAGTCTGGCTGTGGGGTCCTGATTCCAGATCTGGGTTCTGTCTCCTGGGTCTGTGGTCTGGGGTTGAATCTGTGTCTGTGTGTCTGGGATCTGGAGTCTCTTCGGGTGCGGCTTCATGTCCTGGGTGTGTGTGGTCTGTGTGCAGCTCTGGCTTTTATCTCTGATGTGTGGAATTTGGTGTCCAGCATTTGCTATCAGTCTCTGGCATCTGGGGTCTGGCATTCAGGGTCCATGGTCTAGCCTGGGTCATGGGGACAGTTTGGGGATTGGGGCCGGGGTCTGAGGTTCAGCTTTTGGTTCTGGGTCTGCTCTGGGGGCCAGGTTCTGAAATCTAGGGCCTCTGGTCCTGAGTCTGTCTGTGGCATCTGGTGTCTGTGAACTGATGGTCATTGGCTCCAAGTCAATGCCAGGAGGAGTTCCAGAGTTGGGATGTGGGGAAGAAGGAAACTGTGTTTAGTGCAAATAGCTCCGTTTTGGTACTAATGGGTGTGAGTGCAGCGTGGCTGTTAGGAAGCTCAGTGTTGTTCCAGGTGAATCATGAAGCAGCACCTGTGTGGGTCAGCCAATGCTGCTGCTGCTGCTTAGTTGTGAAGAGTCTTGGCTGTGAGGGGACCCTGAAATGAGGCAGCCCCAGGGCAAGTTTCCCCTTAGGCTGTGCTGTTCAGTACTGCTGTGCTCATTCTGGTCTGGTCCTGTCATTTCCTCTCTGCTCCACTGCATTTGCACACAAAGAAGTGCACTTTGGAAAAGGGGCCCCTCTAAGATCAGTCTGGGAGAGCAGAGAAAAGGCCTCTGGTGTTGTTTCCACAGCAGCCTATTTATTCTAAAATTATGCCAAATTTTCCTCTTGTACTGTTTTATTATCCAAACTGAGAATGCTTTGTGGCAGTTTACCTGAATTTACAGAAAAATAAAAATAAATTCAAAATCCCACCCAAACAGGTAATAACTGCTATTGTTTTAAGTATATACCCTTCCAGACATCTCTCCTTGCCTATATCCATTCTTCTACTTTCTCTGGATTTAATTTATTTTTCTGGGTTTGTAATATTGATGCAAAACATGTGAATTTTCAACTGTTTCCCCCTAATGTTCAGATTTATCCCTATATTTTTTTCTATAGGTTTTTAAAGTATTTTAATACTCTTCAGGTGAAATTATTTTCTAACTCCAATTGTGATTCATCTGGAGGATTACTTAGAAATGAATTTTAAACTTCTTTTTTAAATATATTTTATTGATTATACCATTACAGTTGTTCTATTCCCCCCTTCATTCCCCTCCACCTGCACACTCCGTCCCCCACCATTCTCCCCCCCTTAGTTTATAACCACGTGTCTCAAGTTCATTAGATTCTATATTTCCCCTACTATTCTTGCCCTCCCCCCTATCTATTTTCTACCTACTGTCTATGCTACTTATTCTCTGTACCTTCTCCCTCCTTTTCCTCCTCCCACTCCCCTGTTGCTAACCCTCCATGTGATCTCCATTTCTATGGTTCTGCTCCTGATCTAGCTGTCCTCTTGGTTTGCTTTTGTTTTAGGTGTGGTTGTTAATAATTATGAGTTTGCTGTCCTTTCACTGTTAATATTTTTCATCTTCTTTTTCTTAGATAAGTCCCTTTAGCATTTCATATAATATGGGGTTGGTGATGATGAACTCCTTGAACTTGCCCTTATCTGAGAAGCACTTTATCTGTCCTTCCATTCTAAATGAAAGCTTTGCTGGATAAAGCAATCTTGGCTGTAGGTCTTTGGCTTTCATGACTTGGAATACTTCTTTCCAGCCCCTTCTTGCCTGTAAGGTCTCTTTTGAGAAATCCGCTGACAGTCTGATGGGAACTCCTTTGTAGGTGACTGTCCCCTTATCTCTTGCTGCTTCTAGGATTCTCTCCTTCATTTTAATCTTGGCTAATGTAATTATGATGTGCCTTGGTGTGTTCCTTCTTGAGTCCGACTTCTTTGGGACTCTCTGAGCTTCCTGGATTTCCTGGAAGTCTATTTCCTTTGCCAGACTGGGGAAGTTCTCCTTTATTATTTGTTCCAATAAGTTTTCCACTCATGGCTGTTTCTTTCCCCCTTCTGGTACCCCTATAATCCGGATGTTGGAACGTTTAAAGATGTCCTGGAAGTTCCTAAGCCTCTCCTCATTTTTTTGAATTCTCATCTCTTCATTCCTTTCTGGTTGGATGTTTCGTTCTTCCTTCTGGTCCATTCCATTGATTTGAGTCCCAGTTTCCTTTCCATCATTATTGGTTTCCTGTGCATCTCCCTTCATTTCAATTAGTTTAGCCTTCATATGTTCCTCTAATTTGTGGTTAACATCAACCAGTTCTGTGAGCATCCTGATAAACAGTGTCTTGAACTGTGCTTCTGAGAGGCTGGCAATCTCTTGGTCGCTTAGAGTTATGGGCTCTGGGACTTTGAGTTCTTCTTGCGCCATCTTTTGGGCTGTTCGTGCCTGTTACGTATGAGGATCAGAGCCCTAGGTGTTCACCAGAGCAGGGCAACTCAGTTGCTGGGTTGTGACACTGTACGTGGGGGCGGGGTCAAAGAGGAGCAATGGCGTCCCATCTGCAGCCTCCCGCCACAGCTGCCACTGTCACCGGGCCGTGTTTCATCCCACTGCACGTGAATGTGCCACTGCCGTCAGCCCTCCACCACTGGGTTTGCCCCCTGGGGCCTGCACAGTCCGTCTCACTGTGTGTGGGAATGTGTGACCGAGGTCAGTCTGCCCTGCATCCCGACTGGGTCCGGGCTGCCTGAGTGCCTGGGTCGGGGGATCTTTTCTGCCCAACCCTGTTCCGCTGCTAGCTCCGCCCCTAGCTCCGCCCCTCTTATCCCAGTTGAAGGGTTCGTTGTTGTCAGACTTCCTATAGTTCAATTTTCTGTTCTTTGGCTGTGTCTTTGTTTACTAAACCTTTGTTGTATTCAAACTTGGTTGTGGGAGAAGGCATAGTGTTTCCACCTATGCCTCCATCTTGGTGGAAGTCTATGAATTTTAAACTTCTAAATGTAAGAAGTTTCTGGTGACCTGTACAACTAATTTCTAGATTATCTATAACAGGAGCCAGAAACTTCATGTAATTTCAATTTTTTGAAAAAATTTTGAAACTTCACTACAACATGGTCAATGTAAAAAAAGTTCCAAGCGTGCATCTCTGCTGCCATCTCGTGGTCATTTTGGGAATAATATCTTCAGGCAGGTCATTAGGAAAAGTTATGCATAGTGGGTTATCTGTGAATGCTGAACCCAATTTGCTGCTCATGGTGTTTCTTATATCCTTACTGAATTTTTTGAGGTGGTCTCTGAAAGGTTTTCTTTAGGCTCCTCCAAGAAAGAAATGCCAACCAACCACAAAGTCAGACAATAAAGAGCTTTATCAGGGTTTGTGCGCCAAGGCGAGGTTCCTGGTCTGCAGAGTGGGGTCGGGGAAGTTGCTGTGCGAATAGGGGAAAATGGCGGGGTTTTATTTTTGTTGGCTCCCCGTGGGAGCTGGGGATTGGTCCCCTCTGAACAAAGCGGCAATATATCATTGGTGGTTCTCTTTGGGCTCAGGTTGCTATGCGGATATCCATTTTGGCAAAGCCGGCCCTTTTCAGCTCTCTGGTTTGACCTCAGCCATCTTTTCCGGATTGTAGTCCCTCCACCATTTTGATTGTCCGCCATTTTGACTGTAGTCCGGCCGCCATTTTATCCTACCCAGCCCATCCTGACAGTCTCTTGTTTCTGAAAGAGGTATGCTGTATTTCTGATGAGAGAGGTTTGTTAAATCTATTATGACTGTACATTTTTGTTTGTGTCTCTGTTCTATATAAGTTAAGTTTATGACATTGTTTATGAATTTGGATCTTCCTGGCGAAATAAACTCATTGGTATAGAGTGCTCTTCATCTCTAGTCATGCTTTTTAGCGTGAAGTCCACTGCAGGTTATTATGTTATTTTCATGTGGTTTATGTTTGCATATGACAGGGTGGGGGCGAAAGTAGGTTTCGAGTTGTGAGGATGAGAAACAAAGTTTATTGTTGTGTTATTATTTAATAATTATGAGATTTTTGTTCATGTGAACAACTGTAAAGCTGCTTTTGCACATCCTGTGTGTCTTTTCCCATTTTTCCACTTTCGATGTTTTTTCACCCCATGTTTTAGGTCGTTCATATTTTCTCCCAGTTTGTGGCTTGTTCCTTTATTCTCTGCACTTTTTCAGAGTATTGTTCAATTTTATAAAATATACACTATTAATGTATTTCTTCGTAACACTGCATGTCGACAAGTATACCTGATTCCTGGCTGGTTTTGTTTAAATGGACCACTAAAAATCAAACTTACAGATGGGGCGGGGTCTAAGGTCAGAGGCTGGAGTGAGCTGGAGGTGAGAGGGGGCACAGATGTGGGTGGGGCTGGGTGGGAGTCATATTTGGGCTGGCAGGCAAGAGGGGTGGGCAGTTTGGGTGGAGAGATGAACAGCTATATGTATGTACTGGAGGTTAGGCGCTGCCGGCTGCCAATCTCTGGGGTCATGAGGTGATGCTCACAGCGTGACGTGATGCAAGCAACGCAGTCCAGGGGCAGGAGGTGAGCTGTGTGGGGGGCAGATACAGCCACCCTGTGGGGAGCAGAAATGAGGGGCCAGATGGTTTCTGGGGTACATGTCTCAGGTACCATTTAACTACTTCCTGTGGGACCACTTTTCTATGTTTATCTAGATATTTCTGATGTAGATAACTTTGGTAAATTGATATACAAAGATAGCCATTTTTTAACACCACAACAAGGTGATATTTTTCATTCATTCAAGTTTCTGTTATTGTGTAGCAATTTCCAATTTCATTCATATAAATCCTATACATTGCTGTTAAGTTTATTCCCAGGATTTTTTTTGCTACTCAATGTTCCCATTGAACATTTTTTCTTTTTTGCTACTCATATGAATGTCTTTCCTTTAGAAGGGAGTATTCAAGCTCTTTAAAAATATTGATGTCTGGCTGGTGTGGCTCAGTGGACTGAGTGCTGGCCTGTGAACCAAAAGGCCACCAGTTTGATTCCCAGTCAGGGCACATGCCTGGGTTTTGGGTCAAGTTCCCAGTAGGGGGCATGTGAAAGGCAACTACATATTGATGTTTCTTTCCCTTTGTTTCTACCTCCTTCCCCCTCTTTAAAAATAATAAATAAAATGTTTAAAATAATATAGGTGTCTCTTCATGGATGAGTCATACAGTTCTTTGTTGTGGAAGAAAGAGTCTGATTGGAAGTATAATGTGGAACCATTTGCTTCAATTCCGTGGGTGGTCTTCTTACTCTGCAAATAGCTTCTTCTGCTACCTAGAATCTTTTAGTCAGGAGGACATCACATTTACTCATTTACTTTCACCAATTTTGGTTTCAAAGTGTATGCCTCATGATGCCAGCAGCAGCCTCATGCATCTCATGTCTAATGTGCACCATCATTGCATCATTTGTTTGATGTAATATAACTTTTTTTAACAGAAACCTGCTTTATGGTTTTAGACTTGAGATGATTATGTTTCAAGGGTTTACAGGTTTAAATAGGAGGACACACTGTTCTTGGTGGTATGATGTCCAGAGCCAGGCATCTGGAGTCAGGGACAGGCTTTGGACACCTGGTCCAGTGTCTGGTGCGTGGCATGGTTCGGGGTTAGGATTAGGAGTTGGGGTTGTGGTGGATATCATGACTTGTCTTTAACTTCATTTGAAATCATCCTGTTGGACTGTATCATGATTGGTATCCTGTCAGGATGTGATAAAAAAAAAATCTCACCACAAGTGGTGAGTGTATGGTTGGCCATTTTCACAGTGAAGATGCATGCAGATAAGCAACATTTTTGGTCTTTTTGGCTTCGTCATTTCAAGCAAGATACAAGTGCAAGGGTGAGGCAAGAAAAGATCTGTGGTGTGTGTGACGATGCTGTGACTGACGGAACGTGTCCAAAGTGGATTGCAAAGTTTCACGCTGGAGATTTCTCCTGCAGGCAGGCAGACCAGGTAACGTGGAGAGCCCTCAACAGCAGATGTTCCCTGAGGACACAGTATATCATGGCAGGTGGGAGACAGGCTGAAAGTTCAAAGTGTCCTAATCAGGCTTTGAAGATCATTTGCACCAGCTTGGTTTCGTTAATCGCTTTGCCATTTGGGCTCCACAGGAGTTAAACGGGATGGTGGGGGACCCTTCATGAGTGGATTTCCACAAGTGGTTCTCCACTGAAACATAAGGAACTCGTTCCATTTCCGTGAAGATTGTGCGTGGAGGGGAAGGATGAATCTTTGGTATTTGAGAATAATGTGGAATGGGAGAGATTGAGGGGAAAGAAAGGAACCACTACTCACCCCTCCAAAGGGTGGTGAATTCGGGAGGGAGTCCTGCAGTAGGAGCTGGTTTCGGAAACCCAGCAGGTTACTGGCAGCAGGTAGTGCTCCCGGTCAGACCAACTGAAAGCTCCGCCCACAGGAAGGAGTCTGGAATTTTGTCAGCAGGAGATGCGGGGGGTGTGTGTGTGGGGTAATGGGGTGTGTGTGTGGGGGGTGTTAGGGTTAGGTGAGAGAGCACATTTGTCTTTGGTGACCAGAGAAAACGGTTCCAGACTGGCTGTGCAGTCCTGATTCCTCCACAGTGCTCAGAAGATGTTGCTCCTTCCCATGTCCATTTAGTTCGTCTCTCTGAATTCTTCTTTATGGAGAGAAATTTCCATTCCCTGGAAGACTGCAGAAGGCTCCGGGAAGATTTCTGCTCTGAAAGATAACAATGTTGTGGGATGATGGAATGGTGAATTCACCCAAAAGGTGGCAGAGGGCAGTGGAAGAAAACAGCGAAGCTGTTTTCCAGTCATGTTGGCGGGGGTCGGGGGTGGGGGGTGGGGGGCGGAGATGAAAAGTGTGATTGTCATTGCATCTTAGGCTACAAAGCCAAGGAACCTTTTAGCCCCCTTGTTTGTGGGATATGTGGTCCATCTAGTGGTCTCTGCTGTCATCTGGTGGCCAGTTTGGAGAATAACACCTTAGTGTAGGTTTGCAGGAAAAGTGGTTGATTCCAATGGAATATCAATGGCTTTTCATTGCAGTAGTAATTACAAGTGCCTTTGAAAACTTCCAAATGGCAACACTGTCCTGTTACCTTGTGACTTGTTTACAGGTCAAGGGCAAAGGGAGCAGCGAACGTGTACTATGTGGCCCTTTTTTCAAGTGGCTTTGCAGGCTACTAGAATCAGGCTTTGACAAGTTACGGGTGTGGTTGAAAGTCATTTGTGTGTGGTTGGTCTGCTGCAGCTTCCTTAAAGAATGCGGAGGTAAAATTTATACATAATGCTGCACCAAGAGTTACTGAAAAACGCAAAGCAAAATATCAGTTGAATCATTGTCTGCTTGTGCCTTTCCGGATATGTCTACAGCCTTGTTGCTTGGATTTGCTTGGACTTCGTTTACCCTTTTAGGTTCCTCATACAGGTGCAAAACTTGTCCATTTGCAGATTCTGCTTGCAATACATGCAGCCAAGGGTGAAGCTTTTTTTCTCACATTTTGGCGTGGAGCATCTTTCCCATCTGTCACATTGTATTATTTTGTAATTGCACTGGCGGTTCATTTAGGAGGCTCCGTAGGGGTCTACGTCAGAAGTCCCAACCAACAGAACTTTCCAGTCATGCATTCGGTATGAATGGTAGCTGAAGTGGTGCAAGAGCAAAAAACCATATTGTGTAAGATTACAAGGCTGTGATGAGGGTTGAACCTTGCAATAAAATCGGGCAGGTAAAAACTTCAGTTTGGTCCCCCACCCTCCCCCACCGCCGCACACCTACCCTATCCAGTCACCTTGGTTGTGCATACTTGCCTTTATGTCCTTTGAAACCGTGTTGTTAGATTGCACCATGACAGCTGGTTTACCAGGTTGCATTAAAAAAAACCCTGAACACAACCAGTGAATGTGTGCATGTTCATTTTCCCACTGAAGATGGAATGACATAGGCAACATGTTGGGCCCTTTTGGGTTTGTCATTTCAAGAAAGGTAAAAGTGCCCCTGTAAGGTAAAGAAAGATTTGTGGTGTGTGTGGAGGCATTGCCGTGAGTGACACCACATGTCCACAGTGGATCACAAAGTGTCACGCTGGAGATTTCTCCCCTGCAGCTGCCCTATGGGTCTGGCAGACCAGTTGCAGTGGAGGGCAGAGGTTCACTGAGGACAGACCATGTCATGGCAGGTGGGAGGTAGGCAACATACTTAAAGCAGCCTAATCAAGCGTCAAAAATCATTTGCAGCAGCAGAGTTAGGTCCATCGGTTTGAAGTTTGGGTTTCACAGAAGTGAAGCGGGGAGGAGGGGGACCCAAGTTGACCACATATCCACATGAGGTTCTCTACTGAAAGATAAGGAAGATGTTCCATTTCCAAACATAAATTGTGAGGGGGGATGAATCATGGCTATTTTACAATAATGTGGAATGGGAGAGATGGAGGGCCAGTCAAGGAACCACCACCATCCTCCTCCCAAGGGCGGTCTTCATGCAAATGAGGTGAGGTTGCCCTTGTAGTGGGTTTTGATGGAGTCCTGCAGTAGGAGCTGTTTGTGGAAATCCAGCAGGTTCCTCGCCACAGGTACTGCTCCCTGTGAGACCAAGTGAAAGCATCTTCCGAGGGAAAGCGTCCAGAATTCATCCTCAGAAGACTCTGAAGCTTCAGGATGAGGTGGGAGCGCAGGTTTCTGTTTGGTGACCGTGGTAGAAGTGTTTCAGCTTGGCTGCCCAGTCGCAATTCATCCGCCTTAGTCACCAGACCTCGCTCCTTCGTGTGGCCATTTAGTTGGGTATTCCAAATCTCTCTTGGTGAAGAGCAATTTCCTTTCCCAGGAAGCCTGCAGAAAGCCCCTGGAAGAACTCTCTGCTTCTGAAAGATACCACATGGGAGTGAAACAGAACGGTGAGGACCCTATGTCGCCAGATTTTTTTTTTTGGAAAATAAAGAGTGTGCCCCTCTTTGGATGTCACGGTTAAAATGGATGAAACCTTTCATCCAAGGCAGTAAGTGGTTTAGGCATGGTATGTGTGGGTCTCTTCTGCCACCTCGTGGCCGTTCTGGAGAATGACACCTCAGGGCAGGTTGGGGCGGGGTGGGGGTGGGGGGAGTGGTTGATTCCACTGGAATATCAATGACTTTGGATGGCAGTGGTCTTTACAAGTGCATCCCAAAGCATGTAAAGGTCAGCACGGTCTAGTTACCTTGTGAGTGGTTTTCACAATCAGGGTCAAAGCAGTAAGAAACCCTTTTTCCATGTTATTCCTTGGAACTGTGATTGCGGCATTCTACAGAATGTTTAAAACATTCTAAGTATGCTCGAATATCATTGTCATTCACTTTGTTGCATCTTCCTTATACAATGAGAAAAGTAAGATTTTTTTGATAGTGTCTACCACGGGGTCAAAAAGAAATAAAATAAGTAAAATACAAAAAAGTAGAAGTGCTCTTATTTCACTTGGTTGCCCTTTTGGGCATGTGTTCATGCTGGTTTCTTCTGCATTGGATAATAAAGAAAACTTATTAAAACTGTTGCATGTTTGTGTGACTATTTTGATAATGAAGGTGGATGAAGCCAAGTTTTTGGTACACTAGGGTTTGTCAATGGAAGAAGGGTGAAAATGCCAGAGAATCCAAAGAAAAGATGTGGAGCATGTAGAAGGTGCTGCGATTGACCTAACATGTCTTAATTGCCTTATAGGTTGATGTTGGCTTATAGGTTGATGTTGGAGATTTGCCAGGGTTCTGAACGCATCAGATGGACTAGTTGCTGTTGAGGCCATCCAGCCTGAGGACCGACCCCATGAGGCCACGTGGGAAACAGATGACATACTCAAAGTACACAAATCCCTCTCTGAAAATCATTGGCACCAGGTTGTTTATGTTCATCGGTGAGTTCGACAGCAGTGGACTGGGAAGAACACCTCAAGCAGCATTTGTGACAGCATTTCTATGTGGGACTCTCTTCAGGAAGGTAAGGAAAGTGTCATTCCAACACAAATAGGTACATGAACACTACACACATTACACGAACATGGCAGAGGAGAGATCATGGGCAAAAGAAAGGACACAGCAGCTGACACTCAAACAGGTAGACTTGCTTCGAAGAAGTATTTCTGTGAGCAATAGGTTATGGGCCCATTTGAGGTCGGAGAAGGGGAGAGGCTAAGGGCTAGGGGCCAGAGCCAGAATCAGGAGTCAAGGGTCTGGCACAGGCTTGGTGATGGGGCTGGGGATAGGGATTAGGACAATGGCTAGGGCTTGGGGATTAGGATTTAGGGGCTAGGGGCTAGGGTTATGGCTAGGCTGGGGCTACGGCTAGGGTTAGGGTTAGGGCTGGGGTTGGGGTTAGGGGTTAGGGTCAGGGTCAGGGTGACTTCTCCTCCTCCCTCAGAGGCATTCCAATTCTCTGTGAAACTCTAGATTATTTCTCATCAAAGAGTCTAGTGGTCTCCTACTCATCTGCCTGTTCACATTTTTTTTGCTGGATTCTGTGCCCAGACAGGATGATAACATGGGTGCATACCTGTCATCTGTCCTGTAACTTAGTCCACACCTGTGTTCTATGCAGGGAAGCGACCCTGGTGACAGAACATGTGAGGTTGGGGATCAAAGCACAGGGTTAGGGAATAATTATGCAAGGATCCCCCCAAATGTAGCCCTCACATCTTCTTGCTTCTTTACCTCCAAATCTACTGTGACAGTGCCGTCATATACTCTGCTCTGTCATAGTCCATGAGAGGCGGTGTGCTGTATGAGGAAACAGATGGGAGTTTGTCACCACAGGCCATACACTTCATTTTTACTGCTGTGTTTTAAAACACAGCACTTGCTTTTTGAAAAATAAGATTATTTTAATGCTATTTTCTTTAGCCTTGCAGAAGCCTTTTAATTTGATGAGGTCCTGTTTCCTTATTCTTTCCTTTATGTCCCTTGCTTTAGGGGACATATTGGTAAAAATTTTGCTGCATGGAATGTCTGAGATTTTCTTGCCCATGTTATCCTCTAGGACTTTTAGAGTGTCATGACTTAAGTCTTCTGTGTACTTTGAATTTATTTTTGTGTATGGTGTAAGTTGGTGATTGAGTTTCATATTTTTTTTTGCATGTAGCTGTCCAGATATCCCAACACCATTTGTTCAAGAGGCTACTTTTACTCCATTTTATGCTTCTGACCCCCTTTTTCAAATATTAATTGGCCCTAGGGGCTTAAACTTATTTCTGGGCTATTTTGTTCCATTGGTGTATGTGTCTGTTTTTATGCCAGTACCAGGCTGTTTTGATTACAGTGGCCTTGTAATACCGTGTGATATCAGGAATTGTGATCCCCCTCCACTATTCTTCTTTCTCAAAATTGTTGCAGCTCTTCTGGGTCATTTATAGTTCCATACACATTTTTGAAATGTTTGTTCTATATCTGTGAAATATGTCAGTGGTACTTTAATAGGGATTGTGTTGGATCTGTAAATTGCTTTGGGTAGTATGGAAGTTTTGATGATGTTAATGCTTCCAGTCCATGAGCATGGTACATGCTTCCCTTTGTTTGTATCTTCCTTAATTTCTTTCTTCAGTGTTGAGTAGTTTTCTGAGTACAGGTATTTTGCATCCTAGAGCATGGGACATAAAGGAAAGAATAAACAAATGGGAACTCATCAAAAAGTTTCTACATGGCTAAAGAAAACAGCATTAAAATGAAAAGAGGACCAACTATATGGGAAAACATATTTGCCAATGATACCTTGGAAAAGGGTTTCATCTCGAAAATATATAAAGAACTCACACAACTCCACTCCAAGAAGGCAAATGACCCAGTTGAAAAATGGGCAAAAGACGTGAACAGACACTTCTCCAAGGAGGACCTACAGATGGCCCAGAGACATATGAAAAGATGCTGAGCATCACTAGCCATCAAAGAGATGAAAATTAAAACCACAGTGAGATACCACTTCACACCAGTGAGAATGGCCATCATAAACAAATCAACAAATAACAACTGTTGGAGAGGATGTGGAGAAAAGGGAACCCTAGTGCACTGTTGGTAGGAAGCAGACTGGTGTAGCCACTGTGGGAAACACTTTGTAATTTTCTCAGAAAACTAAAAATGGAACTGCCTTTTGACCTGGCAATTTCACTGCTGGGATTACATCATAAGAACCCATGTGCCCCAATGCTCATAGCAGCACAATTTACAAAGCCAGTGTTGGAAGCAACCTATGTGCCATCAGTAAATGAGTGGATCAAAAACCTATGGTACATTTACACAATGGAATTGTACGCAACAGAAGGAAAGGAGGAGTTCCGGTATACCCTTTGGGACAGTATGGATGGAACCAGAGGGTATTATACTAAGTGAAATAAGCCTGACACTGAGGGACAAATACTGCATGATCTCACCTTTAAGTGGAACCTAATCAAGAAAACAAACAAGAAAGCAAAATATAATCAGAGACATTGAAATTAAGAATAATCTGACAGTAACCAGAAGGGAGGTGGCAGGGAATAATGGGTTGATGGGTGGAAGGGTTTTCAGGAACAACTATATAAAGGACACATGGACAAACCAAGGGGGTTGGAATAAGGGGAGGGTGGAGGGGATGGCGGGGTGGGATGGGGAGTGGTGGGGGGTAAATACAAACAACTGTAACTGAACAACAAAATTATTAAAAAAATACATTTCATACATTTATTGATTTTGAAGACAAATGAAGAGACAGACAATGAAAGAGAAACATCAGTTTGCTGTTCCACTTACTTAGGCTTTCTTTGGTCGATTTTTCTGTCTTATGCCCTGACTGACGATCAAACTTGCAACCTTGGTGTATAGGGATGATGCTGTAACCAGCAGAACTACCTAGACAGAGCTGGATTGATTAATTTTTTTAAGTTTTATGGAATAGAGGACTTCCGCCAAGATGGAGGCATAGGTGGAAACACCGTGCCTTCTCCCACAACCAAGTTTGAATACAACAAAGGTTTGGAGAACAAAGACACAGCCAAAGAACAGAAAATGAATTATACAGAAGTCTGACAACAATGAACCCTTCAACTGGGACGGTAAGAGGGGCGGAGCCAGCAGCAGAGCAGGGTCGGGCAGGAAAGATCCCCCGACCCAGGCACTCAGGCAGCCCGGACCCAGTCAGGGTGCAGGGCAGACTGACCTCGGTCGCACATTCGCCCACAATGAGACGGACCACGCAGGCCCCAGAGGGCAAACCCTGTGGTAGAGGGCTGACAGCAGTGGCACACTCGCGTGCAGTGGGATGAAACGAGTGGGCCCTGGTGACAGTGGCAGCTGTGGCGGGAGTCTGCAGATGGGACACCATTGCTCCTCTTTGACCCCGCCCCCACGTACAGTGTCACAACCCAGCAACTGAGTTGCCCTGCTCTGGTGAACACCTAGGGCTCTGATCCTCATACGTAACAGGCACGAACAGCCCAAAAGATGGCGCAAGAAGAACTCAAAGTCCCAGAGCCCATAACTCTAAGCGACCAAGAGATTGCCAGCCTCTCAGAAGCACAGTTCAAGACACTGTTTATCAGGATGCTCACAGAACTGGTTGATGTTAACCACAAATTAGAGGAACATATGAAGGCTAAACTAATTGAAATGAAGGGAGATGCACAGGAAACCAATAATGATGGAAAGGAAACTGGGACTCAAATCAATGGAATGGACCAGAAAGAAGAACGAAACATCCAACCAGAAAGGAATGAAGAGATGAGAATTCAAAAAAATGAGGAGAGGCTTAGGAACTTCCAGGACATCTTTAAACGTTCCAACATCCGGATTATAGGGGTACCAGAAGGGGGAAAGAAACAGCCACGAGTGGAAAACTTATTGGAACAAATAATAAAGGAGAACCTCCCCAGTCTGGCAAAGGAAATAGACTTCCAGGAAATCCAGGAAGCTCAGAGAGTCCCAAAGAAGTCGGACCCAAGAAGGAACACACCAGGGCACATCATAATTACATTNTCCTGTTTCCCTCATGTTGTGATTTCTGTTATTGAGGTAAATAATGCTGAAATCCAGAACCAACTGACATTATACAAGTGTTCTCTGAATCCATCCACTTGTCTCTTTGGGTTTTGTTGTGATATATTCAGACAGACTTCTGTTAAACTTGTATGTGGTCAGATTTATCCATTAGTGCCTGCTTGGATTCCAGATTTTGTTTTCATGCCTTGGAAAGACCTCCTTCCTGTGCTGGGAATGATAGATTTAGGGCGGGGGAGAGGAAACCAAAGACAAGACAGGAAACCAAGCGGGGATGAAAGGGGAGGAAAAGAGACCTTATACTTTATGCAGTGAGGATTACATCTACTATACAGATGATGTTTCTTTGAAATGTAGATTTAAAAATATATTTGGGAGGTTTTTTTTTTAGGAGATCTACACAAGCACTTTTTATTTTATTTTATTATTTTATTTTATTTTACTTTAAAATCTGTATGGTTTTATTAATATGACTGAAGTAAATTCAATAATTAAAAAAGGATAAGTAGGATTTCTGGCCAAGATAGAGGCATAGGTGGAAACACTGTGCCTCCTCATACAACCAAGTTTAAGGACAACAAAGTTTTAGAAACAAAAACCCAACCAAAACCGAGAAAATTGAACTGTATGGAAGTCCGACAACAACGAACCATTCAGCAAGACCAGTGAGAGGGGCAGAGCCAGCGGCTGGTGGAGTGGGGTCCTGCAGGAAAAATCGGCCAGACCAATGAAGGTGCGCAGGTGGCAGTTGGCAGATCCCAGGCGTGGGGTGGCAATGGTCGGACCCAGTGAGGGTTAGGGGCAGCTGGCTGACCGCAGTCACAGATTCGCACCCAGATAAACCAAGCGAAGGAGCGAGCAGTGAGACAGACCATGTAGGCCCAGGGGCTTGCAGGAAGCAGCAGAGGGGACAGCCATTACCCCTCTCTGACCCTGTCCCCACATACAGCATCACAACCCAGCAACTGAGTTGCTGGGCCCTGGTGAGCACCTAAGGCTCCTCCCCTTATACGTAACAGGTGCAGACAGAGCAAAACATTATGGGTCAAGAATACCTCAAAGCCCCAGACCCAATAATCCTAAGTGACCAAGAAATAGACAACCTATCAGATGCACAGTTCAAAATACTGGTGATCAGGATGCTCACAGAACTGGTTGATTTTAGTCACAAATTAGAGGAACTAATTGAAATGAAGGGAAATGCACAGGAAACCAATAGTGATGGGAAGGAAACTGGGACTCAAATCAATGGAATGGACCAGAAAGAAGAAAAAAATGACCAAATAGAAAAGAATGAAGTAACAAGAATTCAAAAAAATGAAGAGAGGCTTAGGAACCTCCAGGATATCTTTAAACATTCCAACATCCGGATTATAGGGGTACCAGAAGGGGGAAAGAAACAGCCACGAGTGGAAAACTTATTTGAACAAATAATAAAGGAGAACCTCCCCAGTCTGGCAAAGGAAATAGACTTCCAGGAAATCCAGGAAGCTCAGAGAGTCCCAAAGAAGTTGGACCCAAGAAGGAACACACCAAGGCACATCATAATTACATTAGCCAAGATTAAAATGAAGGAGAGAATTCTAGAAGCAGCAAGAGATAAGGGGACAGTCACCTACAAAGGAGCTCCCATCAGACTGTCAGCGGACTTCTCAAAAGAGACCTTACAGGCAAGAAGGGGCTGGAAAGAAGTATTCCAAGTCATGAAATCCAAAGATCTACATCCAAGGTTGTTCTATCCAGCTAAGCCTTCATTTAGAATGGAAGGGCAGATAAAGTGTTCCTCAGATAAGGTCAAGTTCAAGGAATTCATCATCACCAAGCCCTTATTATATGAAATGTTAAAGGGACTTATCTAAGAAAAAGAAGATAAAAAAGATGAACAGTGAAAGGACAGCAAACTCACAGTTATTAACAACCACACCTAAAATAAAAGCAAACCAAGAGGATAGCTAGATCAGGAGTGGAACCATAGAAATGAAGAACACATGGAGGGTTGGCAACAGGGGAGTGGGAGGAGGAGAAGGTACAGAGAATAAGTAGCATAGATGGTAGGTAGAAAATAGACAGGGGGCAGGGCAAGAATAGTATGGGAAATACAGACTCTAAAGAACTTGTGACACATGGACATAAATGAAAGGGGGGAATGGTGGGAGGGGGTGTATAGGGTGGAGGGGAATGAACGGGGAGAAATATGACAACTGTAATGGCATAATCAATAAAATACATTTAAAAAGTAAAATAAAAAAGAATAAGTGAAAGAAAAGCTATTTAAAAAGTTCAACCACTGTAGTTTCATGAATACTTGCCTCATTTAGGTTTTACAGTCCTCAGGCACAAAAATTTTCCTAGGTCCTCCTGGGATCCGGGGAAAGGGTGGGGTCTCTCTGGGAAGCTTGCTCCCGCATGCTTCAGACTTCAGGGAGCTCTTTCAAATCCCTGATGCCTGGCGAGCCCCGTTTTGGCTGCTGCTACCCTAGAGCTAAAGATTTTCCAAGTCCCGCTTCCACTGCCAGGGTCGCAACGTGCTTGCTCGGAGTTCCTAGGTGGACGCCTCACCACCCGACTCGGGCTGAGAGATGGGATCCCAGGTGTGTGTGGAAGAGATTGGTCGTCTGGGAAGGTGTTGACGACCCCTTTCCCTTCCCGGGATCTAGTTTCCTCCCGCGGATACTGGCGCCAGTTGTCGGCCACCCCCTGGCGACTGTTTGTATGTTGTTCCTTCCGGCACCTCGGAGGAGGCCTTGTGGCCTCCGTGCAGGCGGTGGACTTCCAGTCGCCTGTGCGGGTGGGATTGTGCTGGCGATGCCTGGGCGTCGGCGCCCAGCCTGTTCCCTGGAGACTGGACCTGCAGGCCTCTTGAGGGACAGGCTGCCCCCGCTCCAGCTGCCCCTGTCGGCTTTAGCAGCACTCGCAGGCACTGCTTCTCCCTTTTCAGTGGAGTGACTGAGTGAGGGAGAAGTTCCGCTGTGGGGAACGAGAGGGTGGCGGCTCCCGCAGGCTCCCGAGGAGGTGCAGACTCAACTTGGGCATGTGGGGTGGCGGGATGGGATGGCATGCACTGCCTGCCTTTGCTCTTGCGCTCTGGCCGGCTGTGCCTGTGGGGAATTTTTCAAAGTCCCGCTACGGTGACGTGCAGAGACAGGCCCCGCCCCAGTCTGCAGACTATCCGGCCCTCCGGCCTGTGCACCTGGGTCCCGGGCACCTATGGAGACTGTCTTGCCCAGTTTCCCTGAGTCCAGTTCAGAAGGTGAGAACTGGCACTGGCCGTGCCTGGAGGTTCACATAGGACGAAGCAGGTTGGTGCAGGAGGCACTCCTAGGTCCCAGCTGTTGGACTCGATTTTTCTCCACTGTTTTCTCCAGAGTCCTGATACGACTTCGGGGACCGCAGGGAGCCATCCTGCGGGTGAGCAGGCTGGCACCTCTCCTGTCTTGCCCGCCACCTCCTTCTCCTCTTTCTATCTGTGACCCAGTCAACCAGCAGCCCAGGAGCACAAGCTGGAGTCTCTGGCTTCTGCCACCCAAAGCCAGTGACTTCGCAAGGCCGGGTGTGGCTGGTGGATGACGGTTGCCCAGGCACCCAGGTCGACCAGTTGACCATACAGTCCCATACTTACCAATTCGCCCTCTAATATTCAGCGTGAGAGTAGGTTCTGCTTTTGCCAGGGGAGGTGGGAAGGAAAGCGGAGGTAGTGCGCGGATAAATGTTGAAACAATTGTTTCATATTTTTCCAACTACACTTGGTATACAACAGCCTGTTGCTTTCAAGTTTTCTGTTTCTTTCTGTGTTAGACTTCGGGAGTGTTTTTAATAGTTAATGTTTTCTACATTGACAAATTTCATTGTTGTATATTTGGTTGCAGTGTTCCTTAATGATTCCTCTTCTGGTCTGTAGTGTTCTTTGAGATTTTTAAAAATTTTAATCATATTTTGGTGTTCCTTTTTTCCCCTTGCTCAATGAATCTTACTAAGGGCTTGTACTTTTTATGCATTTTTCTAGAATCAGCCTTTACTTTTTAAAAAATATTTTATTTATTTATTTATCTTTAGAGGGGAAGGAGAGAGGGAAAGAAACATCAATGTATGGTTGCCTTTTGTGCGTCCCCTGCTGGGAGTTGGCCTGCAGGGAACCTGCCTGCAACCCAGGCATGTGCCCTGACTGGGAATCGAACCATGATCCTCTGGTTCTCAGGCCTGTGCTCAATCCACTGAGCTACACTAGCCAGGGCCAGCCTTTACTTTTATTAGTGTTCTCTATTCTTATTTCACTTACTTAGCCTCTGGTTTTTTATTATATTTTCTACTAACTTGTTTGGTTCTTTTTTATTTGTTTCTTCTGGGGTAAATATAAATACTGTTTGGGGGGAAGATTATTTCTGCTTTTAAGGTAGATCTGTATTAACCAGAAATGTTTCTCTTATAACTGCTTTTCCTTCCTACTATATTTTCCCAGGTTATATTTTTTTATTTTAATTTCTGTCAGGTGAGATAAGTGCTTTTTTCATCTCAGCATTTCAGAGGAGTAAAGTGAAAGGCAGTGTAACTACTTTAGAGTTGCAGCACTTCTCTGTGTCTTTTCCAAGTTTCAACCTGGAACCATGTGTTTCCTCAGGCATCCATATCTTATTAAAAATGTAGAAAGGAAATTCAGAGAGCTTAAGGAGAAAGTTGGAATAGACTATTAGGGGGCTGTGAGCAAGGGGCTCTCAGCAGTGTTTGTACAAGTAACTCTGAGGTTCTGAACTTCACAGAGTCTAGTGGAAGTACCACTGTGTGACACAGGATTAAGATGGTAAAGATGATGGTGAAAAGACATCAGGGAAAGGCCAGCAGATGAGATGGATAAAGAACAAGCCACAATCTTAGAATGGGATTGGACCAAATCCAGGGTACTGCCAGGCCCTCCTCACCCACAATGCTGTTCTCTCCTCCCCAGTACATAAACTAAAAACGGGAGGCCCTTCCCCTGGATTCAACAGCACTACCTACTTATGGTCTACCTACAGCATGGTCTTGGGATCCATCTTCCAGCTCCATACATGAGAAATTCCTCCACATGCAAAGAATGATATGTCATTGTCCTCTAGGACATATGCAGAGAAGACCTCAGGTGATATGTAATTTGACTGTCTGGTTCTCTGACTGAAATTGAAGAGCAGTAAGTGTTTCAGGGAGGGCTTACCATAATAAAGTGTATCAGACACAGAGTTGAATGAATGAACTGTACCCAAAACTATACCAAGTATCTGAGCAGGCCTGGGACTTTTCTGCTGCCCCTAAATATAAATATTTAAAAATCTTTAAAAAATGTATAGAAAAACTACTAAGTGATGAGGAGATAGCCAAGCCATCAGATGCAGAGTTCAAAACCCTGGTAATCAGGATTCTCACAGAAATGATTGAGTACAGCCACAATATAAAGGAAGAAGTGAGGGCTATGCAAAGTGAAATAAAGAAAAATATACCAACATTGAACTGAAGAAAACCATGACTCAAATCAATGATTTGTAGCAGAAGGAAGAAATAAAATTTCAACCAGAAGAGAATGAAGAAACAAGAATTCAAAAAAAAAAAGAAAAAGAAAAAGAAAAAAGAAACAGAGGAGAGTTTAGGAACCTCTGGAAAAATTTTAAATGTTCCAACATCAGAATCGTAGAGGTTCCAGAAGGAGAAGAGGAAGAGCAAGAAATTGAAAATTTATTTGAGTACGTAATGAAGAAAACTTCCCCAACCTGGTGGAGAAAATAGATACCCAAGTCCAGAAAGCTCAGAGAGTCTCAATAAATTAGACCCAAAGAGGAACACACCAAGATACATCATAATTGCACTACCCAAGATGAAAGATAAGGAGACAACCTTAAGAACAGCAAGAGAAAAGAAGACAGTTACTTACAAAGGAGTTCCCATAAGACTGTCAGCTGATTTCTCAAAAGAAACCTTACAGGCAAGAAGGGGCTGGAAAGAAGTATGCGAAGTCATGAAAAGTAAGGACCTATATCCAAGATTACTCTTTCCAGCAAAGCTATCTTTTATGACGGCAGGGGGAAGATAAAGTGCTTCTCAGGTAAGGTCCATCTCAAGGAGTTCATCATCAATGAGCTGTCATTATATGAAATGTTAAAGGGACTTATATAAGAGATAAAATAAGCTCAAAATATGAATAGTAAAATGACAACAAACTCACAACTATCAACAAATGAACCTAAAAAAAAACAAGAACAAACACAAACTAAGCAAACAACAAAAACAGGAACAGAATCACAGAAATGGACATCACATGGAAGATTATCAGTGGGGAGAGAAAGGGGGAGAATGGGGGAAAACATATAGGCAATAAGAAGCATACTTGGCAGGCACAAAACAGACAGGGGGAGGTTAAGAATAGGGTAGGGAATGGAGTAGCCAAAGACCTTATATGTATGACCCATAGACATGAAGTAAGGAGGGCAGGACAGAGTGAAATAAAAGGGAGAAAAAAATTGACAACTGTAAGAGCATAATCCACAAAATATACCTAGAAAAAGAATTTGATTTACATGCAGCCTTTTAGAATTCCATTTATTGAATGAAATAGGATTTAATTTTATTAAAAAAGAAAGAAAGAAAGGCTATAATAAAAGCAATGTTTAAGTCCTGGCCAAGTAGCTCAGTTGGTTAGGACATCCTTCCAGTTCACCAAGCTTGTGAGTTTGATCCCAGAGCACATACAAAAACCAACCAATGAATGCATATGTAAGTAGAACAATAAATCGATGTTTCTCTCTCTGAAAAAATCAACCTATAAAACAAAGAGTATTTAAAAAAGTAATGTTTAAGAAGCATTGATATTTAGGTTAGTTTACATCAGAGGCTATTGCAATCTAGTAATACAGAAATTGAGGAGATAAACTTGGGGAAATTACAGTTAATACTTGCATCATTTTTTTAATGGTAAGAAATTTTAGTTAGGTTATTGTGTCAGGCTCTTCTGTCACATAATGGTTGTTTGCTGTAAGGGTAATTTATTAGTTTTCTATTGCTCTATAATCAATAATCACAAACTTGGTGGCTGAAATAGCACACATTTTTTACAGTGTCTGTGGGTGAAGGGTCTGGGCAGGTGTCAATTTAGAGCTTGTGATCTCCTTGCAAGGCTCGACTCGGAAGGGAGCTGCTTCCAGCTTACGTGGTTGTTGGCAGCATTCATCTCCTTGCAGACTGTCAGACCAAGGACCTCAATCTATTGCTGGCTGTCAGCCAGAGGCCTCCCTCACTTTCTGTTCTCATGGCCTTCTCCAAAATGAACATGGCAACATGGCTGCTTGCTTCTGAAATCCAGCAAAACAACAACAACAAAAAACACCAAAAACATCAAAAAGACTTTCTTGCAAGATGGGAATTGAAATAATTTCATAATTGCACAAGTGCCATCCCATCACTTTATCATATTCTACTGATTAAAGACAAGTCACAGTACAGTCATTATAAATGATAATACAGAGATTCTTCAAAAAATTAAAAACAGAACTACCCATTCTGGGTACATAGCAGTGAGGATAAGATCATCATATTTTAGATTATTTATTTTTTAAATATTTTTTTGCCCTGGATGGTGTAGCTCAGTGGATTGAGCGCGGGCCTGCAAACCAAAGGATCAGGGTTCACTTCCTAGTCAGGGCAAATGCCTGGGTTGCAGGCCAGTTCCCGGGGGGAATGCACAGGAGGCAACCATACATTGATGTTTCTCTCCCTCTCTCCTTCCCTTCCCTTCTAAAGATAAATAAAATCTTTTTAAAAATAATGTTTTGCCTTTCTGTTACAGTTGACAACAATTATTACACTAATTTCAAGTGTAAAACATAGTGATTACATATTCACATAACTTATGAAGTACATTCTGATTAGTCTAGTAGCCATCTGATACCATATATAGTTATTAGAATATTGGCTGTATTCCCTATGATGTACGTTATCTCCCTCTGACTAATTTTACAGCTAGCAATTTGTACTTCTTTATAGGGAACCTGTCCGAATGGCATGGCAACTGTAGCTCAGCTCCTGACTCAGGAAACTGGTGGGCAGTGAGTCAGCACACAAGACTTGGGCCCTCAGATAGGTTTTCCTGTGGGAAATCACGCCTGCATCGTACCTAGGCTGCTTTGAGACTTGCTTTTTGCTAAAACTCCCTTGCCCTGAATTGAGGCAGCAAATGTTTACTGCATATCTTTAAAGTGACTTCCTAAAATCTATGCCAAACCTCCCAAAGATAGAGTTTAACCAGTTCAACCACTTTTTCATTTACATTGGCAAATATCCTTTTTATTTGTGATAATTAGCAACTTCCTCTCCTTTGTTATCTGTAAAATGTAACCACCTAAAGCAAACCTGTGCATACTAACTGAGGACCATCCTGGATGTAATGTACCCAGAAAAGCAATAAAATCTTGTCCAGGCAGGGGTCAGGACACTCTCTCACTCAGAGAGTGGCCATGCCACCCCTTTTTCCCCACAGGACTTCTGTAGTCCCTGTGAATTTGGTCACCACAGCTACAACATATGGACCCTGCTGGCCAGAGTCTGCATCACTTCTTAGTCCTTTCACATTTTTTTACCCATCTCCACAAACCTCATCTCATATGACAACCATAAATTTGTTTTCTGTGTTATGAGATCGTTTCTGTTCTATGTATTTACTTATTTATTTACTAGATTTCACATAAAGCAAAATTAAATGGTACTTATCTTTCTCCACATGACCTTTTTCATTTAGCATAATCACTTTCACTTCTAGGCCCATCCATGTTGTTGCAGATGATCAATTCTTCTTCATGGCTAAGTCATATTCCATTGTATATACAAAACTTTTTCCTTATCCATTCATCTATCAATGGGCACTTAGGTGGTTGCTTCCATATCTTGGCCATTGTAAGTAATGCCATAAAATAACACAGGAAGTGTTTTATATGTTACAGCTTAACCATTTTGTTTGAGAAAAAGACTAGGATACTTCCCTAGAATATATGATAGGACTTTTTTTTCCTAGGATAGGATTATAAAATGACACATACCAAGAATCAGTCATGTAGTGATTATGGAGAAATAAAATGCCTGTGAGTAGGATGCTTTAAATTTATTAACACTATCTTTCTGAAAGCAGAAAATATGTGTTATTTTGCATTACTTATAGAGATAATATTAAATGCCATGATAAGGAGGCAAATAAGTATGAAATATAAGGGAGAAATAGGAAATAAGGGAACTGAGAGATGAATTCAGTACAGATAGTACATATCATATTTACTAGAAATTCGGCTCTGTGTTTCTTAGAAACTGGAGCCAAGATGAAAAGACAAACTTCCTAGAAAAATTATTTGGCTAAATAAAAAGAATAGTTTTCCCCTAGGTTTTAATCATAATACTAATTGCACCAACTTATTTGCTTTTTTATTTTATTGAGTTTAGAGACAAAGGGAGGGAGAGAGAGAGAGATTTGTTGTTCTACCCATTCATGCATTCACTGGTTGATTCTTGTATGTGTCCTTACTGGGGACCAAACCTGCAGCTTTAGCACAACAGTATGACGCTCCAACCAAATGAGCTACCCAACCAGGGCTGATCACAACCATTTATTGTGCCTATTTGATATGCCAGAGTATGTTAAGTGCATTAAGCATGAATCTTAAGGTTACCCCCATTTCACTGGTGATAAAATGGACATTAAATGCCAAAGGTCACAAGTAAACAAATTGTTGGACTTAGTCTCTCTGGTTCCAAACCTATCATCTTTCTTCATTGTATACTCATGACTTGAGTAAGCTGTACCAGGAAAACAATGGGACGCTTTATACTCCTTGCTCACCTTGGTCTTTACTGCCTCTGTAGGGGCGCGACTTCTCTCTCGAGTCCCCGCCAGAGTGCCACGGATGAAAGTGGATAATGACCTAGACATGCTGAGATCTGTTTAAGGAGGAGGATTGGGCTGTGGCCAGTTTCTCTGGGGAGACAAAGGCCAGCAGCGGCCAGTTTCTCCAGAGAAAAAGGCCCCGAGTGCCTTTCTCCATAGCCTTTTATTGGGTTGTCATACACAGGAATACAGGGCAGTGAGGACCAAACAGTAGATAACATTTCAAAGATATCTGAGGGCTTCAGAGTCTGAGTCAGTGTCTGTCAGGAAGAGAGTTGCAGAAACTTTGGGAGACATACTCATTTCCTCTCAGACCCTTATCATATGAATGAAAGCACTCTTAGCAGAGCAGATTTCACAGGTTTATCAGGAAGTCTTTGTGGTGCTAGATTTTTCCCCAGGACATGCTCTAGCAAGGCAAGGAGCTGCATTCCTCCCCATCAGGTATTCAGGCTTAAGGGGATTAGAGCCAGGAAGCATTCCTCCCAGAGAACATGGGGTCTCGGGTTTTGTCAAAGCCGGGGGCGAGAGTCCATTGCTCTTTGTTGCAGCGCCCCCCGCCCTCCTTCCATGAAGGTGGCCCAAGTGATTGAGTCTGGCTTAGGTTGCCACCCGCTGTGAGGGGCTTTACCCGTCATTGACCAAGCTTTGGGGACAGGGAGAGGAACTGAGGCAGCATTTGCTACCAGAGACAAGCTTTGTCTTCTGTGGCTGGCATTTCAAAGGGTGTCCCTTGCCCTTAGCCACAAGGGGTACAGATACAATTCCTAAAACCAGGCAGAGCGATCTACAACATGCCTCTACTGCATCCTTGAGGTTTTCACATTGTCCCTTGCCTTGTGCTGTTATCCCACACATGCTAGCTAGGTTTTGTTTCCACAGTTGTTCTTCAATGGCTTCTGTCTAACACTCCAGATACCTTTTGAATTGCTTCTTTCTGCAATTACATTTGCACACTGATCAAAGTTTTATTAGTTTGGGAATTTTTATTTCTGTGATTTTCTTCCTCTTTCATCTATTTTTTTTTCTGGTGATTTCTGTTTCTTGTTTGTCTCCCAAGACCTTCAAAGCAGTTTTCAACCCTACTTTTTCCTGGTTTTCACTGAGGCTTGCTGCTTTACATACTATGGAAAATAAGCAAAAATTGAACATTTTGTTCTTCATGTTTCACAAAATCTGACTTCCTCTCATTTATTGTGATTTATTCTTCAAAGAAAAATACATAGGAAGATGATATGATTACTACCACCGTGGCAAGTCTTTTTTACAAACTGTAAAGAAAATACTTATATATTTTGTTATTAAAATGTTAGCATTTCTTAAGAAAATATTTACAGTTTGTAAAGTAGAACTGAATCTGGGCAATGGTTTGCTAGGTGCTAATTTTGATGTTTTTGAGGGGTGGTGGAGGGATAATATTTACATTTGCCATTATCCATCATCTGCCCTAATAAAATAATGAGTATATGTTAATAAAGGTTCATCAAGAGCCAGGGGTAATTGGGTGGGACATGTGTGAAAAATGTATAATAATGATCACTAAAACCATATTTGTAATATTAGCCAGTGTTCAATACCAGTAAATTGGGAGAGTGTATTAGATACTTATTTCTGCATGAATAATTATTCCCAACTCATTTGCTTGTTATCTCATTTTTCTTGGGTCAGGTCCGGGCATGCCTTAGCTAGGCTCCTCAGCCTGGAGCTCTCCAGCAGAGTGGCAATCAAGGTGTGGGCCAGGACTGCAGTGTCATCTGAAGACTTGACTGTTGCAGGGAGAATCTTCTTTCAAGCTCAGTCACATGATTGTTGACAGGATTCACTTCTCATGGCTGTTGAACCAAGGGCCTCACTTCCTGGAATGTTGTTGGCCAGAGGATAATGTCAGTTCCTGGTCATGTGGGATTCTCTGTAGGGCATCTCTCACTATGGCAGCTGGCTTCCCTCAGAGGAAGAGCAAGAAAGAGCAAGAAAACCCTGAAGATGGAATTCAGTCTTAAAACATAACAGACATGATATTTCAGTACTTGTGTTACCAGAGAGGGGGCCTGGCCCTGAGTGGGTCTCTCTAGGGCCAACAACAGGTAGTGTGTGGTTTCTTGACTTCATGTAGGAAAGATTTCACAACACAAGCCCAGGTGACTAGAAGGGTATATTTATTCAAGCTGGAGACAATGAAACAAGGAAGAACTCAGTATATAAAAGTTACATGAGAGCCCAGGCTGGCTGCTTTAACTAACTGAAAAGCCAGAGAAAACAGGCCCTTGGGGACAGGTTCAGGGATTACCTGGGATGAGCTGCCATTGCCCATTGCTCCCCGGCTTGCAAGTCTTGTGGGGATGCCCAGAGTTTAGAAGATGTGAGCCTGTGGAGGCAGAAGAGAGGGGGGAAAAGTGAGAAGTGAATGGTGCAGGCAACACTCTAGAGGGAGAGTGTGGTGGGTCTTTTGTCTTGAGGCTTTTGTCCATCTGTTACACGAGAGAATTTGAGGGGAGGTCTCAGGGAATGGTTTTAGTGGAATATTCATCAGTGTTCTAGGTGTGCTCTTTCAGGCTCGTGGTGTCCACTGAGTGGTCAGTACCAGTGTAAATGAACAACAACAATGGAGGTTCAGTTGCCTGTTGTCACAAAGGCCAAACTCATGAGGCAGATGCTGGTGCAACAGGAAAGAGGTTTCATTCAGGTGTTGTGTGATCTGGGAGAATGGCAGACTCTCATCTCCAAGCCCATGTCCTCAGCAAGACAAAGACAAATGCCAGTGTGTCCAGAGTTCCTGCTCCACTTAAAATACAATCCTTGGGAGTCCACATGCACTTGCTAAGCAGTCATATAGTCCCCACCCAGGTAGCTTAGTTTGTTCCTGGCTGCTGTTTGTTTCAGGCTCCCTCCTGGGGCCTGCATGTGGATCTTGCACATCCATGGGCCATGTGGCTGCTGGGGCTGCAAGTTTGTGTTCTTTCAAGGGAGCACTTGAATGTGTTGAGCAGTGCATCAGCAGGTGGGGAAGAGTGAGTGAGAGGTTTCCTTCTAGAGGCCCTGGGCCACCAGGTCTTAGCAGGTGAGTGTACTGTGTGAGTTCAGGTAACGAGCAAGGAGAAGTCACAAATCAGACAGCCCCTTAGTTTCACACTGAGGAGGTATAATATGTCCATTTAGAAGACATATTCCTGTAGTTCCTTAGAAATTTTGTTTTATGTTCTTTGAAACAGCTTTTCAGACTTTATGTGGATTTTAATTGTTTCACTAGTGTGCTTAGCTCAAAAGTCAAATACAAATGAAATAATTTGGTTTCATTCTTAGGGCTTCTTGACAATTTTGTTCAACTCTACTGAATGATTTTTTCAACACAGAATTGTCAATGGCCATAGTTTGTTAGGCCTTTTATTTTTAATAATGTAGTTTAATTCAACATATCAAAAGTATTTTCATTTCAACTTTAATCTATATGAAACATTTGTGTTCCCTTTGAAATTTATTTTTTTAACCTGTATGAAATTATTGGGTTGACATTGGTTAATAAAATTACATAGGGCCCTGTTGGAACCTCCCTGCCTGGTTTCAAGAACTGTAACCCCCCATGGCTAAGGCTCACTAAGAGACCTTGGGACCATAAGCCACTAAGACAAAGCTTATCTTCCCAGCAGGAGCATCACCTCTGCCCCCTTTACTTCACCCTGCTGGGCCCCAGGCAGGTGACTGGTTAGCCAATGATGGGTAAGATGCCTCAAGGGAGGGTTGAGCTAAAATAGGCACCATTACCAATGGGCCATCAGGGAAAGACTTGGGGGACTATAGAAAAAGAGTGTGATGGACCCTTACCCCTCAGTTTTGACATTGCCTGAGTCCTCATTATGTCTGTAGGAAGCTTCCTAAACTCTTGGCTGCCCTCACCCCCCACTAGACTTAAGCCCAAAACAATGCGGAGGTGTGTATAGCCCAGTGCTGGAAAGGGCGGGTTCTCTGGGATGATCAGGACTAAGAAACCATTCATAAAATCCTGTGGAACATGATTTGCTAATACCCTCAATTTAAAAGATAAGGATCCAAGCATAAAATTAGTTTGTTTCTTATATTTTTTCACTTTGGCTATCTAACCCTGACTCAGAATAAGCCCTCATAGATCTTTGAACGTTATCTATTGTTTGATGATCATGGCCTGACAATGATTGACAAGTTTACCTATATACCCTATATTACTATGCAAATTACCCAATAAAAGCCCACTGAAAAACAGGCTCAAGACCCTTCTGCTTTGAGAGATTGGCCACCTTTCCTCCCCAAGCAGATGATGTCTTGGTAGACTTATTCTCATGCATGGCAGACTCGGGGCAGGGCAGGACTCTGCATACTGAGCACCCCCCATGGCCCTTGACTGTGTTCCTTTGTTGGCTGGACCATTGTCCTGTAACTGAAAGGTTGTAGGTTTGATTACTGCTCAGGGCATATACCTAGGTTGTGTGTTTGATCCCTAATCAGGCACCAAGGATCCCTGGTCCAAACATGTGCAGGAGGCACCAATTGATGTTTCTCTTTCTCATTGATGTTTCTTTCCCTCCCTCCAACCTCTCTGAGAAGCAATAAAATATGCCCTCAGGTGAGTGTAGAAAAATTAAGATTTCAAAAATTGTTGCTGGTATATGTTTCAAGTGCACAATTTTATGATAAATCTCCTGTATACTGCATTATGTGTTCACTATCCAAAATCAAGTCTGTCCATCACTATTTATTTCCCCTTTATGTTCTTCTACCTCTCTCACCCAGCTTTCCCTCTGGTAATCACTATACTGTTGTCTGCGTCTATGAAGTTTTTGTTTTTTTGCTTAATCCCCTCACCTTTTTCATGGAGCACCCAAACATCCCTCCTCTCTGAAAGCTGTCTCTGTATGTACCAGTTTGTTTTTATTTTGTTCATTATATTCCACATGAGTGCAGTCCTATGGTATTTGTTCCCTTATTTAATTCACTAATAATGACTGCCAGGTCAATCCTTGCGGCAAAATGGTAACATTTTCTTCCTTTCTACCTTCTTAATGAAATGTTTAATACAAACCGTATTTTGCTGTATATAACATGCACCCGCATTTTGTCCCAACTTTCAGGGGAAAAATCCTTCTAATTTGAAAATTCAAATGTTTATTTATATTTAGATGGTTTTTTTTTGTGTTTTATAGAAGAATTTTGGCATTTATTTTTGAACATATTATGGCACAAGAAATTTTATGGAATGAATAATAGAAAACACAAGAACAGATACTAGGTATTTCAGGTACTACTTCTTTATAATGCACAGCCTTATTTTCCTCTCAAAAATGTGAGCAATAAAGTGTGCATTGCACATGGCAAAATATGGGGTATATAACACTTTAAACAAAATAGGAGTATGAAAACGCATAGGTGTTCTTCCTACCAGTACTTCTCAAGGCATGCTGTCTTGAAATAAGCAGCCCCATTGCACATGGTTTCTAAGGGCACTTTGTTTGCCTCTGCTTTACATTATGGTGATTGACTCAACTTGGTCTCCCAATAAAGTTTTTGTTTCACGTCCTATTTTGAGGTCATCTCAGAATTGGAGAGCTGCCCATATGCTATCAGAGCTCTGTACCTTCTTCCCTACCTGCCTGAAGCCCCACTGCACTTAGGCCAGAACAGAAGCTGCAAGGCTGGCGGCTGGGCCAGTTCCGGAAGTGACGCACGACTTCAGGGGCCAGGAAGATGGCTGCCTCCAGAGCAGGAGAGGAAGGCACTCTCCACAGGTCAGTTCCCGGACAGGGCTGCTTGATTTCTCACTTTCACGGGCGCTTCCTCTCCATCTGCCCCTGGCCGCTGGTGCTGACCACGTTCGTGAAGCCAGGGTGTGGCTTCCCCGCTGCTGGACTCCTGGCAGAGAGAAGCCCCGGACCAGGGAGTGTGTGGCCCCGCTGTCCTGAGGCAGCCATTGGTGTTCCTGCTCACAGCTCAGCCAGCCATACTGGCCATCCTGGGCCCGGCTGACCCAGGCCCAGGTGCACACGCAGGGTCCTGAGGGCGCCTGTGGGAATCTTAGGCAGAAGGCCGTGCGGGAGGGAGGGGGAAAGGCCCAAGGTGGGGGGGTCTGCACCTCAGCCAGTCCCGGAGGTGCCCCGTTACCCAGCATCCTGCGGGGCGCGGAGGGCGGTCTGCTTCCCCGGGGCTCTCCTCGATGTGGGTAGAGGAGGAGAGGACTAAGGGGAAGAGGACTGTTGCTCTTTGTGATAACGGGAAGCTGACCATCCTTACCTGATGTGGTGCGTATTATCTTTCTTCACAAAGTGGAAAACTGCAGTGCAAAGAAAAATAAAAGCTCAGAAGAAAATGAAGGCGAACTGAAGAACAGTGGTTGCTGAGAGAAGCTGCTCAACTCCTGTATACAGTGTTTCGTTTCCTATGAGCACAGACTTTGAAAGTAAGTTTTAATGACGAGGTATTAGAAATTTGACCATTTAAAAATGTTAAGTTAAAAATGGTAAGATCTACTACTTAAAACATTAATACAGATGACCTTTGGAAACCAGATTATAGAACAGTGTGGTTTAATATTTCATGTTCTCATTGCATAATAAAAATAATTTTCAAATTATGTGCCTAATGGAAGCCTTCAGTGTATTGTGATTGGTACTTTTAAGGTAATACCTAAGAATACAGTCTATGTACATCTTAGTGAATAGTTGTTTTAAATCTCATCTTTATTATTTTTAGGTGTCAAAGGTGGTAAGAGTTTCAGTGATACGAGTGTTGGGGAAATATTTCAGAATACTTTGGGTCAGAGCAACTATTGAAGGAAGACTTATTGAAAAAGTGACCTTTTCATTGCTTCTCAACCTTTTGGCTGAGATCAAGAGTAGTATCTGTTATTATCAGCTTAATATCTGACACTTAATATTTGAGGCTCAGAAAATATGGAATATTTTTTCTCTGCTAGTAGTTTTGTGTAATCCTATGGGTAATTCACTTAGGTTTTGTTTTCCTACTTCTCCAGAAGTAGGCATCATTGTGCATACTGGAAGCAGAACTGTGTTTTAATGGCCCTGTTGCTCCTGATTAACTGTGCCATGCCGGGCATGCCAGGCAGTCATTCCCCAGCCCTTTTTTCAAAGGTGGGAATAACATGATTTTGTTTTTCCACTTTCGAGATGAAGACATTTGGATGTGGGCAGAACTTGGGAGTAGTAACAGATAAGATTTGCACATGTAGATGGTACGTCGAATCTGGGAAGCAAATAACAGAAGAGCTGAAGGGCAGCAGGCCAGAGTATTTCCGTCTTGAGTCTTCAATAACAGGCCTGGTGAATTTTTGTGAGTTAGTTAGGAACTGGGATGCTCTTGATAAATGTTTGCTGTTGATAAGAAAGATAATACGCACCACATCAGGTAAGGATGGTCAGCTTCCCGTTATCACAAAGAGCAATTAGAACACTCCCAGACTGTGTGGTGATAAGACATCCAAGCACCCAAGTGCTCCAGAGGCTTTGGCTTTGTCACATATGCCCCTGTGGAGGAGGTGGATGCAGCCATGAATGCAAGGCCACACAAAGTGGGTGGAAGAGCCGTGGAACCAAAGAGGGCTGTCTCAAGAGGAGATGCTCAAAGACTTGGGCCCACTTCATTGTGAAAAAGATTTTTGTAGGTGGAATTAAAGAAGTCACTGAAGGACATCACCTTAGAGATGACTTTGAACAGCGTGGGAAGGTTGAAGTGATTGAAGTTATGACTGACCGAGGCAGCAGCAAAAAGAGAGGCTTCGCTTTTGCAGCCTTTGATGACCATGACTCTGTAGACAACAGGGTCACTCAGAAGTAACATGCTGGAAGTGGCCACAACTGAGAAGGAAGGAAAGCCGTATGGAAGCAAGAGATGGCTAATGCTTCATCCAGCCAAAGAGGTCGAAGTGGTTCTGGAAACTTTGGAGGTGGTCGTGGAGGAAGCGTCGCTGGTCGAGGTGGCTTGGGTGGTGGTTGTGGTGGTGGATATGGTGGCAGGGGGGATGATTACAATGGATTTGGGAAGGATGGAAGCAGTTTTGGAGGTGGCAGAAGCTACAATGATTTTTGCAGTCACAACAATCAATCTTCAAATTTTGGACCTATGAAAGGAGGAAACTTTGGAGGCAGAAGCTCTGGCACTTATGGTGGTGGAGACCAATCCTTTGCCAAACCATGAAATCTAGGTGGCTGTGGTGGTTGCAGCAGTAGCTGTGGCAGTGGCAGAAGGTTTCAATTACAGCCAAAAACAAAGCTTAGCAGGAAAGGAGAGCCAGAGAAGTGCCAGGGTAGGTGCGGGTCACAACAGATTTGTGGACTCAGCCAAGCACAGTGGTGGCAGGGCCTAGTTGCTACAGAGAAGACATGTTTCAGACAATAGTCATGTGAATGGGCAAAAAAGACCAGGACTGTATTGTGGTGAATTGTATAACAGGTTGTTTGAGTTTCTGTTCTGTGGAAAGTATAAAGCATTCCAACAAAGGGTTTGTGATATAGTCCGTCTGTCCTCCCTCCCTCCCTCCCTCCCTCCCATGCTGTTGATTGCTCAACGTAGTCTCTTCATGGTGGTGAATATATGTGCCTTTAAAACCCAACACTCTCCTCCTGGTTACAGTGAATAGGAAATAATAAAATAGTAAACTCGCATTTGTTTAGTGTACTGTGGTTTACTCTGGAGACATGAAGATTTTGTGTTTTATTTCTTTGTAAATTTCACAAGTGCAGTATGAAGAGGGCTGCCTTTTTCTTCGGATTAGAAGCTTGTGATGCAGCACAAGCATATCTTCTCTGCTTTGGTGGATTCTCATACACCTAAGTTGGGATCAGCTTCCAGTGTTTTGTCCTTTGTGCCTTCACTGTTAGGAAGTCTCTCAGAGAGGTTATTCTGTAGTGTTCCACTTCCTCTGGAACCTTGTCACCCCTTCTTCACAGTTACTTTCCTCATTTCCATACGTAAACTCACTTTCATAAAGTTCCTGTGGCTGCTCCTCTAGAATCTTGAGCATTCATGTGGGGGGTGTTTCTCTATATCCTATTTCCATTTGATTTATATTTCACTTCCAGCATTACCAGTTATTGTTTCTTTCCTGCACTTTCATCTTTGTGGGCTAATTTTCTTTTGTGCGTATTTTTTCAGTTTATCGCGTGACTTTGCTTACCACTGTGAGACAAGTAGGCAGCACAAGTACATGCTTTGCTCTCCAAGTGAACTGAGTGACAAATGTGCAGTGACTCACCATCACACAGACTTTGAAGGACATGAAGCTGTTGGTCATTGGTTGTATGCTCAACTCTTATTGACATAGTGATTTCTTGACTGAGGAAGTAGCAGCAAAGTTGGTACTTTGTGTAGTTTCTCACAGATAATGTACAGTGGTGCTGAAGTCTGAACTGTGTTGCTGGGAAACTGGTGTTATTTAACAGAACCATGGTTACTAGAATCATGCACAATGAAAACCCTGGAAAGCAAAAATTGCCCAGATATGGAAACTTCTACATTGCAGTTGTTTGGGGTGTTCTTTGATACAAAACTTCAGGGAAGCATATATGAAGCATGTAGATTGTAAGAAAGAGAATAAACTTTTATGTCCAAAAGCTTGTTTTAAAAGGAGTTGACTTTTTAAAGAGCACATGTATTTTTAAATATATTTTATGGATTATGCTATTAGAGTTGTCTCAGGTGTTTTCTCCCCGTTATTTCCCTTCACACTCTACCTTCTTCCCTCCAGCATTCACCATGCTTTTATAAGTTTTAAAAATAAATTTTGAATATTAAGCCCATAACAGATGTATTACCTTATAATTGCTTCCATTCTTTGGGTTGTCTTTTTATTTTTGATAGTTTTCTTTGCTGTGGCAAAACTTTTTAGTTTGATGTAGTCCCATTTGTTTATTTTTCACTTTATATCCCTAGCCCAGTGGTGTACGGGTGAAAATATTACTGTGTGGGATACAATGAATTTTCCTGACAGTGTTCTCCTCTAGGGTTTTTCTACTGTCGTGACTTATGTTGAAATCTTTTATCCATCTTGAGTTTATTTGTGTGTATGGTGTAGTTTTTGCTTTAGTTTTAATTTTTTTGTATGTACATACCCAGATGTCCCAACACCACTTATTAAAGAGGCTATTTTCACTGAACTTTGTCTTCCTACTCCCTAAATCTAATATACATCGAACCTGGCAATGGTGATTGTAGCTCAGCCCTATTGAAAAGCCCAGCATGTGCATTGTGGTATACAGGTGCCAAAGCAACAGATCAGTTCTCCCATGGAAATCATGACTGCATTACAACTAGGCTGCTTTGTGACTTGCTCTTGTTAAAACTCTCTCAGCATGAGTTGAGGCAGCAAATGCTTACTGTATATCTTTAAAGTAACTCCCTGAACTTTGTGGTTATTCTCCCAAGGATTGAAGTGTTACCAGACCAATTGCTCTGATTATTTGTGACATTTTTCCTTGTTAATCTGTAAGAAGTAATCAGTACCATCCCTTTGGTTGCTATCTGTAAAAAGTAATTACCTAATGGAATTTTAGGCAGCAGAAGGAAAGAAGGAGCTCCTACCCTTTGAGACAGCATGGATGGAACTGAAAAACATTATGCTGAGTGAAATAAGCCAGGCATTGAAAGACAGATATCATCTGATCTCACCTTTAACAGGAAGCTAAACAACAAAACAGACAAGCAAGCAAAATATAACAAAATACACTGAAATAGAGAACAGGTGGGTAGTGACCAGAGGGGAGAGGGGAGGGGAAAAAGGGGAAGGATTTACAGGAACTAGTATAAAGGACATATGGAGAACAACTAAGGGGAGTAGAAATGGGAGGGAGGTGGAGAACACTGACGGGGGATGGGCTGGGATGGGAGTAAAAGACAGAAAACTGTACTTGAACAACAATTGAATAAAAAAGTAATTACCTAAAGCAAACCTAAGCATAATGAATGAAAACCTTCTTTGATGTATGCTATTAGAAAGCCAATAAAAACCTGTCAAGGCAAGGGCCAACACTCTCTCTTTTGAGAGAATGGCCGTGCCATCTCTTGTCCTTCACAGGACTTGGCAGTCCATCTGAATTTGTCTTGTATCTCATCCATAATGCTCCAGACACTGTGGGCCAGTGTCGGCGTCCATTTCTGTTTCCGATATTTCATTGTTGTTGTACAAAAATGCCTTTGATTTCTGAGTATTGACCCTGTATCCCACTGTTTCCCCAAGTTCATTTATTAGGTTGACTAGTTTTTTGGTGGAGTCTATAGGATTTTCTGTGTACACTATCATGTCATCTGCAAACAATGGCAGTTTTACTTCCTCCTTTCCAATTTGGATGGCTTTTCTTTCTTTTTCTTGTTTGATTGCTGTGGCTAGGACTTTCAATACTATGTTGAATAGAAGTGGTGCAAGTGGGCATCCTTGTCTTGTTCGTATCTTAGTGGGAAAGCTCTAAGTTTTGGTCCATTGATTATGATGTTGGTTGTAGGTCTCTCATGTATGTACTTTCTTCTGTTGAGGAATTGTCTCTCTATTCCCACTTTGCTGTGTTTTTATTATAAATGGGTGCTGTACCATGTCCAATTCTTTTTGTGCATCTGTTGATAGGATCATGTGATTTTTGTGTTTGATTTTTTTTAATGTGGTGTATTACATTTCTTAATCTTTAAATGTTGTACCATCCTTGGGATGGATCCCTCTTCATCATGGTGTATGATTTTTTTAATGTGTTGTGTTGTGAATGGCACTGTTTTGTGGAGAATTTGAGCATGTATGTTCATCAGCAATATTGGCCTGTAGTGTTCTTTCTTGGTTGTGTTTTTATCTAGTTTTTGGATTAGGATAATGCTGGCTTCATAAAAAGAGTGTGGGAGTGTTCCATGTTCTGGGACTTTTTGGACTAGTCTGTGAAAGATGGGTTTAGCCCTTCCTTAAATGCTTTGTAAAATTCTCCTGTGAAACCGTGTGGTTCAGGGCTTTTGTGTGTGAGAAGCTCTCTGATTACTGTTTTGATTTCATCAGCTGTTATTGGTCTCTTCAGATTTTCTGCTGCTTCTTCATTCACTTTTGGAGGATTATATTTTTCTAGAAATTTGTCCATTTCACCTAGGTTTTCAAATTTCTTGGCATATAGCTCTTCATAGGAATTTCTTACAATCTTTTGTATTTCTGTGGTGTCACTTGTAAACTCTCTTGTTTCATTTCTGATTGTGTTTATTTGGGTCCTCTGTCTTTTTGTCTTGGTGGTTCTGCTTGAAGGCTTGTTGATTTTGTTCATCCTTTCGAAGAACCAGCTCCTGGATTTATTGATCCTTAGAATGGTTCCTTTAGTCTCTATGTTTTTTTTTATTTAATTATTTTTCAAGTACAGTTTTCTGTATATTACTCCCATCCCATCCCACCCCCGCCCCCGTGCTCACCCCTCCCTCCCATTTCCACCCTTCTTAGTTGTTGTCCATGTATCCTTTATATATGTTCCTGTAAATCCCTCCCCTATTTCCCCTGAAATTCCCTCCCCTCTCCCCTCTGGTCACTGTCAGCCTGTTCTCTATTTCAGTGTCTTTGGTTTTATTTTCCTTGTTTGTTTGTTTTTTTGTTTAGCATCCTGTTAAAGGTGAGATCATATGGTATTTCTCCTTCAACACCTGGCTTATTTCACTCAGCATAATGTTTTCCAGTTCCATCCATGATTTTGCAAAAGGTAAGAGCTCCTTCTTTCTTTCTGTAGCATAAAATTCCATTGTGTATATATACCATAGTTTTTTGATCCATTCATTTACTGATGGGCAGCTAGGTTGCTTCCAACTCTTGGCTATTGTAAATTGTGCTCCTATGAACATTGGGGTGCATAGGTTCTTTGGGATTGGTGTTTTAGGGTTCTTAGGATACAATCCTAGCAGTGGAATTGCTGGGTCAAAAGGCAAGTCCAATTTTAGCTTTCTGAGAAAATTCCATACTGTTTTCCATATTGGTTGTAAAGTCTGCAATCCCACCAACAGTGGACCAGAGTCCCCTTTTCCCCACACCCTCTCCAACATTTGTTATTTATTGCTTTGTTTATGATAGCCATTCTCACTGGTGTAAAGTGGTATCTCATTGTGGTTTTAATTTGCATCTCTCTGATAGCAAGTGATATTGAGCCTCTCTTCATGTGTCTCTGGGTCCTCTGTATGTCCTCCTTGGAGAAGTGTGTGTTCAAGTCCTTTCCCCATTTTTTAATTGGGTTAGTTGTCTTCTTAGAGTGTAGTTGTGTGAGTTCTTTGTATATTTTGGAGATTAAACCTTTGTCTGAGGCATCGTTGGCAAATATGTTTTCCCATACAGTTGGTTGTCTTTTAATTTTGATGCTGTTTTCTTTAGCTGCGCAGAAGCTTTTTATTTTGATGAGATCCCATTTGTTTATTCTTTCCTTTATATTCCTTGCTCTAGTGGACATATCAGTAAAAATGTTGCTGCATGAAATATCTGAGATTTTCCTGCCAATGTTCTCCTCTAGGACTTTAATGGTGTCACAGCTTATATTTAAGTCTTTTATCCACCTTGAATTTATTTTGGTGTATGGTATAAGTTGGTGCTTGAGTTTCATTTTTTTTGCATGTAGCTGTCCAGTTCTTCCAACACCATTTGTTGAAGGGGCTATCTTTACCTCATTTTATGTTACTGCCCCCTTTGTCAAATATTGATTGACATAGAGAGTTGGGTTTATTTCTGGGCTCTCTGTTCTGTTCCATTGGTCTATGTGCCTGTTTTTATGCCAGTACCAGGCCGTTTTGATTACAGTGGCCTTGTGATACAGTTTGATATCAGGTATGGTGATCTCTCCTACTTTGTTCTTCTTTCTTAACATTGTGGCTGCTATTCGGGGTCTTTTATGGTTCCATATAAATTTTTGAAGTGTTTGTTCTATGTCTGTGAAATATGCCATTGGAACTTTAATAGGTATTGCATTGAATCTGTAAATTGCTTTCAGTAGTATGGACATTTTGACGATGTTAATTCTTCCAATCCATGATCATGGTATATGTTTCCATTTGTTTGTGTCTTCCTTGATTTCTTTCTTCAGTGTTTTGTAGTTTTCTGCATACAGGTCTTTTACCTCCTTGGTTAGATTTATTCCCAGATATTTTATTTTTGTTTTTGCTATATTGAATGGGATTTTTTTCTTGATTTCTGCTTCTGCTGATTCATTGTTAGTATACAAAAATACCTTTGATTTCTGGATATTGACTTTGTAACCCGCTGTTTTGCCAAATTCATTTATTAGATTGAGCAGTTTTTTGGTAGAGTCTATAGGATTTTCCATGTACACTATCATGTCATCTGCGAACAATGACAGTTTTGTTTCCTCCTTTTCAATTTGAATGCCTTTTATTTCCTTTTCTTGCCTAATCGCTGAGGCTAAAACTTCCAATACTATATTAAATAGAAGTGGTGAAAGTGAACAACCTTGTCTTGTTCCTGATCTTAGTGGAAAAGCTTTCAGTTTTTGCCCATTCAGTATGATGTTGGCTGTAGGTCTTTCATATATGGCCTTTATTATATTGAGGAATGCTCCCTCTATTCCCACTTTGCTGAGTACCTTTATCATAAATGGGTGTTGTACCTTATCAAAAGCTTTTTCCGCGTCTATTGATATGACCATGTGGTTTTTGTCCTTGCTTTTGTTTATGTGGTGTATTACATTTACTGATTTGCGGATATTGAACCATCCTTGCATCCCTGGGATGAATCCCACTTGGTCATGGTGTATGATCTTTTTGATGTATTGTTGGATGCGATTTGCCAATATTTTGTTGAGGATTTTAGCATCTATGTTCATCAGTGATATTGGCCTAAAGTTTTCTTTCTTTGTTGTGTCTCTATCTGGTTTTGGAATTAGGATAATGCTCGCTTCATAAAAAGAGTTTGGGAGTTTCCCATCATTTTGGATTTTTTGGAATAGTCTGTGAAGAATAGGGGTTAGCTCTTCCTTAAACGCTTTGTAGAATTCTCCTGTGAAACCATCTGGTCCGGGGCTTTTGTGTGATGGGAGTTTTTTGATTACTGCTTCAATTTCATTTGCTGTTATTGGTCTGTTCAGGCTTTCTACTTCTTCTTCATTGAGTTTTGGAAGATTATATTTTTCTAGAAATTTGTCCATTTCACCTAGGTTTTCAAATTTCTTGGCATACAGTTCTTCATAGTAATTCCTTACAATCCCTTCTATTTCTGTGGTATCAGTTGTAATCTCTCCTCTTTCATTTCTGATTGTGTTTATTTGTGTCCTCTCTCTTCTTTTCTTAATGAGCCTACTTAAAGGCTTGTCTATTTTGTTTATCTTTTCAAAAAACCAACTCTTGGATTCATTGATCCTTATAATTGTGCTTTTGGTCTCTATGTCATTTAATTCTGCTCTGATCTTGGTTATTTCCTTCCTTGTACTTGCTCTGGGCTGTCTTTGTTGTTGTTCTTCGAGTTCTTGCAGGCGTCGGGTTAGGTTGTTTGTTTGAAATGTTTCTATTTTCTTTAGGTAAGCCTGTATTGCTATGAACTTCCCTCTCAGGACTGCCTTGGCCGTGTCCCATAAGTTTTGGGTTGTTGTGAGTTCATTTTCATTTGTTTCCAGAAACTTTTTGATTTCTTCCCTAATTTCAATCTTGACCCATTCGTTGTTTAATAGCATACCATTCAGTCTCCATGATTTTGGATGTTTGGGGTTTTTTCCTGTGGGGTTGGTTTCTAATTTCAGTCCCTTGTGGTCAGAGAAAATGCTTGGTATGATTTCAATTTTCTTGAATTTGTTGAGGTTCATTTTGTGTCCTACCATGTGGTCTATCTTTGAAAATGTTCCATGTGCATTTGAAAAGAATGTGTATTTAGCTTCTTTGGGATGAAGCGCTCTATATATATCAGTCAAGTCCATTTCTTCTAGAGTTTCATTTAATGCTGCTATATCTTTGTTGATATTTTGTTTGGAAGATCTGTCCATTTTTGACAGTGGGGTGTTAAAATCCCCTACTATAATTGTGTTGCTGTCAATATCTTTCTTGAAGTCTTCTAGGATTTTTCTTATATATTTGGGTGCTCCTATGTTGGGTGCATATATATTTATGATGTTAATGTCTTCGTGCTGGATTCTTCCCTTGAGCAATATGAAGTGACCTTCTGGGTCTCTCTTTATGGCCCTTTTTTTGAAGTCTATTTTGTCTGATATTAGAATTGCTACCCCGGCTTTTTTTTCTTGTCCATTTGCTTGGAAAATTTGTTTCCAGCCTTTCACTTTTAGTCTGTGATGGTCTTTTGTCCTGAGGTGGGTCTCCTGTAGGCAGCATATGTGTGGGTCATGCTTTCTTATCCATTCAGCTATTCTATGTCTTTTGATTGGAGCATTTAATCCATTTACATTTAAGGTTATTATTGATAGGGACTTATTCATTGCCATTTTTGTACCACAGTTCCTCTCTGTCTCTCTCTTTTCCTTCCTTTCCTTAAAGCAGCCCTTTTAGTATTTCTTGTAGAGCTGGTTTGGTGGAGGCATATTCTTTTAGACTTCTTTTGTCTTGGAAGCTCTTTATTTGGCCTTCTATCTTGATTGAGAGCCTTGCTGGGTAAAGTAGCCTTGGTTGTAGGCCTCTGGTTCTCATTACTTGAAATATTTCTTGCCATTCTCTTCTTGCTTGGAGTGTTTCCATTGAGAAGTCAGTAGCTAACCTTATTGGGGCTCCCTTGTATGTTACTTCCTTTTTCTCCCTTGCTGCCTTTAGGATTCTCTCTTTGTCTTGAAATTTTGCCATTTTAATGATGATGTGTCTTGAAGTGGGCCTCTTTGGGTTCCTCTTGAATGGGACTCTCTGTGATTCCTGGATTCGTGTAACTTTTTCTCTCATCAAATTAGGAAAATTTTCCATCATTACTCTTTCAAATAGGTTTTCTATCCCTTGTTCTTCTTCTTCTCCTTCTGGTATTCCTATTATTCGGATATTATTACGTTTCATATTATCTTGCATTTCTCTTAGTCCATCTTCATTCTTTTTGAGCCTCTTTTCCCTTTCTTGCTCTTTCTGGGAGATTCTTTCTACTGTGTCCTCCAACTCACTGATCCGATCTTCTGCCTCATCGATCCTGCTTTTTATTCCTTCTACTGTGTTCTTCAGTTCCGAAATTGTATTCTTCATTTCCTCTTGGCCTTTGCTGATAGTTTCTACTTCCTTTTTTATGTTCATGTAGTTTGTGGAGAGCTCATTGTAGCTCCCCTCTAGTTTCTGGTAGCTCCCCTCTAGTTTCTGGTAGCTCGTTGTGAGCTTTTTGAATTTCCTGATAACTAGTGCTTTGAATTCAATATCTGATAGCCGACTTGCCTCTCTTTCATCTGACATTATTTCTGAGACTTCCACCTTTTCTTTCATTTGGGCATTGTTTCTTCGTCTTCCCACTGCTTATGAAACTCTTCTAGTTAGCCTCCGCTTCTTAAATTGATCTGTTCTGACTCCCTGGGTATATGGTGTGAACTTCTGTGGTAGAATACCTGTGAAATTCAGTGGTGCAGTCCCCTGCAGGTATCTTGATGTTCTCCGCTTCCACCTACTCCTTTCTTTGTGAGTGTAATCAGTTGGAGGACGAGGCAAAATGGTTTATGACAGCAGGAGAGTACTTTATGATATTTACAGTCACAGCCGGTAGAGAAGAGAGAGAAGATCTTTAGGCTCTATAAAGTGTTAACTGTAACCTTCAACCCAATTTGCCACTTTTAAGAAAGGATAGGCCAAAGATAAGTCTCTTGGTGGGAGGGAAGGCTTGTGAGTTGTATCTAGAAATCAGTGAAGTTGTGGGTGGTCAGATTTTGAGGTAAGGTGAGAGTAAAGAATAGTATATAGATGTAGCGTGTGAGCAAGTAGAGTTAATCACCACAGTAATAGAATTCAGGAACCTGTAAAGTGGACTAAGACCCGAGAGATGTGTTGTGAAGTATTTACAGTGATATAGAAAGCAATAAACAAACAAACACACACAAAAAAAGGGTAAGAGAAGTGAGGAAAAAGCAATTAGTTTGGGGTGAAAGGATGAAGGACTAAAACAGGAAAAAAGAAAGGAGAGGAACAGAGTACTGAAAGATACAGCAACAATAAAATTTAAAAAACATACGATTACTGAAAAAAAAAAGGTAAAAAAAAAGTTTAAAAAAGTTAAAAAAAAAAACCCTCCTCCCTTGTTGGTTTCAAACTGTCCAATCCGGTTTTTCTGATTTTGGCAGGACCCCTCTGTGGGCTGGGTTGTAACCCCAGGCACACACCCACCCACCAGCCAGGCTACTAGACTGGGGTGTGGGCGCCCACCCACCTGACAGGCTGCCTGGGTCCCACGGGATCTGGTACTGGTCCTTCCCGGTCCTGTGGCTGGGTGAGAATCAAGTCAAGCTGCCTTCACAGGAGAACACCTCAGTCCACTTTCCAGTAAAAACTTCTCCAGAAAGCGTGCCTCTCAGCCCAGCCCAATCCCCAACCTGACTGGTCAGGACAATGCTCCTCTCAAATTTCCTGGGCTGGGAGGCTGGTGGGGTGGCAGACTGGTGGGCTGGCGACCACAGAGATCGCAACTGAACATGGCCCCCTGTCCTTGCCACCCTCCCTGCACACCTAGGCAGACAGGTCTCTGCTACCCAGCCCCGCCTAGATGGTGAGGGAGGGAGCCAGCTCTTCCAAGCACCCCGCAGCTGTCCCAATGCTCCACTGGGTGCCCGGCTCCCTATGAGTCTTCCATGGCACTGGCTGCAGACAGAAGCCTCTATACCCCTAATGCGGCAGCAGCTGCAGCTCCGAGGCGTTTCAGGCTGGCCGAGGGCAGCCAGCCCTGCCGCTGCCGCTTTTGTCTTTACTCACAAGTGCTGGGTTCCCAATGAGTCCTCTGTGACAGATGCCCCAACACTGGCCGTAGATAGAAGCCTCTGGGCCCTGGAAGCTGCGGCAGCAGCAGCTCCGAGGTCTTTATGCAGCGGCCAGTGGCTGCCATCCCGCTGCCACTGCCACTGCTGCAGCCGCTGCAGCCTTTGACTTTACTCAGGGTTGCCAGGCTCCTGAGGAGTTCTCTGTGGCAGACGCCCCCGTCTCTGGGCACAGATGGAAGCCTCTGGGCCCCGACTGCTGTGGCAGCCTCGGCTCCAGGGCCGTTATGCGCTAGCCGAGGGCTGCCACCAGCCTGGCTGCCTCTGTCCTTACTCGCGTCCCTGAGATCCCAACAACCTGTAGCTGTCTGGTCTCTTATTTTCATAAATGCTGGGGAATTGTTGGTTGGGGAATTGATTGCACTGTTCTTCAGTAAATCTGCCAGGATTTTCTCCTAGAGGTACGAGAACTGGAGTCGCTCCGTCCTACTCTGCCACCATTTTCCTCTCTAGTCTCTATGTATTTTAATTCTGCTATGATATTGGTTATTTTCTTCCTTCTACTTGCTCTGGGCTGTCTTTGTTGTTCTTTGAGGTCTTGTAGGTGTAGAGTTATGCTGTTTATTGGAAATGTTTCTTTTTCTTTTTTTAGATAGGCCTGTATAGCTATGAACTTCCCTCTCAGGACTTCCTTTGCTGTGTTTTGGGTCGTTGTGAGTTTATTTATATTTGTTTCCAGGCAGTTTTGATTTCCTTCTTGATCTCCTTCTTGACACATTCATTGTTTAATAGCATGCTATTCAATTACCATGACTTTGAGTGGTTTTATTTTGAGGTGGTTTCTAGTTTCAGTCCCTGGTGGTCTAAGAAGTTGTTTGCTACGATTTCAGTTTTCTTGAATTTGTTGAGGCTTGTTTTGCATCCTGTCATGTGGTTTATTTTTGGAAATGTTCCTTGTGCATTTGAAACAATGTGTATTTTGCTGTTTTGGGATGAAAGACCCTCTCTCTATAAGTTAAGTTCTAGGATGTTTTTCAGTGCCGCAAAATTGTTGCTTATATTTGGTTTGGAAGATCTATCCATTTTTGCAAGGGGGTTTTAAAACTCCCTAGTATAACTGTGTTGCTGCCTATTATCTTTCTTGAATTCCTTCCAAAATTTCCTTATGTATTTGGGTGCACCTGTGTTGGGTAAATATAAGTTTAAAATGTTTATGTCTTCTTAATAGGCTCTTGTCTTGAGTATTATGATGTGCCCTTCTGGTTATCTTTTTTAATTAATATTTTATTTATTTAGTTTAGAGAGATGGGGAAGGGAGGGAGAAAGAGAGGGAGTGAAACATCAGTGTGTGGTTGCCTGTAGCACACCCCATACTAGGGACCTGGCCTGCAGCCCAGGCATATGCCCTGACGGGGAGTCAAACCTGCGATGCTTAGGCTCACAGGCTTGCACTCAATCCACTGAGCTATGCCAGCAAGGGCCTGGTTATCTTTTATGGCCTTTGTTTTGAAGTGTATTTTGTCTGACATGAGTATTGCTACCCCGGCTTCTTTTTCCTGTCCATTTGCTTGGAATATTTGTTTCTAGACCTTCTCTTTCAGTGTGTGTAGGTCTTTTATTCTGAGGTGGGTCTCTTGGCAGCATCCATAGGCAGCATATGTTTGGGTCATGTTTTCTTATCCATTCAGCTATTCTGTGTCTTTTTATTGGAGCACTTAATCCATTTACATTTAAGGTTATTATTATTTCTTTGGCAGTTTTTTAAAAAAATTAATTGTTGTTCAAGTACAGTTTTCTTTCTTTTACTCCCATCGCAGTCCACCCCCGCCCCCAGTGCTCCCCACCTCCCTCCCATTTCCACCCCCCTTAGTTGTTGTCCATGTGTCTTTTATACTAGTTCCTGTAAATCATTCCCCTTTTCTCCTGAAATTCCCTCCCCTCTCCCCTTTGGTCACTGCCGGCCTGTTCTCTATCTAAGTGTCTTTGGTTATATTTTGCTTGCTTGTTTGTTTTGTTGTTTAGCTTCCTGTTAAAGGTGAGCTGAGATGATAATTGTCTTTCAAGGCCTTGTTTTATTTCACTCAGCATAATGCTTTCCAGTGCCATCCATGTTGTTGCAAAGGGTAGGAGCTCCTTCTTTCTTTATGCTGCATAGACTTCCATTGTTTTATGTGATTTACATTTAAGGTTATTATTGATAGGTAAGTTTTCACTGCCATTTTACTCCCTTTGTACTTTTGTTTTTTCTGTCTGTTTTTCTTTCTTATATTAAAGAAGTCCCTTTAGCATAGCTTGCAGTGCTGGTTTGGTGGAATTATATTCTTTTAGCCTTCTTTTGTCTGGGTAGCTCCTTATTTGGCCTTCCATTTTAATTGAGAGCCTATTGGATAGAAAAGTCTCCATTGTAGGCCTATGATTCTGTGATTTTTGTCTTTTGCTTATGTGATGTGTATTACGTTTATTTATCTGCAAATAACATGCCATCCTTGCATCCCTGGGATGAATCCCACTTCATTATGGTGTATGGCTTCTTAATGTATTCCTGGTTGCAGTTTGCCAGTATTTTGTTGCAGATTCTAGCGTGTATGTCCATCAGCGATATTGGCTTATAGTTTTCTTTCTTTGCTGTGCCTTTATCCTTTATCTGGTTTTGGATTTAGGGTTGTGCTCGCTTCATAAAAAGAGGTTGGGAGTGTTCCATCTTCTTGGATTTGTTGGAATAGTCTGTGAAGGATGGGGTTAGCTCTTTTTTAAATGGTTTGTAAAATTCTCCTGTGAAACCATCTGGTTCATGGCTTTTGTGTGTCAGAAGCTTTCTGATTACCATTTCGATTTCACTAGTTGGTATTGGTCTGTTTAGGCTTTCTGTTTCTTCTCCATTTCGTTTTAGAAGATTATATTTTTTCCTAGAGATTTGTCCATTTGTCCTAGGTTGTCAAACTTCTTGGCATATACTTCTTTACAGTACTTTCCTCTAATCTTGAGTATTTCTGTGGTGTCAGTGGCAATCAATCCTCTTTCATTTCTACTTGTGTTTCTTTGGGTCCTTTCTCTTATTTTCTTGACCAGTCTGCTGAAAAGTTTGTTGACCCTTTTGAGCAGAAGCAGCTCCTGGATTTATTGATCCTTAGAATTGTTCCTTTTTAGTCTCTATGTTATTTTTTTTTTTGCTGTGAATATTGGTTATTTGCTTCTTCTACTTGCTCTGGGCTGTGTTTGTTATTGTTCCTACAGTTCTTTTAGGTGTAGGGTTAGGTTGTTGACTGGAAGTGTTTCTATCTATTTTACGTAGTCGTGTATCACTATGAACTTCCCTCTGAGGACTACCTTCTATGTGTCCCATGAGTTTTGGACTGTTGTGAGGTCATTTTCATTTGTTTCCAGAAACATTATGATTTTGTCCTTGATCTCATTCATAACTCATTCATTGCTTAATAGCATGCTCTTCAACCTCACTGATTTTTAGTGTTTCTGAGTTTTTTCCTCAGGGTTTGTTTCTGGTTTCAAGCCCTTGTGGTCTGGGAAGATGCTTGATGTGATTTCAATTTTCTTGAATTGTTGAGACTAGTTTTGTGTCCTGTCATATGGTCTGTTTTTGAAAATGTTCCATGTCATTTGATTGGAATGTAGATTTTGCTTCTTTAGGTTGAAAGGTGTTATACACACACACACACACACACACACACGTAGACATATCAGCAAAGTCCATCTTATCTAGAGCATTGTTCGGTGCCGCAATATCCTTGTTGATATTTTGTTTGGAAGATCTATCTATTTTTGACCGTGGGATGTTAAATCCCATGGTCTAAGTGTGTTGCTGTCTTCATCTTTTTTGATTTCCTCCAAAATTTCCCTCATGTAATTGGGTTCTCCTATATGGGGTGCATATATGTTTATAATGTTTCTGTCTTTTTTAAAATGTATTTTATTGATTATACCATTATAGTTGTTCTATTCCCCTCCTTCATTCCACTCCACCCTGCACACCCCATCCCCCACCATTCCCCCCCTTTAGTTCATGACCACGTGTCTCAAGTTCTTTAGACTCTATATTTCCCTTACTATTCTTGCCCTCTGCCCTATCTATTTTTTACCTACCATCGATTCTACTTATTTTCTATACCTTCTTCCCCCTTCTCCTCCTCCCAGTGCCCTGTAGCTAATCCTCCATGTGTTCTTCATTTCTTTGGTTTTGCTCCTGATCTAGCTGTCCTCTTGGTTTGCTTTTGTTTTAGGTGTGGTTGATAATAACTGTGAGTTTGCTGTCCTTTCACTGTTCATCTTTTTTATCTTCTTTTTCTTAGATAAGTTCCTTTAACATTTCATATAATAAGGGCTTGGTTATGATGAACTCCTAGAATTGGATCTTATCTGAGAAGCACTTTATCTGTCCTTCCATTCTAAATGAAAGCTTTCCTGGATAGAGCAATCTTAGGATGTAGGTCTTTGGATTTCATGACTTGGAATACTTCTTTCCAGCTCCTCCTTGCCTGTAAGGTCTCTTTTGAGAAATCCGCTGACAGTGTGATGGGAACTCCTTTGTAGGTGACTGTTCCCTTATCTCTTGTTGCTTTTAGGATTCTCTCCTTCATTTAAATTATGGCTTATGTAATTATGATGTGGCTTGGTGTGTTCCTTCTTGGGTCCAACATCTTTGGGACTCTCTGAGCTTCCTGGATTTCCTGGAAATCTGTTTCCTTTGCCAGATTGGAGAAGTTCTCCTTTCTTATTTGTTCAAATAAGTTTTTTACTCATGGCTGTTCCTTTTTCCCTTCTGGTACCTCTATAATTCAGATGGTGGAACATTTCAAGATGTCCTGAAGGTTCCTAAGCCTCTCTTCATTTTTTTGAATTCTTGTTTCGTCACATTTTTCTGTTTGGTCATTTCTTCCCTCCTTCTGGTCAACTCCCTTGATTTGAGTCCCAGTTTCCTTTCCATCACTATTGCTTTCTTGTGCATTTCCCTTCATTTCAGTTAGTTCAGCCTTCATATGTTCCTCTAATTTGTGACTAAGATCAATGAGTTCTGTGAGCATCCTGATCACCAGTGTTTTGAATGTGCATCTGAGAGGTTCACTATTTCTTTGTCACTTAGAGGTATCTGCTCTGGGGCTTTGAGTTTCTCTTGAGCCATAATTTGAACTGTTCGTGCATGTTACGTGTGAGGCGCGGAGCCCTAGGTGTTTACCAAGGCGGGGCAACTCAGTTGCTGGGTTGTGACGCTGTATGTGGGGGTGGGGTCCAAGGGGGGCAAAGGCGGAGCCTTGTGCTGCTTCCCGTTGCTGGGGCCTGTGTGGTCTGTCTCATTGTGCATGAATGTGTGACCGTGGTCAGGATGCTGCCCTGCGTCCTCACTGGGTGTGCCCGACACTCCCCGGGCTGCCTGGGCACCTGTGGTTGGGGGATCCTTCCTGTACGACCCTGCTCCACTGCTGCCTCCACCCCTCTTACCGATCCGGTTGAACAGTTCATTGTTGTCGGACCTCTGTATAGTTCAATTTTCTGTTCTTTGGCTGCGTCTTTGTAAACCTTTGTGGTATTCAAACTTGGTTGTGGGAGAAGGCACAGTGTTTCCAACTTCGCCTCCATCTTGGCAGAAGTCATCTTTCTGTTGTCTTGATACAGATTCTTCCCTTGAGTATTATGAAATGTCCTTCTAGGTCTCTTTTTCTGGCCTTTATTTTGAATTCTAATTTGACAGATGTAACTATGCTACGGTAACCTCTTTCCCCTGTCCATTTCTGTGGAGTATTTCTTTCCAGCCCTTCATTTTCAGTCTGTGGAGGTCTTTTGTTCTCGGGTAGGTCACTTGTAGGTAGCATGTGTGTGGATCATGTTTTCTTTTTCATTAATCTATCCTTCATCTTTTGCTTTGAGCATTTAATCCATTTACATGTAACATTATTATTGATAGGTTTTCATTCATTGCCCTTTCACTCCCTCTGCACCTGTGTTCCTTTCTCACTCGCT